>NC_090323.1:44645771-45265249 GCF_040869045.1 Eurosta solidaginis
CTTTTTCATTTTCTTCTACTTAATATGGTAGGTGTCACGCCCATTTTACCAAGTTTTTTTCTAAAGTTATATTTTGCGTCAATAGACCAATACAATTACCATGTTTCATCCCTTTTTCGTATTTGGTATATAATTATAGCAATTTTTTTTTTCATTTTTCGTAATTTTCGATATCGAAAAAGTGGGCGTGGTCATAGTCGGATTTCGGCCATTTTTGACACCAATACAAAGTGAGTTCAGATAAGTACGTCAACTGAGTTTAGTAAAGATATATCGATTTTTGCTCAAGTTATCGTGTTAACGGCCGAGCGGAAGGACAGACGGTTGGCTGTGTATAAAAACTGGGCGTGGCTTCAACCGATTTCGCCCTTTTTCACAGAGTTAGAGTTATCGTCCTAGAATCTAAGCCTCTACCAAATTTCACAAGGATTGGTAAATTTTTGTTTGACTTATGGCATTAAAAGTATCCTAGACAAATTAAATGAAAAAGGGCGGAGCCACGCCCATTTTGAAATTTTCTTTTATTTTTGTATTTTGTTGCACCATATCATTACTGGAGTTGAATGTTGACATAATTTACTTATATACTGTAAAGATATTAACTTTTCTTTTAAAATTTGAATTAAAAATTTTTTTTTAAAAAGTGGGCGTGGTCGTTCTCCGATTTTGCTAATTTTTATTAAACAGGCATATAGTAATAAGTGTAACGTTCCTGCCAAATTTCATCATGATATCTTCAACGACTGCCAAATTACAGCTTGCAAAACTTCTAAATTACCTTCTTTTAAAAGTGGGCGGTGTCACGCCCATTGTCCAAAATTTTACCAGTTTTCTATTCTGCGTCATAAGTCCAACTCACCTACCAAGTTT
The DNA here is from genome assembly GCF_040869045.1 of Eurosta solidaginis. Lineage (NCBI taxonomy): Eukaryota > Metazoa > Arthropoda > Insecta > Diptera > Tephritidae > Eurosta > Eurosta solidaginis. Next base: position 44,646,642 of record NC_090323.1, read on the forward strand.
CATCGCTTTATCCGTATTTGGTAAGGAATTATCGCACTTTTTCGATTTTTCGAAATTTTCGATATCGAAAAGGGGGCGTGGTTGTTGTCCGATATCGTTCATTTTAAATAGCGATCTGAGATGAGTGCCCAGGAACCTACACACCAAATTTCATCAAGATACCTCAAAATTTACTCAAGTTATCGTGTTAACGGACGGACGGACGGACATGGCGCAATCGAATTTTTTTTCGATACTGATGATTTTGATATATGGAAGGAAGTCTATATCTATCTCGATTCCTTTATACCTGTACAACCAACCGTTATCCAATCAAAGTTAACATACTCTGTGAGCTCTGCTCAACTGAGTATAAACAGGCACTTTCAATGCTAGCTTAAGACGGACCCTGCATCACCCAATTCACCAAGTTATTTAACCAAACACTAAATAAATTTATATGCTCATTTTGCATATTTTTTCAAAAAATTAATAATGAACATGAATTCAAATAAAATGACCCAACGAACATGTTTTCAAATTGTCCTCAAGTTGTTAAAAAGACAAAATACCCAAAAGAGGTGCCGATTTTTAATAAAATTTTATATTATTGAAAGAATAAGCGAAATCAATGATGCAAAATCCTTTAGTAGGTTCTAGGGGCATAAACACTCCTTTGAAATGATTCTTACCTCATATTTAAGTTGAAGTTATACATACGTATGAGAAGGGTTTGAAAAATCACTTGGGCTTACATTCAAATATCTGGTGTTTATTTGCGAAACTATACAATAGCATCTGAAATGTTATTTTTAATTTCACACTTCATCCTTCAACACCAAAGGCTCCCGGTTTGGCATTTCCTAAAGTTGGCGGCTTTTTCCAAATCTAGTTCCTTGGAATGAATCACATTGATTATAGTCTGTCAACCATGATTAAATATCACCAACACGGTACGGCTCCTTTTACAAATGTGAATACCTAGGCACATATATTTACCAGGTGAGGCTTTGTCCTTCGCAAGAACACTCAAAGTGGTTAAGCAAAAGCTTTCCCAAGATAGTCGAACTAATGACCATGTGTGCAACTACCCTAACGTAGTGGACAGTCGAACTAGTCATCCATAACGAGCCTCTATATCATAAGGCCGGAAAACAGCAGTTAACATCTTTCAACTTAGATTTGGTCGACTTGCATTCTAAACCATCATTTCGATTTAACGAAGACTATTGACATCGAGGCGGCCACCGTGGTGTGATGGTAGCATGCTCCGCCTACCACGCCGAATGCCCTGGGTTCACACCTCGGGCAAAGCAACGTCACAATTTTAGAAATAAGTTTTTTAAATTAGAAGAAAATTTTTCTAAGCGGGGTCGCCCCTCGGCAGTGTTTGGGCAAGCACTCCGAGTGTATCTCTGCCATGAAAAGCCCTCAGCGAAAACTCATCTGCCTCGCAGATGCCGTTCGGAGTCGGCATAAAACAAGTAGGTCCCGTCCCGCCAATTTATAGGAAAAATTAAAAAGGAGCACGACGCAATTGGAAGAGAAGCTCGGCATAAAATCTCTTCGCAGGTTATCGCACCTTTCATTTAAAATTTATTTATTGACATCAATGCTGTGAACACAAACGTCTGCAAACTTTGGTCTACATTTTAAAATTTTATCCAGGGTCCTTGTAAAATTTTAGTTATGTAGATGCGCCGTGAATTGTACGATTTTTACCCATGAGTTACGCAATAATATCCACTTAGACTGCTTATGATTTCGCGGGCGGCATCCTTGGCTGAATAGTCACTCCCCAACGTTTCGAGGTGTTTCTCGGGTGTAGCTCGGCAGCATAGCACGACAAAAACATCAGATAGAAAGTCTTCGGAGCTACACCTAGAGTTTCTAGGAAAGTGACGTCGACGAAGGTATGAGTTCGAAGTCGCAGCCCTATAGCTTCTGTCCTGGCATATGGTGGTCGGGATTGCTACTGTTCGCACATCGGGAATTATAGCTCTTAAAAACAGCAGAAAAAACTGGAGGCTACCTGTGCCCATTAATGGCAACTGTCCGTAAGTCGCCTTTGTGCTTGACCGCCAAGGAGCCACAAATGATTTAAAGACATTTTGTTGGCGACGATTATTAGGAGTTAACGCCAGGTGAAACTACGCTTTGCACGAGATATACAAACATAAGTGTGACCATTTTATGTATCTCTATTTCTGTTCAGTAGACAGAGCAATACCTAAGACCGAGGTTAGATTCCAAGCCTCTCTCGAGTAAGTGAACGAGGGACAATCCGTCCGCATGGAGCTACTCCTGAAAATGTTTGAACGATCTGCGAGATTTTGAGGCAAAACCCCGGATCTTTCCGAAATGACCAAAACGTTGATTTCCTTAAATACATACAAACAAAATCTTTCTTAAATATTATTTTTTTAAATAGCAAAATTAAGCCTTTCAAAGTAAAAACACCGGCGTACGCCGGTATATAATAGAGCCTATGCTGGGTTAAGATCAACACATCAAACACGCAACCTAGAACACATATGATTAAAAAATGTACCTATTTTTGTGACTCATAGTGTCTTCATATATGTGTGTAGATTACTACTACAACACAGTTGAATTGTCTACAAAGTTTAGATTTTTCAGAAGCAAAAGATAGTAGAGGAAAGGTATTTGATAGAAATTGGAATTAGAAATTCACTATACAAGGAATTTGTTGAAATGGAATTTCCTTTAAAGCTACATAAAAGCTACACACACACATGCTTAAACAAAAGATACAAAGTTTATACTCGACTATGTAAAAAGATAATAGACAAACTCATGCATGCATATGGAATATTTATAAAATGCGGTTTGTGTTGACTGACTTTTTGTATGCATATAAGCAATGAAGAATGAATAAAGATAGTATAATGAATTGTAAGACGTCCTCGACAGACAAACGTCGCTGTAGGAAATGTCAACAGTAAAGTAGTACAAAATTTCCTTTGATTTCCATGTATTAAGTTATAGTACCTGGGCGATCGAGCTTTGCTCGGCAACGTTTCGTTGTGCTGGCAACGCTTCTTTTTTTATTTCGAATAGGTGGCAACCTTAAATGGCAACCCGACTCAAAAATATCCCTATTGTAATGCGGAGTGAAATATCTTTCGTTTGATACCCATATTGGCATATCTCATACAAATTTTTTTTTTCGAAAAGGTGGCAACTTTAAATGACAACCCTATTCAAAAATGTCCCTATTGTAATGCGGACTGAAATACCTTTCGTTTGATACCCATATCGGCATATCTTATGCAATTTTTTATAAATTTCGAATAGGTGGCAACCCCAAATGGCAACCCTACAAAAAAATATGCCTATTGTAATGCGGAGTGAAATACCTTTCGTTTGATACCCATATCGGCAAATCCAATACAATTTTTTTTAATTTCGAATAGATGGCAACCCTAAATTTCAGCCCTACTCAAAAACTTCCCTACTGTAATGCGGAGTGGAATACCTTTCGTTTATACCCATATCGCCATATCTCATGCATTTTTTTTCGAATAGGTGGCAACCCTGCTCAAAAATGTCCCCATTGTAATGCGGAGTGAAATACCTTTCGTTTGATACCCATATCGGCATACCTCATGCAATTTTTTTTTAATTTGGAATAGGTGGAAACCTTGTGAAACATTCTGAGTGGAACACCTATGTATAAAGTCTTAGAAGGTGATACATTATCTCTGTGCCAAATTTCCTTCAAATCGGTTGAGCCGTTCCCGAGATCGTACGGCTATACAAACAAACAGTGTTAGAAAGGATGCTGTCGATCAATTGGCAGCTGTTAAGTTGATGGAATGTTCGAAGGCAGTCATTTGTATGTCCGAATGTGCGTAGGTAGCCACTGGGTGGCCGATTCAATTGAAGAATTAAAAGACATGTTTCAAATACATAACTTCGGCAATATCCCAATATTTTGACAGGTAACAAATCAAAACATTAAAGCAGTTAACGGAATGTACTGTCGAAAAAAATTGTTTAACCAGCGCTAGCTCGAAACCAGGCATCCAAACTCTTATTTCTTTTATAGTAAAAGTCCTTCAGAAAAAATATATCCGGAATTTTAATTTTTTAGTCCGAAAGGTTTTATTAAATCCGGACTTTTTGGACAGAACAAAAGTCCGACCGTATAATTATGGAACGGCTCATACAAAAGAAACGAATTTTTTTATGCAGAAACCTTCTTGTTTCAGCGAAAAGCGGTGTATCAAATTCTAAGGGAATATCTCAATAAAATCAAACTTTATGACAAAAACCAGCTGCAAGTTTTCTATGTTTTCTTTTCTGTAAAAAATGTCCTCATGTTGCACTCTTAAATTCTAGCTTTTGACCTAGTCACCTGCCGCGATGCAAAATGGCTGTCCTTCGTAGTTAATGATACCCTTTTTCTTATGCGGTGGAAAATATTTTGTGAAAAGAACAAACAAACTCACCAGAGAGCTTGGAAAAACAAACAGGGCGACACTATTTTCAGAAAAGAAAACACCATAAGTACAGTACAATAATAGTTGGTTCCCAGCAAACATAAGAAAGGAGTCCTAATTCAGACCGTTTACGCTCATTATGAGCTCATTTGTGAGTCCGGAATGAGTGTATTTTCCTTCTTGCAATGGTCGTCCGATATGAGCTTTTTCATAAATTATGTCAGCCTATATAGGAGTTCGATCAGACCGCCATTACGCATATAAACACCACATTATTTGCTTCTTATATAAGTCTTTTTGGAGTCACTTGTGTGATTTATATTAGGGATTAGAATTGCTCAGATGAGGGCGGGCTTTGCATGGCATTAGGAATGGGAAACATATCCTCAAATTTGGAAACAGGAAACCCTTAAAAGAGTTAGAGCATACCGACGTTAGCTCTAATCAACTACATTAAGGGCACGATAGACCAACCAGGACAAACCACGGAGGCAGTTTTGTAAGCACCATGACACAGCACTATAAAATCACATCGTTAAAATGCTTACCGTTCCTTAGATGATTTGAGAGAAGCGTTCATGCTAATTTAAATCGGGAACAACAAGACACGCTATAAGCTATAATTTAATAATTTAAGGGAGCGGAATGTCGTCACATTTATTCCAGGAAGTAATTAAAAAGCCTGGATTAGCTTACTCTGCTTATTCATTTACTTCCAGCTATAATACTACACGAATGCTTTCTATTTGAATACAATTTTTCAAAATTAAATATGAATATTTGTTCCAAAAGTTGCCTTGTTTGCTGAACACTCTTGGTAAAAACCTCATAATTTTCATCATATATTTCACATATTTCTGATTCATAGCGGTTTCCTAAATTATGGGCACACTGAGAATGTTTGAGGGGTTGAGCATTTGCGATGGCTCTAGAAATTAGCCAAGTTTAAACTCCAGTTACAGATGACTAGAGTTTAACAGTGACTTCGGTTGCTTAAGCTGAGATGAGCTGCAACATTTTATGTTATCGAACAAAGTGGCAAGGTTAAACTCTAGTCAACTTTAAATGTAGTTTAAACTCGCAATGAAAACCCCGGTCTTAAAAGTGGAATATAACTGTTAGCAACGGCGTTTGCATTGCATTAGAAAATGAAACAATCACACATCACGTTCTTATCAGCTAAGAGCAGAAGCTGCTAATCACACATACACACGTATATGGCCGGAAGAAAAACATAAACTACAGATATACATATATATAGCTAAATAACCAGATATGAGATACAACTGTTCAAGAAGGCATGTCAATGTGAAAAGTCTAAACTTTAGAAGACATAGGTGAAGGAGGCTACCTGAGAGTATAAAAGCAGCGCGATGCAAGCGATAATCAATCAGTTTGACTTTAACACGCTTTAGTGAAGTACGCGATAATTGTAATTGTAACATACTACTCCCAAAGTAATCTAAATAAAGAACGTTTTTTTATACTGAATATTTAAGTTATTTATTCGACAGTTCAGAGCTTCGAACGTTAACAGGAGCTGCAAAATATTTAGAGTTTCCCAAAATTCACTACAATACATATGTATGTACGTGCTTATGTGGCTATTTACAAAGGAAAAACAGATCTAGGCAAGTAAGCTAAATGCAAACAGTGTCATATTTTTACGAGATGCCTATTATATAATACTCCATACTCCTATTATATAATACATGTGATACACTTAAAACGTTTTCATATAATAAGAACATGAATAAAAATTCATGTAACACATACCAACACGTACGTAACTGCTTTACAAGCATGCCTTTCCTTAATACTTCTGAAAAAAGTTTTACATATGCACGTAAGCATGTATGCAGTAAGTTACGTTTCGTTTTACTACAAATCAAATTTTCTTAAAAAAAAATATTTACTTCAATTTCATGGAACAGCAACCACATAGAAATATCTTTTTCCTGTCATAATAAATTCTTAATACAAAAGGTGAATAAAGTATTTCCGTTATTGAAGTGCAGGCTAGTTTAAAAAAAGCTAGTGTTGTTAGTGATTGAGTTTATTACTTAAAAATAAGGCAAATATTATATGTATATTAGACTGGGTCGATTTATTAACCGATATCGCGCCATCGATTTTTCGATAGGATTTGAGCTCAGGAAAAACGAGTTCCACTATGCATACCCAAAAAAATAAGTTTCGAGCCTGCAAAATTTCATTATTTTGACTTTTTTTCGACTTAAATTTTTAAGGGTTTATTCATGACCTACTAAAAACTTTTCATATGTATAGCCTGTCCAACCCAAAAATGTCGCTAAAGACGTTGTCAATAACAGTTTAAAAAAAAAAAAAAAATATTTTTGGGTCGGACAGGGTATATATGAAAATTTTACAATCAAATGAAAATTTTTTTAGAGATCATGCAAAAAACCTTAAAAATTAAAGTCGAAAAAAGTAGGAAAATATGAAATTTCGTAGACCCGAAAATTATTTTTTTGGGTATGCCTAGTGTAACTTTTTTTTCGTGAGCCCAAATCCTATCGTGAAATTGATGGCGCAATATCGGTTAACTTTCGTCCATACAAATCAACCCAGCCCAAAGTACATACATAGATATGTGAAAAGAAGAAGAAAATTTTCCAGAAAAAAGAGCCACTTTGGTAAATTTTTGTTGGGCCAATATTTAAAACGTGTTTTGCTTAGCTTTGATGAGCTCTAAGGAAGTTAGTTTAGAGGAAAATCAAAGTTTTCAGTATGAAATATTTTAGGCAGGCGGGCGATTGAAAGTCATTAACCAAGAAAATGGGGAAGAAACGCTTAGTACACGTTAAGACCGCAAAAGGTCTAGGATCAAGTTTGTTCACAACTAGGCAGATGCGAACGATGCTGAATACATCTTCTTAGATGGAGTCTGAATTGAGAAATGCACGAGCAAACATTGGGCCAAATATAAATAAATGCTGAGCGGCCTGAAAGAGTGGCAAAAAATCAGCAGATTCGGAAAGCCTACACTCAGAACATTAGTCTTCAGACAACTAGATCATTTTGAAGTTACATAGAAACATTTAAGTTCCTTAGTTATTTGTTGTATGATGATAGAACGATTCTATAAGGACCCCAAGCGCCAGAAGCTCTTGCGCTAATAAACAGCTTTCTAGATTGGCATCTCAGTTATCCAAGCATTTTTTTACCAAGGGGCATCACGTTGTATATGTATCTTTCCTTTGGGGGAATTCTCATTGAAAGCGGTTTTGAAGTCTAAATGGAGCTGTTCAGCTTCCTTCTCAAGTACCTGTAGTGAGGCTATGGTTCGCTGTGAGCTATTGATATTGTGACGAATTTGAGTGACACTAAGTGATACTCACATCCCTAGTCTGATGCTAAGTAAATGAAGTCACAACAACAATAAAGCAGACAGTCACTTGTATCTACATAAACGAATCAATCATTATGTCTACACATATGTTCGTACACGCAGCGGAGAAGCAACGCACAACCACATGCATATATCTGAGATACTCCCGAAAGTATGCAATGAGAGAAGCTATAGAATCGTGCAATTGTATTTACAGCTGAGAAATTTGATAGCTGATGGCCAACTAGTAGATTCTGGAAATGGAAGCACCTAGAAGATGCGAACGAGGAAATCAAAGAGTATAAAAGGCAACAACAGTAGAAGCGAAATAATTCAGTTTTGATTAAGACGCTATCTGGCGAGCAATAGCAATATTATATGAAGTACTTTAATAAAGGCCATTTTTCCATTATTCATTATTGGAGTTATTTATTCAACAGATTAGTGATTCGAACTTAGTAGAAGATTGCAAATAAGGGGAATTGCAAGTAAATTCGTTACAATATGTATGTCGTCATTCTGGTATCATGGCATTGTTTACCTTGAACATATTTTCCTTAGTTAATTGGAAAAGAACCTATAACACTTTTAGTGTTACTTATAGCTACTGATCAAGCACCCCCACCACTAATATAGTTGAACGAGTGCATGGTCCACAATTGAAATCTACGTGCTCTTTGATCAGTCCACAAGAAGGGTGATCCTGCAAACTGCGCCAACTATCAGCGATCTTAATATCGCATATAAGGTCCAGTTAAGCGTATATCGGCTGATTGTGGTTTCAGTCCAGGTAAATCTGCCATCGGCTAGACTATCAGCAAAAGAGCCTTCTATATGCCATGGTTTCCGAATTTTGTTCATCCACAAAACTTAAATGGCTGTACAAAGCGACGTAAAACAACACCATCAGCTCAGTCAAAATTGGTAACGACCTCGCCGAGCCGTCCGAAACTAAACGAGGTTTCCCTATCTTGCGATGTATTTACCTAATGCAGGGAATATTAAAGGCTCTTGAATAATACTTGTAGTTCTGCGGGTCTGCCACTAGGCATGAAAGTTCTTATACCCTTTGTAGCATGGACAACTCCGTCGATACACGTTAAACTAAAATCCTTGAGAAACATTACGCCCTTTCTCTTACAGCAATGTCATCCTATCACGTAGTGCATATTTTAGGATTTATCTTTGCTCGGCATACCACACACTACAGACTATGGGAAATACCTTTACTCAACATCACCCACATTGAAAACTAAACGCCTTGAAAAATATTCACCGATGAGGCTTGATAATGGGCACGTTTATGGGGCCATAAGAAAGTTCTTGTCGAATTGGGTATCTATCTTTCCACTGCTTGAACTACAAGGATATTCTATAAGAGCGTGCAATTACCAACGTATGCTGACGCCAATGACATCATCGGCCTAAGCACACGCGTCATAAGTTCTGCTTGCTCTAAACTAGAAAAAGAAGCGGAAAAGATGGGTTTAATAGTGAATGAAGAAAAAACGAAGTACCTGCTGTCATTGAGCAAAGAGTCAGCGCTTACGCGCCTTGGCAACCACGCTACTGTTTCGTTTATTTGCAAACCAACATTAGCACTAACAACAACATCAGCTCTGATATCCAGCGAAGAATCACTCCTGCCAATAAACACTACTTTGGATTAGGTAGGCAATTGAAAGGTAAAGTCTTCTCTCGTACCCGTCCTGCTAAATGGTGCAGAAGCATGGACCATGGCAACATCAGATGAAGCGGCTCTGGGAGAGAGCCCGAGAGAAAAGTTCTTCGAAAGAATTATGGACCCTTTACGCATTGGCGATTCCGTACCGAAGAAGATTGAGATTGATAAGCTATACGAGCTTTACGCACACATCAACATAGTCCAGCGAATTCAAAAACAGTGGCAGCACTGGCGAGGTCACGTAAAATTTTAAAATGACTGGCGTTTATCTCATATTTATTGCACTCATTGTAAATAAGCCAAATAACAAGCAATTAAAACAAGTAAGGACGGGACTGTCTGGGGCTGATGAATAATCTTATCCCGTTCGTAAACTCCAATTAATCGGATGTATAAGATGATAAATATATAGTGAACAGATGTACATACCTAAACGATTGTTAAGATAAATATACAATCAAAAATGGCAAAAAAACCCCCTTATCTGAACGATCGGTTATATGGGATATATATTATATATAGCTCCGATTGAAATGATTTTTACAGGAAATCTTCTATGAGATATTAGAATAAATATCACCAAGTTTCACGTTTTAATATTGGAAACTAAGGGAGAAATGGCCAAAAATCTTTCTATCTGAACGATCGGTTGTATGGGATATGTACTATATATAGCTCCGATCAAAGTGATTTTTTCAGAATATCTTTTATGATATATTAAAATATATATCACCGAGTTTCACGTTTATACTTTCTAAACTAAGGGAGAAATGGTCAAAAATTTAACTGAATGAATCTGAACGATCGGTTGTATGGAATATATACTATATATAGCTCCGACCAAAGTGATTTTTTCAGGATATCTTCTATGATATATTAGAATATAAATTGCGGCAGGAATGATCAAAATCGTCTTATCTGAACGATCGGTTGAATGGGAGATATATGTTATAGTGGTCCGATCCTACCGGATCCGACAAATGGCTAATATAATACAAAAATATATCCTTGTGCCAAATTTCATTGAGATATCTCAAAATTTGAGGGACTAGTTTGCGTTCAAACAGACAGATGGACGGACAGATGAACGGACGGACAGACGGACGGACGGACGGACAGACGGACATGGCTATATCAACTCAATTCGTCGCCCTGATCAATTCGGTATACTTAGTGGTGAGTCTATCTTCTATATTTTTCATGTTACAAACATCGGACCAAAGTTAATATACCATTTCATGTTCATGAAAGGTATAAAAATATCACGCAGTTTCGAAATGGAATTGACATAATTTGCTTTACTACTTTTACACAATTGATAGTACTATTTGACAACCGTTATCTGTAGATATTTACATTTGTCATTATTATTGCTTCGCTACCACACACGAGCGTAGAAAATTGCCAAAATATAGTAAAAATCACAAGCTGTCTAATGGTTTGGTTTATGTCCCTTATTTGGGGGTCGCCAGGGACGTTCTGTCATATATGGTCAAACTCTCTCGCTAAGGTTGCTGCCTCCATTGCAGAATATGGCCAGATTTCCGTGAATCTTCCAGCGGGAATAAAATGAGCCGAAGAGGATTCAATGGCCTTTTGGAAAGCACGCTTCCCTGGACGGGCAGCGGTCGAGATTGGGAGGACAGCAAAGTGTTGTCTGTATATGTTTTGTTAAAAACTTCCGCTTTCCTTTTTTGAAGTTGATGAAAGTGCGTTTTTCAGTTCCGATATATTCGGCTGGACGCTCGAGGGAGAGACGTATGGGTAGTTAGTCGGATGCCAACGTTACTATCGGATGCCAATTGGCATAGTTAACAAGCCCTGCCCTTACGATGGATATATCTGGTGCAGAACGCCGTTTCTTCTATTTGATCCGTCAACATATTAACCCTGCTGTCCGCCTGTATGTCAGAATTTCACATATGGTAGTGGGCATTAAAATCACCTGCAGATGTTGTGTCGCTTCATAAAATCGATATCTCCGTCATCTACCCTGTTCGCCCATTGCAGTTTAACTGCATTATTCTGAAGTGCAACGGGAAGACGTTGGGTTGAGGAAGGCTAGTTAGCAAGTGCTTTCGGGGCCCTGAGACTGAACGTCCTTGGGTTAGCATCAGAGTACCCGGTGACTTACTCATGTGCTAGTTCCGGAAATAGAGGTAGAAGACGGGAGCTTGCGGTGATACTAAGCATTGCTACTCACCCTGCTACGGAGATAGTAGTTATGTGTTGGAGCGGCTAGGTGAGCTGGTGGCGCGCGGAAGCGGGTATTTGTTGTGGCTTGCTGATCAGCGGAGCTGCTATAAGGAAGTGGAGTGGCGCTATGACGCAAACTAATGGATACCCTTGGGCGTGAACAGCAAGGTGCCGCAACAGATTTGTAAAGATTACCTTGATCGACGAATGTTGAGATCTATCCCAGAACACCTGTGCGATGCAACCATTCTTTGGGTAATATATTGTGACGAATATTAGTGACACTAAGTGATACTCACATCACTAATGTGATACTAAGTAAATAAAGCCACAACAACAATTAAATAAGCAGTCACTTGTATCTACATAGAGAATCGATCATTATGTCTACACATATGTACGCACACGCAGCAGGGAGAAACGCACAAACACATGCATATATCTATATCTGAGATACTCCCAAAAGTAGGAAATCATCTGTGGAAGTATCAATCACATATACACGCGCATGGGCTATGCGAGAAGCTATAATCATCGCGCATCTGTAGTTATAGCTGAGAAATTTATAGCTGGTAAATGATTAGTAAATTCTAGAAATAGAAACGCCTAGAAGCATGCGAACGAGGAAATCACAGAGTATAAAAGGAGGTAAAGCTGAGAATCCGGATGAGTTTGATTTAAGCACGCTATCTGTCGAGAAGTGGAAGTGTTATTGTGAAGTACTTGAGTAAAGGCCATTTTGCATTATTGAATAGTGGAGTTACTTATTCAACAGTTTGGTGATTCGAACGTTAGTAGAAGGTTGCAAATAAGAGGAATTGCCCTAAGTTCGTTAGAATATTGATAGCGGGATTAAAAAGGCGGTGTTTTCAATATGAAAGTTGCGAATGGAATGATTAGCATTTATTTAGTATGTATCTGATGATTAAGTATATGCTAGATATACAGGGTAAATTTCGAAATCGAACATGGTAATCGATTATTACGGTAATATCACATTCAAAACATTTTGCAGTCTCATTGGCATATTGTAAATATATTTGATAAAAAAAAACACTTTAAGGGCAGGCACAGGTTATGGAAAGAAATACCATAAACACCTCTCTATGGGCCCTGATAAGCTTTAATAAGCATTTGGCATATGTCATAATTAAAAGGCTATTGACAATAATATCATGATCTGCCATATTACATATTGTAAATGAATAATACTTTTAAGTACTGTTTGATGTTATCATTGTTGATTTTCTATTAATTATCATGACCTTACAAGATAAACATAAAATAAATAACAAACTCATAAATTACTTAATACATTACATGTGCGCAGTTGAGTTATCAATAGCGGCGCTCCATTGAGTCATAGAGCTATGGATCGCGATCAAATATCATTAGAACGATCCTGATCAGTTCTATCAGAGTTGGCAGCATTCAACGAATGTGTACACATAATAGGGAGCCTATTAATTTCAACCTTTTTCCCCCGAATCGCTCCATAAAATTATAAAATTTTACTTAAAATTTTAAAACAAATTATCAAACTAATAAATAGTATTATTAGTTCTTCAAACCATGCCACGAATGCAATATATGTTTCATATGAAATTGTATAGGATTTTGCACTTAAAAAAAGGGTCGGCAGTTGAAACACATCCAAAATTGTCGGGAGAGATACTAAAAGAGGCGTTTTGAACTAAATAACTGTCGTCAAAAGGCTGATAAGAAATATTTTGCTTCTGTCAATTGTACATTATTTTGTGGTTTTTGTATTTTTCATATAAAAATTTATAGTTTTTCTATCATGATTTAAGATGAATATAATTTTATAATTTTTTTTTTTTTGGTTTTAATAATTTGTTTCCAGACTCAAAGTTTATATTTATGGGTTGTGGAGTAGAAAAAATATTGTTACGAATTTTGTGAAATTCCGCTTATTTGCAAACCTTCTGCTAACGTTCGAATCACTAAACTGTTGAATAAATAACTCCAATATTCACTAATGCAAAATGGTCCGTACTCGTATTTGACTGCTTTGACAGTACTTCACAATAAAACTTATACTTCAAAACCAATAGCGTGCTTAAATCAAAACTGAATACTGACTACTCAGCTTGCGCTGCTTTTATACTCTCCGTTGCTTCATTCGCATATTTCTACTAAAGTCTAGACGTTTCGCCTTCTAGAACTGCTGTATCTCCTGCTTGGTAATTGAGCTACATATATGCGTGTGTATATGTGAGCAACTAACTTCGGCTGATGATTACATGTGTGTGCGTAAGTTATTCTTCGTCACCTTTGATGTACGTGTGTAAATGGATTAAATTCATATATTCATGTACACAAAAGTGGCAGCTTGCTTTATTGTTGTTGTGCCTTTATTTACTAACAGCTTAGTGATGTCACCATTCGCCACAATATTTTAAATATCGGATGCCCTAATGGATATGTCTGTTGGAGTGTTCCATTGAGCTATCGAGTTCTGGATCACGATCAAATCTCATTGGAACGATCTGGATCATCTTTATGAGAGCTGGTAGCACTAATATAAAACATCTGTTTTGTTGAAAATAAGAAGAAGGATCGTACACAAAAATTGAAGATGTTGATAGAATTATTAACATTTAAACAGTTTCGCACGTAAACAAACTATTTTCTTTACGTTTTCTTCAAGTCGTTTACCCTTTCCGTGTTTTTGCTTTTAAATATGACGAAATATTTTATGTATACACATATATACACATATTTATTTTAGTGCTACCTACCCAAAAGTGGTTGGCTATCAAAAAATCTACTACAGAAAACGAAACGAACAGAACTGCTATACGTATCAGAAATTGAACCAAATAAATATCAGGATCGCAATGTTGTTGTTGCATTTGCATATTAAATTTCTATCCGTATCTGGTTCACGCGTCATTGGAACGTTACTTGTAAGTGCTACGAAGAAAAGAGGGTATGCTGTCAAAACTTTTCCACAAAAAACCAAATCAACAGAGCCACCATGTTGATCCGAAATTGATCCAGATACATATCAGGATCACAGCGTTATTTTTGCATTTGCATGTCAAATTTCTATGCGTATCTGGATCACGCTTCATTGGAACGTTGTTGTTGTTGTTGTTGTTGTAGCGATTAGGTTACTCCCCGAAGGCTTTGGGGAGTGTTATCGATGTGATGGTCCTTTGTTGGATACAGATCCGATACGCTCCGGTAACACAGCACCATTAAGGTGCTGGCCCGACCATCTCGGGAACGATTTATATGGCCACATTGAACCTTCAGGCCATCCCTCCCTCCCCACCTCCAAGTTCCATGAGGAGCTTGGGGTCGCCAGAGCCTCGTCTGTTAGTGAAACGGGATTCGCCGCTCGAAGGTGAGGTTGACAATTGGGTTGTAGAAGCTATATGTTGCGCTAAACAACCCCTTGAAGCCCCTCACGTAGGAACGTAACTAGTAACAGTGACTAATTTTCATTGCATCAAATATAAGCAAAGAGCACCGTAAAGTGGTCACACGCTGTCAGTAATCGGTGATATTTTTTCCAACAAGCACTTTACAAAACCATTATCATGTTTTTTTTGCTATTATCATGAATTTATAAAACAAAAAATGTTGATCATAAACGCCCCATAAATTGAAACAAGTGTGACCCACTGACTGATAAAGCATGATTGAATATAAAAGCTTTATGTCAAATAATTAGGTGATTCACAAAAAATTTCTGTTGAATACCCAGAAACCTGGGCATCCCAACAGACATCTGAATGATGAGGATACACCTTCCAGGGGCTTCAGAGGTCATCTCCGTAAGAATTATGAGAAAATACGGCACCTGAGAATATAGCCTATGAAGCAAAAAAGCACAAGCAGGTCCTCACTGATATCCACAACCAGGCACTGGACCTCTATTCCAGGAATTGCTCGGCGAATCCAGTACTTAAAGAAAAATACACAGAACTAGCAGAGGAGGAACGCACTCTCTCTAGGGAAACACGCGTTACACTAGCTTAACTTCGATTTGGATACTGTAACAGGTTAAACTCTTGCCTATCCAGCATCAACCCCGACATACAAAATGTATGTCCGGTTTGCAATGTGTCCCCACCTTACACCAACCATCTCTTCAATTGTAATGTGGAACCAACGCCTTTAACGCCCCTCCTATTATGGTCCACCCCTGTTGAAACAGCAAGTTTCTTTGGACTCCCGTTAGAGGATATTGACGACAATTTGAGATGGGGCAAAGCACTGCTACAACAACAACAACAAGGTGATTCAGAAGGTCTCCTAATCATCGTATGTGATACATTTATTCAAATCTTACTTGAAAGCCATGGAAACAACTATAATTTTAAGACCTTACAACGAATACTAGACTTGTGAATTGCCCAGTTAGTTTTCCAATCAAACGAAGTTTTTGCATAAAAATATTTCTGATATAATAATACAATGAAAGCCAAAGAGCAGACGCCGATATATCAGTGGAGGCTTCGATAGTGCGATACACCAATAATACAGACGAGTGTGGAACAAATCAAGTAAGGAAATTATGGCACAACGGCAGCTATAAAAGTGGCGAATCATTGAAACCAGATTATCAGTTCATATTCATATATATCCATATATTCTGTTGCCAGTGATAAACAAAGTTACCTGTTTTCATGTATTTATCTGAAAATTTAGATAAGCGTGTCGATAACAACAATCAAGAAATCACACAAATATGTCACATGTGTCACATCTATCGTTCTGGGCATTTTGGGGTTGTTGTTGTTGGAATTGTCTTTGAAATCATTTTGAAATAATATTCACCCTACTTTTATAATCCCACTTGCTCTGTGGAGAAATTGATGCTAAATGTTAGAATACAAAAAAAACAACAACTTGAGCTATACATATATTCTTGCCATTTAGAGAAGTCCGTGTCAGAGGCTGGCCATCATACTCATCTTAAGGCCACACCGGGCTTAGCGGCGTATTATTTACAAGACCTTCAAATGCCTGGATTAAATATTTATGTATTGTACCTATCCTGTGGGTACGCTGAGCGCTGGTATTGATACATTGCAGGCAATCAGGTCCTGCGACAAGTGCGCGCCAAAATGCTATCACCCATGCCTATATACATCCAAGTATTTTCTTGAATATGATGTTAAAGTTTATTAGCTAGTGAGGTAAGGAGTACCACACAGCGTCGGAAATGAGTGCCGTTATCATAAGTTGCACCGTTTGGCATGCTAAAGCAAGGTGATAGTAAGCCTCATTGTGCCATGAACAGAGAAATGATAAGCCTAGCCATTACCTGCGTAAGCAAAGGAGAAAGGCAGCCCTCATTTCGTTTGACGAATCAGGTAGAAAGCAGTTTAAGTTCCCTTGGTGTTACCGATTGGTGCCAGTAATCCCAACGAAGAAGCAACTGGTGCGACTTGCTGGACGGCTAAAACTGTTTTAACAGTTAAGCGTCAATGAAGTAACCATAATTATAAGGTAATAGCACAGTATAGTAATAAGCGTGCCCATCACTGTAACTGTAGGCCTAAAGCTGTAAACATAACTGTAACTGAAAGGGTTAACGTTGAATATTTCGATGTGCAAACTTCTGTGCTCGAGAATGTAAGCGTTAGGTAAGTATAAGCGTAATACTTGGAAGTGGTATGCTGTGAAGGGGACCATGGAATGAATTAGAAGTCAAATGTTTGCTATCGATATGAGCAACCATTAACGAGTTTGGATTGTTATCGAGGAGTTATGGGCGTGATCTCCATTTCATGTTGATGAGCTATAGTTTGTTATCAAATTTAGTTCGTTTCGTTATCGACGTGTTATCGGCGAGGTATGTATGAGTTATCGATTAGTATCGAAACGTTATAAATTTGTTATCAATACCAGACGCTATCGATGGGTTTTCGACGTTTATCGACTTCGAAGGTTTGCATTTCAAATAGAGGCATTTGGTATTGTGCTGGAAGTGCCATCAACAAAAGTTAAGAGGCAATCAAGCATAAAACCGATTATTAAACTTAAGTGGCAGCTAACTTTCTGATTTACAATTGATCCCAACAGAGAGGGCTTGAAATAATTGGCTTCTTTACGCGGAACTCTGGGGCCATCGAAAGGGCTCTGGCTGGTTTATGAGTCGAGGGGGCTCTGGTTGAATTCACTAACAAAGTTCTCTGCAGCAGAACTGTCGCAGCTGAGTGGACAGGGAGCATAATGAAGAGGAAGATCACGCCACATGGCGATGTTCTTTCTCCTCTGCTATGGGTTGTGGAATTCGACGAGCTTCTTGTGGAGTTGGAAGCCAATGGCTGTCAGGTGGTTGATGGCTATATCCTAGTTAGGGAAAATTCTGCGCCTTCTTACCAATAACTGCTCCCTGTGCAATCCCAGTCATTCCCAGAGAGATCAATGGGCAAAGGGGTAATCTGGGGCAGGGGACCAGTTAACTATTTTACGGATGCGTGGGAGCTGGAAGGAAAGGTTGGTGGGGAAGGGATCGTTTGTCAAGAGCTCAATTTAGGCTGCAAGTTTAAGTTGGCTGACCACTGCAGGTGCGATGGATAAAATGCTAAACAGTGCTAATATGGTTAGATAATTTGAGATCGACTCTGACATTCGAGGCCTTCAGTTCAGCTATAGTGCGATCGAGGGTGGTCTGGGAGCAACTGACCTCGCTTGCGAATGCATCGAACTATTTTATGATTAGGATTATCTGGGTCCCCGACTATAGTGATATCACGGATCTCCGTAGGATTTATAAATAATAAATGTAAGGCGCGATAACCTCCGAAGAGATCTAAGGCCGAGCTTCTCTTCCAATTTGCGTCGTGCTCCTCTTGATTTTTCCCTACAAATTGGCCGGACGGGACCTACATGTTTTATGCCGACTCCGAACGGCATCTGCAAGGCAGATGAGTTTTCACTGAGAGCTTTTCAGGGCAGAAATACAATCGGAGCGCTTGCCAGACACTGCCGAGGGGCGACCCCGCTTAGAAAAATTTTCTTCTAATTGAAAAATCTTATTTCTAAAATTTTGCTGTTGCTTTGCCCGGGAGTTGAACCCAGGGCACACAGTGTGATAGGCGGAGCACGCTACCATCACACCACGGTGGCCGTAGGATTTATCCCACGTTATTAACGGTCGGGTTCAAAACTATATCGTTGCAATGGTTCTCTAAGTAGCTACAGCTATGTCACTGTTATTTAATGTGGTGTCACAACGGATCTTCATGCTGTCCAAGTGAGTTTCCCTACCGTGGCGGCTACCACCTAACCTAACCTAACTTTGTAAGACTCTCACGTGCTTTTAAT
Source organism: Eurosta solidaginis (assembly GCF_040869045.1). Taxonomy (NCBI): domain Eukaryota; kingdom Metazoa; phylum Arthropoda; class Insecta; order Diptera; family Tephritidae; genus Eurosta; species Eurosta solidaginis. The sequence continues at coordinate 44,665,630 of NC_090323.1, forward strand.
TCCAATATCTTTTTTATACTCAGTTGAGCAGAGCTCACAGAATATATTAACTTTGAGTGGATAACGGTTGGTTGCACAGGTATAAAGGAATCGAGATAGATATAGACTTCCATATATCAAAATCATCATTATCGAAAAAAAATTGATTAAGCCATGTCCGTCCCTCCGTCCGTCCGTCCGTCCGTCTGTTCGTTAACACGATAACTTGAGTAAATTTTGAGATATCTTGACGAAATTTGGTATGGTTCCTGGGCGCCCAACTCAGATCGCTATTTAAAATGAACGATATCGGACTATAACCACGCCCACTTTTTCGATATCGAAAATTTCGAAAAATCGAAAAATTGCTATAATTCATTACCAAAGAGGGACAAAGCGATGAAACTTGGTAGGTGGGTTGAACTTATGACGCAGAATAGAAAATTAGTAAAATTTTGGACAATGGGCACGGCACCGCCCACTTTTAAAAGAAGGTAATTTAGAAATTTTGCAAGCTGTAATTTGGCAGTCGTTGAAGATATCATGATGAAATTTGGCAGTCGTTGAAGATATCATGATGAAATTTGGCAGGAACGTTATTCCTATTACTATATTTATGCTTAATATCAAAATTAGCAAAATCGGAGAACGGCCACGCCCACTTAAAAAATTTTTTTTTTAAGTGAAATTTTTACAAAAAATTTAATATCTTTACAGTATATAAGTAAATTATTTCAACATTCAACTCCAGTAATGATACGGTGCATCAAAATACAAAAATAAAAGAAAATTTCAAAATGGGCGTGGCTCCGCCCTTTTTCATTTGATTAGTCTAGGATACATTTAATGCCATAAGTCGAACAGAAATTTGCCAATCCTTGTGAAATTTCGTAGCGGCTTAGATTCTAGGACGATAACTGCTTTCTGTGAAAAAGGGCGAAATCGGTTGAAGCCACGCCCAGTTTTTATACACAGTCGACCGTCTGTCCTTCCGCTCGGCCATTAACACGATAACTTGAGCAAAAATCAATATATCTTTATTAAACTCAGTTCACATAATTATCTGAACTCACTTTCTATTGGTTTAAATATGGCCGAAATCTGACTATGACCACGCCCACTTTTTCGATATCGAAAATTACGAAAAATGAAAAAAGTGCCATAATTCTATACCAAATACGAAAAAAGGTTGAAACATGGTAATTGGATTGGTTTATTTACGCAAAATATAACTTTAGAAAAAAATTTTTAAAATAGGTGTGACATGGTAGGTAGAAGAAAATGAAAAAGTTCTGCAGAGCGAAATCAAAAGCCCTTGGAATCATGGCAGGAATACTGTTCGTGGTATTACATATATAAATAAATTAGCGGTACGCGACAGATGATGTTCTTGGTCACCCTGGTCCACATTTTGGCCGATATCTCGAAAACGCCTTCACATATACAACTACCACCACTCCCTTTTAAAATTCTTATTAATACCTTTAATTTGACACCCATATTGTGTAAACACATTATAGAGTCACCCCTGGTCCACCTTTATGGCGATATATTGAAAAGGCGTCCACCTATAGAACTAAGGCCCACTCCCTTTTAAAATACTCATTATCACCTTTCGTTTGATACCCATAATGTACAAACGCATTCTAGAGTCAACCCTGGTCCACCTTTATAACGATATCCCGAAAAGGCGTCCACCTATAGAATTAAGGCCGACTCCCTTTTAAAATACTCGTTACCACCTTTCATTTGATACCAATATCGTAAAAAAATTCTAAAGTCACCCCTGGTCCACCTTTATGGCGATATCTCGAAAAGGCGTCCACCTATAGAACTAAGGCCCACCCACTTTTAAAATACTCATTAACACCTTTCATTTGATACCCATATCGTACAAATTAATTCCAGAGTCACCCCTGGTCCACCTTTATGACAATATCTCGAAAAGTTGTCCACCCATAGAACTAAGGCCCACTCCCTTTTAAAATACTCAGTAACACCTTTTATTTGATACCCATATCGTACAAACAAATTCTAGAGTCACCCCTGGTCCACCTTTATATCGATATCTCGAAAAGGCGTCCACCTATAGAACTAAGGCCCACTCCCTTTTAAAATACTCATTAACACCTTTCATTTGATACCCATATCGTACAAACAAATTCTAGAGTCACCCCTGGACCACCTTTATATCGATATCTCGAAAAGGCGTCCACCCATAGAACTAAGGCCCACTCCCTTTTAAAATGCTCATTAACACCTTTCATTTGATACCCATATTGTACAAACGCATTCTAGAGTCATTCCTGGTCCACCTTTATGGCGATATCTCGAAAAGGCGTCCACCCATAGAACTAAGGCCCACCCACTTTAAAAATACTCATTAACACCTTTCATTTGATACCCATCTCGTACAAATTAATTCCAGAGTCACCCCTGGTCCACCTTTATGGCGATATCTCCAAAAGGTGTCCACCTATAGAACTATGGCCCACTCCCTCTTAAAATACTCTTTAATACCTGCCATTTGATACACATGTCATACAAAAACATTCCAGGGTTACCCTACGTTCATTTTCCTACATGGTGATTTTCCCTTATTTTGCTCCATAGCTCTCAACTGAGAATGCAATGTTCGGTTACACCCGAACTGTTACGGTCTGCTGCTGCGGTCTACGGCCATGATCCCCTTGGGAGCGTGTTCACGCGAACACACCTAGCGATGTGGTGAAAGTGGCGATAGAAAGAAAAATATCGAAAGGAAGGGAACAGACAGACCGGCCATGAGGAAGAAAAATTTTTCTCTTCTAGCATGAGTTTCCGCCCGATACACACCAGAAAAGTGATATTTGCTATATCTTTGCAGAAAAAGTAAAAAAATATTACCGAAGTTACAGAAAGATATCGGCAACGTTATCAATCAATCTGCAGGAAAATAAAAGTGATCAAAAAGGACAACATTTGGCAATAGTTTTATAATACATTTCTTTACTAGTAACTATAAAAAGCAGAACTTCCATTTTATGTTCAATCAATCATACCTTACTAAGTATAAAATATACGAATTTTGCTGAACGCATTAAAAACAGCGAGGAGTCTCACTACAATTGAAAAATTTTGTTCACACATTTGCAAGCGGTTATGTGTACATGAATGTGGATGCAGTAGAATTACAACCACCTGTGGCAAACACTTTATATGCTCATGGGCCCGTTGAACCGGCAACAACAACAAACCGGGGAAATTTTTTTAAATTAATTGCAACTTTATAAAATCGATTTTGCATTGAATACGTAAAACGGTCTTTGGCAACATGAACGTAATGGCACAAATAACAAATGGTAAGATTCAACAACAACAGCCAATGAATTGAATCGGCAGTATCAGCAACATCAACAACAGCAAGTTCAACCGCAGCAGCAAAGGCCGCTATCTATAGGCCCAACGAAATAAGCCGGGCACACCCAGAGCCGGCCACCTCAACCAGAACAACTACCGCAATAACCACATAAAGGGGTGAGTCCGTTCCAAAGCCCCTTGAGTGGAGCTTACATACACTCCTAGGTACACGTACATAAGGGTAGGCACACGAAACATGATATACGACACTAACACTATTTACATCTAATCGCCACCCATTTACACGTATGATTAGCTACCTAAATTGGGTATAGTTATATGCATATATAGACATATACCCAATTAGAGTGCGCGTCGAGTGCAGCCACCTAGAAAATATACCAAGGTGCGTAGTGAGTAGGGGTATATGTACATATAAGCATATGACCACTTAGGTTGCACCTATGTATGCAACCCCCCTTATGAAATACTTGCCTAAGTTTAGTCAGCTGGAGAATGCCAGCCGTTGTATTACGTTTGAATTCCACCACTATTGTACCTTTGCGTTAAATACGCAAAACTAATGCTATGCTTTGTGTTAACCCTAAATAAAATTTCGCATATGTCCTGGCTATGCCAATTTCGTATAGAATTTTCTGACTAAGATTAGGTAAGGTTTGCATTAACGAAAGACAACCAAGAAGGCATACCCAATTTGGAAATTTCGGATTATTAAATTTAAAGTCAAAATAAATACGATTAAAGATTCGATATCAGATGCATATGCATGATGATAAATACCTTGACTATGTATGTATATTTAGCCTTAAAGGACTAGACATGCCAATTTGTATGTTATATACACATACTTGAAATGTAAAAGTTAAATATAATATTTAAAAAGTGTCAAATTATTTTTGTTTGTTCTTATTGAAAATTAGTATATTCATACATACATATGTATATTGGAGTTTTCTGTATTTTTCAACTTCGCAAGTAAACATGTTTTAGATGATTAATTTAGAAAAGTCGGTCTGTATTTCCCCGATGGTATAGCGCGCCTAGTATTTATTTACTTTTTATATATTTTAAATTTTAAATAAAAGCCTAATTTACACCGTACACCTAAATAAAAATGTAAATTTTAAGTACAGACGTTGAAGTATTGCGTCAAACGCTAAACGTTTATTGGTCAATTCTAACCTGCATATGTTTCAGGGTATTTTGAAGAAAGTTCGTAGTTTAAAACAAGAGATTTGTAAGAACAAATAGGTCTGTCTTTACGTATAACTAAGCATATTCATTTAAAACAATGCTATTCGACATATGCCCACAACAAAGTGAGCAGGTATAAGGAAGCTTCCATGTATACCCCTGCCTACCCTCCAATTGGGATGGTCTACTTTTTTTTTGAATTCAGTACCAAAGTAAATGTGACCTGGATCTAAATCAAGTTTATATCAAAAGGAATGAATATATGTACATACCTTTTTTTCTTACTAATCACTCCTAGTGAACCTCCTTTTTGTACGGCATCATTTCGCTCACTTTAATGTACCTAGCTGTAAACTTATATAAATTTAATCATAATCCTAAGTAATAAGCCGTAATGAAAATGAATTATAAATAAATTTGTAATTGAAATGGGAATGCTGGCGTCGCCAATTATTTAGAAGGCATAAGGTAAGACAGGTAAGGGGCCACCGAAATTCAGGTGCGTCGGTGGCCATGGTTATTTGAGGGTGGGATAAAGCACCGGGCGTCGCAACACCACCCGCGGCGCCCCCTATGTATATTCGGCCCTTTTCTTTTTATTTTTAATTTTTCCAGCTTTTTTCGTTATTGTTTGGTTTTTCAGCGGTTTTTTTTTTAATTTGATTTTCAGCGTTAGTAACCGGCCATGTCCGGTTCGGTAGTACTTTTTTGCGTCAGTTTTTTTTTGAATTTGAATTTAAATTTTTGGAATGTTAACGGTCTGTCCGTGACATCCGGTTCAGCCGGATGTTGTTTTATTTTGTATTGATAAGCGTTTTGAGTCGGTCTCTGCGCTTCTGCCAGGTTTTTTTGAATTTGACAGCTGCTCGTCTTGATAGGCATGATAGGAACTTTTTTCTGCTTATGGCGCAGGAACAGTAAGGTTGGCAAGGACCCGCCCCAGCCGACAATGACTAGCCACTGTGCACCAACACATCATGCCGACCGCCTTCCTTACTGCTTCCGTTGTAAATGCGATTCCATAACAGAACTTAGCCTTCCTTAGTTGTTTTTTTTTTTAATTTAACTAAGTCGAATGAGTTGACAAATTCGCCTTTAAGCAGTAAATCCAATCACCGAATATGTTGACCGCCTTGTAAATTTATAATCAAATCGACCTAAATAGATATGAAAAAAAGAAATTTATAATTGAAAAGCAGTAGTCGCATGATAAAAATAGCATACGATTGTCAAGAAAACGTAGAACACAATCATTGCTCAACTACATGGTTGGCTCATCTCTACAGCAACAACATATCTTGGTTCAGATTGTCAAAATCGGCATATTGGTGTTAGGCGAATGGAATGGAAACAAAACATAAAACTTAGCAATTTTTGTGTGTTTTAGGAAAATGTTTTCAATGTGTTGGTTTCAGTTTGAGTTTGCCATCTACTTTTGACAATCCCTACTCCAGTGGAATGAAAAAATAAAATCAGCTGATGATATGAGCCAACCATATAGGTAAGCCATGAACACAATCTTGAATGAATTGATATTTGAAAGGGGCAGGCACCATTAATTAAATAATACCTATTAAGATATCGTAAACATCAAGCAACTGTTGCGTCACCCAACAACTTAAGATATTTGACAGATATTTCACCCTGGGTATTAATCATAACTAAATATTTGGCAATAGAAAACGCAACTGTTGCGTTGGGCGTGTTTCTAGGACAATAAAAAATTTATTAAATATGCGAAACACTACCCTTATGATATACATATTTACAAATTCAAATATTTATTTATAGACAAATAGTAGCGTTAAATGTCGATAAATGCATGACGACGTAACGAACACAAGTTCGTTATCTGTGGGCGATTGCTATCAATCTATTGTTAGAATTTCTATAAAGCAGACGTCATTTGTTCCGCTATTATTGCAGTAAAATTTAATGAGGCAGGGTATGGCACGTGGGAAAGCAAAATATGTTAGGATTCGGTTGCTTTTGAAAAAAAAAAAATTTACCAAAATTTGTTTAATTCACTATCATCACATTTATCATTTCTGATTGCTGTCCTATTATAATATGAGTAAAAATAAAATTACAATAAATTAATATAAGCCACTTGAAAATAAAGTACTACAGTAATTCAGCAATGCACTTAACTCCTATAAAAAGCTGAGGCAACACTTCGATCTCGATATGCCATATTAGCAGTTACACTGTGATACGATTTCTTATAACGTGATAATTACATTCAAGTGAGCACTTCAGGTCACTTGATAATATATACATATATATAAAGGGGGATTTCGAACTTTCTGCAGTTAGAATACTATATTAGCAGTTTTGATAGAAAGAAATGTGTAAGTAGTATTACGCACAGACTAAATATTGTGGCGAACTTTGGGAAATTCTTAATTATTCTGCAACTTTTTTTATCGTACGGATCGCTGAGCTGTCGAATAAATAACTCAAATATTCAGTATAGCAAAATTTTTTTTTATTTACAACACTACTATGATAGTAGTAATTCACAGTTAAATTACTCGCGCAATTCACCCACAGCGTTTTAGAATCAAAGTGATTAATTATTCTTCAGCTTGCGCTAATTTTTTACTCTTAATTGCCTCATTTGCCTATTTCTCCCATAGTCTAGGCTTTTCGCGAACAGCCGTCTCTTATAATTGGGCGAGGTCGTTAACGGATTTTTCTCTATATATATATATATCTAAATATAATTCTCAGAACCATCATTCCTCAAAATTGCAAAGTGATACTAACGGCTTCTGATTTTCGTCTTCTAAATATGGTCGGTGACACGCCTATTTTCAAAAACTGTACCAAATTTATAGTTTGTCTTTTTTTGAAGTATATGTAATGCAAATAAAATACTTGAAATAACTTCGAAATGGTCCTGAAATTATATTGAAATAATTCCAAAATAGTCCCAAAGCAGGTGCGAATATAAATCCGAAAGTATCAAAAATGAATTCCGAAATATTAAGCGGTATGGCCTGAAATAATTTCTACGATAACAACATCATAAAAAACTAGTCTTGAAAGGGTACGGCACAATATTCAGAACCAACTTAGTTAACATTAATATTTGTTTCGTTTCTGTTTTCCGTTACATGAACGTCGGGAAAATTACAACGGAAAAGGTTTTGTTTCGTTTCTTCGCACACTCTGAATTTGTTTTAACTTATTTTAGCGCGTTGTCGATATTTTAGCATGTTGTTGTTATTTTAGCATGTTGTTGTTATTAAGCATGTTATGTTATGTTATTCTAGCATGCAAGTAAAAATCAAATTTTGACTAAAGTATAAACTATTATTCTTGCATTAACATTAATATAATAAGCGAGTTCAAGATTTTGTGCAAACGGTCTAGCATCATTGCGCTTGCAAAGTGGTGTAGTATATTTGCACAATACACTAACAAAATATGCGGCTATGCATCTGCTACGTCATTGCAATTATACAATACTAACAACCGAAGTATTTTGCTTTCCAACTCTGAATATCAAATCAGTATGAATAGCAATACAAAAAAAAATGTGAAAAGAAATTGAAAGTAAAAAATTGCTTTTACGATCCGTAGCTTATATTTGCTATTGCTACATTTCCAATATTAAATGCACAAAATTCTGAACTGCCTTAATGATTTAATGCTGACTTATTTTGTTATTAATTTTATACTCAGCGTGCTTTGCACAAAAGTATATTAACTTTTATTGGATAACGATTGGTTTTCCAAGTATAAAGGAATCGATATAGATATAGGCTTCCAAGTATCAAAATCATCAGTATCGAAAAAAAATTAATAAAGCCATGTCCGCCCGTCCGTCCGTCTGTCCATCCATTAACACGTTAATTTGAGCTAATATTGAGATGTATTCACCGAATTCGGTATATGGGCTTATCTGGACCAAGAACACTGGCCTGCAAGGTTTTTTGTTTCGGATCAGGAAGTCACTTCTGACGTATTTCTGCGTGCTGAGTCCGAATCCATCCTCAGATATGGTCCAGCACGTCAGGTTGTTGAGATATCCTAAGCTAAATGTGCGCAAAACATTGTTTTTAGCATTTTTTGAGTTTATATTGTAATAAGAGGAAATTTGTCTGTGCAAATCAGCTTACAGTATCTTTGAGAACAACTCTTTCCTCACAAAATCTATTTTAGAACCCCTCCATTCGATTTTTTTTTTTTTCGAGATATGGTTAATTCAAATTGGGGTCTGTTGTCGAAGTCACATATCATGAGGTGGCCGCTAACACTTTGAGTCACGTATTTTTCTTGCAATCGGTTTTTCACAACTTGTATCTAGAGATTTTCGGTTTTGCTGATTACAAATTCGCTATAAGACTATCAAATTTCAAAATGCCGGAGCCAATATGGCGGACGAAAGTTGTGACAAACTTTCTTCAAAAAAGGGATCTAACTTGCCTTACTATATGTCATCCAGCATTCAGCATCAAGAGTTGTTCTCAAATATACAGAGCCACAGACAATTTTCCTGTTATTACAAAAAAACTGTAATATAGCTAAAAACAGCGTTTTTCGCACTTTTAGGTTAGGATATCTCATGATATGTGACTTCGACAACAGACACCAACTTGAATTGACCATATCTCGGGGGAAAAAAAATCGAATAGAGGCGTTCGAAAATGGATTTTGTGGGGAAAGAGTTGTTCCCAAAGATACTGTAAGTAGATTTGCACAGAAAAATTTCCTGTTATTACAAAATAAAATCTAATAATGCTAAAAATAGCGTGCTGGGCCAAATATGAGGACGGCGTGCAAAAATACGTCCTGATCCAAAACGAAAAAAAAACCTATTTTTGCAGGCCTGTGGAATAGATTGGTGTTGAAAATGAGCAAAATCCTACGATAACCACGCCCACTTTTTCAATATCAAAAATTTTGAAAATTGGAAAAAATGAGATAATTCAAAAACGTATACCGCTAAGCTAATGAATTTTGGTTTTAAAACGCTAAAGCAAAATTCAAAAAAAAATTTGGAATATGGGCGTGGCACTACCACATGTTAAAGAAGAAAATGTGGAAGTTCAACAAGCTGTAAATCAAAAGCCGTTAAAGATATTACATTGAAATTTGGCAGAGACACTATCCTTGCCAAATTATATAGACTGAGTGATGATAATAAAAATCGGTAAAAGACCACGCCCACTTTAAATAAAAGATTTTTAAAAGGGTCGTGGGTGAATAAAATAAGTTATATCATTGCAAAAAAGAGCTTTGTGTCAGTGGTATTTGATTTCCCAAGTGGAATTATAACAGGAAAAGCAAAAAATTCAAATTTATGAAAATGGGTGTGGCACCGCCCATTGTTTGAGCAAGCAATTTTCTATGTTTCGGCAGTCATAAATCGAAGAAAAATTAACCGTTCGTATTAAGATTGGGTGCACATATTTTCCTTATAGCAGGAAATATTTCTAGTAAAAATGGACGGGATCGATTAAAGATCACGCCCACTTTTATATATGATGACGATATTTAAAAGGGTCGTAGACTAGAATAATAAGCTATATCTTAGCGAAAAATAGTTTTGTGTCATTGCTATTTACTTAATAAGTTTTATTTCAATTTCAACATTTCTAGAGCCACAAAGGAAATATATCCCTTGTAACAAAATTCGTAAAAGTAATTTACCTGAATTGAACTGTACAATTGAAACCCACGCTGAGTATATAATGTTCGATTACACCCGAACTTAGACACCCTTACTTGTTTTTTTTTTTTTTTAATTGTAGTGTTCAAAGCATCCAAAACTTTGTTTCCCAAATATGTCAACATGTGTTGATATATTAATTTTTGACTCACCTTCACATGCATACTTATGCAAAAATTTTTAAATAATTTTTCTCAACTAACATCCAAAACAATTTCGCAGTTAAACTTGACTTTTTGTGAACTGATTTTGCATTGAAATTATATCGTTACAAACAATTTTATTAAATTTTCTTGCTTTCACATTTTTGTAAACAATTGTTCTTAACTGCGCTATAATTTGTATAATTAATTAACTTCTCTTGTTTGTGACCAATGCCCAAAACAATAATAAACAATAGTTCAGCAAAAAAAGTGCAATGCACCCAATATGTGTTTACGAACAACAACAACGAATGACTGCTAACTTGAATAATAATAAAAATTAAATGTGCCACAATTTATTAATGAATTTTTTTAATTATTCGTCGAACAAAATTATGAGAGGTACAAATTTGTTGTTGCAGTTTTTGTTGTATAGGGGACGTGTTTCTCCACTTAAATCATAATCAAGCGCCATAAAACGTGTATAAAATACATAATATAAATTTGAATTGGCGAAAATAGAAGTTTATTGATGTAGGGGGAATGTGTGTAAGTGTTAAAATGTTTGCTATATTTAAAAATCTGGAAACTGCTTCTTGCGTCTAAAACCAGATTTTGAAATGAACAAACTGCTTTCACTTTACGTTTTATTGTAAACTTAACAATAGCGCACTAAGATCGTGTGCAAAGCATACGATGTTAGACTCACAAAGTGGTTCATATCTCTGAAGAGAGAAGACTTAAGGCTCACGATAGGAATACTGCACACTGTCTTCTGGCGCCACATGCTTACAAGTTTGTCCTCGGCAGTAACAGCACGTTCTATGTTCGTGTCCTGCCCTCGCAAGGCCAAGGCTCCAGTTATTACGGACGGCAGAGTTGACAGATCTCGAGGCAGTAATTAATCTCGGCCCTATAAAAGTTGTAGTATTTACCAATAGTACGTAGTTATTCATAAGTGCTGGTACCTGATTGGGGTTCTCCCGTTTGGACGTCAAACAAATTTTGGCAACACTATTGACACACTCAGTCTATGTTAGGTCTGTATGGACGGGCCAGTTAAACCTAATTTAATAATAGCGCAATCCATGGAAGTTTGCAAACATTTCGCAGAGATGGTAAATTGTATGAATCTCGCAAACTTATATGAACTTTTATTTCATTTGCAAGGTTTCCATGATTAGAAGCAAATTGTAATGTGAATACCCATGACGCAATAAGACAAGATTAGTGAAGTAAATATTACAAAATAGAGTCCCATTAGACAATACTCGCTCTCATAAATTTAGGTGTTGCTTCTTGACTTATCGGCAACACTGATCTTTGCAGTATCATAAAAAAATTGTACATTAATGCATTTCTGAAATATGAAGAAACGTGCAGGAAAATAGCACCTGCGCTCTCTCTCTTTTGTTAAAGCATTTATTTCTTTCCTGGGAGAACATGGAAACGTTTTAGTCAACAGAACTGAAGGGCTGGTATATATTGTTCACAACTAAGGAACAAGGAAACTGAGATGACTCACGATCTTGGCAAATATCATGAAGCTGCGGATGAGTATCTGGAAATCTCGAAATACCAACACTTAGGATTGAAAGTATACGGTCCCATGACCCATCATTTATATATGTGAACCAAGCGGTTAGGTAGGGTCTTTGAGCAGAAAGAAGTGGCTGTTGTAAATATATATATATATATGTATATACTAGCAGACCCGGCAGACGTTGTTCGTCCGTAAATTTGGCTTACTTGTAATCATTTTAAAAAGCTTTTTCCGGCTAACTCTGCCCTCCCCCTCTTCCCTTTTTCTTAATCCTTTTATTCACTCCTCCCTCCGTCTTTTTCGCTTCATCTATCTCCATCTTCGTCTCATTCTATCTCTCTCTCAGTCTATCTCTTTTGTTCCAATCCCAGTCCCAGTCCCACTCCGAGTCTTAGTCTCAGTCACAGTCCTAGTCCTAATCCGAGTCCCAGTCCATCTCTGGTCTACTTCCCGGAAAAAAGCATCGTAAACACTAATATAGGCAAATTTATATACCAAATTTCAGGCTAATCGAATAGTACATATGTAAATAGGTATGTGGGTATTATTAATTCATGTCTCTATTTCGGCTTCGCATGCATATTTATCAGTTTTGCCAGGTTGATGCGACTAAATCGAATATCACAATGAAAATTACTTTAGATCTCTCAGCAACAGCTTTCATTTGATATCCATATTACCCACACATTCTAGGGGTATCGCGTCCACGTTTTGGCGTATATCTCGAGACCGTACTCACCCAACGGTATAATATATTACTCTGTACTAAAGCACTCATCAACAGCTTTCATTTGATATCCATATTGTATAAACACTGTCTAGGCATTCACGGGCCCACGTTTTGGCCTATATCTCGAGACCCTAGTCACCCAGGGGTATGAAAGTTACCCTCTAGTAAAGCACTCATCAACAGCTTTCATTTGTTATCCATATTCTATAAAGACATTCTGGGGGTACCCTGGTCCACGTTTGAACAAAATCGACTGACGCATCTCTTCAAACACCGGCGACCAACTAACACACATTTTAGCCTTTGCTTTTGTATATATAGATTTTTAGTTTTCACACTTCGCTATAATATTAAAACGAAATGCAGATATTCATTGCTTTTGAAATTCGTCTTAAAAATTGCACATGGAACAACTAAAGACTCTCCTGAATTAAAAAAAAAATTCTTAGTACTTCTAAATCGCGGGCCCTCTCAGAAACCCCGGGTCCGGGGGTAATCCCCCCCCCCCCTCTCAACGGGCCAGGTGATGTGCTATACTTAATATCATTTGCTATAATATTTTTTATTGATAAGCAGGTTGTTTAATTAAACACCAAGCAATTACACGGAAGCATATCCGCACCACCTGAAAATATGAGTGCCGCTGCGTATACGTAACTATTTATTATTACGCATAAACATTTAAAAAAAATTGCACCTATCCTATATTTCAAGTCAGATCAAACTGCACACGGGGTGCAAAACAAATTCAAAATCGGTTCAGTAGTTTAGGGGTCCATCGCGGACAAACATAGTGACACGTGATTTTTATATATAAAGTAATATATAGCTGCAGACGTTTAATAACAATGATGCTTCAACAGATCGGATCTAATAGACTTACATGATGGCAAACACACTTTGGCTTATCATAACTTTATTCAACTCTGGTTAGGCCTGGAAATGTTTGGACAAACATGAAATTCTCCCAGTCGTATGATGAAACCCAACAGACATTGTTCTGACACTCTCTATACAAACACTTTCCTCTCCTGTGTCTAACTCTCTCTTGCCTCCCTTCCCCTCTGCATTTTTTAGTTTACCTTAATCGCCTCATTCAACTACCCTATCGTTTTCGTTCTTCCGTAAATATTCCAGCTTTTCCTCTTGTTCTTTCCGCTATTGCTCTTATCCAAATCATGCATTCACTATTACTCTTTATCTTATCCTTATTCTTTATCTTTCCTCAAAAAAACTCAACGTTATGCTTATTATGACCGCGAAAGTCTAATTTTAAGAACTCATTTTCTTCATTTAAAATGTAAAGCAAATTTCCATTTTGTGTTTTTATTGTAGCAGAGGCTCCTCGCAGCCCTGCAGCCCTTAGGGCTTTCTCAAGTTTGGATGGCAGTACTGGCACCGAGGCTCGCGATACCCTTTTAGAGGTTCATTGTGGTGAAATTATTTCTACAACAATTTTTAATTTTGGACTTTGCGTTTGGGTTGGCGCTAGCTTTGAAATTACAGTACTAAGTACATATGTACGTTATCTACCTTTAATGCTTTAATTTCCCTTCAAGCTATTTAAAACTTATTATTTGCGCTAAATTGTTGTTGTGTGTTCTTGACGATATCATAATGTGGCGAATATTAGCATCACTATGAAGTTAGTAAATAATTACAACAAAAAAAAAAAAGCAAGCAGCCACTACACATTAAAGCAAGCAGCCACACTTATATACAAGGCAACGAAGAATATTCCACACACATGCACAACAGCTCGCAGCGAAGATATTATTTTACATACACGTATGTAGTCATCAACTAAGAGCAGAAGTTGTTACTCACACATACACACGCATAAGCTAAATAACCAAGTATGAGATACAACTATTCCAGAAGGCATGTTCGTAAAAAGTCTAGACCTTAGAAGAAATATGAGAACGAGGCAACAGAGTGTATAAAAGCAGGGCAAGCTGAGGAATAAATAGTCATTTTGATTTAAGCACGCTATTAGTGGAGTATAATTGTCATTGTGATGTACTACTCCCAGCCTAAATAAAGACCATTTTGGAATACTGGATATTGGAGTTATTTATTCGACAGTTCAGCGATTCGAACGTTAGTAGAAGGTGCATAAACATCAAATTTGTTACAACAAAAATAAGCCATTTTTTACGACCACGTTTATATGAGATCATCTTCATTCTTTTTCGTAGATTTTGATAAGATTTTGAGATCGATTTTGATGTGAATTCTTGGAGAAATAGCAATATTAAGCTTGGGAAATAGTTAAGGAACCTGTGACATGGCAATGTGAAGGAAGAGTGCAGACAGGTGGGGTGAAGGAAAAGAGCAGACAGGTGGGGCGCACTATCCAGAAAATTCAAAATATGGAACCACTTCACTACTCAAAACAAGACTCTTTTTTCTTAATTTTGAAGTTTTATCGGTATCTGCCAAAAATGGTCTATAATAAATCGATAACATGTTAACAAAACTGGTAGCACACCGGAAAGAAATTACAAATTTTACAACATAAAATCGATAATATTTTTAAAAACAAGTTGATAACATTACGATACTTTTTCGATAACTTTGTGATAGCAAATCGATATCTTTGTGACAACCTATCGATAAATTTTCAATAAATAATCGCTAATTTTTGACAATAAGTCGATAACATATCAAAAAATTTTTGTTAACATATCGATAGCTTTTCAATAGAAGTGCTTTTTCTTTGCACTTCCATATGAAATTCCGGCACTTTGATATGAATCGCATTTATATGTGAGGGCATATGGGAGTGCTATGCATTTTTTTTTTTTATATTCAAAGTGAGAATTTGTATCCGTGTCTACTCTTCAGGGCAAAACAAAAACAAAAGTGCTATAAGTGTACAGGAGTTGAGCAGCTCTGTAGTTATATGAACGTACTATTCAAATTTTCTTCACATAATTTTTATATACTTTTCTTCCTTCCTAATTGATCTACTCAAAGCAATTTAAACAAAATTTTACTTTGCTTTCATAACACAAACTTTATTATTATATAATTCTATTATTGTTTACATTACCTTTTCTAAATTACATGCATTTTCTTACATTTGCACATATTTATCATTATGTCAGCAAAAAATTTTGGATTTTGGCACGCTCAAAGAGCCAACGCTAATATTTGCGACTGTAGATGTATTTTTGTATATTGTAAAAGCATACACATAAGCGTATAAGTATGTAAGTATGTGAATGCTAAAGTAGGGGATCACGTTTAAGTGCTGGCACTCAAATTTCAACCCAGTGGCGGTCGTCAACACCTGAACTGGCGATTTTGCTAATATCATCACAAATGAAAAAACGTGGAATTAAGTGTCGAATATTTAATTTATATTCAAAAACTTAATAAATGTACTTAATAATTTGGGAAAAGTTTAAACAACGTGACATCAGGACGGACAAGGCGACAGCTGTTTCGATTATACCTTTTAAATCTCTTCAAGGCCTTTTCTCCCGGGAGTGAGATTTGATGACATGATTTGACATGATTACGTGCGGCATATGTACTGTGTATAAAGAAAATATGCAAAATAAGGCAATTTGGATACACTGAAAGAAAAAAACTGGTAAAATCAACCGAAATACGGGTCAATTCAACCGAAATTTCTGTC
Source organism: Eurosta solidaginis (assembly GCF_040869045.1). NCBI lineage: Eukaryota > Metazoa > Arthropoda > Insecta > Diptera > Tephritidae > Eurosta > Eurosta solidaginis. The sequence goes on from NC_090323.1 coordinate 44,681,905, forward strand.
AATTTTTATCCATCGCATCAAGATGTTGAATCAACTAAGCACAAATCGTTGATTCGTAATTTACCGTTTTAGTAGTCAAATGAAAAAAAAAAGTTGTTGCGACAGCCTTGTACGAAAGTACTTATGATGCGGCATTTGCAAGGCACATGAGTTTTCACTGAGATCTTTTCATGGCAGAAATACACTCGGAGTGCTTGCCGAACAGTGTCGAGGGGCGACCCCCTTAGGAAAATTTGCTTCTAATTGAAAAAGCTTATTTCTAAAATTTTTATGTTGCTTTTCCCGTGGTGTGAACCCAGGGTATTCGCTGTGGTAGGCGGAGCACGCTACCATCACACCACGGCGGCCGGCATATACATACGTAAATATGTGCATACATATAGTACACAACATACATAAGTACAAAGTAGAGAGCGAAGTGAGCGTAAAATTCTCTTTGAAATTTGCTCATGTATTGACTGTTGATCGCTTTTGAAATGACCAGTGAGATCAGTTGTGTTAACAAAAAAATCAGTTAGATTGATTAGGAATCTGTCAATTTTACAGAATTTTGTTAACTTAAGAGCGACAATTTCTCTTCTGTTGAAATGACTAAACTAATTTGTTCGCTTGACAAAGAACTCGGTCGAATTAACAATAATTCGATCAATTTCACCGAATCTCCGTTAAGTCAAGAACAATAAAACCGATTTATTGATTTTACTAGCACCATTTCTTTCAGTGTAAGGGTTACAACAACCAAGGCATGACGTGGCTGAATGCGCTTGTAACACTTCAACCGTCGTAGGAGTGGGGGTTCAAATCCCACTCCCGGGAGAAAAGGCCTTGAAGAGATTTAAAAGGTATAATCGAAACAGCTGTCGCCTTGTCCGTCCTGATGTCACATTGTTTAAATTTTTCCCAAATTATTAAATAAATTACAAATTAAAAATTGCTTCAAATGAAAGCTTTCATACATGTAAAGCGATTAGGGCAATCCCCGGTTAACTCATATTAATAAATGTACATTTAGTAGAGTGAGGACTAACAAAAGTTCACCTTGTATACAGGTGAACAAATTATTACATACCACGAAACATAAAAGGACCAACCAGCCTCTTAGCGACATTGAGAATCATAATTGTGAAGCTGTCAGGCGCATAGCACGAACACTTTCTTCTAATTCCACCAAATATTTAGAAACCGAATTCAGCTTTCCTAAATGGACTGTTGCCCATGTTTATGTAAGGTATTGTGTTTTAGAAATCGGCTTTGCCACCCTTACCTAACCTGGCATCAAGTACTTTTTGGCTAAGGCCTCCAAATGAGCCTACTCTTTTCCCTGTTGATTTTGCGAGAAACCCGAGCATTTTTTAACCAATTCACATAGCTTAGACAGGGTAGCCGATGGGCCAAGTTCGTGCAGACAATATGTAAACCTGATTCGCTACTCACTTTAGTTACAGACTAGTTTTTCGGAACTTGTAACTGCCTTGGAATTGCATTTACTTTCTGGAAATTCGCAAATTTTTCGGAACTAGTTACAGAACTGATAACTTTTTTAGAATCGACTACTTTTTCTGAACTGTTAAATTTAACTGGACTGGTTACTTCTTTGGTGTATAGTGAATGGTCCCTGGATAATCCTGCATAGTTGCCTAGTTAATATCTTCCAAAAATGTGCCGAAAATAAAACATAGATTAACTTGTTCAATTTCTTACCTATAAAACATTTCACATCCCTGTAGCTTTTAAGTCCTTTCCCGCTAGGGGCGCGTGACTTACCTGTCTTTAGCGTCGCTTCGTGAACAATAAAATCTCTATCTCAGTTGGATTTACATTTAGTCTACAGTCTTTTAGCTTGCAGCCGAAAATTATTATGGCTTTTTGTAACAGTTTGCTAAGAACTCGGAAATGCTTTCAGGTTGACGTGAGGGCTACCTTTTCCAGGTGAGCACTTCCCTGATATGTAACTCCTGATGTGTTACCCTACTTTGAAGTATGAGACGTACAATATGCAGATGCCGATGTGGTCCTATTGAGGCATAGGAGCCGGAAGTATTTTTGGTTTACGCGATGAGTTCTGCAACTTCTAAGTATAGCATTAAGCTAACCATGAATTCGGCGGATATCTCTCTTCCTTTACCAATGAAATACATATTGATTTGTTGGTTTTATTTGAATCATATGCATACATTCACACCGTGGCGGAAAGTTGTAGCTACATAGTCGGTTGATGTGACACTGGACGGTGCTAAAGCTAAGGGTGTAACCGTTGAACATAAGTGGTATTCTGGTGACGAAACAGACGGTGAAATAGCTGAACCGTCTACTTATACATACCTACAGTTGCCACATTGAAGTGAGAAAACGGCTCACATGTACACAAAATTTCCTGCAGAATAAATTAAAGGAGAGTTGCTGAACTATATGGTTGTCTGGCTAATGGGTGAAACGTGAAAGGCTCTCGGTGCATTGGGAATTAGTGAACGGTGAACAGTTGAGAGGTTGGATAAAGTTTAAAGCACCCATGGCGTTAAGAAATGGTGAACAGGATGATGATGAGTAGTGAATAGTGAGCTGGTATTGAGAGTTCATAGTGGGTTAACAAAGGATGATATAAGGACGGTTAGTGAACTAAGAAATGGTGATTGAATTGAATTTGATGCTGAACGACGAACCGGTTGTTAGTAAAAACTAAGTTATGAATGGTGGAAGATCGCCTGGTGAAAAGTGAAATGGTGAGTAATTGATAAGTGCACGGGCAAGAGCTACGGGTGCAGGATAATGGTTTAAATGCATTCTTGGGTGAAGATCGGTGAAATGCACCCATAGATGTAGAAACCAAAATAACGTCTGATGTTTTCCGTTGCTTTTATTGTAGCCGCAGAAACGCTCCTGAAAGTTTCAGAGAGTGTTGCGGATGTGGGCAGTCTTTTCCCGGATATCAATTGTATACACTCCTGTACTAGTCCCACTTGAGTCCAGGCCAACTAAGGAGGGAGCGATTTTTTGGTCCGTAGCATCTTCTTATGTTTTTTAACGGCTCTCAAGACAGGCATTCCTTACCGCTGGAATATTCTAAGCCCCTTAAGATAAAGAGATGGCAGATTTATTTTACCATTTTGCTCCATACTTATTTGCTTTGAAAGAGGTCTGAACAAGGACAGCTGAGTCACAACGTGTTTTATAGACTGGGAGAGACGCCTTTCTTAAGATCACTGCTGGCTCCAAGTCAACAGACATAATTTATGAAGCAGTATTCAGTTTACTAATGTATAAGTGAAGTTAAAATCTTTGAGAAGTCTACGCGCTCTACTTTTTAAGTGACTTCTCATTGCCCACTCACTTCCATTGTTCTGTATCTTGCGTTTGCCTGCTTGTACCTTCTTAAAGTGGGAACTCATGGTGTGGTAATAAGGTGGGATGCATAATTGTGCAGCATTATAATAAAAGGGCGAAGCAACCGTTACAGATCGTGATACTCCCTACTTACTAAGAGTGACAACTGCTTAATTGACATATTAAATAACCTTAAAGCAAAGTCGGACTATTCTAGTTTTTTCATTTTTTTTCTAAGTTTTCATTTCCAATTGAATTTGGCTGTCGAAAAGGATTAAATGTGATATGAAAAGAAGAATGCTTGTATGATTGTTGGCTTAGTTGGCGACAAGATTCATATGTACAAATGTAAGTAATGCATTCGGTACTACACTCTCCAGTATTTACATAGCACGTTGAAGTGGAACAACAGAGTCGGCAGTCAAAATTAACAAAAGGCGGCACAATGGCAGTCGCCAAATTATCTGAAGTGCATGGCCCATGCCATATATTACATGTATGTGTGTGTACAAGTGAAAAAAATAGTTTTATGAAAGTGAAGTGCAAACGAAAGCAAACAACGATTTTTTCGCCCTTTTAGATTTATTTATTTACTTTTTTTCTGGCCGCTAAGCCCAACACCACACTCTAACCGCTCAACTAACCAATTGAGCCACCACAAATACATACCAAGTGAGTGAGCACCCTCAACGAGTCAGTCAAAGCTAAGTGCTAACTGAACCAACAAAAAAATCTAGAGCAACAAAGCAATAAACGAGCTCGAGTATTGCCAATTAAATTTTTCCAAATGTTATGTATACTTACATACAATGCAAACAATCGCTCAGTCCTTTTGTAAGCAAACTGCAAAAGAACGGGTGGTAGGGTAATGAAAGCATGCATGACAGGAAAAGAAGTGCGGTGAATAATAACATGAATGACGTAGAAAACTTAAAGGACATCAGTGTAGATAAGAAACCCAGTCATAGTTAGAACATTCTTTAACAACTTGTCTACAAAAGAATGTGATTAAAAAACAAGTAAGGAAGGTTAAGTTCGGTTGTAACCGAACATTACATACATAGTTGAGAGCTATGGTGACAACATAAGGGAAAATAACCATGTAGGAAAATGAACCGAGGGAAATCCTGGAATGTGTTTGTATGACATGTGTATCAAATGAAAGGCATTAAAGAGTATTTTATGAGGGAGTGGGCCATAGTTCTATAGGTGGACGCCATTTAGGGATATAGCCATAAAGGTGGATCAGGGTTGACTCTAGAATGCGTTTGTACGATATGGGTATCAAATGAAAGGTGTTAATGAGCATTTTAAAAGGGAGTAATCCTTAGTTCCATAGGTGGACGCCGTTTCGAGATATCGCCATAAAGGTGGACCAGGGGTGACTCTAGACTTTGTTTGTACGATATGGGTATCAAATGAAAGGTGTTAATGATTATTTTAAAAGGGCGTGGGGCTTAGTTCTATAGGTGGACCCCTTTTCGAGATATCGCCATAAAGGTGGACCAGGGGTGACTCTAGAATTCGTTTGTGCAATATGGGTATCAAACGAAAGGAGTTAATGAGTATTTTAAGAGGGAGTGGGCCTTAGTTCTATAGGTGGACGCCGTTTCGAGATATCGCCATAAATGTGGGCCAGGGGTGACTCTAGAATTCGTTTGTGCAATATGGGTATCAAACGAAAGGAGTTAATGAGTATTTTAAGAGGGAGTGGGCCTTTCTGGACCAGGGGTGACTCTAGACTTTGTTTGTACGATATGGGTATCAAATGAAAGGTCTTAATGAGTATTTTTAAAAGGGAGTGGGCCTTCGTTCTATAGGTGTTCGCCTTTTCGAAATATCGCCATACAGGTGGACCAGGGGTGACTCTAGAATGAGTTTGTACAATATGGGTATCAAAAGAAAGGTAATAATGAGTATTTTAAAAGGGATTGCGCCTTAGTTCTATAGGTGGACGCCGTTTCGAAATACCGCCATAAAGGTGGACCAGGGGTGACTCTAGAATGTGTTTGTACGATATGGGTATCAAATTAAAGGTATTAATGAGAGTTTTAAAAGGGAGTGGTGGTAGTTGTATATGTGAAGGCGTTTTCCAGATATCGACCAAAATGTTGACCAGGGTGACCCAGAACATCATCTGTTGTATACCGCTAATTTATTTATATATGTAATACCTGCCAAGATTTTAAGGGTTTTTTATTTCGCCCTGCAGAACTTTTTCATTTTCTTCTACTTAATATGGTAGGTGTCACAACCATTTTATAAAGTTTTTTCTAAAGTTATATTTCGCGTCAATAAAACAATCCAATTACCTTACAATATTTCATCCCTTTTTTCGTATTTGGTATAGAATTATGGCATTTTTTTCATTTTTCGTAATTTTCGATATCGAAAAAGTGGGCGTGGTCATAGTCGGATTTCGTTCATTTTTCATACCAAGATAAAGTGAGTTCAGATAAGTACGTGAACTGAGTTTAGTAAAGATATATCGATTTTTGCTCAAGTTATCGTGTTAACGGCCATGCGGAAGGACAGACGGACGACTGTGTATAAAAACTGGGCGTGAAATCAACCGATTTCGCCCATTTTCACAGAAAACAGTTATCGCCATAAAATATATGCCCCTACCAAATTTCAAAAGGATTGGTTAATTTTTGTTTGACTTATGGCGTTAAAAGTATCCTAGACAAATTAAATGAAAAAGGGCGGAGCCACGCCCATTTTTAAATTTTCTTTTGTTTTTGTATTTTGTTGCACCATATCATTACTGGAGTTGAATCTTGACATAATTAACATATATACTGTAGAGATATTAAATTTTTTGTTAAAATTTTACTTTAAAAAATTTTTTTTTTTAAAGTGGGCGTGGTCCTTCTCCGATTTTGCTAATTTTTATAAGGCGTATATATAGTAATAAGAGTAACGTTCGTGCCAAATTTCATCATGATATCTTCAACGACTACCAAATTACAGCTTGCAAAATTTTAAATTACCTTCTTTTAAAAGTGGGCGGTGCCACGCCCATTGTCCAAAATTTTACTAATTTTCTATTTTGCGTCATAAGTTCAACTCATTTACCAAGTTTCGTCGCTTTATCGGTCTTTTGTAATGAATTATCGCACTTTTTCGGTTTTTCGAAATTTTCGATATCGAAAAAGTGGGCGTGGTTATAGTCCGATATCGTTCATTTTAAATAGCGATCTGAGATGAGTGCTCAGGAACCTACATACCAAATTTCATCAAGATACCTCAAAATTTACTCAAGTTATCGTGTTAACGGACGGACGGACGGACGGACGGACGGACATGGCTCAATCAAATTTTTTTTCGATCCTGATTATTTTGATATATGGAAGTCAATATCTATCTCGATTCCTTTATATATGTACAACCAACCGTTATCCAATCAAACTTAATATACTCTGTGAGCTCTGCTCAACTGAGTATAAAAAGAGAGCAAATATAATAACGGCGTCAGTACAAAACCAAACTTTTTGGTCATAATAACTTTTAGAAAGCAATATTTGTTCTTTTTTATTTAGTGAAAAGTTGCCAATTGCACTCTGAGCCTTTTTTCGGCTTTCTTTGCCTTCCTTTTGGATGCTCACACTCAGGAAAAACGCGAAAAGTAGCAAAAAACTGCAGACTTTGCGAAACTCGCATATTGGCTGGCAACCGGAGGTAAGTATTTATTGATTGTAGATTAGGTGAGTATAAATGTGTAAGCCTTTACCAGTACATTAGGGTGTGCCTAATAATGCGCAATGAATAAAGAGCAATGTGTAATGAATAACAAATAATGAAAAATGAATAATCAAAAATAAGTTATTAGAAAAGAGTAATAAATAATGAAGAATGAATGCTGAACAATAAATATTGAATAACAGATAATGTATGATGAATAATGAAAATTTATTAATTAGAAATGAGTAACGAATCAAAAATTATGAATAAGGAATAATGAATTATAGATAATAAATTACGAAAATTTAGTAATAAATATTAAGGAGTGAATCGTGAATAATTAATAATAAATACCGAATAATGAAAAACTAAGAAAAAACAATGAAAGCCGAATTATATGTAATGAATATCGAGTACTGAATAATCTATAGGGAATAATGAATAGTGAACAAGGAAAAATTAATAGTAAAAATGATAATGAATAATGAATTACGGCTAATGAATAATAAAACTGAGTAGTTTTTGATGAATGATGAACATTTAAAATAAATATTGATAAAATGTATACTAAATAATGAACAACGAAAAATTAATAATGAAAAATGTAAATGAATACTGAGTAATGAAAAATGAAGAAAAAATAACGAAAAACGAATAATGTATAATGAATATCGAGTAATGAATATCCAATAGGGAATAATGAAGATTGAGTAACGAAAAACGAACAATGAATAATGTGTGATGAATAATGAAAATAAATAATGATAAACTTAATACTGAATAATGAACAAAGGCAAATGAATAATCACTGATGCATAATGCATAGTGAATTTTTAATAATTTATGATAAATAATGAATGATGCATAATAAAAATAAATAAAGATGAAATTAATACTCAGTAATGAACAGTGTATAGTGAATAATCAAGAATCAATAAATAATAATGTATAATTAATAAATAATAATGAATAGCGAAGAATAAATAATTAATAATAAATGATGATTATTAAATAATGAATGACGAATAATGAATAACAAATAATGAATAATAATTAATGAAAAGGAATAATTAAAAACATATGACGAATAATGAATAATGAAAATGAATAATGAGTAACGTACGAGGAATAATGAAAATATAATGATAAAATTAATACCGAATAATGAATAATTAATAAAAAATAATTAATAATGGCATATAATATTAAACGTTGACTGTATTTGAAAGCATAAAACAATGAAATTATTTCGACAACTTTTGAAAATTATCTACAAATTTAGTGGCGGTGTTTCGCACGTTTTTTTCCGATCCGGCCTAGTGTGTATGTTTTAGACTGTTTTGTTATTTGCCAAGTTCTTCTTTGATGTAAACACCTTCTGTGGTGCGGCGATCAATCTAGCTAAAAGGAAAGGAAGGGATTGAAGATGAAAGGTAGAAAGTATGTTCGATGTATTGAGTTAATAAATGTGTATTTTATGGAGGAAATTTACGAATTATTGCAAATGTAGACGTTTAGCTTATCTTAATGTACTTCAAAGCAATCCATTAGTGCGTCGCAACCAAAACTTCCGGATAAAAACAATCAAGTGAAGGAGTTGTTTGCTGAAGTGAAACCGAGCACATCGTGGAAAATTTTATGTTGGGGTAGACAAAAGCCATTGAGAATCTTTGCGAAAGCTTGTTTGGAGCTTGTTGGAAGGAGAGGCAGGCAGCTTCTGTAGTTAGAGTATGAAACCCTTACATCACTGCAGTTGCCTGTTTTCTTGGAGAGAAAAACCTGCATGTGCACTCTGCTAGGAGGAGTCCTACCCACTCACGTGGTCTTACCGAATATTAAACATCGGACAAAGCCCCTTAAACTCAAAATCTTCATCAACATAGTGCAGAATGAACTGATCAGGACGAACAAGTTGAGGAATATAGACCCAAAACATGTTTGAGCAAGCACTTTCTTAGGGCTGGTTTCACCAGGACTCTTAATGCCAGATGTACGCTGGAAGTCGAATATATGAGAAGAGAACCACGCTCTTTCTTTATATACCAGTTGTATCTCCTTTGGTGCACTGATGGAAATATTGATGGGGAGTTGTATGATAGGAGGCATCATATAGTATAAGCATGCATGGGCATCTTCCGCAGCTACAGGAGCGAAGTTAGCTTCTACTGAAGTTGAGTTTATTTGGCACTAGGTTTGATGTCTTGGCCAAACAACACAATATTTGGAAGCTGGATAAAGTACAGGGACCAACCTTGGGAGAGGTAAAAATAGCACTAAAAGGGTGTTGAACCGATTAAGTATGGTCCTTAATCTGTCACATCTGGAAACTTACTGTTGCACGGTAAGACTTCAGTAGAGTGGATGCTGGTACTCGAGGTAGTATGGTAACGATGATATACTCAGCAGCCTTTCTTGACAGGAGTTATTAGGTGAAGTTCTACCCATGAATTTTCTGGAACAGCGCTTCACGCCGACGAAAATTTATTGCGGCGTTGAACCAGGTTTCATTCTGACGCTCTGACTGGGCTGGTATCATCCAAGTGAAAACCGTAGATATATATAGAACCATCGAACTTCCCTTGGCAAAAGGTTCAGCGATAACACGCAAAGCACGAATCTACTCATACAGACCAGCAGCATTCATGGCGCTTAATTCCCTCTTCGGATCATTCAAGGCCATCAATATGTGCAGGAAATGCAAAACACTTTTGAGGGAAACGGAATGTCAAAAGTAGATGCAAAGGTATGGAAATTAATGTAAACTTTAGAAGCTGCCGAGATGCATTATACACTTATACTCCTCCGATGCCTACAGGGCAACCAAATCTAGTCGGCTTATGGAGAACAAAGTATCTGCCTAGTAAGATCAGGAAAGACATTTGTGGAAATATGAAACACGTGCTGAGAGGGAACGGGTTCTATTCTACTGCAGATGCAGATGTTGTGGGAAGAAGGACGTCATGTAAATGGTCTTTCTCATAAATGGCTCCAGCATATAATAGGTTTCAAAGTCTTATTACTGCCGGCACTTAAGCAAATTCTAAATATAATGTTTAGGATATCAGCAAATTGAACGAAGGAAGCAAATGGTTTCAACATAATGGCTGATGGAAAAGGTGCTCCAAAAGGGCGCTCCATCCATTACTTGGATCCGAACATTTGCTAAATGGCTTAGTTTATTGTACTGCTATAGAAATTTGCACAGTTTTAATTTTTTCCCTATTTTCACTTTCCTTTTCGTACCATTTAATCTCAACTTTCTTTATTTTCCCATTTTTATGTCAATATTGAAATTTTAGCAATTTCATTAAGAGGTCTCTTTTTTTGAAAATTGTTTACGAAATTTTTGTAAATATAAATGTTTTCATACGCGAATAGTTTTATTTTTTTCTTTTATTTGCATTTCCAAAGCACATTTGCGTTCACCGTGGTGTGATGGTAGCGTGCTCCGCCTACCACACCGAATGCCCTGGGTTCACACCGCGGGCAAAGCAACGTGAAATTTTTTTAAATAAGGGTTTTCAATTAGAAGAAAATTTTTCGATGCGGGGTCGCCCCTCGGCAGTGTTTGGCAAGCACTGCGAGTGTTTTTCTGCCATGAAAAGCTCTCAGTGAAAACTCATCTGCGTCGCAGATACCCTTTCGGAGTCGGCATAAAACAAGTAGGTCCCGTCCCACCAATTTTTAGGAAAGATTAAAAAAGGAGCACGACGCAAATTGGAAGAGAAACTTGGCCTTAAATATCTTCGGAGGTTATCGTGCCTTACATTTATTTTTTTTTTATTTAAAAGCACAATTTGGCTTACATCAACATATGTAAGTACAATATGTATGTGTGTGTATGTGTTGGTTATGTTAGCATGTCAAAGTTTTATTTCATTCGTCGGTTGTCAAAAGCAAGAGTAAACAATTAAATTACGCTTGGTTGCGGTGAATATGAATGGCAGTGAATTGATATTTTCTTATTTTACCAAAACATAATAAAAAGTGGATCAACATGGTGACACCAATACAACATAAATATTGTTGAGGATGACGCAAAAGAATGCTAAATGTTCATGAGAGCTATGAGTAAAAAAGGCGTACACGTGCATACTATATGAATATCTCGTTCCCTCTTTAATTTTTTCCAGAGCCTTTGGGTAAACAAAATTTTAATTCTCCAATCTTTGGAATAAGTAAAAAAAAATTCGGATGCCCCACTAAATAAAGTTGTCCGTGCGAAAACAAGGGTTCTCAAGATTCAGTCCATACACACACATCCATCTTTATTTATAAGGTAGGGAAAATATTTGCTCTTTCATTTCTTTACAAAACATACCACCGCGTTTTCGTGCGATCTTCTGTGAGGCCCTAAATAGGTATAAATCACACACACACGTATGCATATATGTGGGCGTAGCACCGCCCACTTCACCAAAATTCTATACAGATCAGTATATGGGCGATTCTCCGCGAGCTCTCAGCTTTACGAAACCAAAATTTTGAAAAAAAAAATATTCGATTTTTTTTTCAATTATTTTTGTATGAGTTTTTATAGCTAAAAAACATTCCCAAAGCGGACGAGCTACAGCTACTAATTTCTGTTCTTGACACTGAAACCTGCCTGACATTTTGACAATAAAGTGCTCATTAAAAAAACTAGTATGACTCGCAAGATTTTCCGTAAAATTTTAAGGTTATGTCAGCAAACTTTAAAGAAAAGTGGTACAATAGACGGTACTTAACTTAAAACTACAAAGATACAAGTGCCACGGTTGTGACACGATTTTTTGATACGTACTGGTTTTCCAGTTCTTCAGTGTTTAAAAATGGATGTTAGTTACTTTAAGACTGAAACATTAACATGGAAATATGCGGAGACACTGGCTGATCAAAATTCACGCACACATGTCACAAACCAGTGTGCAATAAAGCAGTACCAACCTAACGATTTGAATAACATTTTTTACTCAAAACTCATGGACACTTTTCAAAATCAAATTACAAAGCGAAAACAGAAATGTTATGATTAAAATATTAATATTGCAGATTAAGTCAAGTATTTAATACCATGACAGTTAATTACTCGTGTAGTTAAAGATTAAAAAAGTTACCACCTAAAGTGTTATGAAAAATGTGGTTGTGGACATGCCACGGTTGTGACATTTGTAGGGTATTATAAACTATAACTTCATAAAACTGATGACCAGTCAATAAAATTCAACATGAAGCTTTAAAATAAACATAATTTTAACTCAATTGCATAATATAATTCATAGAAAATGTATATTTCAAATTTCGAAAAGACACAAAAGTTTAAGCTAGCGAAGAATCACCCATATAGTGTACATATACTCAACTATCAAAGTTTTGAGCCAAAAATAATCGAATTTTCGACAAAACGACATTATTATATTGGCTGCGGGCGTGGCAACGCCCACTTTTCCAAAATTGTGTATTGCTAGAAAAATACCGGGTGTTGTTGTTGTTGCTGCTGTACTAACGATAAAGAGACTGGGGAGTATTTTTGATGCTGATGGTCCTTCGCCGGATAAACTCGCCTGCTAAATCTATTCAGTATGGCAAAATGGTCTTTATTTACAACTTTACTGTGGCAGTAGTAATTCACAAATACAATTATCGCATACTTCACTAATAGCGTGTTGAAAGTCAAACTGATCCCTTATTCCTCAGCTTGCGCTGCTTTTATACTCTCGGATACCTCGTCCACCCATTTCTCCTAAAGTCTAAACTTTTCACGAACAGCTGCTTATTTATGCCTCCTTTATGTATCTGATATTTACGTTTCTCTTCTAGTTATATGCGTGTGTATTTATGAGTAACAACTTCTGCTCTTAGCTGTCGACTACATATATGTATGTGAAATATTATCGTTGCTGTTAGCTTAGCGGTTTACATATATGTGTGGCAGCTTACTTTGTTATTGTTGTGTATTATACATTCATCCTTGTAACAAGACTCCCCTCGCGTAGGTGAGATTGACAATTGTATTGCGGAAGCTATAAAGTTATAAGGCTATGTATTGAGCTTACTAACCCATTGAATAGTCTGAATATCGGGTAATCACGTGAAGCAACGTGAAAATTGTGTGAAGATCGGTTGAGTTTTTTGGATGCCTATAAAATGAGCATACACAAAACATCTATTTTTATACCCAGCTGTACTTGTACATAACTTTGATTGGATAACGGTTGGTTGTACAGGTATAAAGGAACCGGATAGATATAGACTTCCATATATCAAAATCATCAGTATCGAAAAAAAAATTTGATTGAGCCATGTCCGTCCGTCCGTCCGTCCGTCTGCCCGTTATCACGATATCTTGAGTAAATATTGAGATATCTTCACCAAATAGAATAGATTGGTATAGAAAATGAGCGAAATCGGATGATAACCACGCCCACTTTTTATATACATAACATTTTGGAAAACACAAAAAACCTGATTATTTAGTAAATAATACACCTACAATGTTGAAATTTGACATGTGGACTGACTTGATAAAAATTAAAAAAAATTTTAAAACGGGCGTGGCACCGCCCATTGTGATAAAATCAATTTTACAAATATTATTAATCATAAATCAAAAACCGTTAAACATATCGTAACAAAATTCGGCAGGGAGGTTATGCCTTGAAAGGAATGCCTTGAAGAAAAATTAACGAAATCGGCTAAGGACCACGCCCACTTCTATATAAAAGATGCTTAAAAGGGTCGTGGACGACTAAAATAAGCCGGCGTGGCACTGCCCCTTTTATGACTAAGCAATTTTCTATGTTTCGGGAGCCATAACTCGAAGAAAATTTTGTTCAGAATAGAGCCATATGTATCTGTATCATTGCACAGCCTTGTAACACTATTAAGCACACAAAAAACAACAAGAGCATTTCAAGTGTACAGCTGGGTATGAAATGTTTGGTTTTACCCGATGTTAGACTTCCTTACTTGTTATTTATAATATATACATACATACAAATTAGATAAAGAAGCTGTTGTGGATAGTACTCGTAAAACTAATAACAAAGTCCGTGCGTTTACGGAGACGTAAAACTACCACAGCGTATTTTAGTTGTTAAAAGAAATGAATGGACGGGACCTGCCTGTTTCATGCCGACTCCGGTAGGAATCTGCAAGGCAGATGGGAAATACACTCCGAGAGTGCTTGAAAAATCGCTGCAGACCTCGCTTAGAAAAGCTTTCTTCTAATTGAAAATACTTGTTTCTAAAATGTTAATATTTGTTTTCCCGGGGAGTGCACCCGGTGTGATAGGCGAAGTACGCTACCAAAACAACACGGCAGCCGCTGAAATAGATAGTATATATTAATTCAAACAATTTGAAAAAGATTACGAATTGATCAAAAAACTGCGAAATATTCCTGAAATAATTCTTAAAAAATCTTGAAAAAGTTCCAGAAACAGTCCCAAAATCAATTCCCAATGATCGCGAAATAGTTCTGATACAGTCGCATATTGGTTCAGAAAAGTTGCCAAAATTTCCCGGGTACATTCTAGGTGGAAAAATTGGCAGAAATAATAAACACCTTATCTTCTTTAGCTGCCTTGTTTAGACAGCATTTAGTAGATTCAACCCGTTTTCTAATCTAGACTCTGTCTTACAAACTCTCTCTTCGTAGAGACAGCAAGCTAGCTGGTTCTACATGGTATTAAGTACTGTAGGCGTGCTATGAACTTTTCGAGTGTCATGTACATGAGAAGCTTATGGTCGCAAACTCACGGGATACAGGAATCACCGTAACTTACCCCCCTTAAAGCAGAGAAATCAATAAAGGTTATTTCCATACATAGATATTGATTTATTGGGCTCTTGTAAGGTACTCTGCCGCTTCAAGCCACTACTACAGGTCATCATTAGTTTGCTTACACCTGAATCGTTAAATTTGAAAGAAGATTTTGCCCAACATATTGTTCGAGGCCGGCTCAAAGAGTATGACGGGTGCAAGAATATTCACAGATTTTGGCAATATAAACATACGGATAGACAAATACCAGATCCGCCTTGAAGAAAGCTCTGGGCAGGGCGATACTCGCAAGAGATAAACATTTTGGCGAGTGGATTTTTTGTAATGGCATCTAATGATATACAAAGAATTTACTGTATAGAAGCTGCCTTTTGTGGGAGGGTGGGTCAAAATGAAGCCATTTCCGCCCTTTTCCAGCACTTGGGTTGTGTATTTGCGGTAAAAGCATTCATTATGTACTAATCTGACATCAACGAGTGAAGAAATATGACCAGAATATGTGAGAAGGTATATCCCAAACTGAAGTATCTATAATGCGCAAATATGTTCCATATCTTGGAAACCCCAACTACCACAATGAAATTTCATTAATTTCCTGTTTTCGTTGTATAACATAAACACAAACGAAAGCTTACCATGAAAAAAAAAATTCTTTTTAACTGTTTGCCCATAAACCAATCAACTCATCAAAATAAATATTCCTACAAAATGGCCTAGTAATCGTTTATTCGTTTGTACAAAAGTGGAAATGGTGAAGCTCGTAGTAATTACATCGGCAAGAGTATTTAACATTTGCATGAGCCTACGATTTGATTGCATTTGTATGTGGGTGAGGGTGTGTATAACAGTACTTGTGCTACACGGTGAAAAATTGGTGGATTCATGCAAGCCGACCACTCTCAGAAAAATCAAAGATGTTGCGTAAGGCTAAGGGGTAAGATTAAGAGGGCATATGTGGGAATCTCCTACAGAAATATTATTGTTTTTTGTCAATGACCTCAGAGAGTGCCGGGTGACGGTACATTCGTCCAATCAGACTACTTCCTAGGAGACCTCAACGAACCACTTGTTTTCCTTGATGATCTTAGGTCAACATATCCATCTTCGAAAGCTCTGTTAAACAGTAGAAAACTGTACTTAATCGACTCCTCTTTCTCGTCATCCTGACAGCTTCTGAAGAGGTCGCTTGTTGGTTTGCCCCACCGTCGGAGCATCAGTATGGTAGCAAAATTATATGTGATAACACTCTTAAGTACTCTCAATGCAGATTTATAAGTCTTCAAGAAGCCGAAAAACTTTGACAATCCTCCTATTCATGCTATAGTAGAGTTAAAGATACTTGGTCACAAGATTTCTAGTTACGCATGTGGCTTTTGAGTCTCCAGTAGACGTACAAGTACACCTGTAAGACTCCACTTTTTAACGCTTTTTACCCTATCCCACAAGCATTGCCTTTTCCTATCAAGAGCCTGTGTTTTGAGACAGTAATTTTGTCGATAAGGACCTCTCAACTGAGCTCTTCTTTTACTATGTACGACACTATTGTTAAGAATAGCCTAGGTCTTGTTTACCTGCTTGCGGAGTTCTGTGAACTATAACTTCGATTTAAAGAATAATGTTAGTAGTTGCTAAATGGTCTACTCTTTCTACATACTCGAGCATAAGTAATCTCACCCGAAGTTCCTTCCTTAGCATAGAGATCCGCTTCTTTGAGTAACTTCGTTGAAGCTTACTTGACCACAAAAAATGGTGGAAAACTGTTCCAGTGACCTCCTGGTCGAAGCTCGTCACTCCGAATATGTTTTTTTGTCACCTTTTGCGTTGGTCAGCTATGTTTATGAGGATTATCCTTACGATTTTTTCCATTACTACATGTACCGGGCTTTCATGGCAAGAAATGTTAGAGCATGAACATTTTCATTACGTGCCTCCACACTATTATGATGTAGGCCATAGCGAGACTATCTCTCATTACCTTTCTAATGTGGAGATTACTTTCTTATTCTTCATAAAATGCCGTGTTATAGGAAGATGGAACAAGCGAATAAACCCTTTAGCCTTTAGGACTACCATCATTGTAGAGGATGTTAAAAAGTGAACACTCTGAAGATTTCGGTTGGACATTCTGAGCTCCGACTTTCATCAAATGGAAAGAGGCATCTTTCTAATGGAATTGTGGCAGGAAGTTTTCCCTCTCCCTTGAAGTTAGTCTGGTCAGGAATTTTTAACATGTTCGCTTCTTGACTTAAGGGATTCGTAACGATTTCTGTACTACTGCTATATTGGTGTCTTAATTTGGGAAAATCAGATTTTTCTCAAGAAAGTGAGCAGCTGAGCGGAAGTACCATCGCCGGGTAACCAACAGCGGTAGTAGCAGCGGAACGAAAGGGTTGGCGATGACGCAGTGGCAACTGAGTTTGATGCTTTTCTTTATTGCACTATCTGACTCTCTAGGGATAGCCTTCAGTAGGCGCTCATTTGATGCCGTCGTCATCCAAGGTGAGAGCCGAAAAGACACAGGTAAGTACTGGCTTATTCGCTGAACGCCAACGCATCTCTAGCTCGGTTTATGAAAGGCGAAAAGATGGAAAGCAGGGTTGGTAGACCGATCCATGCGCTGCAGGGAGTGCGCCCTAGAAACACAGCGGGGCTCCTTTGGATCACATATCGTTCTACGGTCGGAGCCAGAGCAGAATTAAACGGAACATGCACCTAAAAGGCAACCAGTTTTCTAAACCTAAGCAGATTGCGTCCAAACTGAGGCTGCCAATTTTTTTGCTGTGTATGTACTTACATATGTACATTTACAACACCATTACGTGTACTGTTTTACGTCCTCATTTCATTTACTTTTACTTGTTTGTCATTTGTACAGCTATATTGGCTGCTATGAACTGAATTTTAATTAAAATTTCGAAATGGTCAAGTTTTGAGAAAATGGGTTATTTAAAATTTTATGTCGATTGCATGACGACGACGACTGAACGCGCGCTGCAGGATAACGTGAAGAGCATAACGAACAAATATAGATAACGGGCAGACTTTGGCTAACAGACAGGCAACGAACCCCAAACATAAAAGTAGCCCTACTGCGCACTAACACAAATACATAAATACTTACAACCATGTATTCGGTTGGATTCAACATGAATGAATACAAGTAACTATGCACTATGCAAGTTACACTCACACATACATAGTGCACACATACTATAAAACATATTCATTTAGTTCATTAACAAGCCCTCATTGGCACTTCAGCTTGTAATTTTTTTTCTTCTTTTTTTTAGCAAAAATTTTTATTGGCCCAACAAAATAAATACACTCTCGCTCACTGTTCACACTCACTTTTTTAGCCAACGGAGAAAATATTGACGTTTCCAGACCTGAACAGCTGGTTGCGTTATTTTTTGTTTGTTGTCGTGAAAATTTGATTCAAACAATTTTGTATGCCAATGTATGTTAAGTAAATATAGAAAAGTTCATAAAAATTCAATTAATAATGCAAGTTTTATAGTCTTATGTGTATGTGGGGAATTCCGTGCTAATTCATCCAACTGATGCATTTGGCATCACCGATTTCGCTTGATATTTCGACATATTTGTGTACCCTTTGGTACAATTTCTTATTATTTTTTATATATGTAAACATCTTTGCTCACGAGGAATCTATAAAGTAGGAGTAAGGTAAGTGCTTTTTTAAGCTAAATGTGTATGAGAGAGTAATGTGTGGGAGTAGTTGGGATGTAAGGCAAGAAAAAAAGAAAAAAGAGGAGGTAGGAAGGATAGACCGAAACCGAAGCCGTAGTCATATATAAAGTCGAATGGCGTGCTATCGAATTATTAACGTTATTCTATCGATAAGTTATGCGATTTTTATCGATGGATTATGGAAACGATGTACATTTCTAACTATTACGCTAGTAAACGGTTTGCTATCGGCATGTTGTCGACAAGGTATAGGTGAGTTATCGATTTGTTATCGAAGTGTTAAAAATTTCTTATCAATAACAAACGCTATCGATAACTTATTGTTTGTAGCGACACATCTTCGAATTTCCCAACGATTAACTATCGGTTTGTTATCAAAAAGTTCAATTGCTATCGAGCTGCCAATCGTAAAGATATTGATTCGTCATCGGCGTGTTATCGGTTTGTTAATGATTTGTTATCGTAATATAAATACCTTTAGCAACATTTTTTAAACTTATTTATCGATTATTTATAGGTTTGCCATTGAAAAGTTATCAGTTTTCATGAAAAAAGTATCAGATTGCCATCGAAAATAAATCGATTTATCTTCGGCCAGTTCGATCGGTGCGTTAAGAGTTTGCATTGAAGTGTTATAGGTGTATTACCGAAAATGTATGGGTGTGTTATCAACGCGTCGTCCAAAAGGTAGATATGAGCTACAGTTATGTTATAGAAGTGTTAACAATTTGTTATCGACAACAAAGCGATAAGTCCTCGATAATTTTTGTTACCGAAAATAAAATTTTAACACTTCTATAACAAAATATATCAAAAATATATCAAGATGTGCCAATTTGTTTTCGAAAGTTTGTCATCGACGCGTTATCGATATGTTATCGACCAATCATTTGTTTGTTATCGCCTTGCTATTTCTTTCAGCCAGTAAGGTTATATGATCTTTTGAAAATTTCTAATTCCTTCCTGTCTTGTTCTAGAAGTGTTGTCGCTGTTTTATCGACAAGTGCTTTATTATATCAGTATAAAACATTGAGCAGACCTGAATCTGATGGCAGAGAGATTCACGAAGTCAACTTCTCTTACAGGAGGGAGAAAAATAAGCAGCAGATAATTCAGTCAGTATTTGTGATTGGGCGAGCACACGGGAACAATTATGCAGGGATCGTACAAACAACCTGTAGTGAGCTCTGGTGCGAAGATGGAGCGATCGTCATTCACTCCGTACACAGAAATTGCTGCTGCTATTTTTGTTGTTATTACTAACATCGCAAAACCACTTCCAGATGGTTAAGTAGAAAAGGGGTTGCTTTTACCGGATATGAATACTTTTACGTTCCCGTATTGGTAACTTCTGGTACCATACTGACTGACGCGTGTGTTGTCTGTAATCTTCAGTCGCCTTTTACGTCGTTTTGCAGTAATGAGGAGGCTCGTTGAAGGTTTTGGATAGTTTAGCGATATTGATGGTCCTTTGCGCATATTAATTCTTAAAATTCCGGTACATAGCACCGTCAAAGTACTAGCCGGAATATCTAGCGAACGATATCACCTTTTACGAAAAGCTTGCAAAGTTGCGAAAGTAAGCCTCTTAAATCTTTGCATTTGAAGTGGGTCCAGCAGCGTAAGCTCCTATATACTAGAAAAGTCTAAAATTCGCTTCGGCTAATACGAAGGGTAGATGGCCGAAGATACTTCGTATGTTGAGATCACTGACCTCAAATATTACATTACGGGGTCTTTCTAGAAATAGTGATTACTGGAAATGTGAGCAGAATAGTCATTTGACCTCGGTATGCACGCTTAAACTAAACATCTTCTCAGACTTGCAGCAAGTTCAAATATTCACTTGGTGCTAATATGGAGATATAGTGAATAGTGATAGACGTAGTGAATTGATTTTCGTCTACGTGTGTACTTATTTGGAAGCGATAAAATTGGCATCGAACTGTTATGCTAACATTTCATTAAGGTAAATATTTCACTTACCTCGAATGTGCATTGCAAATTTATTGAGTAATCGGTTATCAAAAGAAATCCTGAAAAGGGGGTAATTTTTTTAGTTGAAATCGTAAGAAGGAAAGATTATAAAAAAAAAAAAACATATTCTATATTAGCCTAAATCTGAATGACTTTCTTTAGACAAGGTTATTCAATCAAAGCAGGAAGCGCATGATCAATAAATGCTAAGGTCGCTTGTGTTTGGGACTTTTTACCAACCGGGAACTTTTCGGATACGGATACTTTTCTGGATCTGGATATTTTTTCACAGCTGGATACTTTTTCGAATCCGGATACTTTTTCTGATTCAGGTCCTTTCTTACGATGGAATACTTGCCTGAAACCGGATCTTTTTTTGGATGCAGATACTTTTTCGGATGTGGGTACTTTTCAAAAATCAGATACTTTGTTTGAACCGGGCTTTTTTTATTAAGCCGTGCCATTCTTTCAGAGTCGTGTACTTGTTAGAACCTGGTCCTTTTTCATAACTGGCTATTTTTTTTTTACCGGGTACTTTTTAAGAACCCGGTTAATTTTTAGAACCGGGTACTTTTGTACCGAGTACTTTTTAACTACTACCGAGTACTTTTTTAAAACCGGTTACTTTTTTGAGCCGAGGGCTTTTTTGGGGCCGAGTAAGCCACTCGACCAACGAACGAACTTAAAGTGGTGGGATACACTAACACTCATCAGCCACTAACTCTTATTACAAGAAGAGTTACATACATACAAACAACCAAGAGAAGGTAATATAAGCGTTTTAACAAGATTGAAATTTTCGAATCGAAGGCCTATGAACAGGACAACGTCTGCCATTAAATAACATACTTCGGAGATATATGTACATATATGTACACACGAAGCATCTTTAGGATCACCACTGCGTATGAGCAACTATTTTTTAACAGCCGATAATAAATATTTTTGTGACATTATTTGTTAGTAGAAGAATTGGTTACAAAAATCTGAAATTCAGTTCTCATTTTTGAATTCTGCCTGATGTTTAGTATTTGTATGTTATACGTTTACCACAAGTACATATGTATGAAATTGTCACAACTAATGCCGTGCAATCAACGCTTAGCTTTTCTCGTCTGTGTATGCGACATTGCTAAATGCAAAAGACATTGCAAATAAATGCAGTTGCAGCCAGCTAAAGCATAATAAGGCATATGGTTTCAACATTTCCATTTAACTCATGTCATTCAAGCACTTGTCTACGCCAATGTAATAGCCAAGTCAACGCTAAGAGCCACAAACAACATTATACGTTTTTTTGCTGCTGGGATTGTTTAACGGTAGTTTGAATTTTTTGCGCGGTTGGTGAAAGTGACAGATGATTACTTCATGCACATTGCGGATTTTATACCAGTGTTCTAATATTTTTTTTTTTTTTGTACTGTATAAACTCTCGGTAAAGAGCAAATAGGATTGGTAGTTTGGCATGAAGTGATATATTTTACAAACTTCTTGAATCCTTCTTTGAAAATAGTTTGTCTGGAAAAAACTTGTAGAATATTTATAAATTACTGATGTGGAGTATTAAGACTATGAACATGCAACTCGATCCTCGAAACGTCTTTGGAAGCGGATGAAGCAGAGGAAGGGGCACCCCCTAATCCGCTGGAAGGACCAGGTGGAAAGCGATTTGAACTCCATTGGTTTTACTGATTGGCACCTGTTCGCAGAGAGAGGAGGCGCCTCGTTGGACGACCATAATTGTTTGAACGGTTAAGCGCCAATTAACGAATAAACGAGCACGTCTTACAATTTCTATTGAAAAGTGATTATTATTTCTTATTACCTGTTATTTTTTGGAACTGAATACTTTTTTAAACTTAGTACTTCTGTTCAAACGGTTATTTGTTACTATTTTGAAACCGACTACTTTTTAAAACGTGTTTTTTTTTTTTTTTGAAACGTACTTTTTGAAACAGCTTTTTTTAAGGCGGTACCTTTTTTGAAACCTGTAATATTTTTGTAATCGGTTCCTTTTTTTAAACCTGTTGCTTTATTTATCCGGTTACTCCATTTAAACCGGTTACTTTTTTTAACCCGGTTACTCTTTACGCCGGTCACTTTTTTAAACCGGTTACTTTTTTCAACCAGTTGCTTTTTTGAAACCGGTTACTTTTTGAAACAGGCTACTTTTTTGAAACCGGTTCCTTTTTTTAAAAACACCGATTACTTTTTTTAAACCGGTTGCTTTTTTGACACCGGCTAATGTTTTAAACCCCCTTACTTTTTTAAATCCACACACTTCTTTAATTCCGCTGCCTATCTTAATTACGCTTACTTTTTTATTTTTTATTTTTTCGAAACTGGCTACTTTTTCAAATCCACTTAATTTTTTAAATCCGGTTACTTTTTTAAATCCACATACTTTTTCCAATCCGCTTACTTTTTAATCTCGTTTTTCTTTTGAATCTGGCTAATTTTTAATACGTTTAATTTTTTTAATCCCGTTACTACTTTAAATCCAGTTACTTCTTTATATTCGGCTACTTTTTCAAAACCTGTTACTTTTTTTATCCCGTTGTTTTTTTTTAATCTAGCTAATTTTTAATCCGGGTTCTTTTTTAATCCGGTTACTTTTTTAATCCGGTTACTACTATAAATCCAGTTACGTTTTTACATCCGGCTACTTTTTCAAAACCTGTTTTTGAAGTCCTTTTTTTTCAAATTTGGTAACTTTTTTGTATCCTGTTAGTTATTTAAACTCGGTTACTTTTTTAAGTCCGGTTAGTTTTTTAAATCCGGCGACATTTTAAATTAAGTTATATTTTTAAATCCGGCTGCTTTTTAAAATCAGCTAACTCTTTTAAATCCGGTTACTTTTTAAAATCTGGCTACTTTTCAAACTCCGGTGGCTTTTTGAAATCCGGCTACTTTTTAAAATCAGGTAACTCTTTTAAATTCGGCTACTTTTAAAAATCCGGCCACTATTTGAAATTCGGTTACTGTTATAAATTCAGTGGGATTGATTGTGGATAAGCAAGAGTTTTATCTATTACAGAACCCAGATCGAAGTTGATCTAACGCGCGTCTCCCTGGTGATGTAGCTTTCCTCTACAACGAGTACAGCGTATTTGACTTTAGAAACGGGGTTCGTCGGGCAGTTCGTGTCATAGAGGTCTAACTCCTTTTTGTGCGTATCACTGACGACCTCTTTCTGCTTTTCTTCCACATACGGCTAAGCTCTCAGGTACCGTATTTCCTCATAATGCTTACGAAAATTACTACTTTAGTACCTGGGAGGCGGGCCTCTTCAGTTATATTTCTGTTGCGATGCCCAGGCCTCTGCGTGTTCTACAAAAATTGTTTGTTAAGTGTATCGTTTATAGAATCGCTTATTTTTATGGAACCGCTTACGTTTGTGTAATGGGTACCTTTTGTGTAGCCGTTTATTTACGTGCAACGGGTTACGTTTATAAAGGTGGTACGACTTGTTGATGTTAATGACCACGAGTCCTGAACTATGCACATTCGACATGGTCGGTCTGGGGCATTGCATTGTTGGAAAAGAATCCTCGATGGTAAATTTCTAATGTTTCATATGTTTATGTGTTTGTATATAAAATTTTGTGAACGTGCACTCATCGTTCCATTCACTTCCAGTTCCTGCTATTTATTATCATCGCAACTGTAACATTGAATGTCATCCAAATGCCTAGGCTGTTGCAACATTTGTTCTGCTTGACAATGGTTTAATAGCAACGCACACCACTTAACATCAGCTGGCTCGTTGTCTTTTAACACAATTTTTACTTACTTGGCTTACAATGAGGTAATCTTTAGACAGATGAAAATTGTGGCTAGAGTGCATGAAGCAGCAGTTAGCGCTAGAAGCTAAGCCAGCTTTCAATGTTTTAGTTGGTTTTAAGCAAATGAGGTTTCAGTTGTCATTTAACCAGAACAGCTGTTTATGTGGCTAGTTTATTTTAGTTATTGTTGTGGTTATGTTGTTGTAAGTATTATTGTAAATCTTGTTTTCCTTTTTGTTGTTCATGCTGTTGTAAATTTTGTTATTGTGGCTACTTTGCAACCTGCCATTAAAGTTGATTAAAAACTGTATGCATATAATTTACATACACAACTTTATCGAGTATATGTCTATGTATTTGTGAGTATGCCTGAATGTAAACCCAAACAATGGATGCGTCAGCAATTTCACCCTTTGACATTTGTTCATGCAATCATTTAATTACGATAATGTATTATATTTTAAGCTTGAAGTGCATTTAATTGGATGGAAATTGAATTGGAATATATTAATATTTATAATTATGATTTCACATAAGTGAATTTTTATAAACTATTTAAGGACAAGAGGATATTGATACGCCCTAGCGGCAGAATTGGAGGTGAAGTCGATTCAAAAGGCCTACACCCCTAACTCTCCTTCAGACAAACCAATCATTGTAGCGTTTTCCAGGCAGAAGTTTCAGAAATCATGGAAGCTACATTTAGATAAGGGATGCTAAAATATAACAATTAAGGAAAGATCCCTCTTACGGAGGGTGAGAAGCTCTCGCGATCTCTTCCCCTTCCATTGTGGCCATTTGAGTTTTGCCGTGTGGCATCTATCATGATGCTTCCATCAGTAGAGCCTCCTTTATCTTGGGCTTGCAGGTGGAGAGCGGCATGACCAACCTCTTCCAGGATAACGAAAGTGGAAAGCAGGTACCCTTTCTTGCAAGCTCATCCACCATCTCATTACCTGGTATGCCCTTATGTCCCGGAACCCATACCAGATGCAGAGTAAACTGTTCTACCATCACGTTAAGTGATCTGCGACAGCCTATTACAGTTTCAGAAATTAGCTGTGACAGAGTCAAGGGCTTTCAGTGCTGCTTGACTGTCTGAGAAAATATAAATGTGCTTCTGAGAGACTGCCTCCTCCCACAGCATCTTGTGTAGCCGCAAGCTCAGCCGCTACAGTGATCCGGAAGGCGAAGCGATCTTTGTATCTCCAATCGTTCCGAATAGACACCCCCCCCCCCCCCCCCGACCCTTTTATCCAGTTTAAATCCATCTGTGCAGATCTGAATGCTGTTAGTGGGCCAATCAGGGTCATTCACCCAGTGTTCCCTCTCAGGGATTAATATCTCGTATCCCTTGTTAAAGTTGGTATGTGGTTTGCAGAAATCTGTCCATTATGGTGTGCAGAATCTGTCGAGAATTTCAGTATGTTTGCAGTGAGACCATGTGGTCAATTTCCTCAGCCTAATGGCTGCACATGCTGCATATTTAACGCCTACTGTATCTTTGGGTAGTAGGTTCAGTATTACATTCATAGTCTCCGTTGGCGTTGTGCGGATGGCACAGGGAGTGGGACTCAAACCCAAACTTCTGCAATAATCAATCAGTTTACAAATAGACTCGACAAAAGCCGCATCTTTCCGTTGTACAAATTCATCAGGGTTGCCGTTTGGATACATTTATAATGAGTGGATACAAAGATACAAAAAATTCAAATGGATACATTTTTTTGCTGGAATGTTTAATTAAAGCTTGAAAACTATCGCGAATGTTCGGTTCGCACTTCAAAAAAATTTAGAAGTATGCAGTTTTCAGACACATTCAATTTTAAAATTATATCTTTTCTTTTTATTCCAATATCTAAACTGAAAGCATTCAAATATTTCTCGGAATTATCAGAACCTTTTTGGTCGTGGTCATATGTTTTTTTCCACGACGTATAAACCAAATGCGATTTTTCTATAAAAGTATTTAAAACAAACATCTTAACATTCTTTCCAGAATACAGCTACAAACTGCATAAGATAATAGAAGTTCTGGCTAAAATATTTAAAATTTTCGTGACGGTTATTCAAACTTTTATTTCTATTTCCGACCTTTAACCATCATTTAGGTACTAGGAACGATTCCAGAACGTTTTGAAACTATTTTGGAATCGCTTGGACATTATTTTGTGATTATTATACTCAGTTGAGCAGAGCTCACAGAGTATATTAAGTTTGATTGGATAACGGTTGGTTGTACATATATAAAGGAATCGAGATAGATATAGACTTCCATATATCAAAATAATCAGGATCGAAAAAAATTTGATTGAGCCATGTCCGTCCGTTAACACGATAACTTGAGTAAATTTTGAGGTATCTTGATGAAATTTGGTATGTAGGTTCCTGAGCACTCATCTCAGATCGCTATTTAAAATGAACGATATCGGACTATAACCACGCCCACTTTTTCGATATCGAAAATTTCGAAAAACCGAAAAAGTGCGATAATTCATTACAAAAGACCGATAAAGCGACGAAACTTGGTAGATGAATTGAACTTATGACGCAAAATATAAAATTAGTAAAATTTTGGACAATGGGCGTGGCACCGCCCACTTTTTAAAGAAGGTAATTTAAAATTTTGCAAGCTGTAATTTGGCAGTCGTTGAAGATATCATGATGAAATTTGGCAGGAACGTTACTCTTATTACTGCATGTACGCTTAATAAAAATTAGCAAAATCGGAGAAGGACCACGCCCACTTTTAAAAAAAAAATTTTTTTAAAGTAAAATTTTAACAAAAAATTTAATATCTTTACAGTATATAAGTAAATTATGTCAAGATTCAACTCCAGTAATGATATAGTGCAACAAAATACAAAAATAAAAGAAAATTTAAAAATGGGCGTGGCTCCGCCCTTTTTCATTTAATTTGTCTAGGATACTTTTAATGCCATAAATCGAACAAAAATTAACCAATCCTTTTGAAATTTGGTAGGGGCATAGATTTTATGGCGCTAACTGTTTTCTGTGAAAATGGGCGAAATCGGTTGATGCCAAGCCCAGTTTTTATACACAGTCGTCCGTCTGTCCTTCCGCATGGCCGTTAACACGATAACTTGAGCAAAAATTGATATATCTTTACTAAACTCAGTTCACGTACTTATCTGAACCCACTTTACCTTGGTATAAAAATGAACGAAATCCGACTATGACCACGCCCACTTTTTCGATATCGAAAATTACGAAAAATGAAAAAATGCCATAATTCTATACCAAATACGAAAAAAGGGATGAAACATGGTAAGGTAATTGGATTGTTTTATTGACGCGAAATATAACTTTAGAAAAAACTTTATAAAATGGTTGTGACACCTACCATATTAAGTAGAAGAACATGAAAAAGTTCTGCAGGGCGAAATAAAACACCCTTAAAATCTTGCCAGGTATTACATATATAAATAAATTAGCGGTATCCAACCGATAATGTTCTGGGTCACCCTAGTCCACATTTTGGTCGATATCTGGAAAACGCCTTCACATATACAACTACCACCACTCCCTTTTAAAACTCTCATTAATACCTTTAATTTGATACCCAAATCGTACAAACTCATTCTAGAGTCACCCCTGGTCCACCTTTATGGCGATATCTCGAAAAGGGGTCCACCTATAGAACTAAGCCCCACACCCTTTTAAAATACTCATTAACACCTTTCTTTTGATACCCATATTGTACAAACAAATTCTAGGGTCACCCCTGCTCCACCTTTATGGCGACATCTCGAAACGGCGTCCACCTATGGAACTAAGGAATACTCCCTTTTAAAATACTCATTATCACCTTTCTTTTGATGCCCATATTTTACAAACAAATTCTAGAGTCACCCCTGGTCCACCTTTGTAGCGATATTCCGAAAAGGTGTCCACCTATAGAACTAAGCCCCACACCCTTTTAAAATACTCATTAACACCTTTCTTTTGATACCCATATTGTACAAAAAAATTCTAGGGTCACCCCTGGTCCACCTTTATGGCGATATCTCGAAACGGCGTCCACCTATGGAACTAAGGATTACTCCCTTTTAAAATACTCATTAACACCTTTCATTTGATACCCATATCGTACAAACGCATTCTAGAGTCACCCCTGGTCCACCTTTATGACGATATCTCGAAACGGCGTCCACCTATAGAACTAAGGCCCACTCCCTTTTAAAATACTCATTAACACCTTTCGTTTGATGCCCATATTGTGCAAACGCATTCTAGAGTCACCCCTGGTCCATCTTTACGGCGATATCTCGAAAAGGCGTCCATCTATAGAACTTAGGTCCACGCCCTTTTAAAATACTCATTAATACCTTTCATTTGATACCCATATTGTACAAACAAATTCTAGGGTCACCCCTGGTCCACCTTTGTGGCGATATCTCGAAACTGCGTCCACCTATGGAACTAAGGATTACTCCCTTTTAAAATACTCATTAATACCTTTCTTTTGATACCCATATCGTACAAACGCATTCTAGAGTCAACCCTGATCCACCTTTTTGCTATATCCCTAAATGGCGTCCACCTATAGAACTATGGCCCACTCCCTCATAAAATACTCTTTAATGCCTTTCATTTGATACACATGTCATACAAACACATTCCAGGGTTTCCCTCGGTTCATTTTCCTACATGGTTATTTTCCCTTATGTTGTCACCATAGCACTCAACTGAGTATGTAATGTTCGGTTACACCCGAACTTAACCTTCCTTACTTGTTTTTTTTTAATAATTTTCGGACCATTTTGGAAATGAGTCAAGGATCAATAATATTGTTGTATTATTAGGATTATGCAAGACCATTTCGGAACTGCTTCGAGATGATATCATCAAATTTTTTTAAGTATTGTTTTCGGCACATTTCGGGGTTGTTTTTGATATCGTTTGTAGATACATTCGGGTTTGTTTTCGTTATTAGATAGCCAGTATTATCACATTTTTATGATTATTTTTTTATTGCTTTTGGAATCAAGTTTTTTAAAGTGTACGTAATTATAGCTCGTGAATTCTTTAAGTTTGGCGTATATTTTTAGTGAGAAAAATTCCGTGATTGGTTTGCCAGTCAGTTTATTCAAATGATTGTGTTTTTATATATAAATAGCTTTAAGCATGAAAATACAGACTTATATAATTAAATAAACTCCCTCAATATTTTGTTCTTCTCTTATCGAATTTAATAGCCAGTACCTGGGCGACCGAGCTTTGCTCGGCAACGTTTCGTTGTGCTGAAAAATCTTTCTAAAAGTAATCTGTGAGAAATTGCAATTATTCATTTAAAAGAAAATAATTTAAAATTAAGTCGAATCATGGTACGATTTTTTACGAAGATTTTTAATTTTAATGTTCTCCTTTAAAGCTTTAATAGAATATGAGTAAGTAGAGTACTATTTCGTCTAACTATCCAAACCCTAAATGGCAACCCTAATCAAAAATGTCCCTATTGTAATGCGGATTGAAATACCATTCGTTTGATACCCAATCGGCATATCTCATGCATTTCTTTTTAATTTCGAATAGGTGGCAAACCTAAATGATAGACCTACTCAAAAATGTCCCTATTGCAATGCATAGTGAAATACCTTTCGTTTGATACCCATATCGGCATATCTCATGCAATTTTTTTTTTTATTTCGAAAAGGTGGCAACCCTAAATGGCAACCCTACTAAAAATGTCCCTATTGTAATGCGGAGTGAAATACCTTTCGTTTGATAGCCATATCGGCATATCTCATGCAATTTTTTTTTTATTTCGAAAAGGTGGCAACCTTAAATGGCAATCTACTCAAAAATGTCCCTATTTTAATGCGGAGTGAAATACCCTTCGTTTGATACCAATATCGGCATATTTCATGCAAATTTTTTTTTAATTTCGAATAGGTGGCAACCCTACACAAAAATGTCCCTATTGTAATGCGGAGTGAAATACCTTTCGTTTGATACCATATCGCCATATCTCATGCATTTTTTTTTAATTTCGAATAGGTGGCAACCCTAAATGGCAACCCTAACCAAAAATGCTCCTATTGTAATGCGGTGAAATACCTTTCGTTTGATACCCATATCGGCATAGCTCATGCAATTTTTTTTAATTTCGAATAGGCGGCGGCCCTAAATGGCAAGCCTAACCAAAAATGTCCCTATTGTAATGCGGAGTGAAATACCTTTCGGCACGGTGGCAACCTTGTGAGACGTTCTGAGTGGCAACACCTAGGTAGAAAGTCTTAGAAGGTGATACATTATCTCTGTGCCAAATTTCATTTAAATCGGTTCAGCCGTTCCCGAGATCGTTCGGCTATACAAACAAACAAGAATTGCCCGTTTAAAGTAATAATAAGATAGCAACCGCAATTATTATAAATTTTAAAAACAATTGTATAGCTCTTTCGCGCACACATACATAGATTTTACAGTTCATTGCCTTGAAAGCTTTCAACAATTTTTATCTGCACATGCACGCACACACAGTAAGTGAACTCTAATAATGTGTTTTTGTTGTAACATTAAATTTCATGTTCACACCAATTACACAATACAAGCGCCCGCCCACCGATACTTGATAAAGAGTATGAACATGTTTGCCATCACACACACACACACACTAACATGCATATACGAGTATGCAATGCTATTAACATTTTTGCATAATATTTAATGTTTAGGTGTATGAGTAAATAATATAAGTACATATGTGTGTGTACAATGCATATGAAGAATTTTCCGTTTTTCCACCTCAACAAGCAGCAACACCCAACAACACAAATTACAAATACAATGCATAATTGTAGGAATGTAAACAATGGGTGTGTGAGACAAGCGATACTTTAAATGCAAAAGGAAGAGATGCCAAAGGGTCACATAAATACGTCTAAATGACGTGCATAGCACGATCCGTGTGCTGAATTACAATAGCATGTGTGTATGTATGTATGCATGTACTAG
This sequence comes from Eurosta solidaginis, assembly GCF_040869045.1. Classification (NCBI taxonomy): domain Eukaryota; kingdom Metazoa; phylum Arthropoda; class Insecta; order Diptera; family Tephritidae; genus Eurosta; species Eurosta solidaginis. Next base: position 44,713,126 of record NC_090323.1, read on the forward strand.
CTATGTTACGGAAGTGAGGTTACCGGAACTGGAACTGCAATCGTATTTTACTAATTTGGTGTATCGGCATCGAAATCAGAGTCGAAATCGAATATACATCAGCGAACAGGAAAAAAAACAGCATTTTTTTTTTTCAAATTACGTAAGTTAAATTCTTTTTTAATTTTCGATATTTTAAGAAACAATTCCTATGAATTTGGTTAACAGAAAATGTAAAAACCAATATCGAAAAAGTTTTCGAAAAACTCGAGAATTCGAAAAAATTTTACGTCATAATGTCTACGTTCTTCTCTTGCCATTTTGGTTTAAGGCTGTCGCGGTGCTCTTCAGCCTCGTCCGCTTCTTGCATATTGCGATTGTTATCCTGTAAACTTTTTTTTCCAGTGGCGTAAATGCTAAGTTGGATGCTCTTTGCAAGACCCACACACCAGTTTACTGTTTCTTCACCTCTACCTGCTTTGCTGTGATGTCTGTGTGCTCTTTGTGTCTTCTGTTTTGAAGCTTTTGAGTTCCTTTTCAAGCTCATCTGCTTCTAGCGTGTTAGGATTGTGGCCCTTGGGGCTTCTTTGCCTCAGTCGCAGATAATTTTTGAACATTTTCTCAAGCCGCGTGAATAGCAAATCCTCCGCCTGCTTGTTTATTTGGCAGATGTAGAACTGATCTTCCTCCGTAGGCCGAGATACAATAAGTACCTTCGAATTCTGTGTCGGTATATTCGTGTTCTTCCTCTGCAAAGGCACAGCGTATTATCCAACTTCATCACGCATGGTATCCATACTTTGACTTCGGGTATCCTAGGATCTGCGCTTTCGTGTCTTATCTTGGAGGATTGGAACGAATTAGTATAGCCACCACAAGCTGGCGATCGTCGCACGTTATCATTTTTTTAATTATACCACCTCCTTGAATCGAAAGTTGAAGAGATTTAATTGGTTCTTCCTGATTATGTTGAGCATTAATTTTATGAGCTCCTTTTCTACAGATTTTGCACCTTTCAGAAGAAATCTGTCCGAAAGGAATGTTTCGATCAACCAGCGCTACAGTCTGTGACTGCTTCGCCACATCGCTCTTCCTCTCAGGAACAGCCAGAGTCTTAGCACTACCTTCCTTTGTCTTCTCTCCTTCTTCAAGGTCGGTTGTTCGCAAATTGCCACTTTTCACGTCCTCTTGCGTCCTCTCGAGGTTGTTTCTTTCAAGGTAGTTGCTAACTCCATATTGGAATACATCTGATGAATTTCATATCAAAACCGATGTGTATTGATTTTGATGACATTTTGCAAACAAGTACACTTTACCCATACAAACACAACCTCATTTCAGAAATTTCATTTTTGAAAAATTGTGGGCGTGGCAAGGTGTCAAAGTTGTGAAAAATGCATGAAAAATGCGTGAAAAATGACGCCTATTACCGTGAGCTGTGATAACTACGGAATGACTCAACCGATTTCAAAGATCTTGGACCATTGGAAAGGTATCAGATCGGCTTTCAAAAAATACACTGTAAAAAATTTTTAATACACTGAAAAACTTTTTTTTCTAAAATAAAATTTTAAACTTGAAAAAAACTTCAAAGGCCAAGCGTTTTAAAATAAAATATATTTTTTTGGAAAGGCCTATTTAATATATATAACATATCCAAAAACTAAAATGGCGTATTTTTTCTTTTTTTTTTTTTTATTTGAAGTAAATGCATCTCCTTATTTTTGATATTATGGTAATTTTGAGCTGAGCTGTGATAACTACGGAATGGCTCAACCGATTTCAAAGATCTTGGTACCTTTAGGAAGATGTTCGAATTAGCTTTCAAAATCGTACACTGAGACAATTTTTATTACACTGAAAAGCATTTTTTGGTTTTAAACGCTTGATCTTTGTAATTTTTTCCAAGTTTTGTTTTTCAAAAACTTGAAAAACTGGGTTTTCAGCGAAATAAAAATTCTTACAGTATACTCCTATTTAAATACCTTTCTAATGGTACCAAGATCTTGGATATCGGTTGAACCGTTCCGTAGTTATCACAACTCAAATGTACAATGATATCAAAATATAGAAAGATGAATTTACTTAAACATTTTTATAAAAAAAAATAAAAAGCGCCATTTTAGTTTTTGGATATCTTATATATATTAAATTGGCCTCTCTAAAAAAATATATTTTATTTTAAAACGCTTGGCCTTTGAAGTTTTTTTCAAGTTTAAAATTTTATTTAAAAAAAAAAAAAATTTCAGTGTATTAGAAATTTTTTCCAGTGTATGCTTTCGAAAGCCGATCTGAATACCTTTCCAATGGTACTAAGATCTTTGAAATCGGCTAAACCAACCCACAGTTATCACAGCTCAAACGTGCCTATTACCGTAATTTTTCGCGCATTTTTCACAACTTTGACACCTTGCCACGCCCACAATTTTACAAAAATGCAATTTCTAAAAACGATGTGGTGTTTGTAAAGGTAAAGTGTACCTTTGATATGAAATGCATCATCTGTCTTACAGCTTCATATCCACTAATCTTGCCTATGTGGCTGGCTTGGCCCGTGGCCCAGGGACTGGGTACCTTCTGCCTCTTGAAAGCAGCTTTTTCGCCTTTAGCCTAACGTTGCTAAAGTAAATTTATTGATTTCATATCAAAAAGTTTTCGATTTGTTTTCAAAATTTATACACTTGATATCAAAAAGTTATCGATTTAGTATCGTAGTGTTGTGAATTTTTTGACGGGGTTAACGATTTGTTATCGACGTCCCATCGGTTTATTATGGAAAACCGATAGAAACCAATAACAAGGCAATGTCCATAATATGCCGATAACAAACCGATAAATCAACAAGAATTGCACTCCCGGCAATAAGCCGAAAATAAAACAATAAATGGTCGGTATCGGTTGTTAACGATAAGAAGTCGACGATGCCCTTCTCAAAAAGTCCAAAACTATTTGTCTCAGGTGAAGTTAGCTCTGTACGAGCTATAGGTAATTTAAAAACATAGGTTTGTTAAACATACGTTTCACTAAGGCTCGCCTATCATTGGTCATTGGTGCTTTGACAGGGAACTGCCCCATGGGAATCTATGCGGTACGTCTCAACCTGCTAGAAACCCCATCCGGCTGTAGCTGTATGGCGGATGATGAGATGGAATCATCGAATCACTTTATGCTTGAAAGCCCATCTTTTGCGAGAACTAGGCGAAAGTACTTGGGTCGCGATTCTCTTGGATCTCCGGCAGATTTATCCAAAATTGAGATCGGTATCATTCGGAACTTTATCGTTGCCACGCAGCGATTCTCTAAGTAGCTATAGCTACGTTACCGTTATTTTATTGTATGTATAACAACGGACCTTCATGTTGTCCAATTGAGCGTCCCCTATCAGGGCAGCCACCACCTGACCTAACCTAGACACACATTTACACGTCGACCTTCACGAATGCTAGGTTAGGTTAGGTTAGAGTGGCCACCGGCGCGTGCACCCGTGCACTTAGGCCCAAAAAGGTACCATTGTGATATCACGTGGATCCTCCTCTACATAAACCAATAGTTCCATTCAGCAAAAGTTAGGAATTTCTTAGGTTCCAACTTAGCCAGATCACAAAGGTCGTCAAAGAAGGGAGATCCCAGAGATGTCTCCCTCTGGCGCCAGAGCGTAGGACAATCGTACACACGAGTGCTAAGTTATCCTGCCTTTTTTCTTTTGCCTGTGGTATTATGTTAATTTAATAAAAATGTTAGTGACCCCAGCAATGCATGGAATTCTTCGAATGATTACAAGTAATGAAATGGCATAATATTTTTAACCAGCGTGGCGTGAATGACTTTCCAAGATGTGACTTTTTTCAAGCTGTCAAAAAAAATAAATAAGTCTAAAAAACAAGAGAGGGTATTTACACATGTGTATGTACGTTAACATGTATGCGTGTTTCATTATGTGCTTATGGCTCAAAGTTTTTGGTGGTCGCTTAAATTACACCGTGAGACTGCCACTTTCTTGACTACACCAAACACTTCATTATATTCGCACGAATGTGTAGTTTAACTATTGCTTCTATTAAATTTACTTAGTTCCCAACTTTTTATACTCAGCTGAGCAGAGCTCACACTAAACTAATCGAGATAGATATAGACTTCTATATATCGAAATGATCTGGGCGAAAAAAGAAATTAATTTAGCTATGTCCGTCCGTTCGTCCGTCCGCCCGTAAACACGATAACTTGAGTAAATTTTGAGGTATCTTAATGAAATTTTGTATGTAGGTTCCTGGACACTCATCTCAGATCGCTATTTAAAATGAACGAAATCGGAATACAACCACGCCCACTTTTTCGATATCGAAAATTTCGAAAAACCAAAAAAGTGCAATAATTCATTACCAACGACGGATAAAGCAATGAAACTTGGTAGGTGGGTTGACCTTATGAGGCAAAATAGAAAATTAGTACAATTTTGGACAATGGGCGTGGTACTGCCCACTTTTAAAATAAGGTAATTTAAAAGTTTTGCAAGCTGTAATTTGGCAGTATTTCAAGATATCATGATGAAATTTGGCAGGAACTTTATTCCTATTACTGTATTATATAACTAAGGCCCACTCTCTTTTAAACCCCTCATTAATACCTTTAATTTGATATCCATATCGTACAAACGCATTCTAGAGTTACCTCTGGTCCACCATTATGGCGATATCCCGAAATGGCGTCCACCTATAGAACTATGGCCCACTCCCATTTAAAATACTCTTTAATACCTTCCGTTTGATACCCATGTAATACAAATACATTCCGGGGTTACCCTAGGTTCATTTCTTAAATAGTAATTTCTCCTTATTTTGTCCCCAAAGCTCTCAGCTGAGTATGTAATGTTCGGTTACACCCGAACTTAGCCTTCCTTACTTGTTTGTATGTTTGTTTTTTATACTCAGCGTGCTTTGCACACAGAGTATATTAACTTTGATTGGATAACGGTTGGTTGTACAGGTATAAAAGAATCGAGATAGATATAGACTTCCATATATCAAAATCATCACTATCAAAAAAAAATTGATTGAGCCATGTCCGTCCGTCCGCCTGTCCGTCCGCCCGTCTCTCCGTTAATACGATAACTTGAGTAAATATTGAGATATCTTCACCAAATTTGGTACACGAGCTTACTGGGACCCAGAATAGATTGGTATTGAAAATGAGCGAAATCGGATATAACCACGCCCACTTTTTATATATATAACATTTTGGAAAACACAAAAAACCTCATTATTTAATAAATAATACACCTAGGATATCGAAATTTGGCGTGTGGACTGATATTGAGACTCTTGATAAAAATTAAAAAAGAAAATTTAATGGGCGTGCCACCGCCCACTTGTGATAAAATCAATTTTATTTTATTTATTTATTTTTATTTATTTTATTTATATATTTATTACAGCGTAAGCCTAGTTTGAACAATATTTATTAAATCACATTGTAGAACTTATCTTATAGGTAAGGTTTTACAATGTTCATATAGCCTGCTTTTAAATACATAAATTTCTTCACAATTTTTTTTTTTTTTCATTAGGCAATTCATTAAAATTTTTAAATCCTTTATGGAAAAGGTTTTGTTTGTCCACTTCAGTTCTACAGAGTGGCAGTTTAAAATCATTTTTTCTACGGGCATTAAAATTATGGGTTTCGTTAATATATACAACATTTGTTAAGTATTCAGGTACATTTCCCTTTCGTATATTGAAGATCATTTTCATAGTATAATAAAAAATAATTTGTTTGGCACTTAACCATTTTAGTTTTATTAGCATGTCGCTTATCCACGCATCTGACTTTTCCCGTAACACAAATCTCATACACATATTTTGCAATATCTGAAGTCTATCTATTTTTGTATCTGATATAATGAATAAGACTGATGGGCAATATTTAAAATGAGATTCAATCAATGTTTTGTATACAATATCCTTAAACTCTCTATTTATATATTTACAGGTCCTTTGCATAAAACCGACTTGTTTAGCTATCTTTCCTACAGTGTATCGAATATGTTCATCAAATTTGAGTTTTTTGTCAATTACAATCCCAAGATATTTTATTGATTTTATTTGCTCTAACATTTCATCTTTCACCCTGAGCTGAATACTCGCAACTTCGCTTTCGATTTTTCGCCTAATAACCATATATTTTGTTTTACTCACGTTAAGTTTAAGTCTGTTACCACATAGCCATTTATATAAACTATATAAGTCACACTGCATTTTTGTCAATGCAGTTGTTAAATTACTTTCACTTATTGTAAGAAGAGCATCATCCGCAAACAGTTTTATGTTACAGTACTTTACAGCTTTAACAATATCATTAATATAAATCAAAAATAATAAAGGAGCCAATACAGAACCTTGCGGTAACCCTAACGGGACCGAAATTTCGTTCGATACTTCATCACCGATTATGGCTTTTTGTTTTCTGCCAGTCAAGTAATTTTGGAGCCACTTTAATTCTTTACCCTGAATTCCCATGACTTTCATTTTCTGGAGCAAAATGTCTCGGTCCACTGTTTCGAATGCCATTTTAAGATCCAGGAAAACGCAAACAGTGTCTTTTTTGTTATTTAGATCTTCCTTACAGTTAGAGATCACAATATTCAGTACCGCTTCACATGAGTGTTTTCTTCTAAATCCCGATTGTTCACTTATTATTAATTTATTGTCTTCCAAGTAATTTTCTAACTTATTTTTTATAACTGTTTCCATAATTTTTTCATCACATGGTAGTGTATTTATAGGTCGCATTTCCTCAGGTTTATACGTATTTTTTATTTTTTTTACTGGTATAATGGTCGACGTTTTCCATCTTTGTGGTACAATTCCCGTTTCCATGATTTCATTTATAATTTTTGCATAAAAATAACCTGTATACTCTATTGAATCTTTTAAAACTCCTTCTGATAAAAGATTTTTGCCACCAATTTTTTCTTGAATAGCCAAACTATTTTGACAATGTCATCTGCTACAACTTTGTTAAATTTGAATGTCGAACTGCTATCAGATACGGTTAAATTTAGATAAAAATGTTCGATACTTTGGTTTATTTCTAAAACACTGTTTACGAAAAAGTCATTGAGCTCATTCGCAATTTCGATCTTTTCTTCGATTTGCTTATCTAATATTTGAATTTTGTTTATTTCTTGATGATCTTTTTTCAGGTTTATGGTTTGCTTTAGATTTTTCCACATTTCTCTGCTATTATTTTTACTAATTAAGATTTTGTTTTCCATATATTTCGCCTTTTTTTTTTTATAAGTTTTTTGTATCTTTTGTTTATTTCTTTATAATTGTCCCAATTTCCTGTTTTCCTAGACTCATTTAAAAGATTAAATTTAAGTTTATTTAATTGTGTAAGTTCATGATCATACCACTTATTCATAAGTCTTACTTTCACTACTTTTTCAAATGTTAATTCTGTCATACATTGTAGAATTGCATTGTTTACTATGTCTAATTGGGATTCTATACTGGTTGAATCATTTATCACAAAACTGCATGCGCGCAACAAGTTAAGTAAATTTTCTTTATTATAAAGCTCCCATGAGGTAATTGTTTTTGTTGTTCTCATTTTATATGGTGCTGATGTATTAATTTTTATTTCTATCGTTTCATGATCTGATATTTTATACTTGTCCATGTTTTGACAAATAACATCATTCGAATTTGAGTATAGGTGGTCGATTTTTGTTTCAGTTGTATCTGTGATACGTGTGTTGAAGAGTATTTTTTGGCTCATTGCCAAATCATTAAACATATCTGTTAATTTCTTGCTATAGGTGTTGTTGGCATTATTAACGTTAATGTTATAGTCTCCAACCACGAAGCAATTCACACTTAACTCAACTTTTTCCAACAGTATTTCATTTAGATAATTTAAGAAGTCAGCATCACTCGTATTAGGTGAGTGATATAAAACCCCTATTTGCCATTTTTATCGCACTCTTTTAGTTTTATTATGATGCACCAAATGTTATTATTAATACTGTTATTATATACAAAGTTGTATTTCACAGAATTGTGAGCATATATTAAGACACCTCCTGTGTGTCTGCTATGTGAGTCACATCTAATTACCGTATAGGCATTAATATGTAACTCTGCTTCTCTAACATCACCTGTGGCACATGTTCCGAGCACAATAGTAACGCAGGTTTATGCTCCACAATAAGATTTTCTAGTTCATTTTTGTTAGAAATAATACTACATATGACCGTTTATTCCGAAAGTGGCATAAGTCATTTCCAACTCATGGTCTTAAATGCATTGTTATTTTTGAACGAATGCATATATAGATGGTTCTACAATTATAAAATAATAATAAGAATAGCATCTTTTGGATATTGGACTCTAACAAACTGGAGGCGAAGAGAGATACAAACAACTTATCACTCAACCTAAACGACATGAAATGACTTATGCCACTTTCAAAATAAACGGCTCATATATTTAAATAGATACATTTAAATTCAAAGTTTTTATTTGATTGCTTACAAATATTATTAATCATAAATCGAAAATCGTTAAACCTATAGTAACAAAATTCGGCATAGAGGTTGCCTTTACTATAAGGAATGCTTTGAAGAAAAATTTACGAAATTGGTTAAGGACCGCTCCCACTTGTATATAAAAGATTTCTAAGAGGGTCGTGAACGAATAAAATAAGCTATAAAAAAAATAAATAAATAGAAAAACTTCAAATTTAAAAAAATGGGCGTCGCCCTTTTTATGACTGAGCAATTTTCTATATTTTGGGAGTCATAACTCGAAGAAAAATTAGTTCAGAATAGAACCATATGTATATGTATTATATCACAGCCTTGTAACACTATTAAGCACACAAAACAAGGTTAGGTTAGGTTGAACTGGCCGGTCCATGAGCACCTCACATAGACTGAATAAGTCCGTAGTGTTACCAGAAGTTTGTCTTAACGACCAAACTGAAAAACCCTATCAAAAACCAGGACCTATGTTATAAAATAACTTCATCCTCTTGGCAAATACTAGAAGCTTCCTAGGATTTAAGCCACTTGTTGCTTCTAGATCTGACAGCTGTATCACTCATAATAGCTGGAGTCTTAGCCTGGTAAGCGCAGGGCAAGAGCAAGAAATTGCACGATCGTTTCCTCCTCCAGCCCGCACTTCCTACATCTGCTATCACTGATCAAGCCTAATTTAAAGCAAGTGACGCCAGAAGGCAGTGTCCAGTCAGAATACCCGTCATGAGTCTACAGTCCTCTCTTTTTAATGATAGAAGCACCTTTGTTAGTCTAAGGTTGTAAGACCTGCACATAATCTTCGACACTTTACAGCCCCGCGCTTGAACCCACGCCTTTCTTGCTTGGTCGATCATGTGCACCTCTCGCCTTCGCTTAATTTCGCCCAGGCTAATTGGGACGTCTACGGAACAAGCTTCAAGGGATGCGCCCTTTTTAGCTAATTCATCCGCTTTTCCATTCCCATCTATTCCCATATGCCCTGGGACCCAATATAGATGTATGCTTCTCCCTGTCCCGATTCTCTCCAGAGACTGCTTACACTCTAACACGCATTTAGATGATGTGCTATGCGAGATTATTGCCTTAATTGCTGCTTGACTGTCAATATAAAAGTTAACACGATTGCAGCTTGGGCTATTTTCTTCCAGCGTTTCTATTGCTTTGGTTACGGCTACTATTTCCGCTTGGAAAACGCTACGGTAATCCGGCAGCCTGTAGGATCTGTTTATTTCCGGATCAGCACAGTATACCGCAGACCCTACTCTTTCCACTACTTTGGAACCATATGTGTACACATGTGTCGCCTCGTCCGCCCTGAGCACCCTTGCGCCAACCGTCCACCCCTATTGTGGCCTTAAGATCGCCCTCGAAGCGCAGATAGGGAATCAGGTAGTCTATTCGTCTTGTGATTGATGACACTATACTACTATGGCCGTATGGTCGGTGCTCAAGCCGTCCCGAGGCACCGAGCCTGGTTGCAGTTGTTAACGCTATGTTCTTTGCTGCCAGGTCTACAGGTGGAATGTGCAGAATGGCATACAGTGCAGATGTCGGGGTTGTTTTCAGGGCTCCCGTAATGCTAAGCATTGATAGTCTGCATACCCCCTCTAATTTTTTGAGGTAGGTTGCTTTTCGTGTGGTTTTCCACCAAACAAGAACTCCATAGTATAGGATAGGCCTTACAACCGCTGTAAAAGCCCAATGAGAAAGAGAAGGCAATAAGCCCCACCTACACCCCAGCATTCTTTTACATGCATAAAGTGCCGTTGAAGCCTTCTTCACCCTCTCCTCCACGTTGAGCTTCCATGACAGCTTACTGTCTAGGATGATTCCTAGATACTTTGCGCAAGGTTTCTCTCCTCCCCTCCTAACTTAGGCCTGATCCAATTTGGGACCTTGTACCTCTTTGTAAACAAGACCATATCCGTCTTATCCGCATTGACTGTCAAACACAAAACAAACAACAACCGCATTTCAAGTGTACAGCTGGGTATTTTTTTTTTTTTCGGGAGGGCTGAAAACTGCCTAATGCACCATAATTGCTACCGTGGCAGCAACCGTGTGTCCGGAGACTAAAAAACAGCCCCGTTTTGGAACCGTCGCCCACCCCGGTACCACTTTCGCATTACTTCAGGGTGGCATTCCATATTTCTCATTTTTTAAGAGCCTACTATTGTTTCTGCGTCCAGGTTCCCGCTATTACCTCTGAGTGTCGATTTTATCGCCACTGCTTCGCATGCGCATTTCTCTGCGCTCCCTCTCAGCATCCATCAGGCGTGTCATTAATGTAAATACCATTTTGCTCACTGCAGTCCAGCACTCTTTCCTGTTGCACATTTGTGATACTAAATTTCTCGTGGTAGGTTTCTCCCCAAAGACGCTATGCAAGGCGAGTCTTTCCTCGTGGAAACGGGGGCAGTGGAACATGACGTGTTCTGCGTTTTCTAACTCCGTCGTACACATTGGGCAAAGAGGATCTTCTTCTATCTTACGCTTCCATAAATACTCTTTGAAACCGCCATGTCCACTCAGTATCTGCGTGAGATGGTAGTTCATTTCGCCATGTTACACTCATTCCATTGAGCTACGTTCCAAACTAGCGTGAAGGTCCAACGCCCTTTACTCGAGGCTTTCCACCGTTCTTGCCACTTAGCTATTGCTTGTGTCCTTGCTATTTACTTGGCTTCTTCAGATGGTCGCTTGATATTAGTGTTATACAGATCAACCATTTCGCTTGCCAGTAAGTCCACTGGGATTTTTCGGGTTAGAACCAGAATCGCGTCGTCAGACACCGTCCGATTAGCACCTGCTTATCTTAAAGCAGCAAGTCGGTACGCTGCTAATATATCTTTTTGATGGGTCCGTTTAGATCCATACCACACTGGTGCTGCGTATAGTATTATTCAGCTGGTTACTGTGGATAATAGCTGACGTGCAGCTTCGCTCGGACCACCAATGTTAGTCATTATTCGCATAAGTGCTCCATTAACTTTGGTAACTTTCTCTTCCACCGCTCTGAAGTGCTCTTTGAAAGCTACCTTAGAGCCAACGTGCACTTCTAAGTATTTTAGAGAATCCTTGATTTAGAGTGATTTGATGATCCCCGACAGTTAAGACTAACTCGTTCGCCGACCGTTTGGAGCTTACTAACACCACTTCCCGTCTTTTGGCTAGCCAACTACAGTCCGGTATTGGTCAGCCATTCCTTTATTCTTCCTACGGCGTAATTACATTATGCTTGAAGCAGGTCCAGTTTCTTGGCCACTACTACCGCTGCAATACCATAAGCATATCCCACAATTTGCGTGTTTGCTGGTAGATCAATCTTTAGCACCCCGTCATACATTACATTCCAAAGCGTTGGACCGAGAACAGATCCCTGCGGGACACCTTCAGTGATTTTGTACTCTTTCGCTCCTTGATCCGAGTAAAAAAAAAGTACATCTGGGTATGTAATGTTCGGTTTCACCCGAACTTAGACTTCCTTACTTGTTTTTTTCTAAATTTGCGCGTGTTACAAATTCATTCAAGCGATTATTTTTATTTTACTATAAACATATATTAAAGGCTTTTGCATTCTTATTAGAAAGGTTTGCATTTCTTTCGAGGCACTGAAGTAATATCATTAAGGTACACGTGTACTCAAGCGTGTTTTATTCTCAATGGCTTACTACGCCTTACCAGCAAATGTGACGTCTACATACAGATGAATGGATGTATGCATAGTTAAGTCCGTGTCAGACTGCCATTGCAAGTAGTTAGCGTCAGCTGCTGTTGATGTCTGTTTTCTACTTGCGGTTGGTTTTTAATGTTGCTCCAGCACGTACCTTATAACCGCATATGTATGTATATGTACATTATATTTCTTTTCCAGCTCTCCGAATGACCTGAACTTCTTTGGAGATGCTTGCCCAGTTACTTTAGTTCAGGCATCGGTATACTCACACATGCGAACAATTAATGGCTTGGGTATGTAAATATGTCACTCCTGCAGCGATGTGAAAAAGCACAAACTTTGAAGTAATGTACGTGACAAGCGAACATATTTAGATATTTGCGAAAAATAAATAACGTAAAACCGAACGACTCTCATACTCGCCTACATAGTAAGACTAAAGAGGTCGACATAAAAGAGCATAACGATATTCTGAAAAGCAGTTTTTACTAAATTTTCACAAAGCGGACCACCCTAGCAAACATGTGCTTGATCTAGCCCCACCTTCTAGAGGGTTAATAGAACATCTCCATAAGCACTATGATGAGATCCGACAGCCGAAAACACAGCCGTTTCATCTAGACAAGCATTAGGAGGGCCTGTGCAAAATCTACACAGAATCTGTAAACGCGATTGCCAGGAGGAGCCCGGTGAACCCTGTTATCAATATACACAAACTTCCAAGGGAGACACGAGTCACGCTGGCTCAACTTCGTTCTGGATACTGTAACAGAATGAATTCTTACTTATCCACAATCCACCCGGATATACATAATGTATGTCCCGTTTGCAATGTGTTTCCACATTGCATCAACCATCTCTATAACTGCAATGTAGAACCAACGCCTCGAACACCCATCTCACTCTGGTCCACCCCTGTTAAAACGGCAAGTTTCCTTGGACTCTAGGTCGCGCCGAGCCTACTGGATGGGGCGAAGCACTGCTGCAACAACAACAGGAACATGCGGAATAAGTTATTTATCTAATGTGCGGGTACAATCGTGATCCCTGTCTACCCAACACCATAAGACCAAGGCTGTTTCTTTCAACGTCATTAGAGGGTCGGCGCAGTTGAGCCAAAGACTTTTTAGGGACTGCAGGAAAATTTTCATGCATCTGGGTGCGACGTGAGGAGTTTTCCTTAAAAAAATGGCTTATGACTTTATATTGGAGCTTCAAGATCATCCGACTGCCTCCTGCCGTTAGGAACTTGGGCTTCCAGCGTCTAACCTGCCAAATAATCGCCTAGGGTAGGGGACGGATAAGCTATAAATTGCTCTGGAAACCCCTGGAAAGGGTTTCACGGCGCTAACACTTGAATTCCTTGTACTCTTCATTATAGCTGTCCATCTTGGTGTCCTTGACTTGCGGCGATAATTTTATTTGCTTAAGTTAAAGAGGCCTTAAAATATTCCGTTAACTCGCCTGGGGATAAATTTTCACTTCTCGGTTTCATTGTGGCCGCGAATCGTCGCGAGACAGTTTCTCTACTGTCTACTTTATTTCTAATGCCACCGCTATTGTAAATGACTTTATTCCTGCAGTGAAAGCGTACTCGGCGAATTAGATTTCGACCTTGGTTTAACGCCTAATCCAAATGCGGCAGCTTTACCCCTCCCAAGATTCGAGAGCACGTTTTTGTCTGCAGAAATAAGTAGATCCTATAGGCTGTCAGATTATTGCAGCGTCTTTCAGGCGGAAATTATAGACGTGAACAAAGCAGCAGCAGTTGCGTCAATATATATATTTATATTCAGGCGGCGGTTAAGGCAATAATCTCACACAGTAGTGCACCAAGAAGTGTTCTAGAATGCAAAGAAGCATTGGAAAACTTCGCTCCGACCGGACCATACTTCTGTACTGGGTTTCCCATCATTAAAAGGATAGAAGGTAACCAAAATGCCGATGGGTTCGCAAACGAGTGTTCAGCACTTGCTGAATCGATGGCTAACGTCCCAATCCGCTCGGAAGAAACAAAAAGGAGAAAAGAGTTGCATATGATCTATCAAGCAGGAAATACAGGGACAAAAGCGCGGGGCTACAAAATTTCTAGGATCATATGCAAATCCTACGATATTAGACTCGTGGCTCATATATATGGACTCTTATAGCTCACGATGGGCATACTAAGAGAACACTGCCTTCTGGCGTCACATGTAGAAAGTACGAGGAAGAAACGGTCTCTGAGTTCGTATCCTGAGCTCGCTAGCTCAAGGCTCCAGCAATTAGGCGTAGCAGAGTTGCCAGGTCTCGAAGCTAGTTTTGAAATAGGTCACAGCAAACATCAAGTATTTGCAAAAAGGGCGGATTTATTCTATAACATAAGTCCTGGCACCTTATTAGGATTCTTACGTTTGGCCGTCAAACAAATTCTAGTAACACTATGTGAATTGAAAGTTGGTATAGCTCTCTTGCTTATCTTTTTATGCATAAAGAGCTACATAATTGCAAAGCTTCACAGCTGCGTGACTGAGCTTTAACCCCGCATATTTGAAACTAACTCACTTAATTGCCGCAGGAATACAGTAATTGTAACAAAAACAAAATGCAAAAGGAGACCAACCAAAAGCCCAAAAGGAGGGCAAACAAACCAACCCGTTACGCATTCTAATAACGTTAAGAGCGTTGAAATACTTAAAATACATTCATATAATCAACCGCATATGCACTAATGCAAACAAGTCTAAGGATAGTCGGTCTATTTTTTGATAGAGCGCGCAAAGTCGATTTAGATTAAGTGCAACGCATAATCCTCATACAATAAAATAATAGGACACGGAAGGTAGAAGCTTAAAATATGTATACCTATGTATGTAGATGTATTACCCATCATGTCGAAGGATGAAGAGTGTTCACATCAACTAAGCCGCTAGACATAAAATTGACGAGCTGCCTCACCTAAGGGAAGGAGCAGGGAAATAAGTTTGAATGTATGTATGTAAGTAAGCCAGTGCTCTCCTCTTTTTTTACTCATGCATTAATGCATAGAACTAACCACTTATACCTAACCTCATTTCCTACTTTTTTACGTTACTGTTGACTGCATTGCGTGTGTAGTGCTTGCATGCGAGCGTATCCTGACTTTTCGTTATCTTCGATATAAAGACATTATAATGTGCAGTCGTTAGTAAGCATGTTTTTATTTGGAATAGGTTTGTATTGAAACTTTGCTCAAAACTTGATTTGTAAAAGCAGTAAAAGGTAGACGTTTCGATTTGGGGTTGGCAGCGTATCGTCGGCAAACAATTTCTCTTACCCGCGAATGGCGAGAAGCTAACGAAGGCTTTGTCATCCTGCAAACGTTTGCCTTGTTATTTATTTATACCGAGGTTTCGTAGCCGATGATTTTATAATAAAAAGAACCACAAAGTATCGCCGAAACAGTTATACCAACCGTAGCCCCAACCATGGGCGGGCGGCGGTACAAAGGACGAACGGTCAAAAAAAATCAACAAAAAACTGAGAGAAATACAAGAAGTGGCATACTTCAAATTTATTAGTGCAAGTTATAGTATATAGGAACGTTTAAGAAAATGTAAATACTAAAAATACTAAATGTCGAATAAAGACAGTTTTCTCTTATATTTCCTACTGAAGATGTCTAGCACCTCATTAGGGTCCATTTTTCCCGCAATATCGCCATGAATGTGCATTAAAGCCAATCCATTCAAACGATCTTCTGTCATCCTGTTACGAAGGTATGATTTCAATCGCCGTAATGTGGAGAAGGAGCGCTTGGCAGTGCTAGTAGTCACTGGAAACGTACACAGTAATTGGCAAAGTGTTCTTATATTTGGCAGCATTGCTGAATGTTTGACAGCATCTACTGGAGGTAATGAAATATCTTTTCTCATCTGCTGCCAAACTTTTAATTCTCCCTTTATAGCTATAAAACAAGGAAGGTCTTCCTTAAACATTTCCGCGCCAAGTAATACACGAACTGCATCTTCGTCGCTGAAGTTATGAGACAACAACTTTTACAAATTTCCTATTCCTTGCAATGGCGCACTAGGGAACCTGGTTTTCATTTTACTTAGCATATAGTCTAGAAACGGGATGTATACTGAAAATCGGTAATAATCTTCTACTGACTCAGTCTGAATGTTTGGCCGATTTCCTTGACGGCTTGTGATTCTGCGGATTGCGATTGCTGTACCAATTTCACTTGCGATGCTCTCAGCCTGATTGAAAAGCTTTTTAAATGTGACTATGCCTGTTTCACGTTGCGTCTGCAAACTCGCTGTGGTCATATTGACAAGCTGAATTGCAGAAAGTATATGAATTTCTTTCTGTTGTAATTATCGGGATAAGGGCTGTTTTTTCTGTTTTTCATTCGGCAGATGAGATTTCATTTCCTTTCTAACGAAATGTATTCGTTGAGCTGATTCTCGAAAAAAATTTGATACACACCCCTACGGCATTTCTTATGCCCGGTACGGTGCAGGCTGTACTAATAGCTAAGTTGAGTCGGTGACTTGCTTACTTACTTACTTAATTGGCGCTTAACCGTTTAAACGGTTATGGCCGTCCAACAAGGCGCGCCAATCGCTCCTTCGCTCCGCTAACCGGCGCCAATTGGTCACACCAAGGGAGTTTAAATCGTTTTCCACCTGGTCCTTCAAACGGAGTGGGGGCCGCCCTCTACCTCTGCTTCCATAGGCGGGTTCCGATAGAAACACTTTCTTGGCCGGAGCATCATCTTTCATTCGCATAACATGGCCTAGCCAGCGCAGCCGCTGCGTTTTGATTCGCTGAACTATGTTGATGTCTGCGTATAGCTCGTACAGCTCATCATTAAATCTTCTTCGGTACTCGCCATCGCCAACGCATAGAGGTCCATAAACCTTTCGAAGAACTTTTCTCTCGAACACTCCCAAAGCCGCTTCATCTGCTGTTGTGCCCGCTTGCAGCCGCACCTAGAGGTGTACAGACGCTGCCGATGAGATCTCCTCCTGCTATCCCTTAAACCGATTATGTCAGAGTGGCCTAGCCAGGTTGTCGCCTTCTCACATTACCTCACCGCTAAACGGATGTTTAGCGGCTACGCAGAGGATACTTGGCCGCAAGCGACCGGCAGTAGTGAGCTGCTTGAACCGCATGCAAAAGAATCGCTCTGGCCATTCCCAGGTGAATGGCGGTCAGAAGCTTTCCCCACTTTCGTGGACTTCTACACACGGCCCACCCTCCACCCCACCCTGTCGGTGACTTGCGCAGTGGGTAAAAAAGGCTAAAGGTTGAATGTTGCATATATTTGCCTGGACACCTTTAATTTTTTTCATTGAAGTGTTGGTTTTTTATATTTTTGAATAATTTTCAAATTTGCTTTTATTTTTTTTTTTTTGATTGCCAACTTTAACATTTTGTCGCACTCTTTAAAGGATATTACTCTCAATTGACCAGTAACACTCTTTTTACAAGTTTTTACTGGGAAAGTAAATGAAAAAATCTATTGAATTTTCATAGAAAAGAACCATAAGCATGACCATAACCATAACCATAACCAAAACCAAACCATAACCATAAACATAACCAAAGCCATAACCATAATCATAATCAAAACCATAACCATAAACAGAACCAAGACCATTACCATTACCATTACCATAATCATTATCAAAACCATAACCATAAACATAACCAAGACCATTACCATTACCATAACCAAAACCATAACCATAACCATAACCATAACCACAACCTTAACCATAACCCTTACCCTAAATATAACCATAAACGGAGCTATAAACTTAACCATAACCTTAGCCACGACAGTGGACCACAATGGTCAGAATACTCGTAACAACAATTGTAAAAATAATCCTTACCCTATGCGTAACCATAATTGCAAAGACAGCCGTATCCGTAATAATTGCCATAAACAAGAAAATTGTAAGCCCTAATAACTCCGCCAGCAGATGCCACGCAAGGTAGGTCGAGAAATTATTCAGAGCCCTCACCGTGGTAGGGCTTAACGCTTCAAAGGCCGCCTGACAATCTGAGTAGATGTAAAATTTCAAAGCAGCGGCGGATATATCCCAACCGCCCTGTCTCCACCCTGAAGACGCTGCAGTGATGATGTCAAGTGCTCTCCACCATTTATGTACAAGCCCGACCATCTCGGGAACGATTTAATATGACCACATTGAACTTTCTAGGCCATTTAACTTTCATCGCAGCTTTCTTTCAATAAAAATCCCAAGGTAACTAAACCCTTCATTCGCCTCCAGCGTTACTCCCCCAATAAAGGCTATTCTACATTCGATATTGTATCTCCTTATAAACAAAATGAGCTGCGTTTTACTAGGATTGACATCCAGGTAACACTGTAAAACGTCATCAAAGACTTCCAGCCCCTTCCCTCGAACTCCAGAAAAAGATCTTTCATTAGCTCGGCCCAAAGCAGGAGGCGTACCCCTTCTCACCTTTCTCTGAACCGTCAATACCCCCACTCAGTCGCTGTTTTTCTGCCACTCAGCAATTCGCTGATGAATTCTACCGGATTCACACCAAATGTTGAGAGAGCCTTTTGGATTGCCACTGGGCGGATATTGTTGATGGCTCTTTTATATAAATAATTCTTTGCTCTCGAGGGATACCTCTATTAGTTAGACCACCGAGTGAAGAGCTGTATTTGTAGACCTGCCCTCACAATAGGCGTGTTGAGATGCCGAAAATCGCTCTCGAGAAAAAATCTACTCTTAACATAAAAATAAGGATTCGTTTTTAAAACGAGAATAGGCTGAATAGTGTTAAGTTTTTGGGAGGGACCTTGAAACCTTTTCCGAGCCATTGGACGGAAGGTGACTGTGCCACTATTTTTTAAAGCTTTGAAGCATAGCCCAGCCGCAGACATTTTGCGTAAATGGAAATCAGCCAGTTGCAAGAAGAGGCCAAAGATCTCCAAACCAAATAATTGCCCACTTTTTAACGCAGGACTTTATTTAAGTCGCTTGGGCCTTTAGATTCTCTATATTGGTCTCAACGCTGCTCTACTCAATCCCCATTTGCGTCATCAAGCCGGTTTGTTGCGCATTAATTCGGTACAGTTGCTTGACATTTGTTAAAGCATGGGTAGATTCATGTACTCTTGCACGACGCAAATGGAACCCCGTTAGATCAACATCAACTTATTGGCGTAGGCTTCTTACTCTTTCGTGTTGTTTCCCACCCATTTTAAGCTGTTGTATTTTTTCTTTCCATATCTTTCTGTTTCCATCTTTTTATTTCTTTAATGCCCTTCCTCCACTTATGCGGTTGTTGCTGCGCTTTATTTTCTTGCTTATTATGTTCTCAATTAATTGAAGTGGGATTTTTACAGTCCCTTTTCCTTAATAACGTTTCGTGTTGCGACTTTTTATATTATTATAATCCTTCTTTGCGCCTCCTTTTACTATCATCATTAAACGAATTCCGTGAATTACTCGACTGTCAACTGAGTCTTATTGTTCCTTCAATAGACTTCAATAGGTACAGCAACAACTTCTGGTGCCACGCTATAATGACGCATATCCTCGACTGTAATGTTAGATAGAAAATGTGTGTCCAAAAACAATACCTGCCTTAGAGATTTGCGTACATACATATGTATGTAATGCATTCCTTAAGAAACTGCTATGTCGCCTAAGTATTTGCCTTGGGTGTGGGTTGCCGTAAGCCATATCAAGTCAACCTACGTTGAGTACGCACTTCACATAGTTTGCCCTTTTGCCTTTATTTCCACGGCATCCATTTTTTACTACTTTTATGACAAAAGCAAATTCCTTTGTCAAAGATGTCTACAACCGCCTTGCAAATATTTGTTAAGTCCCTGCCATATTTATGTAGCGACTATATATATGTAGCTCTATCTATACATAGCTCCAACTCCCGCAAAGGCCTAGTTGATACGTATGTAAGACTATATGTACCTACATGAAAATAAATCCCGTCTGTTGCTTTCTACTCACATCAGCTGCTTCTACGTTTTTTTAAATCTCTTTGTAATTTCAATTCTCTTTTGTTTACTTCCTTCTGCTTGCTTGGTAGACATGTGCCTGACAGTCTGCCGTTGTTGTAGTCCTAGCGTTTTTAGTACACGCACTCCTTTCATGCAGCAAATGAAATGTGACGCTCGTGCTTTGACAAGCTATATTAGCCGGTAGACAAGCCTAATTGCTCCATCAACAAACCTATTCAAATGAGAACTCTCAAATTTTCAAAGAAATTTATTTACTCTCAATACTGCAGTCTCATTTATGCGCAGCTCCTTCCTCAACATTTATGGATTTTGTTCTAAAAATGTGTGCTGCCCCGGCAAAGCAGATGTCTTTTAATTAGTTGTACAGTGTTCCACTTTTACAGCGTTTCAACATAACGGTATTGTACAGCATAACGGTGCTATGCAACAGATTCTCCGAACTCTCATATGTTTTACGTGGGAGAGCTTGAACTGAAATGTGGACACATAACTAGGGTGTCAGCAACCAGCTGATATTTTTCTTGGATGTTTCCCATGTTGCGGTCACCGTGGTGTGATGTTAGCGTGCTCCGCCTACTACACCATAAGCCCCGGGTTCAAACCCCGGACAGCCGGCAAAGCAACATCAAAATTTTAGAAATAAGTTTTTTCAATTAGAAGAAAATTTTTCTAAGCGGGGTGGCCCACTCGGCAGTGTTTGGCAAGCGCTCCGGGGGTATTTCTGCCATGAAAAGCTCTCAGTGAAAACTCATCGGAGTCGGCATGAAACATGTAGGTCCCGCCCGGCCAATTTGTAGGGAAAATCAAGAGGAGCACGACGCAAATTGGAAGAGAAGCTCGGCCTTATGTGTCTTCGGAGGTTATCGCGCCTTACATTTATTTTATTTATGTTACCCATATTCTAATTACAGCATAAACATGGAAATTGGAAAAGAGGTTAAACCAGTTTGGGTTAGTGCTAATCTCACTTATCTTATAATGGTTAGGAATCAGTTTGAACATGAAATAAAATCTCAGATCTAAGAAAACCTTATGAGCAATCTATAATCTTTTGATAAATTTTCGATAACAAACTTATAACTTGTCCATAACTCATGGAATACATTTGCTATCGATAGCAGATCAACAACTTTTTAATCGGTAGCAGATCAATAACTTTCTTATCGATAGCAAATCAATAACACTGCGATAACAATCGATAACTCATTGAAAACGAAGCTATAAAAACCCTTTCCTTTCTAGGTTTTCCTTCGCTTTCCTTTCATATCATTTCCTTTCTTTACTTTTCTTTCCTTTCTTTTTCTTTTCCATTCTCCGTCTTAAATCTTCATAGATTCCTGGTCTTCCCAAGGCTCGTTTGCTTGCTCTTTTGTTTTCTTTGTTCAGCATTCTTTTTCCTCACAGAAAATTCAACATGACGGTCCCCTTACTCCGCTAATTTCTCGCTTAAAGATCCCCAACAGGTCTCTATTTTGATCCCAACACTTGTTGCAGCCTACGACTTTTGCTAGTATAAAAATATTCGTCACTTCTAGTATTTTGCTCCAACATGATGGCTTTTCGTTGCCTGTTGGCCCCTTCAAGAAGCAGGTTCTGTTATATTGTTTGGATTTTTATAAATATTTGATAAGTTGTTATTGAAACTTTTCCGGTGAGGGTTGCTATTTACATATCCGTAGAATTTGGTAGGGTTTGAATGGGCTTCAACCTACTCTATCATGCTGAAGTTGACGCATGACCGATCAAGGACTTAGGACCCTCCAATAAACCCTTCTTATATCATGCACAGAGTCCGACATACCCCATTTAGGAACTTGTAGTTCTGTGTGGAGTATATGACAAAATAGGGAATATAAAAACGGACGAAACTTGTCACCTTTTCCATCCTTTCTCATTGCTTTGAATCCTGAACTCTTTTACTGGTACCTTCTTTAGCCTAGACCAGCGAAATTCTTCCCAACTCTGCAATCGGGTTCAGATGCTGCAGACAGAGCAGGACATTTTCCGACTTCACCTCACATAAGATCAAAGGTATGGATTATGCTTTTAGTATCATGTCAATGATACCACTCGGTCCACTTTGTTGATATTTGAAGTAACTCTCTTCAGCCATGTGAAGTTGGCAATACTATAGCTCGCTATCAACTTAATTCGCTTGGACGACAACACTGAATAACCGGATGGAAGGGTTTTTCTTTGATTCATACCACAATATCCTGATCCATATCAAGAAACTCCTTTTTTACAGATCTCAATGTCCAATTTCCAACGTCATTGGTTCTCTCAAGGAAAACTCGAGTCTCCGCGTTTATGTTTCTCATTATCACTGTTCCCCTCACCTCTGACCTTCGTTCTCCAAGATCTTGTGACTTGTGAACCTATTTCTTTGCTACAATTTTCTGAGTGATTCGTTTCAAATTAATTTAAGCGCACCTTGTTTCAATATCGCATTCTCCTAGAACTGCGTTGTTTTTTTTTTGCCGACACGCTCCCAAATCATGGCTTGTTGATTTAATTGCTATCGTGCGTATAACACATGCCAGATGTTGTTTTATTTGAACAGTAGTTTCTCCATATCAATATTAGCGAAATTTGTTTAACTGTTTTTAATCAACAAAAATTTCTTTTGTTTATTATACCTTTCATGAAAATTAATGGGTTTCTTAAGTTTGATCCGAATTTCGAAAGTTATAAATAAGTAGTTATAATAGGGGATTTAGCAGACCGAAATGAACAGCAAAAGGAGCTGAGTTGATTTAGCCATGTCCGTCTGGTTGTCTTTCCGTCTCTCTTCCTGTTTGAACGGAAATTAGTCCCTAAATTTTTGAGATAACTTAATTAAACTTAGTAAGTGGGTTTACTTTGATGTGCTATTAATCATTTGTTGGAATTGACCTGATCGGACCACTATAGCAAATATCTCTCATACAACCTATTTTTTGGCCAGCATATAAACCAGGCATGCTTAACCAACGAAACGATATCATTTCGTTACGATAATCAACGTTAATAAACGAAACGAAGTCATTTCGTTTCGTTTATTAACGTTAAGATCGTCAAATTAACGAAATGATTTCGTTTCGTTTTCTGCCATATCAAAACGAAATCAAATCGTTTATGTTGATTATTAATTTCAAACTATGCTGGCAAAGCTGATTGATGGCGGAGTCATTAAAGGTGAAAACATTATCCAAGCTGATTGCAACTTTTATCATGAATTTTGACAGTACGAACATTTCTCAGAGTATTTTTGACATTACCACCAACGAATTACACAAACAAATTACATAGAGTTTGTGTGTGTATGTGCGGTCGTTGTTGCCACCTTACAGCTTTACCATGGCTATAGCATTGCCAGCACAATTCAAACATAAAGTATCACGTTTTCGTTAACGTTTTTAACGTTAACGAAAGCTTTTCGTTTCGGTTAAAAACGAGATACAATTTATCTTGATAATTTCTTTATCGATAATATTTGGAAGTGTTTCAACGGAAACGGTGGAAATTTTTTGATAAACGATTAGCTTAACGTTAAGGTGCATCCCTGTTATGTGGAGCTAAGGGCCACACTCGTCACTGCATAATGGATTGACGGAAGATCAAATTTTGAAGGGAATGGAGCTGTAACGTATATTCTTGAACCATTTTAGGACTACTTTGTGACTTTTTAACACGCTTTTATTAGCTTGGCCTGTATGTAACGGAATCTTTGAGCTTAATTTTCTCCGGTTTCTAGAAGTCTGATTAATTTGAAACTTTGCATACGTATCAAGGACCGATGACAATGCATTAATGTGATGGTGTGGTGACATAAGGTCAACGGCCATAAGGTCAATTGGCCTTATTACCACTTTGAATGGCCATAAGTTTATTGAAACTTTGCACACATATCAAGGCTCGATGACAATGCATTAATGTGATGGTGTGGTGACATAAGGTCAACGGCCATAAGGTCAATTGGCCTTATTGCCACTTTGAATGGCCATAAGTTTGATTGAAACTTTGCGCACGTATCAAGGGTCGATGACAATGCATTAATGTGATGGCGTGGTGACATAAGGTCAACGGCCATAAGGCCAATTGGCCTTATTACCACTTTGAATGGCCATAAGTTTGATTGAAACTTTGCACACGTATCAAGGGTCGATAACAATGCATTAATGTGATGGTGTGGTGACATAAGGTCAACGGCCATAAGGCCAATTGGCCTTATTACCACTTTGAATGGCCATAGGTTTGATTGAAACTTTGCACACGTATCAAGGCTCGATGACAGTGCAATAATGTGATGGCGGGGTGACATAAGGTTAACGGACATAAGGTCAATTGAACTTATGACCACCCCAAATGGCCATAGATTTGAAACCTTCCACATAATGCGAAAAACGCATTCCTTTATTAATGATAGAAGTGGATGCATGGCATATATACGAAAGAGCATACTGGAGCCCTTTTTTAACACGCTTTTATTAGCTTGGCCTGTATCTATGTAACGGAATATTTGAGCTTAATTTTCACCGGTTTATAGAAGTCTGATTAATTTGAAACTTTGCATACGTATCAAGGACCGATGACAATGCATTAATGTGATGTTGTGGTGACATAAGGTCAACGACCATAAGGTCAATTGGCCTTATTACCACTTTGAATGGCCATAAGTTTGATTGAAACTTTGCACACGTATCACGGCTCGATGGCAATGCATTATTGTGATGGTGTGGTGACATAATGTCAACGGCCATAAGGTCAATTGGCCTTATTACCACTTTGAATGGCCATAGGTTTGATCTGCCGACCCTTGGCAATTTCGGCGAAAGACCGCGTCCAGCCTCCCTGCGTCTTGGCCCTTTTCGGTGCCGTGGGGTTGGATTCATCCATGGACCGTGGCGTTTCGAGGTTTCATCACTCTCGACTAAAACTTTTAAAATTACTTGAACTAAAAAATTAAAAATAAATAATAGTTAAAAAAAACTAAAAAAACACGCTTTATAGCAAACCGAACTAAAAAATGTAAAATAAATTTCAATTGAAAAGAGTTTATATAACAGTAGTAGAAGGTTAAACAATCGTTTATAGTTAATCACCTCAAAATAAAATTATAATAAAATTTAAGTTATTAACAGAATAATTTAATTCACAGTAAAAAGCGTGGGGTGCTTGATATTGAATGTTACAATCATTCTATTGGCAACTATCTGAGAGGAAAGATATGAAATGTAGTCAAATGCACCCCACGCTTTTTACTCTGAATTAAATTATTCTGTTAATAACTTAAATTGGATTATAATTTTATTTTGAGGTGATTAACTATAAACGATTGTTTGACCTTCTACTACTGTTATATAAACTCTTTTTAATTGAAATTTATTTTCTATTTTTTTGTTCGGTTTGCAATAAAAGCGTGGTTTTTTAGTTTTTTTAAACTATTATTTATTTGTGAACATATCGGAATGAATTCAGCAATACTTCGGGATTATTTGAAGGATAATTTGGGAAATATTTCGATGCAATTGCGTGGCAATTTTTTGAGTACTTCTGGATAATATTGGGAATCATTCAGTATTCATAAAGAATAGTTTAGGACCAAATTGGGAACATTTAAAAATCACTTTGGGTTTATTTTAGTCTCGAAATTATGAAACATTTTTCTCGAAATGATACGTAAAATAATACTGAAGTTATCCTTAAATTGTTCTACGTTGATCCCGAAATTGTCTCGAAATGATTCCAGAATAGATACCAAAGTGGTCCTATAAGTCCTAAAATGGTTTTAAAATAGTCCCGACACTATTTTGGAATTGTTCCGAAAATAGTCCCGAAAAAGTTTCGACATGAATAAAGAAACAATCGCAAAGTGGTCCTTTAAGTCTTAAAATAGCTTCAGAATAGTCCCGAAGTGATCCATACATGGTTCAAATTTGGTTTCGAAATAGTCTCGAAATATATCCAAAAACAATCCCGAAGTGATACTGAAACAATCCTGAATCTGCCCCGAAATGAGTTCGAAATTCTTTCGAAAATTTCCAAAAGTCTTCCCGAAATGATAACTTAAATAGTCCCGAAGTGATCCTTAAAGACTTCAAATTTGGTCTCGAAATAGTATCGAAATAAATCCGAAAATAAACCCGAAGTGATACTGAAACTATCCTGAAACTGTTCCGAAATGAGTTCAAAATAGTTTCCAAAATTTCCAAAAGTCTTTTCGTAATGATACCTCAAATAGTACCGAAGTCATTTTAAAATTGCTCCAAATTGGTTACGAAATAGTGGCAAAATAAATACAGAAACAATCCCAAAGTGGTTTATAAGCCCTAAAGTGGTCCCGAAACTGTGTCGAAACTATTCTAAAAGTAATCCGAAACAATCCCGAAATAATTCCGAAATTATTTTAAAGTGATCGCAAAATTGTCCAAAATTGGTTCAGCGGTAGTCACGATATTATTAAGAAAATAATTCCGAAGTGATACTGAAATTATCCTGTTACTGTCTTGAAATAAATTCCAAATAGTTTCGAAATTATCAAGAAGTTTTCCCCAAATGCCACCTTATCATTAATCCTGGAGTGATCCCAAAATTGTTTCAAATTTGTTCCGAAATAGCCGCGAAATTATTTCAGAAACCACCCTAAAGTCCTGATAAAGTTTCGAAATAGTCCTAAAACTATTCTAAAGTAACCCCGAAGTGATTCTTAAATTGTTGCAAATTGTGTGCGAAGATGTCTTGAAATAATTTCGAAAATATTCCTGAAGTGATCCCAAAATTGTTCAAAATTCGTTGCGAAATAATCTCGAAATTATTCCTAAAACACTCCCAAAGTAATACTAAAATAATCTTGTAACTGTTTCGAAATAAATAGTAACAAAATTATCCATAAGTGGTCACAAAATTATACTTAAAATAATAATAAATGATATGCTCCTAAAATTTTTCAAAATTGGTTCCGTCTCGGAATAAATCCGAAAATAATTCAGTCGCGTCCTTCCTTTTTGCTTTTTAACTAAGGGCCATATTTTGAAGAAATTTCCGCACGATTATACACAGAGAGCAATGCGCTTTTGCGTATGCAGATTTTAATAATTGAGCGTTTATGGATCATCGATACATTTTTTACATCCACCTTAAAAGACCATAAAAGGTGTGGTTTGCTTGTATACTTGGTATCTGGGACGATTTTCATATTCGTACAAGTGCTTAAGTATTAAATGCTTTCCTCATGGAAAATAATATAATTTCTTACCTTTGTAATCAAAATTTTGGTAAAAGTTCCAAATAAATTTAAGACAACATTTTCACTTTTTGTTAGGTATAGCGAAATTTAAGTTTTAAGTTTAAGAAGCACTCATCTTCAATTCCTTCTTATTTGCACAGTATCTGAATATATTTTTAAGCATTTTAAATATACAAATTTACCTTATATCAATCAAAAAAAAAAACTTAAATCAAAAAAAAATGCAACTGAAATATTTTAATAATTATTTCGCGCTCTAGAACTCAATTTGGCGTGTTATTTCTTCTAAGAGTCATTAAAAACAAGTTTATCATATTAATATAAAGCTACTTTGAACTTATGCGAATGAATTTCGAAAAAAATATTTACTATTTTGTTTTTATTTTCTAATATATTAAATATTGATTTTCTGTTATAGCTAGTCAACCAAACAACGTCTGCGTGGGATGTTGGTCTGTTGCATACCTATGATGTTTTTTTTAGCTATAATCAATTTGAACAGCTGACTAGGCTTCTTAAGCCAATATTGTGGTGTTTATTTGCATGTAATTGTATGCCGTCGTTGGGTAATAAAAAAATGTATGAATTCAAATATGTTTACTCTGTGAATTTCTCGTGATAGAAAATAAAATTTCTTTTGTTAAAGTTACAAGACCTTTATACACTTGCGAGCATGAAAATAGCAGTTCAATTATTAGCAAATTTCATTAATTATATTATTTTTTAGTTTGCGATATTTTAAGGAAAATATTGCATGGATTGTATAGTTTAAACTTTGTCAAGCATTCTCAATAACGTAATCGAAAAAGTTCGAAATTAAATTTTTTTGTGTATGCAGTTTTGCAGCCGAACTAATTTTAATCTAACAAAATAAATCTATAAATCAATCAAAATGCGCATGTATTTTTAACAATTTTTTTTCTGAAGCGTGTTTCAGTTTTTCTCCCGAAAAAATTGTTAAAAATTAAAACGAGTTTTGAGAGACTTATGACTTTATTATATTAAAAAAAAACAACAATTATAAAAATCAAAACTTGAAAATTTCATGCGCACTACTCGAATTTTCGAAATTTTTCGCTAGTGGTTTTGAGTTCGGTATGCATTCTTCGGGTTACAAAATTGCAGACTCAACATTATTCTTACAACTCTAAATAAAAAATTAATTCAATTATGCAGACTATTCGAATTTTCGAAACTTCTCGAAAGCTGTTTTAAAATTTTCTTACATAGTTTCGCTACAATATTGCATACCTCACAAAATTCTTAAAACTCTTAATACAAAACTCGACGCTTTCATGCAGTTTTTTGATATTTTTTTTTTTTGTTTTGAAGTTTCAAGTTTTCTCAAAAATGTTTTTGAATTAGTTTGCAACCAAACTGAATTTTCAACAAAATTCTAAAAATTCGAAATAAAAAACATTCGAGTTTTACAAATTTTGCGAAAGCGGTTTTGAGATTAGCTTGCATTTTTTTAGCAAGAAAACTGCATATCCAAAATATCTTTAAAATTTTTAATTAAAAATTCGAAATTATCATGCAGACTTCTCGAATTTTCGGAATATTTGGAAAACTTTTTTGAGATTGGTTTGCCTGATTTCAGCTACAAAACTGCATGCTCAACTAAATTTTTTAAAATCTAAATAAAAAATTCGAAATTGTCATGCAGAAATTTTTTGAAAATAGTTTTGAGATGGGTATGTATAGTTTCAGCAATAGACTGCATACTTAACAAAATTTTAAAAATCTAAATAAAAAATTCAAAGTTTCCATGCAGACTTTTTGAATTTTTGGAATTTTTCGAAAACATGTTTAATATTGGTTTGCATAGTTTAGGCAATAGACTGCATGCTCAACAAAATGCTTAAAAATCTAAATAAAAAATTTGAAACTATAATGCATTTTTGAAATAAAATAATTAAAAAAATTCGAAATTATCATGCAGACTTCTCGAATTTTCGGAATTTTTCGAAAACATTTTTGAGATTGGTTTGCATAGTTTGAGGCAATAGACTGCATGCTCAACAAATTTTTTAAAAATCTAAATAAAAAATTCGAAATTATAATGCAGACTTCCCGAATTTTCGGAATTTTTCGAAAATATTTTTGAGATTAGTTTGCATAGTTTGGGCAATAGGCAGCATGCTTAACAAGATTTTTAAAAATCTAAATAAAAAATTCGAAATTATCATGCAGACTTCTCAAATTTTCGGAATTTTTCGAAAACATTTTTGAGATTGGTTTGCAGAGTTTGGTCTACAAAACTGAATACTGACAAAAATGCTTAAAACTAAGAAAAAATCGAAGTTTTCATGCAGAATTCTCATTGCAGGATTTTCAAAATTTTTCGAAAATGGTTCCGCAGTTTCACAAATTATTTCATTTTAGCATGGCAACTAGGCCAAAAACCTATTTGCTCCTCAAAAAAGAGACCACGTTTTACTTTTATGTAAAAACAACGTTAAGATGTAGCCAGTTACGAGCGAGGCGACGATCAAGTGCAGATGTTTTCGGCGTTTATGCAGTATGGCGATGAAACGGGTAAGTTTCTATTTACTTGTATTGCAGATGTGGTCACTGTTTGTGTAAGGAAGGAGGTCTTGGACCTTGTTTCTTTGGGGTACATGAGTGATGTGAATGGGTTCTGAGTAGCGAGAAGTCTCTGAAGTTTCTGTTGGACAATAATTTGTCTCATGTTTCGGTTGCGCAGAAACCTCTACCTACACCGCCGCCGATTGGTGGCTCTGCAGGGCTGCTTGTCTGGGTTATACATTTTTTTAAGCGAACCTGGATGTTGTTATTAATGCACAACTTCGAGATTCTTTCAAGATTTCCTGCCGCTGGTTGGCCATCATTCACATTAATTTCATTTAACGGGGCTTGGTAACGCAAATTTGGAACTTGGTCAAAATTTCATTCATTCCAAGGACCGTAGGTAGAGTATCATTCTAAGGATTTCAGTTGAATCAGTCTCACGTCCTTTCTCCAAAAACACGCCGAAGTGTCTTTTCGATCTGTACATATGAGAGCTTATTGTTACCGCCGGCATCGTAGCATACGTTTTTGTATGGGTAGGTCAACGGAAACTGTTCCTGTGCAAACCACGTGCCACTCTGCACTTTCGTCTAGATATAGTGAGCAGGTGAGCCTAGTCTTTATAAGTATGTACGGGTGAACCTTTTTTCAATGATTCTGCTGGTGAAGGGATTGAGAAGTTTTATCCGAGTATGAAGTACTCAACCAGTTCGATGTGTAAACAAATAAACGTACATGGAGAACACTTCAATAACAAACCGATAACTCGCTTTCGATAATCAATAGATAACTTTTCGATTGCAAATTGATAACATGCCGAATAAATCGAGAGTAAACAAGTAAGGAAGGCTAAGTTCGGGTGTAACCGAACATTACATATTCAGTTGAGAGCTCTGGAGACAAAGTAAGGGAAAATCACCATGTTGTAAAAAGAACTTAGGGTAACCCTGGAATGTGTTTGTATGACATGTGTATCAAATGGAAGGTATCAAAGAGTATTTTAAGAGGAAGTGGGCCATAGTTCTATAGATGGACGCCATTTAGGGATATCGCCATAAAGGTGGACCAGGCCTGACTCTAGAATTTGTTTGTACGATATGGGTATCAAAAGAAAGGTGTTAATGAGTTTTTTTAAAAAGGAGTGGGCCTTAGTTCTATAGGTGGACGCCTTTTCGAGATATCGCCATAAAGGTGGACCAGGGGTGACTCTAGAATTTGTTTGTACGATATGGGTATCAAATGAAAGGTGTTAATGAGTATTTTAAAAAAGGAGTGGGCCTTAGTTCTATATGTGGACGCCTTTTCGAGATATCGCCATAAACGTGGACCAGGGGTGACTCTAGAATTTGTTTGTACTATATGGGTATCAAATGAAAGGTGTTAGTGAGTATTTTAAAAGAGCGTGGGCCTTAGTTCTATAGGTGGATGCCTTTTAGAGATATCGCCATAAACGTGGACCAAGGGTGACTCTAGAATTTGTTTGTACGATATGGGTATCAATTGAAAGGTGTTAATGAGTATTTTAAAAGGGCGTGGGCCTTAGTTCTTAAGGTGGAAGCCTTTTCGAAATATCGCCATAAAGGTGGACCAGGGGCGACTCTAGAATTTGTTTGTACGATATGGGTATCAAATGAAAGGTGTTAATGAGTATTTTAAATAGGAGTAGGCCTTAGTTCTATATGTGGACGCCTTTTCGAGATATCGCCATAAACGTGGACCAGGGGTGACTCTAGAATTTGTTTTACTATATGGGTATCAAATGAAAGGTGTTAGTGAGTATTTTAAAAGAGCGTGGGCCTTAGTTCTATAGGTGGATGCCTTTTCGAGATATCGCCATAAACGTGGACCAAGGGTGACTCTAGAATTTGTTTGTACGATATGGGTATCAATTGAAAGGTGTTAATGAGTATTTTAAAAGGGCGTGTGCCTTAGTTCTTAAGGTGGAAGCCTTTTCGAAATATCGCCATAAAGGTGGACCAGGGGCGACTCTAGAATTTGTTTGTACGATATGGGTATCAAATGAAAGGTGTTAATGAGTATTTTAAATAGGAGTGGGCCGTAGTTCTATATGTGGACGCATTTTCGAGATATCGCCATAAAGGTGGACCAGGGGTGACTCTAGAATTTGTTTGTACGATATGGGTATCAAATGAAAGGTGTTAATGAGTATTTTAAAAAAGGAGTGGGCCTTAGTTCTATATGTGGACGCCTTTTCGAGATATCGCCATAAACGTGGACCAAGGGTGACTCTAGAATTTGTTTGTACGATATGGGTATCAATTGAAAGGTGTTAATGAGTATTTTAAAAGGGCGTGGGCCTTAGTTCTTAAGGTGGAAGCCTTTTCGAAATATCGCCATAAAGGTGGACCAGGGGCGACTCTAGAATTTGTTTGTACGATATGGGTATCAAATGAAAGGTGTTAATGAGTATTTTAAATAGGAGTGGGCCGTAGTTCTATATGTGAAGGCTTTTTCGAGATATCGACCAAAATGTGGACCAGGGTGATCCAGAACATCATCTGTCGGGTACCGTTAATTTATTTATATATGTAATACCACGAACAGTATTCCTTCCAAGATTCCAAGGGCTTTTGATTTCGCCCTGCAAAACTTTTCATTTTCTTCTACTTAATATTGTAGGTGTCACACCCATTTTACCAAGTTTTTTTCTAAAGTTATATTTTGCGTCAATAGACCAATACAATTACCATGTTTCATCAATTTTTTCGTATATGGTATATAATTATGGAATTTTTTTTCATTTTTCGTAATTTTCGATTTCGAAAAAGTGGGCGTGGTCATAGTCGGATTTCGGCCATTGTTTACACCAATACAAAGTGAGTTCAGATAAGTACGTCAACTGAGTTTAGTAAAGATATATCGATTTTTGCTCAAGTTATCGTGTTAACGGCCGAGAGGAAGGACAGACGGTCGACTGTGTATAAAAACTGGGCGTGGCTTCAACCGGTTTCGCCCTTTTTCACAGAAAACAGTTACCGTCCTAGAATCTAAACCTCTACCAAATTTCACAAGGATTGGTAAATTTTTGTTCGAGTTATGGCATTAAAAGTATCCTAGACAAATTAAATGAAAAAGGGCGGAGCCACGCCCATTTTGAAATTTTCTTTTATTTTTGTATTTTGTTGCACCATATCATTACTGGAGTTGAATGTTGACTTAATTTACTTATATACTGTGAAGATATTAACTTTTCTTTTAAAATTTGAATTAAAAAAAATTTTTTAAAAAAGGGGGCGTGGTCGTTCTCCAATTTTGCTAATTTTTATTAAACAGGCATATAGTAATAAGTGTAACGTTCCTGCCAAATTTCATCATGATATCTTCAACGACTGCCAAATTACAGCTTGCAAAACTTCTAAATTACCTTCTTTTAAAAGTGGGCGGTGCCACGCCCATTGTCCAAAATTTTACTAGTTTTCTATTCTGCGTCATAAGTTCAGGAATTATCGTACTTTTTCGATTTTTCGAAATTTTCGATATCGAAAAAGTGGGCGTGGTTATTGTCCGATATCGTTCATTTTAAATAGCGATCTGAGATGAGTGCCCAGGAACCTACATACCAAATTTCATCAAGATACCTCAAAATTTACTCAAGTTATCGTGTTAACGGACAGACGGACGGACGGACGGACGGACATGGCTCAATCGAATTTTTTTTCAATACTGATGATTTTGATATATGGAAATCTATATCTATCTCGACTCCTTTATACCTGTACAACCAACCGTTATCCAATCAAAGTTAATATACTCTGTGAGCTCTGCTCAACTGAGAATAAAAATCGGAAACGATCCGAAAAGAAACCGATAACATTTCAATCTAAAATAACTTTCGAAAATATGTCGAAAAACATGCCATAAATAGTTTGATAACTTTTCGAAAGCTAATAAACACATTTTCGATAATTTTTCAACCACAAACCGATACATTTCCGATAAAATTTCAATAGTTTTCGATAACAAACCAATAATTCATAGTGTTTCCATACTGTAAAAACAAAAATGCGCACTATCAAAAAGTACTCGATAACAGCAGAAAGAAGCGATAACTCGATTTATCGATCTTCGCATTAAAACTGATGCAGTTTATATCTACACACTAGCAAATCTGTGTTAATTGCAATGCAATTTTTTTTTATTTTTTTAATGTGTTTCCCTCGATTTGAGCTTCTGTAAGTCCTTCCCTGAGGTTCACGCTTTCTTAATTGAAAACAATATTTACTGAAGATGTAATGACATCGATCAAACAGTTGGCCCTGTGACCCGTAACAAAAACAGTCCACATTATTTCAATATTCTTGCAGGCATAGAGGAGGAAATGTATACAGTGATGAAAATATTGAAATTTGTTGTAGGTGGTCTGCTGTTCATATTCAAAAAGAAATGTTTATAAATAAACTGAATCATGTGGACTTAGTGAAAGTGAAAGAACGAGTAATTTACAAAAAACAAAATGCATGAACCAAGTGTCTTTTAAAGATACACTGAAAGAAATGGTGCTAGTAAAATCAACAAATCGGTTCTTTTGTTCTTGACTTAACGGAGATTCGGTGAAATTGATCGAATTACGGTTAATTCGACCGAGTTCTTTGTCAAACAAACAAATTGGTTTAGTCATTTCAACAGAAGAGAAATTGTCGCTCTTAAATTAACAAAATTCTGTAAAATTGACAGATTCCTGGTCAATCTAACTGATTTTTCTGTTAACACAACTGATATCACTGGTCATTTCAACAGCGATCAACAGTCAATACATGAGCAAATTTCAAAAAGAGTTTTACGCTCACTGCGCTCTCTACTTTGTACTTACGACGATGGTGCCACTTGTTTAAAAAAAATACCAAATTAATAAAACAATCAAATCGAAAAAACACACAAAATGGGAAAAGAACAAAAAACTAGTTTTTCAGTTATCAATACAAAACGAAAAACCCTTTCTTGAATTTACTGTGCAAAAAATTATGAGATACCGGGTCACCTATTTATCGGGTACAATTTTGCAACTTCTCCTCCAAGCGAAATTCAAAATTGCGCCCTCTTATTGCAAAAGTTTTGCTTAAACGAACAGGATTTTTCCAAAGTTAGTAACAATTTGTTCAAGTTTTTACGAATTTTCACTCACGCGAACGCAATTTAATAAGATAATAAAAAACATCCGTTTTTAATATTGATGTTTCCGACAACACAAAAGTTTGAGTAGTTTTGGAATCGTTTCAACTTAAAGTGTTACGAAAATTAAACTTGCCGAATTACATGTAAAGTTACTCCAGTGGTGAATTACCTTCTAGCGATTTGATTCTTTACTTTTCTATAACTTACAATTTCTCTATTTAAAATGTTATGTCAAACATTTATACAAGTTTTCTTCGAAACAATCAAGTGTGGCAACTACATGCGAGAGAAGAAATTGAGAATGAGCTGAGCTGCAACCGAAAGAATTGAGAATCAGTTTTGTGACTACTATTTTCATTTCTATTTGCAAAGCGAAGTTCAAAACTATAAATTAAATAAATTATAAAATATAAATTTTGGTGAAAGTGCGTTTAATAAAACAAAATAATAAAGTGTATAATGTTTAATGTGTGCCAGTATATTTGATGTAAGCCCAATTGACGTTCGGTTAGTAAGTGCCACCATGGTGTGATGGTAGCGTGCTCCACCTGCCACACCGTATTCCCTGGGTTCGCACCGCGGGCAAAGTAACATCAAAATTTTAGAAATAAGGTTTTTCAATTAGACGAAATTTTTTCTAAGCGGGGTCGCCCCTCGGCAGTGTTTGGCAAGCGCTCCGAGTGTATTTCTGCCATGAAAAGCTCTCAGTGAAAACTCATCTGCCTCGCAGATGCCGTTCGGAGTCGGCATAAAACATGTAGGTCCCGTCCGGCCAATTTGTAGGGAAAATCAAGAGGAGCACGACACAAATTGGAAGAGAAGCTCAGCCTTAGATCTCTTCGGAGGTTATCACACCTTACATTTATTTATTTGTATGGCAATATAGGTACTTTCGTACAAAGCTGTCGCAACAACTTTTTTTGTTCATTTGACTACTAAAACGGTCAATTACGAATCAACGATTTGTGCGCAGTTGATTCAACATCTTGTTGCGATGGATGAAAAATAACAGAAATTTCGGTTGAATTGACCAGTATTTCAGTTGATTTTACCAGTCTTTTCCTTTCAGTGTAGCAACAGCATATATCCACTTACAAGTGCACATATAAATATATAGCTGCATCCAGTTCCGTGCTTATACATAATCCATAAAATACTATGCACATATGCATTACGCTCCGCGGAACAGAATGTTACTGGGAACGAGGTAGTCCAAACAATCGTGTATATACCAGGCGATGCATAATAAATTCAAAAACGAAAACTTTGTTTCTGCTAAAGAATGACACTTTCACTTTTTCACGGTAGAGCAACAGCCCACAGCTTCAATGCTTGTGATAGCAAATGAAAAGAGGAGTAGAAAGAGCATGTATGTAGTAGTTACGGTAAAATATATGCATGTAGGTCGGGGAGCCACAGAAATGTCGCCGCATAAGCGGAAAATGAAAAAAGGGATTATGAGAGTTAAGCTTAAAATTAACCGGAGAGAAGGGAGTACGCTCAAATTACTTTAACAAAAATGTGGAGGAAAACAAAAAAACTAAAACTGAAAGCATGAAGCAGCAACACCACACTGTAAAGTTCTGATACGCTTGAACATTATATACCCAAATGTGAATTTGCAGCGTTTGTTTCTATCTTGGCTATAAAGTACGTTGGGAAACTTTTAGTAAATACTACAATCTAAATCGCCTTAAGAAAATTCAGAGCACTGCTGGCGTTGATGTCGCAACTGACGCGTGACGTCTTTAGACCCCATCCTAAACCTGCTTCCGGTAGACATGCACTTCGGCACCGAACTGAGTTTTATGGAGTCTGGGTGCTGGAATGATACTCAGAAAGGGCAAATCAGTACCCATGGTTTAAATATTAGAAAGACGGTTCCACCTAACAACAGCTGATAAGTCAGCAAGTAGGGACTCAGAGGTAGAAGATGACGAAATAACAAGTATAGAAGTAGGCAAACCCATGTGGCAATCAGGGGAAATTTTCATGTAAACAAACTTTGAGCAAAGTGAAAGAGCACTACAAACTATGCAATATTAAGAGCTACATGGCGAGACTACTATGAAACATAAACTTATAGCGTTCTGCACAAGAGCTTTAGGAATGCATGCAAAAAATATGGATATTCCGCATAATGACCACTGCAGAAACAGTGTGACCACTTTCTGTGTAAATGCCAAGGTTTAGCTTAAACACGTTTAAGATTTTTCAAAAGCCCAGTGCAGATTGGATATAGGGACTTCAAAAATTTCTGATCCGGGCTGGTTGCAGTACATACAGATTTTGCGGCATCAAAACCGCTTTTAGCTACTTAGGTGACATAGATCGCAACCATTATACCTGCCTACCTCTTGGCTTCAATTAGTCTTGAAACCCATAAGCCGTGTGGGCATATTAGAGGGTATAGCGTCTTTAAGGTATCGTAAGCACAATAGATGATTCTGTCCCAGGAAAAGCGACCTTAGAGCCACACAATAAATTGAGTGTTGGTGCTATAAGTACTTAAATACCTTAACGATGCAGTTGTACTCGTACGGAACCAAACTAATGGAAGAGGCATCAATTAGGCTGAATCTTAGAATATAGTTGTTTAATAACGCAAGTTCTGGTACTTAATTTAGTTTTGCATTTGTTCGTCAAATACATTCTGCTAATACAATGAACACACATAGCCTAATTGAGGCGTATTTTGGTCTATAAGTTTTACATAACCTAACCATATCCCTCCATATTCCTTTACCCCTACAGTGTTACGTTTGATCTCACTCTTATTTTTTCACTTTCCTTTCTTCTCTTTCGCTCTCTCTCTTTTCTTTTTTCGGATTATTACGTTTGATCTCACTCTTATTTTTTCACTTTCCTTTCTTCTCTTTCGCTCTCTTTATTTTCTTTTTTCGGATGCTGTTTCCTTTCCGCTTATCTTTCTCTCTTTCTTTCCATTTATTTCTCCTTACCGCTCATTCCTTTTCTCTCATCTTCTCCTATGTTTCAGTCATGTCTTTCTCTACCTCTATCTCTATTTCCCCCTTCACTTCCCCTCTTACTCCGATTTCCTTATTCCTGTACTCCTGACACGCTTGCTTTTCCTCAGTACCTCTTCACTTACATTCCCTTTCTTCATTGCCGGCTCTTCCCACCTTTTCTGCCCTTCCTTTTTCTCTCACTGTCTTTGCCTCTTTTGCATTCGTCCTTCCCTCTTATACTCCCTTTCCCTCTTCTCCCTCATGTCTCGTTCCCTATTGCTTCTTCTTGACATCGTTCTCATTCTGCCTCCCTCCTCCTTTTCGTCTCCTTCCTCTTACCCCAGGAAGCTTCCGTGCTCCATTTTTCCTTCTTTTTATTTATCTTCCCCTTCTTTCCTTTTCCCCTTCCTACAGTGCTTAATCTCTCCTTAATATTATTCTGCTAATTTACATTTTTGTCAAATGTTATAAGTGGAGCTTCAAAAGTACTAGCCTTGAGATTTAGCGAAAAACGCTTATCCAAGCATGGAAGCTTCAGCATGGACTCACCTGAGTTATGTCAGGCTTCCTCGTTCTGGAGGAGATTTAGACTTACCAAACGATAAGATTGATGGGATATCTATTAGACAGTTTGGGATCAAATTTTATGAGGAAGGTTATATTCAAGGTTGAGATATCATTTGGTCAAACTAGAGGCAGAGGATGCCAAAACTGTGATGACTGCGAGAAGCAGGCGGGGGGTCGTTGCACTCAAGGGATGGCATTGTTGGACAACAGAAGGACGATCTATCCGATCCAGGGTCGACTAAGGGGAGGGAAAATCTGAATAAGGGGTTTATTTACCGCTTAATCTAGAAATCAACGATCGAAACAACCTACCTATGGACGAACTGGAATTTGGTATCCTTAAGACTTTCACAAGCTTCTGTTCTGTAATGCTAGCACATCTGGGTATAAAAATTAGGAATTGGCGCGCAAATCTCCCACGTTCGAATGAACAAAAAGACCCGCCGCATGTATACCAAACACTGCAAGTAAGTAAGCAAAACACAAAAACAAACACTAAGCCCAAACCAAACAAATTTGTTTGCTTTACGGATGGAACCACGAAGGAGTTGTGCGACATCACCAAAAATAGAACAAGTGCCCAAGTACACAAGCAAACGAAAAAAACAATGCTTCATTTGATGAGGATTACGCGGGCAAAATATGCGCGCACAATTTGATTGCTTCAAGTGGATGTTGTGATTACATGCGCACTCATACTCCTTACATAGCGAAGTTATATTAGCGGCAACATCGTCGAGTGGGTAATGCGACAAATAGGCAGCATAGTGACAATAAAGAAACCAGAAAATGAAGTGTGAGAGAGGAGTGTGCATGTGGGAAGCTGCGGGTGAATTCAAGCGCTGAATTTTTATACCAAGCGCTTGTTTGTTTATTCATAGCTGATGGAGAAGCATGTTCCGGTATTTCAAGATAGGTTACTCCCACTTGTTAGGGAGTAATCGGAGACGAAAGATTTTATGTTCCTGAAGCGACAGCCAAACTATACTTAAGACGAGACTAGCACTAAAACCGTGTTTTATAGTTTGTTAGATTTGGTAGATTAAGGCTTAAGAGTGGTAATAGACATAATGCGCTTATTCCTATCCAACGTATATCCGGGGTTGGCTCTAAAGAGTCATGACAACGTCCGCAAGGAATTCTAGCCTTCCTCTTGCAGCATTCGAAGCAATTTTCGGATACTGGGTGTACATATTGCTCAGTCGATATTGGAAAGCATCGCAAGGCTTTACGTTGGCTTAGCTAACAACGCCTTTAATATACGAAAGTTACATCACAATTGGACACATTTCTTTTCGTAGTAAAAAAATGCATTAAGTTGTCCAGCTTAAAGCGCTTACTTTGTTACAGACGCCGGCTCACACGGAAGTTCCTAGCTCTGATAGGCATTGTTAAGTTGGTTTCGAGCCATGTCACCCATATAGCAAATTAAAGGCCGTTTTGATGCCATACTACTTGCCTGAACCTACTCTGTCTGTTTACAAAATCAAGAATATTTGGAGCCCTTATTTCTATAATCAACCCAGATTTTACAAAAAGGGACTTTCGAAGGATCTTAGATGTATTCTAGCTATAGCCAGGTATTTAAAGGAAAACTGCTAAACAATATCTTAGCTAGATACGTCTTTACAACTTCTGCAGTGGTCATTATGCGGAGTACCCAGCGTATCGCATGCGTACCTAAAGCCCAATGGCCATTATAGATAGCTATAAATTTATAGGTGTCGGCCCTAGATCTGCCCACTTTGATCACTTTAAAATTTCGAATTTCCTGTTTGGCTGCCTAAGAGGCCTACTTCGAGGCTAGTTATTTGCCGGATAAAATATATTTCTTGAGTGTTGTTGATTTATTGCTACTTGGCTGCCAGAAAAGATAGATGTTATGTTCCGCACCTCGAGTTATTTGCAGCCTTGCCAAATCGCGAAAACTTCTGCTAGAAACACAACACAGCAGTTTCACGGCAGCCCACACAAACTGAAGTTTGTGAAGATAATAATCTATTTTCGAAGTAAGATTTCCCGCCGGAAGTAAGCTTAGAATACTCCAATGCAATTTATGGGTATCTTTTTAGCACCCGGACTCCCTGAATCTCAGTACAGCTTATGCCGACGTACATACATAGTATGTGCATGTCTATCGGAAGCAGGTTTAAGAAGTGTTCTAAAGCAACTCTTTGACAGGTGCGAAAAGCTGCCATGGCTGAACTTTTCGTAAGCTGATGAGCTTGCTCTTTTTGCTAAGAGCTTTACACTACTCTATAGGATAATACTGGTCGCAACACTGCTTATACAGCCATAGACGCAGAAAGCGAGTTTTCAATTGATGTTTAGTCACAAATACGTGGTACTTACAATTTGATAAGTTTAATTGCTGGCCGGTTCAAATGAAGGTGGTTTTACTTCCTCATGAAGAGTAGTAGATACGTCTTCTCCGAATTCAGCTTTAGGCCACATCCTTCTGCTAACCAACTTAGTTTGCCAACGTTCTTTCCATAATCTCACTCATCAAGGAGGAGGCAAATGGACCCGAAATCCGGATCGCCACATCATCAAGGTACGTCACCAATCTTCATGCCATTTGTGTCGCGTTTTGCTAAGATATCATTCATAGCAATTAGCCATCAGAAAGATGAGAGTACCCAACCTTGTGGTGTGCCTCTACATATCTGCTAACTAATTTTCGCTTTCCTACCTCACCTGAAAAATCTTAGTTAAGATAAAGGGAGGAGATCCAATTACTTATTGGTCCCTCAAGCCCTGTCCTACCGGACATTGGAGTCAAACTAAAAATAGGTGTGAAGTCTGAGTACAGTTTTGAAAACTTATCCTGGTGTTGGGTATAAAAAAATCAATGCAAATGAAATCACTGCGAATGCTATCAAACCATAACGCTAATTACATACATACCTACAAAGTTATGCCTACTTTTGCCATCATTTGGAGTGAAATATCACTTTATACTTATGTATATACATATATGTATACAAGCATTAGACCATGCCAAAAAAATGTGTTATATTTTCTTCTTCCAAACAATGATGTATAAGAACGATGTATTTATTTCCCATTAAAACCTGTTTGTCTTCATCATGTCTGAAAATTAGTAAATCATAGTCAGTTATTGCCTTCGTACAGGTGCCATCCCCAGTCAATTTCTTTATTCGGTAATTTCTACTTCCTCCGTCAAAGCATATTAAACCGTTTTTGGTCAATTTTCTTTTGAGCAATACCAAGTATCCTTAGATTGGCCAGGACCTGGACAGTTTGCCCAACTTACAACTCGAAGCTCCAAAAGTGCTGATTTCTTTGATTAACATTTTAAGGAAGGCCCGGATAGGAGAAAGTAAGCATCTTGGACTATCTTCAAAAGCTTTCATAACTTTTTCTTTCGTTATATTTGGGAGTTTGTTGTTCCAGTAGCTTCAAAAAGTCTGTTTTTTTTGTTGCATTTGCTGGTTGAGTTTTTGGACGAAATTTCGAGAGAGTTTTCAAAGTCATAACTTCTGATCTGGACGTTGTGAAAAGACTGCTACACGATGCATGATAAAGCTTTCAAAAAAAAAATAAAAAATTGCGTGGTTCGCGGAGTATTTACCTCCATGCTTGGTCTGCTGAGAAAACTTGGAAAAGTATGTCTTCTGGCGCTCTTTCGTAGCGGCACTATTGAAGCCTAAGCAAATGTCATTAACATATTTCTCATTACAGAACTGTCACTGCCAAAGCTGATGCACTCTGTTAAGCTAACCGCTGCACTGTTTTGATTAATTACCCATTCTATCAATTACAGAATATTGGAATGGAGACTTAGTTTTTATTAAATAGATTAAATTCATTCATTAATTAGCGTTTAACCGCTTTGGTGGATTTAGCCTTTGCACAACAAATCACGCCTACTATCACTGTTTCACGATAACTGATTAAATTTAATAGATTTGGGATTCCTAAAATAAATCCTCAAGTTCTTACCAATTTAGACATCACTCACACTTCGATCACGGAGCTAGTGGTGCCGGGCTTGGTGACCGATACCAAGATCGAGTGGGCAGTAAAGACGTTTTCTAAGTTTAAATCGCCGGGCCCAGATGGTATATTCCCGGCCATGCTACAAGTCTCAAGTAGGGCGGTCGTGGAATGGCTTAAAATAATATTCGATGGGTGCATAAGACTGAATCATGTACCGCACTCTTGGAGAA
The DNA here is from genome assembly GCF_040869045.1 of Eurosta solidaginis. Lineage (NCBI taxonomy): Eukaryota > Metazoa > Arthropoda > Insecta > Diptera > Tephritidae > Eurosta > Eurosta solidaginis. The sequence goes on from NC_090323.1 coordinate 44,755,935, forward strand.
CTGCTCGTGTAGCTTTTCTACCAAAGACGGGGAAGATCGGTCACGTGTATCCCAAAGACTATAGACCCATTAGCTTAACATCATTTCTGCTCAAAACCTTTGAGAGGCTGATAGATGTGTACATAAAGTCCAACGTGGATGAAAAGCTGCTCTCCACAACACAGCATGCGTACACCAAAAGCAAGTCGGTAGACACCGCATTGCATAGGATGGTAATAAGCATAGAGAAATCCCTGGAATATAAGGAGTATGCTCTAGGAGTCTTCTTGGACATTGCCGGGGCTTTCAATAATGTTGCAAAATGGGCGATTATGGATGGTCTTAATTACATTAAAGTACATCCTGCCTTAATCAGATGGATCGGCTGCATGTTAAACTGCAGAAAGATTACATCACAATGGGGATTGTACGAGGCCACGAAATCAGTGGACAGGGGCACGCCGCAGGGAGGGGTGCTATCACCTCTGCTGTGGACACTGGTCATCAACCAACTGCTCAGGCAATTGGATGAGGGACCCGTAAAACTTACGGCTTACGCAGATGACGTTGCAATTGTCATAAGTGGAAAATGCCTTCCAACGATTAGTTCTTTGATGGATCGGGCGCTTCGGGATATTTATACCTGGACATCTAATGTCGGGCTGAAAGTCAATGCGGAGAAGACGGATATGGTCTTGTTTACAAAGAGGTACAAGGTCCCAAATTGGACCAGGCCTAAGTTAGGAGCGGTGACCTTACAGGAGAAACCTTGCACAAAATATCTAGGAATCATCCTAGACAGTAAGCTGTCATGGAAGCTCAACTTGGAGGAGAGGGTCAAGAAGGCCTCAACGGCACTCTATGCATGTAAAAGAATGCTGGGGTGTACGTGGGGCCTATCGCCCTCTCTTTCTCATTGGGTTTTTACAGCGATTGAAAGCCCTATTCTATACTATGGAGTTCTTGTTTGGTGGAAAGCCACACAAAAAACAACATACCTCAAAAAATTAGAGGGGGTATGCAGACTATCGATGCTTTGCATTACGGGAGCCCTGAAAACAACCCCGACGGCTGCACTGTATGCCATTCTGCACATTCCACCTGTAGACCTGGTAGCAAAGAACAAAGCGTTAACGACCGCAACCAGGCTCGATGCTTCGGGGCAGCTTGAGCGCCGACCATATGGCCATAGTAGTATAGCGTCCTCAGTCACAAGACGAACAGACTACATGATTCCCTACCTGCACTTTGAGGGAGATCTTAAGGCCACAATAGAGGTGGACGGTTGGCGCAAGGGTGCGCAAATGGCGGACGAGGCGATACATGTGTACACCGATGGTTCCAAAATAGTGGAAGGAGTAGGGTCTGCGGTATACTGCGCTAATCCGGAATTAAGCAGATCCTACAGGCTGCCGGATTACTGTAGCGTTTTCCAAGCGGAAATATTAGCCGTAACCAAAGCAGTAGAAACCCTGGAAGAGAATAGCTTAAGCTGCAACCGTGTTAACTTTTATATTGACAGTCAAGCAGCAATTAAGGCAATAATCTCGCATAGCACAGCATCTAAATGCGTGTTAGAGTGTAAGCAGTCTCTGGAGAGAATCGGGACAGGGAGAAGCATACATCTATATTGGGTCCCAGGGCATATGGGAATAGATGGGAATGAAAAAGCGGACGAATTAGCTAAAAAGGGCGCATCCCTTGAAGCTTGCTCCGTAGACGTCCCAATTAGATTGGGCGAGATTAAGCGAATGCGAGAGGTGCACATGATCGACCAAGCAGAAAAGGCGTGGGTTCAAGCGCGGGGCTGTAAAGTGTCGAAGATTATGTGTAGGTCTTACAACCTTAGACTAACACAGTTGCTTCTATCATTAAAAAGAGAGGACTGTAGACTCATGACGGGTATTCTGACTGGACACTGCCTTCTGGCGTCACATGCCTTTAAATTAGGCTTGGTCAGTGATAGCAGGTGTAGGAAGTGCGGGTTGGAGGAGGAAACGATCGAGCATGTTCTGTGCTCGTGCCCTGCACTTGCCAGGCTAAGACTCCAGCTATTAGGAGTGATACAGCTGTCAGATCTAGAAGCAGCAAGTGGCTTAAGTCCTAGGAAGCTTCTAGTATTTGCCAAGAGGATAGAGTTATTTTATAACATAGGTCTTGGTTTTTGATAGGGTTTTTCAGTTTGGTCGTTAAAACAAACTTCTGGTAACACTACGGACTCAATCAGTCTATGTGAGGTCCTCATGGACCGGCCAGTTCAACCTACCTACCTACCAATTTAGAAACCTCACGGCTGCTGGCAAACATTTCGGCAACTTATCGGCTGCCTAGTGATCAGCAGGTTCCCCTTCGCCTACATGAATAAGATGACTGAATGTAATATTTACAACACATGATTTGAAACGGTCTAATGCACATAATGCACAATAGACTGGGTTTGTCGAAATAAAAGAAAAAAGAAAAGATGAATCCCGCCCCTAAATTTGGTGAAAAAATCATATTTTAAGGGGCTACAATAGAAGGAATTATAGTGTAACGAATTTGGGGAAATTCCTGACAATTATGCACTTTCTGCTAACGTTCGAATCTCTTAATTTTTGAATAGATAACTCAAATATTCAGTATAGCCAAATCTGCTTTATCTAGACTGCTTTGGTAATCGTACTTCACAAATTAATTACTCGCGTGCTTCACTAAAAACGTGTTAAAATCAAACTGATTCCTTATTCCTCAGCTTGCGCTGCTTTTATACTGTTTCTTGTCTCTTTCCCATATTTCTCCTAAGGTCTAGACTTTTCACGAATATGCCTTCTGGAACATTTGTATCTCATACTTCGTTATTTAGCTATATGCATGTGTTTGTGTGAGTAACAACTTCTGCTCTTAGCTGATGATAACGTGAAGTGTATGTGAAATAATCTCTTTTCTTTAAGCTGCTAGTTATGTGTATATTTGGCTGCTTGATTTAATGTGTACGTGTACAAAAGTGTGACTGCTTGCTTTATTGGTGTTGTGCAGTTATTTAGTAACAGAATAGTGATGTATAAATAGAGATCATCAAGACAAAAATTATGACATATCAACAACAAGGATGAAAAGAGTTTTAGAATTCTTTCAGAGACCCGCTCAACATAAGCTTCAAATTTAATGACGGACTTTTGCAACTTTTTATACCTTTCATGAACATGAAATGGTATATTAACTTTGGTCCGATGTTTGTAACGTTGAGAAATATAGAAGATAGACTCACCCTTAAGTATACCGAATTGATCAGGGTGACGAACTGAGTTGATATAGCCATGTCCGTCTGTCCGTCCGTCTGTCTGTTTGAACGCAAACTAGTCCCTCAGATTTTGAGATATCTCAATGAAATTTGGCACAAGGATGTATTTTTGTATTATATTAGCATTTGTCGGATCTGATAGGATCGGACCACTATAACATATATCTCCCATACAACCGATCGTTCAGATAAGACCATTTTGGTCATTCCTGCCGCAATTTAGAAATTATAAACGTGAAACTCGATGATATATATTCTAATACATCATAGAAGATATCCTGAAAAAATCCTTTGATCGGAGCTATATATAGTATATATCCCATACAACCGACCGTTCAGATAGAAAGATTTTTTGCAATTTCTCCCTTAATTTCCAATATAAAAACTTTAAACTTGGTGATATTTATTCTAATATATCATAGAAGATTTCATGAAAAAATCATTTCGATCGGATCTATAAATAATATATATCCCATACAACCGATCGTTCAGATAGAAAGATTTTTGGCCATTTCTCCCTTAATTTAGGAAGTATAAACGTGAGACATGGTGATATATATTTTAAAATATCATAGAAGATATTCTAAAAAAATCACTTTGATCTGAGCTATATACATATAGTATATATCCCATACAACCGATCGTTCAGATAGAACGATTTTTGGCAATTTCTCCCTTAATTTCCAATATAAAAACGTTAAACTTGGTGATATTTATTCCAATATATCATAGAAGATTTCATGAAAAAATCATTTCGATCGGAGCTATATATAATATATATCCCATACAACCGATCGTTCAGATAGAAAGATTTTTGGCCATTTCTCCCTTAGTTTCCAATATAAAAACGTGAAACTTGGTGATATATATTCTAATATATCATAGAAAATTTCTTGTAAAAATTATATCGATCGGAGCTATATATAATATATATCCCATGCAACCGATCGTTCAGATAGAAAGATTTTTAGCCATTTCTCCCTTAATTTCCAATATAAAAACGTTAAACTTGGTGATATTTATTCCAATATATCATAGAAGATTTCATGAAAAAATCATTTCGATCGGATCTATATATAATATATATCCCATACAACCGATCGTTCAGATAGAAAGATTTTTGGCCATTTCTCCCTTAATTTATGAAGTATAAACGTGAAACTTGGTGATATATATTTTAAAATATCATAGAAGATTTTCTGAAAAAATCACTTTGATCTGATCCATATATAGTATATATCCCATACAACTGATCGTTCAGATAGAAGGATTTTTGCCAATTTCTCCCTTAATTTCCAATATAAAAACGTTAAACTGGGTGATATTTATTCCAATATATCATAGAAGATTCCATGAAAAAATCATTTCGATCGGAGCTATATATAATATATATCCCATACAACCGATCGTTCAGATAGAAAGATTTTTAGCCCTTTCTCCCTTAATTTCCAATATAAAAACGTTAACCTTGGTGATATTTATTCTAATATATCATAGAAGATTTCATGAAAAAATCATTTCGATCGGTGCTATATATAATATATATCCCTTACAACCGATCGTTCAGATAGAAAGATTTTTGGCCATTTCTCCCTTCGTTTCCAATATAAAAACGTGAAACTTGGTGATATATATTCTAATATATCATAGAAAATTTCTTGTAAAAATCATATCGATCGGAGCTATATATAATATATATCCCATACAACCGATCGTTCAGATAGAAAGATTTTTAGCCATTTCTCCCTCAATTTCCAATAAAAAACGTTAAACTTGGTGATATTTATTCTAATATATCATAGAAGATTTCCCGAAAAAATCAGTTTGATCGGAACTATATGTATATAGTATCTACCTATCCCATACAACCGATCGTTCAGATAAGGGGTTTTTTGTCATTTTTTATTTCATATTTATCTTAAAAATCGTTTAGGTATGTAAATCTGTTCACTATATATTTCTTATCTTATACATCCGATTATTTAGAGATTACGAACGGCATAACGTTATTGTTCAGCCCCATTCATGAAAGGTATGAAGCTGTGCCGAAGACAGTCTCGTCCTTACTTGTTTTTTTTTTTCACCCAGTCTAATGCACAGTAGATATACTCAAACACATTAATGAGTTTCTACTTTAAGGCATAAATTACATACATAACAATTAATTTCGTGATGTCCCAACCCAAGGGAGCATTTACTCAACTCCCATGCGAAGTGTGGTAAAAATGAAAAAAAAAATTAATTTTGCGACATTTCTTTTTTATACATTTTTTTCGCTTTACTTTTATGCTATTTGCTTCTAAACTTACATATGACTATTAACTTCTGCTAATTTGCATACAAAAAAGAATATTTTAATTTATAATTTTTTTCTAGTTTAATGTTTTTATGTATAAATTTTATAATTTTTGTTTTCTTTGTTGATAAAACAAACTCAACGACAAAAAAACGATATAAAGCCTTCCACTTAAAAATGCATAGCATATACATAAGTAAGTACATAAAATTTATTGTTATGCATATGTTTGTGGGTAATTAAATGTTAAATCGTTCAAAGCTCCACTCATTTAAAAATATAAAACCTGGAACCGGGGTTAAGTAAGGTTGAACTGGCCGGTCAATGAAGACCTTACATGGACTGTATGCGTCCATAGTGCTACCAGAACTTGTTTGATGAGCAAATAGTAAAACACCCATAAGGCACAAGGGCTTATGTTGTAGAATAACTCCGTTCTCTAGGCAAGCACTAGATGTTTTCTAGGATTTAACTTAATTGCTGAGTAGAGATCTGGCAACTCTGCCGCATCTAGTACATTTAGCCTGGACTTCGTGAACGCAGGATACGAACACAGAAAGTGCTCAACCGTTTCTTGCTGCAGCTCGCACTTCCTCCATCTGCCAAACTTATAAGCATGTGTCTCAGAAGGCTGTGTCCAGTAAGAATGCCCATCATGAGCCTTAAGTCTTGTCTCTTTGGAGATATGAGCAACTTTGTAGGTCTAACGTTGTAGAATTTGGTCATGATCTAAGAAATGTTCGTCGAGAGAGGACTTAACTTTTCAAGTGCTCCATAGTATCCAATTTATATCCGTCACCAGTGACGTGACTTCCAAAGCATGAAAGTGAAACAACAGCAAGTACTTCGTCTTCTCCTCATTTTCTCCGATAAGTAGGAAGCAGAACTTACTGCTCGTTTGTTAAGCACAATAATATCAATCTCATCAGCATACGCCAGCGATTGTTTGCCCTAATAATAGATGCGCACATCACAAGATGTCCTGTAGTGATTATTTTCTCCAGCATTAGCTTAAAGAAATCGAAAAATAGTGAGTCGCATTGTCTGAAGCCTCGTTTGGTTTCGAATAGCTCAGAGAGGTTGTACAAAATCCTTACGGAGCTGGTGGTGTTACTTAACGTCATATGGCAAGTCCCTTTTACCTTTGCAGGGAACCTAAATTCAGACTAACAGCGTTCACGCAACTTCTTTTCGAGCTATCAAAAGATAATGAGTGTCGATTTTCTTATCGTGAGTTTTCTCCTGCTCGATAGTTTATTTAACAGGTCTGAAGCTGCACTAACATAATCCAACAGTTCGTTGAGTTTCGGCGACCATATTTCACACAGTAGGTACGCTAGGTAGTACCTTATTTATTATTAAACTGGCTGATTCCGTTGTAATAAGCGCGGTTTGGGATTATCTTCTTTCTCGCAGCTTGGACAAAGTGCAGCTGAATTCCAATCTGGAGGCATACGCTCGTCCGACCATATTATGCATAGGCGTTCAAATATTTTCCTCATCTCAACTGTCCACCTCCTTGTTTGAACAACCGAGGTATTGTCACTCTCATTTCGTTTTAATCGTTACGTGTTTCTGTAATCGGCGGTCTTCTCCCACTAGCTAGCAATGACACACATTCTGTGTGTCTACTACCAGGGCGCCATAATCATCCTTGACGAATCTGTCCCAGTCTTCAAACCTTCCGTCATCCACCGGATTTTCAGGTAGAATTTTCCGACATTATTCATATCATCCAGCATATCTTCTAGATAGACATCTCTCTTCCGTCATCGTACCAGTTGCTTTGGCAGACTATCTAGAAAGCTATATTGTTAGCAGTAGCGGTACGCAGTGACAGAGAAATATGCTACCACTGCTCGACTACATCGCCAGGTCAAAGAGGGATCACAGTGAGCAAGTGTGCGTGCCGATTGGTGTAATCATTGTGCGAAAGCGTATATAAACGTTATATTAAAAAATCTCGCCTTGATGCGGATCTCGACGAGACTCTCATTTACAGCCGTAAACAACAGGCACCAATACCTTGGCTCCGAACTGCGCGTTGGTGCATATGGCCACTGTAGTAGCAGTCGAAATTCGAAAAGCCTTTTCGCCATTATGTCTTTCCCTGTTCATCGTGCTTCTTTGGCGAGGACATCAACCAACCAAAACAGCTGGGCATCTGTACCTTCTTCTAAAGAGTACGTACACTTCAGATATTAAACGTTTGTCGTGGTCATCATCAGCAAAAAGAATTTACTTCCGAAACTTGTTTTGCGTGGCAGGTCCCAAGCTAGGGCACAATTCAGGAACGGGATTTGGATTGTAGTTACCGAGAATATATATTACAAGGCCCCTAGCCCTTTACTGCATGCGTAACAAGTAAGTGTCTCAAAATTCGAATTGAGTTTTGAAATTTGTTTGTTTAAAAAGTGTTTAAGATTTGATTCTATAGGAAGAGTGTAATTTTTTAGTTTATATAGAAGAAAATCTGCAATAGCCTTCGGGAAAAAAAATCCAAAATTCAATGCGAGTTTTGAGAGCATTTTAACTTGTACTTGCTAATGAAGGTACTAGACGGCATGCTCAAAAAAATTCAGAGAACTCCAAATACAAAGTACGAAATTTTCGAATTTTTTCGAAAACGGTTTTGAGATTGGTTTGCATAGTTTCAACTACAAAATTCATAAAAGCTTTTTCTTAAAGTAATGAAAAAAAACAAGAATTTGTTGACGAAATTTGAAAAAGTATGCCCCTGCTATTTTTCTGCTCGCTGCTGTGTATGTATGGGACAGCAAAAATTCACCTGATTTCCGGTTAAAGTACTAATAGATGATGAAAGGTAGTACTTCTTTTAAATTTTATTAAAATAACAAAAGAAATTAAAATGTAAAAATTACTTAATTTATTTAAACGGGACACGCGGCTTTGTACCGGACACCTACGAAATTTAGTTTTAAATTTTGATTTTCTCATCTGCTGTATTCCCAAAAATGAATATTCTTAAATCTTTTTCAGTTATTTATTATTCTGGAATAAGAAAGAAGTGATTCTGTGGAAAGCTAGGTTTGGTGCTTATGTGAGTTTTTATTTATTTTTTTTTTATCAATTTTTTTTTTTTAGCTTTTTTTTGTTGATACTCAAGACATTGAGGTGTGATATGTTTTAAATATTGTGGCGAATATTAGCATCACTATGATGTTAGCAAATAATCACAACAACAACAAAAAACAGGCAGCCACACCTATGTACATGTACACATTAAAGCAAGCAGCCACACTTTTGTACAAGGGAACGTAGAATATTCCACACACATAACCAGCACCTCGAAGTGAAGAGATTATTTCACATACACATATGTAGTCAGGACAAGAGCAGAAGCTGTTACTCACATATACACACGCATATAGCTAAATAACCAAGCATGAGATAAAACTGTTCCAGAAGGCATGTTCATGAAAAGTCTAGACCTTAGGAGAAATAGGTGAACGAGTCTAATCAATCAGTTTGATTTGAACACGTTATTAGTAAAGTATAATTGTGAAGTATTACTCCCAAAGTAGTCTAAATAAAGACCTTTTTGCAATACTGAATATTGGAGTTATTTATTCGACAGTTCAGCTATTCGCACGTTAGCAGAAGGTCCACAGCAATCAGAAACTCCCAAAATTCCTTACAATATATTGGCATTTAAATTTAATACGAAAATAGGCAAAATTATATGAGTTTTCGTGGAATGCCTCAATATTAATATGTATGAAGTTGAGAATATCATATTTGGCGTTTTATGTAGACGCCAACAAGTTTAATACATACTTACATTCATATATACATGCAAAGTCATCATTATTTTTTAAATGAAATAAGAATTATTTAGCATTTAGCTGACACAAAAGAAATCACAAATGTCGACTAGTCTGGCGTATGGACATAAATATCAGCGGGATACCAAGTAACTGCCCTTAGGCGTAAACGAAAATTGAAGGGGTGTTAATAGGCTTGCCAACATATGCACATGTAAAAAAAAACTGTAGTACATATGCATGTATGTATATAACTTTTTATATACATAGTTACATGCCTATAAAATAGACTTATGTATATATATTTTTAAAATTGAGCAAGAGAGGGGTGAATTACTAAAAAAAAATGTACATAAACAAGCAACTGTACTCAAGTAAATCTATAGTTATTATACTGTTGTCTTTGTTGTATTAACGATAAAGACACTACCCGAAGGTTTTGGGGGGTGTTATCGATGTTGATGGTCCTTTTCCGGATATAGATCCGATACGTTCAGGTGATAACAAAGCACCATTAAGGTACTAGCGCAACCATCTCGGGAACGATTAATATGACCACATTAAACCTTCTAGGCCAAAACGCCCTACCCATACCCCTAGTTCGAGGAACTTAGGGTCGCCAGAGCCTAGCCTTCTTAATATGTGTACGATACATTCATAGTTGTAACGGGATTCCCCTCACTTAGGTGAGGTTGACAAATGGGTTGCGAAAGCTTTGAAGCTTTAAAGCTGTCTGCTAAAATGTGTCTCACCTTTAAATACAGTTTCATTTTCTGCAATGCCCGCTGAATTCATCCTGTCGAAAAATATAACAGACAGTCAATCCACCCGCTGAAATGTGTCGATTCGATACCGCCATCTGTTGTCTATACACACAAGAAACCGGTGATTGCCACCGACATTTTTTAAACGGTTTTATTTAGCTTGACTTGACAGGCTGGCTGGTTGGCTGTCTGGCACGAATTTTGTAATTGAAATTTAAGTAACTCCCCGATAAGCTACAAGCTTGAAACTTGGAATATAGTTCAGAACCCGATGACAATGCAATAATAAGAAAAAAACTCCGATAGGTGGCGCATGGATCGAAATAATTAAAAAAATCGTATTTCTGGTCCGATTTGGCTCATATTTGTAACACATAATACATACAAGAATAGAAAGATACCAATGAAAAAATCGCCGCTGGGTGGCGCAAGGATCGAGATATTAAAAATAATCGTATTTGGGGTCCGATTTGGCTCATATTTGTAACGCTAATACATACATGAATAGAAAACGGCCTGTGAAAAAAATCGCCGCTAGGTGGCGCAAAGATCGAGATATTCAAAAAAATCGTATTTTTGGAACACATAATACATACATGAATAGAAAGCGACCTATGATGTCCGATTTGGCTCATATTTGCAAAAAATATTACATACAGTCCGGTAGAAGTGACATCAAAATATTTTGCAGTTCGAGGAGGGAGAGGCATACGTGGCGGAGAGTCGAGTAAAGCCTTTGGAAGAATTATGTATTGAGGACTTAGATTGTAACAAATTGTCAGGAAAGATTCCGTGTAATGATGAGTCACTAAATGAACTAAATAGAATGAGAAATAATAGGCAATTAAATAAAAACTAACAACTTGAAAATAAAATAATTAAAAAAAATTTTTTAAGTTTAGCGGTTTTATTGAAAACAATACCTAGGACCTACCTAATTATTTTCTAGCTTTTAGTATTATTATTACTCTCTAGGTTTTAGTATTATTATTACTTCATGTAAGTATTATTTTCAATAAAACCGTTTAACTTAAAATTTTTTTTTTTATTATTTTATTTCAATTCCTGTTTCACGTCACTGCATTCGGCAAACATTTCAAGAACTATTTCATTCTCTGTTCTAAGCTTTTTAGTTCTCGTTGCCTTTTTGGCACAAAATTCGCACTGTTTTTAAACAAAATACTTTTTTGTTTACAACTGAATTTGACAGCCTCTTTTTCATCCATTCGCCGCGCTTCCACACTTCTTCAATAATTTAACAAATATTTAACAGTGGATTGAGAACCTGAGGTCGAATTTATCATGTCGACAAATTTATCTGCCAGTAGCGTAATCCGCACACCAACAGGCAATAGAGAAAACGTTCCATACTTTAAGTGCAGGTTAGATGGCAACCCTACTTAAAAATATTTTCTTTGTAATCCGAAATATATTACTTTTAATTTGAAATTCATATTGGTATATTTATTTGAATGTATTCTTTTTTGGCGGCCACCGTGGTGTGATGGTAGCGTGCTCCGCCTACCACACCGAATGCCCTGGGTTCACACCTAGGACAAAGCAACATCAAAATTTTAGAAATAAGGTTTCTCAATTAGAAGAAAATTTTTCTAAGCGGGGTCGCCCCTCGGCAGTGTTTGGCAAGCACTCCGAGTGTGTTTCTGCCATGAAAAGCTCTCAGTGAAAACTCATCTGCCTCGCAGATGCCGTTCGGAGTCGGCATAAAACAAGTAAGTCCCATCCCGCCAATTTGTAAGAGATTGAAAGAGAAACTCGGCCTAAAATCTCTTCGGAGGTTATCGCGCCTTACATTATGTTTATTTTTTTATTCTTTTTTGGTGTGAAATAGGTGACAACCTTAAAAACATTATTGTCGTGCTAACACTTGGTAAGAAAGTTTAAAATGTAGCATAAAATTGTATACAAATCGGTTAAGCAATTTTCGAGGCAGAATCCAATACATAAAGGGATATGACTTCATATCTTGAAAATATATGGCATATCTAATCCCGTGAAATTTTTTGTAAGCGGTACCAGCTAACTGTCATTTACGAGAATGTAGCACATTTTGATTAGATTAGACTATGAGGGAATGCGTCGGAATTTCCCAAAACTCCACTCCGACACATTTTTTTCTATTGTGATTGTCCTCAGTAAGTTCCGGGTGACGCGCATTCGTCCAATACTTCCTACTTGACTACTTGCTTTCTCTAATGAACTTAATTAGGAGTAAAATATTCACCTTCCCGACCTCTGCCAGCCTGTCGAAAAACCGTGCGGCCAGAAATCGGAGTCGTCTTATTTGCAGTCCTGGACATCGGCAGGGAAAGTGATTAATTGACTCCTCTTCCTTGTAATCCTGGCAGCTTCTGCAAAAGGAACGTGTTGGTATGCGCCATTGTCGGAGCTTTCATGCAAATGCGCAATGATCTCTAATGACATCTGTTAGATCGCTGCATAAAGCAATGAAACGTTTGAATTCATGAAACACTTGTGCTTGATGGGTGCGATTATCTGCCTTTGTCTACAGCTATTGGCGCTCTTGCTCTCTTTAATATTTCTTTTACTTTTGAGACGTTGACGGAGAAGGCAGCATAACCCTACTAGCTCAGGCACAAGTGTAAGTACATAGCACGCGGTAAATTAGTATACATATTTTGGTTAATGTAAAAAACTTTATATAGATTTTAGCGCTACTTTATGAATAAATGCTCAAAATACGTGTACAAAACATAGCTGTTCGATATATTTTACTTCTCCAGTTAACAACATCCATAAGTACTCTCACTGCAGATTTGTTTAGAGTGAATAGGAAGCTAACTCCTTTCCTATTGAAATGTGAGAATAAGGACTTTGGAACCTAGCAGTCATATCGGTTGGTCCACAGCAACTAGTGCTGCCTCGTCTGAGACGGCCTTAAACCCAATTCATATTCGGAGCGCGCATATGCGGTACTTTGACTTTACTCCGCGGAAGTTCCATCCTTCGTGTGCCACGATTGAAGACTGGCTATGCTTGTGTTGGATTTTTCTTGTTTCGCCTAAGTGCTTGACAGTGACAACCAAAGCTAAGCCATCCACTTTGAGCCACAGTACTTCATCCTATATAACGTTCCAGAGACGTGGGCCAAGCACTGACCTTTGGGGAACTGACTGTGACATGAAGCTTTTTCGTTGATGATGTTCTATGTTAAATCATTCTACCTTTAAAGTAGCTCCGTATTATCCTGCTGAGATAAGAGGATACAACAAATATCCAGTGCATTCAAAATTTACGGTCAATTAGCAATGTTTAATGCATTCTTCACATCTAAAGTAACCATAAGGCAGCACTTTTTGGAGCCTTTAAACAATGGACTGCCACTTATGGCCTCTAGGTCAAGTTTTCTAGCCATAACAACATCGTACCTGTCACCAATTCGATTTCCTTTTTAAGCAATTATAAATGACTCTTTCGAGGACATTAGGCGGAGTCGATCAGGCATACTCATAAATGAAGCTCGACTGCAAACTACTTCACAAGGCAGAAATACACTCGAAAGTCTTTCTAATATTATCCAAAGGCAACGCTATTCCTTTAATACTGGGAGATAATTTGACTTTACCCCCCCCTTAACCCGACCACGGGACTTCCTGTGTAGGAGGGAACACATTACTCATAATACGACGGCGGCTGCTACGCATCTAGTAATACATAGGTATCCATGTCAAATAAAATCTGTAAAAACGACTGTTGGAGAAAAGAAAGCTCTGGCAGCAAATTAAACCCCCAAAAAAGCAACAAGCAGCACAATTTGCGGGCTTTCCGGCAAGGGATACATGCTCTTTTCCACCTGATGTCATGGTGTTTGTCTGTCGATAACTTTAGCCACAATAGGAGGTCTTAGACTGGCACTACTATGGGCATAACACGATAGGAAATATCTTAACATCATTACATTTCCAAAGGAGTTGGACATAGATGTGTATAAAGTCTCAAGGTATCGATGGCAATGTTTGGATGGGAGGAGGAAGAGTTTTCCTCCCAAACATAGTTACTGGGATTATCACTGTATGCCGACAATGGCGTATAATAACAATTGCCCTTTGTCGAAGCTTGAGGTTAAGGAGGAAGTGAATTCGATTAATCAGCACCTATTGTCAGCGTCTAGAGCTATGGAGTTATGCACAGTGGAACATCAAAAAAAACCTACAAAGTACACGCAGTCTGTTGCGGAGCTAGTCTTCACTACGATACATTACATTGAAGGCTTTTAAAGTCATGTAGGTATCATATTTGTAAATTCCTTTTGTGACAGCTAGCCAATACCTTCGTCTCAGAGTTGAGTGGAAATAAGGATTATGTTCTTTAATATTTTACACACATCTCGTGTATGTAGCACCTACAATTCAAACTTATATATAAAAATAATGTATTTATTCATATAAGCAATAAATCAGTAAACCACAACAAAAGAAAATACGTGTACATATGTATGTACTCTTATATAAAAAATGTTTATTTTTATAAACATACCCTACAAAAAATTATGTCACTATTTTTTAGAGAGAGTGTTTCTAGAAATCGCAGTTTTGGTATACTACTGTCGCGTCATAATTGGATACAATGTACTATAGAGCTCTACTTAAGATAAGCATTGTATCGGTACTTCATGTTCGATATTGTGTCCCTGCTCGGACACCCTCTGATGGAGGATAAGAGCACTCTAACCAAACGCTGAGCAAAAAAAATGTAAATTTAATTTTAATTTAAAAATATATTATTCGTGAGTCATAAATCTATGATTTTCTCTACTCATTCTGTTGTATTATTGATGATGAGCGGGTAGTTCTATATTATCTGTCAACACAGCTTTCAGATAAATGAAGAGTTTATATTACGTTGGCTAATGTGTTGTTGAAAATTGATATCACGTGGCGACTTTGTATAAGATATTTGTTTATAAAAAACATTTTATTCATTAGAAAAATAATCGATTATTGATTAGCGTTTTTTTTTTGTTTTTTATTGGACGTTGGGGTAGCGCACTACCCTCAAGTAGCCCAATGAAACCAGGCTAATTCTGTTCATGTGTCCACACGCCGTGGACTGCCTTTAGGCATAACGTCACGGGGGAAAGGCGATTTAGTCGCCACTAATTCGTATGCGCATTTCTCTGCGCTCCCTATCAGCATGCATCAACTTCGTCATAACTATAAAGGCCATCTTGCTCACAGCAGTCTAACAATCTATTTGTCCGCACATTCGTGGAACTAAATTCCTAACGGAAGACTCCTCTCCAAAAACTCTGTGTGCAGAGAGTCTTTCGCCGTAAAAACGAGGGCTGTGAAACATTACATGTTCTGCGTTTTCCATTTCGAAGGGACAGTGTGGACAGAAAGGATCCTCCTCTATCCCACGCTTATGTAGATATTCCTTGGTAGCCGCCGTGCCGCTCAATATCTGTGTGAGGTGGTAATTTAGTTCGCCGTGTTTTTGCTCCACTATTCCGATATATTCCGAACTAGCCTGAAGGTCCAGCGTCCTTTTCTCGATTCTTCCCACCGTTCTTGCCACCTAACTATTGTTCGTGACCTTGGGCTTTTCTTAGCATCTTCAGATGGTCGGCTGACTCCAATGCCATACAGATCGGCCATTTCACCTGTGAGTAGATCTACCGGGATTTTCCTGGATAAAACATCGATCGCGGCGTCGGATACCGTCCGATAAGCACATGCTATTCGTATAGCAATAATGCGGTAGGCTGCTAGTATAAGTTTTTGGTGGGTCATTTTAGATCCGTCCCATACTGGTGTTGCATATAACATTATCGAGTTGGTTACGTTGCATAAAAGCTGACGCGTAGCTTCGCATGGACCGCCGATATTGGGCATTATTCGCGTTAGGGATCCACTAACTGTAGAAACTTTCTCCGCCCACCGCCTCGAAGTGCTCCTTAAAAGTTAGTTTTGAGTCAATGATTGCTCCTAGATATTTCACGGAAGGCTTTGAAGTTATTTGATAATCTCCTATCGTTAGGACTAACTCATCCACAGTCCGCTTTGAGCTCACCAAAACCACTTCTGTCTTATTACTAGCCATCTCCAGCCCCATGTTCGTCAGCCGTTCCTTTATTTATATTGATTGGCGTTCGACTATGCACTATGATCGATACACACATAGTTGATATCAAACCAACATCGAATGTAGGTTATTCTATTTCCTTATTTAAGTGATAGATTATCAAAACAACTGTCGTTAGTTTTCCAACTATCGGTAAGGTGCCTCTCATATAAAGAGATATCAATCGCATTTCTTGCAGGGTATGTTTATATTTATACTCATATATGTAAGTATGTACTTTTACATTTGGAATCAGAAGAAAGCGTGTTGACATTTATCTGGATTTAGTTTCCGTTCTTACAATTTTGGTGCGATTGAGCAAATGAACTTTAAATGCGTAGAGCGTCGAAAGGTCTGAGTAGTGACTAAAATGAGAATACCTACATACTTTATTAATTATATATGTAAAAAAATAAATGTAAGGCGCGATAACCTCCGAAGAGATCTAAGGCCGAGCTTCTCTTCCAATTTGCGTCGTGCTCCTCTTGATTTTCCCTACAAATTGGCCGGACGGGACCTACATGTTTTATGCCGACTCCTAGCGGCATCTGCAAGGCAGATGAGTTTTCACTGAGAACTTTTCATTCCAGAAATACGCTCAGAGCGCTTGCCAAATACTGCCGAGGGTCGACCCCGCTTAGAAAATTGAAAAACCTTATTTCTAAAATGTTGATGTTGCTTTGCCCGGGGTGTGAACCCAGGGCATACGGTGTGGTAGGCGGAGCACGCTACCATCACATCACGGTGGCCGCCGTATGTATGTGTGGATAATTAAATAAAAAAACTTAAAAGTAACGCAATAATTAATCATTACGAATTAGGTAATGATAATGTGCGTTATGACTTAAAATGGGCGATAATGAATGGACACTGTACATTGGGGAAAAGAGTGCTTTACTCAGAGAAACAAATAGTGAAGCCCCTTTAGCAGATTTGCCAACAGACTGGGAATTGGATGTAAATTGAAATGATTTTCTTTAATAATTTGGGCAAAATTTAAACAGCGTGGCATAAGGACGGACAAGGCGACAGCTGTTTCGATTATACCTTGTAAATCTCTTCAAAGTGTGTCGTTGGGTTTATTTTTCGTATCTCTCTTGATTTTTTTCGTTTATTGCTAAGTGTTTTTGGGTTTTTAGCCTTCTCGTTTGCTTTGCTTTTAGTAATCCAGGTTTAAATGTTCGAATGTTTTGTATAAATGACATCGATTTCGCTGTAAGTCCGTGAGTTGAGAGCTCTAGCAAGTTGGTCACATCATGCTGAGACAGTACAATGTTTGGGAATACCCTGTTGTTGTTGTTGTAGCGATAAGGACACTCCCCGATGGCCTTGGGGAGTGTTATCGATGTTGATGGTCCTTTGCCGGATACAGATCCGGTACGTTGCGGTACCAAGCCCGACCATCTCGGGAACGATTTGTTATGACCACATGCGAACTTCTAGGCCACACCGCCTTCCCACCCCCTAGATTCGTGAGGAGTTCGGGGTCGTCAGAGCTTCGGCTGTTAATCAAACAGGATTCGCCACGGAGAGGCGAGGTTGACAATTGGTTTGGAGGAGCTATATATTGCGCTGGCAACCTGAAGGGTTGCGCTACACAACCCCTGGAATCTGTTTGGTATTTTAGAAGCCTCTTAAGACAGGCATACCTACCGCGGGAATACCCTATGAACTGGTTGCTTTGTGAAGATCGATTCAAAGAGCTTGGGAATAGCACTGAGTTTAGAAGTTTACTTAGGAACTCAGTACACGTTTTCAGCACAAAAGATGGTAATTCATCAGTTGCGCTAAGTAGGAAATTTTCAAGCTTTCCACTTAGGAAATTTTCAAGCTTTATAAATTTCGGTGCTGGTCCTATGGTAAAAGGACGATGAGATTTAATTCGAGTTGATCTTCTAACTACTCCGAGCGGCATCTGCAAAGTAGATGGAATTTCTCTCAGAAGCTTTTCAAGGCAAAAATACACTCGGATTGTTTGCCAAATTGTTTTCTAATTGAAAAAACTTGGTTTTTAATTTCCGATGTTGCTTTGACCGGGACTTGAACACAGGATCTTTGGTTAGGTCGGCTATACACGTTACCGCCCTACAACGGCAGGCGACAAACAAGTGCGGGAGAAAAATTAATTCCCGAACGGGAACACTGTCGGCTTTTTAAATTGTCCATCGGACGCTATTACTGCCTTCAATATCTGTGAAAAGTTAAAAACCTAAACCGACTGAAATGTGAAAATATAGATGACGTCCGAATCAGATTGGGTGGAAAGAGAAGGCGAGAATTACTTATGATCGACCAAGCAGGTCTCACAACCTTGGACTAAGATTTGAAAAGAGGGGAATGTAAGCTTATGATGGGTTTTCTGACCGGACACTGCCTTCTGTCATCACTTGGCCTTAAATTAAGGCTTATCAGTAATCGCAGATGAAGGAAGTGTGGGTTGGAAACGATCGACCACGTTTTATACTATTATAAAGAACCAAATAGCTATCAGATCTCGAAAAATCACGTGGAGTATGTCCTAGAAAGCTTATAGTATTTGCCAAGAGGATGGAGTTATTTTATAACAAAGGTATTGGTTTTCGATGGGATTTTTAGTTTGGTCGTTCAACACACTTCTGGTAACACAATAGGCTCATTCAGTCTACATGAGTTCCCCCACATTACGATCAGTTCGCTCAAAAACGAAGAAGTGTAATGAAGACGCTTTGCGACCTATCCCGACATCTGTAAGATGACCTGTGCAAGTGACAGATGAGATAATGTCGGCTAAGGTAGGTGCTGAAAGCTGCGAGAACCACGGGGTGTCAGGTTTGTCTTCCAAAGAAAGATGTGAGTAATATACTGAAAAAGCCATAGTGCAAGAGTATCCAGTAATGAGACTCTGAAAGACCAAATATGACATTCTCCTTCCAAAAAAGCCAAAAAATGTGTACTGTTCACCAGCCGCTCGTAGTACGCCAACTCTTTAAGAAGGCATATGAAAAAAGAATTCTCACACACCAGAACTTTGTAGTTATTCAAACTAATAGTACAGATAGTACAGAAAGGAAAGATAAAAATTAATATCTTATGGTTCTACTTCGATAAAGAAACCGGTTTAAACGTTCAGGACCACTTAAAACCGATCTTAACAGAACCGGCTACTTGAATAGTCCCAACTGCACATCACAAATAGTTATTACGATTTCAAATTAAACAAGCTTAAAATAACAATTAGCATACATATGCCAACAAATAAAATATTGCAACAATAACAGGGTTAATCAAATGATTTCAAACACAAATAACGGTTTTAACTACTGTTATCGTCTTATAACCCAAGCCATTGATCTGAACCAAATATGGAAAGCTTTGACTCGGCATCAGTGATGCCAGAGTGCTAGATTTCAAAACTACTACAGAACTGGCAAACTTCTCAACACTTAAAACATTAAATTCATTTTGATCTATTTTGGTCGATAGTTGAATGCTTATATAGGTTGAGTATTAATAAGTTATAATTTTTGTCTATATTTGTCAACTTTTGATATATTGAAAGCTACATATACCGAGATACATTTATCAGTTAATTTTTTTTTTTTTTTTTTTGTTTTTGCTGACGTTATCAACTCTGGAAATATTGAAAACACCTTAAGAACCTTGAAATTCACACTTGCACTAATTGCACATTATTTCATTACTATTAGCTCAAATCTATTTTAAATAGAAACTAGTTCTGATATGAAGACGAACTGGTTCATGTCATAATTGGCATTAGGCAAGTGTGGGAGCAATGTAATATAAAATATTCGACAGCGTTTTTCGGCCAAAGAAAATGGCTTGTCATCCCCTGGCTTATAACGAGCATGGGTCATTACTCCTTTCAAGCTGTAGAGGACTACTTCAGGAACAGATTTGACTTCACTAGATCTTATCTACGCCAACTGCTGAAGTTGCGCCCAAGTCTTAGAACTTAGTCAAGGTCAAAAAATGAAGGGTACCGAAGGCACTGAAGAGTTCTTCACTTAATAATAGGAAACCGAGTCGTGCCTAGTAATATTTTTTAACAAACTGCGGGAGCGGAAGTGCAGCCAAGTAGAGGTATGCAGCAGAGAGGTGTTCTGTCCCACCTCATATGGTTTGTATTCATAGACGAACTACTCTCCAAGACCTCGAATCGAAGGACTGCTAATTTATGACCTATGCTGAAGATCTTGAAATCCTTAACGAGGGGAAATCTCTGGGAATCCTGAGGAGCCTTGTGCAGAGCAACCTAGGTACGGTGGATAGATAGTGTGTATGGGATTATAGGGGCTGTGTAGCTTAACCGTTTCAATGGGTTATCAGCACAATTTATAGCTTATTTAAACGAAATTGCCACCGCGCCTAATCGTGGCGATTCCTGTTTTGTTAGCAGGCGAGGCTCTGGCGACTCCAAGCTTCTCACGAAAGGAGGGGCTGAATGACCTAGAAGGCTCAAGTGGACATATCAAACTGTAAAAGAGATGGTCGGGCTAGTATCTTAATGGTGTTACTTTATGGAACGTACCGGATCTAACGCCAAAGTACCATCAACATCGATAAAACTCCCTAAAACCTTCCGGCAGGTAGAGTAGAAAACGAAAAAGGTTGTCTGAAGCCTGCGGTTTAGCTGTAAACCCCAATCAAGCATAGTTAATTATATTTATTCATTGGCGGAACTTAGCCGGTACTATCCGGAAGGGCTAAAAACTTTAGCATTAAACCTACTTCATAGCAAATTGCCATGGAATCTTAATACAAGGGCAGAGCTCAGAAAACCACGATGTACTGACTGTATGATATGGTGCTCAAGTCGTTATTCTCCTGTGGAGGTTTAGCCTGGTGGAACGCACTACGCGCTGCTTCTAATGTGAAAAAACTCGAATGGATGCAACGAATGGCCTGATTGGAAATTTACTAGTTTCCACTCCATCCTTAGAAAAACAGATTACTGTGCACCAGTTTCTACCCGGCTGTTAACTTCACACCTTATATCGCCGATCCCATGGAAGACTAGCCGTTTCAAACTCCCAGGGAAGACTAATACGGATATTTATGACCCCAGAACACCATCTACATAATGAGGTGGGGGTACTCCCCATTAGGGAGAGCAATGAAATGCTAACCGAACAGTTTCTGTTGAATGAGGCTACAGCGCCCAGGGGCTTAAGGGGTAATCTCCGTAAGCATTATGAGGAAATACGGCACCTGAGAACAAAGCCGTATGAAGCAAAAAAAGACAACCAGGTCCTCAGTGATATCCACAAACAGGCGTCGGACCTCTATGCCTGGAATTTCCCGGCGAATCCAGTACTTAGAACCAACGCCTCACACCCACCCCTTTCATTATGGTCCATCCTTCTTGAAACAGCAATTTTCCTAGGACTACGGTTATAGGACATTGATGACAATTTGTGATAGGTCGCACCTATTGAATGGGGCGAATCACTGCTACAACAACAACAACAACAACTAACACGGTTTATGCTCGCGTGGAAAACTAGCACGTTTCACGACCAACTCAAAGAAGAACGGAAAGGTGTTAGTCTTCCATGGGACCGACGATATACCCTCGAGGAAAGAGTAGAGTGGGGGACTTATCTGAGGCAGGGGTCGGGTGAAATTTTTTACGAATGGAGTAATGCTAGATGAGATGATTGCTGAAGGGAAGGGTAGAAGTATTCTGCCAAGGACCCGTAGTGAGCTGAAAGGGTTTTCTAGCAGATAAGATGCAAGATATTTCAAGTAGCCAAGGATGCGGTGAGCGGGATGCTAAGCAGTGATTCATGTGTTATGTACTTTAACATCTGCACGGATAGTCATATTAAAACCATAACATTTAGCTCTCTGTCATATCGATCTACTTATTGGTAAAGATTATCTAGTTGTAAATGCATACCAATATCCTTCGAAATCTCCACATAAATTTCTTAGGCCAAACTGGTACATGTGAACCGGAGATGAATGCAAGTAAGGAGCTGGGAACATCGGTAGCGCACTTGTAGCCTGTTTCTTGAAAGGTGTACTTCAGATCAATTAAACAATCATTTGTGCTGAGATCCTTCTGACCGGTTGTTGATGCCATGCGTTCAGCGCAGCTATCAGGGTTTACTAGAGATCATTGATTGGAGTGTGGTTAGAAGATTTCCTTATAGGAATACGTGCAGAGGAGCTCATAATTATAGACAACCCCATCTGCCTTAGTAGCGTGGAGGACGATAAGTTTAACTGTCAAGCCTTTGGAGAGATAATGTTTAA
This sequence comes from Eurosta solidaginis, assembly GCF_040869045.1. Classification (NCBI taxonomy): domain Eukaryota; kingdom Metazoa; phylum Arthropoda; class Insecta; order Diptera; family Tephritidae; genus Eurosta; species Eurosta solidaginis. The sequence goes on from NC_090323.1 coordinate 44,778,402, forward strand.
ATATCTCGGTATGGATGTTTACGAATTAGGGAGGAAATTTTGTTTGTCGATATTCGAATTGTCTGGAAAATTATTGTAGCTGTACAGCGATTCATCTAATGAGTACCAGCCAGTGTCGCCGTTATGTTGGCTAATAAGGCACCACTGTACATGTTTCCTAATAAGCTGTTTATATAGTTGGGACACCGGTATCCCAACTTAACCTATGCCATTATTTAAGGCCAAATTAAACTTCCTTAACCCTAACGCCATAGTCGTAACCATACCCATATCCATAACCATCTCCAATGTGATCGATTAATGGTGCCTTAACCCAAAAATCGTGAAAATTTCATAAAAATTAAGAAAACGCAAAAATATACAAACATATTCCACAAAAAATAAGGCTCTTAGTCATAACGTATCCAAAACAATGAATAAAATCTACAAAAAGTTATTAAATTCACCAACTCAAATATATTTAGGTTATGGATATGGCGAGAAACCAAAAACCAATTGGTTGGCTATGGTATAGTTATGGCGTTAGCGTTATGGTATGGCACCGTTAATCGATTACATTGATTTCCATAAGGTAGGTTCGATCAGCTGTTTTATCTGATTATGATTTTATGGTTATAAGTCACCATTAATTGGCCCTTTACTGTATTGAATGGCAACTTAAATTGAGGTTATGTTGCGAATAGAGTGTAAAGTAGTAGAAGAAAGCAGTCGGATGGAGTGGAATGAAGAACAGAAGGAAGTGCAGGGTTGCATTGCAAAATACACCATCAATCTTTGTATCAATATTGAAGATAAATATTGAAAAAATAACTAAATACCTGAATATGAGCAAATATTTTCTCTTAATTACTGCAAATAAGGTGTCCTAAATGCTATATTTTCCAAACCTATTACAATTTATGTCTGTTTAAAATTTAACTTGAAATTCTTTAAAGATTTTCGTAATATGGCCATTAGTGATGGTTGTGTGTGGATGCGATGTTTTGGGCGATCAGCTGTTAGTTGCGCTACTTGGTAAGGTTTACAATGATCTGTACTAAACAAAGACTAGAGTTTGAGTTTATTTTAAGACAAGTTTTCTGAAAATACTCAATGGACTCGCTGGACCCTGTAAAAATACTAGCTTCCAAAACCAGGCTGGGTATAAAAATAATTCCAATAGCGGGCGCAGTTAATGGCTGCCCATTTCATTGTTACTATTCTTATGCACATACGTAATATGTAAATTTAGCAAACAGCTTGTGACTATTTTAAGAATTAGTAACACTTATTTTTATTTAAATTGTTTTTTTTTTTACTTACCGTCTCAATCCCATTGAACTTAGTACAACTCATAGCATTTGCTACTGAGATTTTGATTGCTACTGCGTTGAGATCAGAGTTTAGTTGTTATTATTTGTTGTTGCTATTTTAGCAGTCAGCACAGTTCAAAACTTATTAGTAGTAATTTCCGTCAAATGTGCAGAATATCGCAATGAGCTCAAAAGCTATTAAGATTTGCTTAAATGTGCTTTTTGTTTGTTTTGTTTTTTTTTTTGTATTAAAATTTTTACACACAGCTGTACTTGTACACAGGGTATTGTAACTTACTAAGCCATGTACGTCCGTCCGCCCGTCCGTCTGTCTTCTCGTCTATCCGTCCGCCCGTTAACGCGATAACTTGTGCAAATATTGAAATATCTTCACTCGGTATACGGGCTTATATAGACCCAGAATAGATTGGTATTAAAACCTAGCGAAATCGGACGATAACCACGCCCACTTTTTCGTTATCGGAAATTTAGAAAAATGAAAAAAAGATAATTCAAACAAGTAAGGACGGGACTGTCTTCGGCTGTGCCGAAGACTTCATACCTTTCATGAATGGGGCTGAACAATAATCTTATCCCATTCGTAATCTCCAAATAATCGGATGTATAACATAAGAAATATATAGTGATCAGATGTACATACCTAACGATTTTTAAGATAAATATAAAATAAAAAATAGGTAGGTACTTTGTGTGAGGATGCAAAGCTTCACGTTTTTTGTGGTCTGCATGTAAAAACTATGACTACGAATCAGGTATTTCAAAAATATATGACATAAACGTAACTATTTGATGAAATTTGATGAATTTTGAAGCTTCTAGCCGTAAAAAGGGGCAAACATGACAGTTTATATGGGGTATATAATATATATACCACCGATCTCTATGATTTTTTCAGACAACAATATATGCTATATACGTAAGCATTTGATGAAATTTGAAGCTTCTCGCTGTTAAAATGGGGTAGAAATTGCGCAGTTTCTTATCTGAAAAATCGGTTGTATGAGATATATACTATGTATACCACCGATTTCAATGATTTTTTCAGACAGCAATATATGCTATATATGTAAGCATTCATTGAAATTTGAAGCCTCTAGCTCTTAAAATAGGGCAGTAATTACGAAAAGTTTCTTATCTGAACAATCGGTTGTGAGGATATATACTATATATACGACAGATCTCATTAATTTTTTCAGACAACAATACGTGCAATATACGAAAGTATATGGCGAAGTTTGAAGCTTCAATCTGTTAAATTGAGGAAGATATGACAAAAATCCTCTTTTTCTGAAAAATCGGTTGTATGGAGGATATATGCTATAGTGGTCCGATCCGGCCGGTTCCTACAAATGTCTAATCGGACATCCAAGTACACCCGCTCACCAAATTTTATCAAGATATCTCAAAAATTGAGGGACTAGTTTGCATACAAACATACAGACGGACAGACCGACAGACGGACAGACGGACATGGCTAAATCAACTCAGCTTACAATTTTGGGTTTCGTGAAGAAATTAATATACCATTTCATTTTCATGAAAGGTATAAAAAGAATACCGCTAAGCTAATGAAATTTGATTTGATTACAAAAAAAAGGACGAAAATTTTGAAGTTTAACAAGCCGTAAATCAAAGCCGTTAAAGATATTACATTAAAATTTGGCAGCGACACTATCCATGCCAAATTATATAGACTGAGTGAAGATAAACACGCCACGCCCTCTTTTCCCAAAGGTCTAACCTTAACAAAATTTGCAATAACTCTGTGATATTTAACTAAATTTTACTTAAATTCTAACTTAGTAATGGCATGGGTGAGCTAAGAACAAAACTTAAACAAATTTTGAAAATAGGCGTGACCCGCCCCCTTTTTTGTAACATATATATATTATTGCGCAGCCTTATAACATTATTAACCACACAAAACAAACAACAACAGCGTTTCAGGTGCACAGCTGAGTATGTAATGTTCGGTTTTACCCGAACTTAGACTTTTTTACATTTTTTTATTTATTTATTTTTTTTTTTTGGTTTGCTAAACACATTTTTTATCTTCTTCTTTTCACATTTTAAATTGTTGCTGCAACGTGGCTAATTACTGTTAATTAAGACTTGTAAATTTGTAAATTTTTTTTTTTTTGTTACACAAACTTATAATTTTTTTGAACAATTTTTTAAAATTTCAATGTTTAAGTTTTTTTCGATTCTTTTTTTTCAATTTCGATGACCGACAAACATTTGAAGTCTTAGCTGACACCGTTTTTGGTTGCTCTACTGAACCACTTTCCAAACAAATTAGGAAAAACAACTACCTTTTAAAATGTTTATATATGACTGATTGGCGTCCGGTGGCAGGCAACTGGCATTCAATTATAATTGTTGTTTATAAACAAAAAACAAACAAACAAAAAATTACCCCTAAAAGAAAAGGTGTGACAGTTGCTTGCGCATGTAGCTTAGACGTGTTTTCCGTCACGTTGCCTTGGACAACCGTGCAGCCGTCGGGCATTAAGGGCAGTTTAGTGTTAATTGAAAGTAGTGCTAAAATATTCTTTAGTCAAAACATTTGTTCATGCTAAATAATTATGAGGGTGTTAAAAGAAAAATTAAATATATTTTCATTGTGCTCATATTTTTTGGCGAAAAAGAAAATTTAAGTTTTACAACTTCGTTAGCTGAGCATCGTGGCGTTAAAGGAGAACAAAGGGTGTTTCAGAAAGGCCGGTTAGTTTTATTTGAACGATATCGAGCCTTACTATAGCTATTATTAATAGGCTTCGATGCACTGCGATATTGCTTTAGATCTTTTGTGCTTCACCTTTTAGCCTACTACTGCATGTGGAGGCTTTTAGTGTATTTAAGTACATCTTCAAGGCTTTTTGTTCCATACCACGAAGTGATAAAAAGTAACGTCACATAGATGGAAAAGTATCTGCCTTGTCAGAGCTACGCATTCGCTGAGAATGTGAAGCAGCGTGTCATACTCCAGCTCACAAAAGCGACACAGGATAAGTTAACTTTCTTTGGTAATATGTATACTAGACTACAGTGCCCGCATAGTATCCAGTAGGACTTCTTAAATTCTCTCTGCTTAGATTAATAGGTTTCTCTGATACTCTCGTTGCTGGGAGTATAAACAACTTGGCTAGCCTTTACCCAATGTCATGTAAACTGACTTGTTTCCCAGTTACTTATGGTTTCCTTAGTGTGTGTCCTTTTGAGTCCACAGAAGGGCTCTGAGCCATAGAATGATGCTGTAGCACTCTATATGGCTAGTTAGTCTGCCTTCTCATTACCTTCATGTCCCTGCTGCCCGGAAACCCATCTTAACAAAACCTTGTTTTTGGCTTCCAGATTATTCGGGACTCCAATGCATTCATACGCTTAGAATCAATTATTAGAGTAATCCCATTGGTATCGATTTCTTAAAGTTCCACCCATAGAGTCCAGTAGTTGTTCCGTCTCTGGTGCTGGGAACTGGCAGCTAGGATAGGATGAATCTCCACACATGCATCTATATCAATTTGTAAAGTGAAGCGAACGCCGTGATGAGGCACTTTTCAATATTCAAATTTTTTTGCGGGAGAACTTTTTCAATGACCTGAACAATATTTTCACTATCTAAACAAAAGCGAAAAAAAGTCGGCAGAAGTGCCAAAAGACGCGTCAATAATCCAAAAGAGGAAATAAAAAATTGTCTATCAAAACATAATCACAAGAAGCCGAAAAATTTCCGCGGGGTACTCCGGTGGTGAGATCCGTAGCATTTTCGCCCAAAATATAATTTCTGTATTGACAACAACAACAACACCGGACTTACATAAAATTACCCTTGTTGGCGGCAATACCTGTTTGTAGATCGAAGTTATAGCAGCGATAACACCTTTTTACGCAATTTTTTTCCTGTGTACAACAAAATCATCAAAATTACAACAACCAGAAGCAGCAAGTGGCATAATCCCTCTAAAGCTTCTATTTTATAACATATTTGATGGGATTTTTCAGTTTAGTCGTTAAAAAAACTTTTGGTAATATTATGAACGCATTCAGTCTATGTGAGTTCCTCAAGCACCGGCCAGTTCAACCTAACGTAACAACAACCACATGTAAATTTTTTATTTTTCTTGCAAATATCTATTGGCAGAGTTCAAATTTTTGCTAAAAGTCTAGTTGAGGGATCGACTGCTAAAACGCTACCAAAAATATCGAGAGAGGTGTCAAAAGACGCGTATTGACCTCGACAACAATATTCCGATGGCGGAAAAAAAAGTTATCTCTGTCGGGAGATATTTGTTGGCGATTTTCATGTGGTTTTTGTAGTGTTGTTGTACCCACAAAAAAATTGTGAACATAAGTATTTTGCGCGGACATAGTTTTGGTCTCCAAACCGGTGTTGGACCCACCCAGGGTAATTTTTTAAAAGCGCGACCAAAGGCCGCCAACGTAGAAAAGTGTTCTGCACAAAAATACTATGGATACCACCCGCGGTTTCGGAAGGAGCCACGGGTCATTTTTCTGTTTTTCGTAAATATCTTTTGAACGACTTAAAATTTTTCTTTTCCGCTTTCGGTTTATTAATGCTGATGTCAAGACGCGTCGTTTGACGCCTCTCTCGATATTTTTGGTAGCGTATTAGCAGTCGACCCCTCAACTAGACTATTACCAAATTTTTTACGTCCAACATCGAATTATTGTTACCGAGGTCAATACGCGACTTTTGACAACTCTCCCGACATTTTTGGACGTACATATATTAGCAGTCAAACACTGCTGTAAATTATTACCATAAAATATACTCCCCCGGCTTAAGTGCAGAATACATACACTTGTCAATTTAAAAAAATTTATATGAGTATCGGTAGTGGTGTTTATGGTGAGTTCAACCGTATAATTTTTTTTGATGCAAATAATAACTATAGGGGTAATTCCACGTGAAAATGTAAATTTTAAATTTTTTAAAACCAAATATCTTTGAAACTATTGAGTCAATCTTAAAAATTGTAATGTCTTTACATAGGTAATAAAACAAGGTTTTGTTTGATATATAAAACATCTATATTTAGAAGAAATTTTTATAATAAAGTTATGTTTTTATGGGAAAATGATTGCTCACTTATCATAAATCGAATAAGTCGAAAAAATGTAGTATTAACAAAATACTTTAATACTATCGTGTTGAAGATAATTTCATTACCTTTAATTTGGTATATATATCTTTATATTAGAAGGTATAACTTGATTATTTAGGGGCGAAAAACAAAGAAGGTGTGATATGAGTTCAATTATTTTTATCGATGTAGGTATACATATGATGTTATTTATGTATATATGGGTTTATGCATTGTATTAATTAATTGCAAAAATACATAATGTATAACATTGCTAATTTTTTATTGCTAAAATATACGTCAAAGGTAAACTATTTAAAATTTTGCATTCGTGAACGAGCTGATATTACCTTATAACTCTTATGTTTATTGTTATGTATTTTCTTGGCAACTCTAGAATGAAGCTTTTAATAACTGTAAAAAGCCCGTTATTATCAAAAGTGGATTTTTATTGTGCGTGATAACATGGATAACTTAAACTTATTTAAAATTTTTAAAATCTTCGGTTGCACTAGCAGCTCTTCAGGAGTGGGGTTTGGTGCCTTATGAAGGTACATATTTATGTGCAGAGGGCCATGAAATGAAATTGGTCGAGTGCGCCCAGAACATTGACGGGTTTGTTTGGAGGTAATTTTTTATTTAAGTTTTCTTGTTGCCGATGTCGGATAGGTTAAGGGTAATTTTTTTAAAGGTGTTCTACGCAGAATTACTGTGCATAGCGTAGCCGCTATTGGATCGGCTAAGGGCTATTTTTAATAATAATTTGTAGACTAAGTACACTAGGTTATAAGAAAGCTAATTTAATATGTATGTTTAAAATTTGTAGACTAAGTTAACTAGGTTAAAAGGAAGCTGTGTTTAATATAGGAATATATAAGACTAGTTTTAGATAGTTTCAGTTAGATAGTTTCAGAAAAAAATAAAATTTAAAAAATTTCCACTAAAAAAGAGCTTTTTAAAATTTTTGGTAAATAAAGACTAGAAAATTTAAAGATATGTATACATCAGATGAAAGGTATTTTTATAAGTTACTTTTCGATTTTTTAATTTTTGAAATCCAGCCACTAGTTTCGGAGATATTTTGATTTGAGAAATTCATAATTTCGCATTTTGACATGGAATTACCCCTTCATTTACCTTTCATTTGCACCAAAAAAGAAATATACCGTTGGAATCAGCATACAAATCTCTATAAATTCCAATTTTTTTTTTTTTTTTTTTTTTTTTTTTTTTTTGACAAATGTATGTATTCTGCACTTGTTCCACTGTCCCTTACTTATATGCCCTAGGTAGCTAAAAATAAGAAAATCTTACAAAAAAGTTGTTGATAGTGTGAATTTTTTGTGCACACTCCAAAAGTAGCACCCTATACACTCATTCAAACAAACAAAAAGAAGCAACAAATATTGAGCGTCTAGTAAAAATTTATTTTGCGCCGTACTCTCGAAACATTGTTTAGCGGTAGTTAGCAGCAAGGTAACGGTAACAGCCTTACAACAACAAACACAAAACGAAATTTACTCAATAAACAAGAAAAAAAGTGAAATGAGAATTTATATAGGTACTAAAAAACAAGCACAAGTCAAAACACAAATCATAAATTTTCTTTCAAACGAATTAGCATAATTCCATCATAAAAATATTTGTGAAAGCATAATTTAAGGCGTTTACACGGGCACGCAGCGTTTTTTTTTTTTTCATTTTTTAGCTATACATTTTTGTTTTGTTTTCACAATGCACACCACATTCGCTTTTCTTTATTTACAGATTTCTGTGGACTCCCCATACAATTGTTTAACAAATAAATTCCAGCACACAGCAAACACTTTCCGTCAGTCTGGCTTTAACTTGCGAGACTTCCTTTTATGCGCGCTGCGAAAGGATAACTGAATGTTAATTTTTTAGTACATCTAACATTTGCTCACAGCCTTTTTTAGTTGTTTACTATTTTCTCTTTTCCACGATTTACAAAAACAAATATCACAAAACATGAATAAAACAAACAGAAATTATTGCATTCATAAAGTCAGCGCTCCCGGCATTCGTTATTCGTTTATGCGATAACAAATAAGAAACCACTTATAGCGATAATATTTTCTTGTACATATATATATATATAGAAAACAAACCACAAACAAAGATATAAATACAATTTACCGATAAGCAACTTGACCGCCGCACTAACGAAGCTGTCATATATTTCTATATGGATATCTTTTTCTGACTGAATTGAAACGTATGAAAACCAATTCATAAATGCAGCCTGCTATCGCTTAACCGCTGCTAAATGGGAAAGAGCGGACAACAGCAAATAAATAACAGGAGCTGTTGGCAGCAGTGGGTCGTTAACAGCATACCTAACAGCGGAAGCAATGGAAATAAACAGCAAACATAACAGTAAAGAAACGAATGGCATTTGAAACGGAATCAGCTGTCCACAAGTGAGCCTAAAGCGGCAGTTACCCACGAACGTACGTAGAAAAAACGTGTCAGCTGACACGGCCTAACTTATGAGTGTGCAATGTAAACGAAAACTCACCGACGTTCAACGCACGTACGTACGTAGCCCGGAACGTAGAAATGAAAACAATTTTGATTTTTTCCGTAAGAACGTGTCAGCTGATCGCTCTCTCACAATACAGAGTTGCCTAGTAAACTTTTGTGTGCTATATTTCGACCAATTGCAGTTATTATACAAAAAGGCCTAATGATTGTTTAAAATTTTGTTGAAATATCCTAAAATTATTATATAAAATTGGAGGTTACAAATAAATTAAGTAGAAATTATTATTCAGTATTTGTTTCTGCCATTTGCACCATGAAAAATTGTAATTCCAAAAGTTGATGTTTGCATAAGCATGCATGCAAACTGAATGGCAACAGTGCTTTGCTGTAAACAATACACACACAAATAGGTTATGTACATGTACACAGACGCACACATTGATTCCTACGGGCTTGAGGGTTCGGTCAAACGTGTTTTGTACGACAAACGTCCGTACGTACGGCATACGTCGGTGGGTAACTGCCGCATTAAGGCCCCATTACTGATACTTAGCATAGACTTGACTTGACTTGGCGTAAACTTGGCAACTTATCCTTGATTATACTCCACTTAGCGCATACAATCTGGCATCATAATCAATAAATGTCAATTTGTATGACAAAATGTCAAAATTAAATGGAAGCAAACAAATGGCATCTCAAAATGGAAACGTCACTTAGAACTTACATAGAAAATCAAAATTCAACAGACTTCTAAGTCAAGTTAAGTGTTGCTAAGTTTTGAGTAATCAGTAACATGCAATGTTCATTTAACAGAACTGTAAGTGACAGTTCTCAAGCCAAGTCAAGTCTATGCTAAGTATCAGTAATGGGGCCTTTATTCCAAATACAGCAGCCCAGCAGAGACGGTAATCTATAGAGAATATTCAACGACGGACAGTAATAGAAATTGTCAAACTGGCGGTAGGTAATTCAACACAATCCCTACTTGAAGATTAGCAAAAAAGCGCGGTGTTTTCGTTAAAGTTTAACAAACAAGTGATTAAAAACTTTAAAATTAGTTAAATTGTGGTTAATATATCAAAATAAAATTTTTCTTCGCGAATACAGATTAAATTCGCAGGATCACTCTTATCTCTTACCATACCAAGCACCAAGTAAAACAGAACGTTTAAGTGACAAATGATGAGCTTCTAATGAAGTTATTTCGCAGATTTCTAACTTATTCTCGGTTAAGTAAAAAGCAAAATGCCAAACGAAATGAAGGACCATTTCCGCAAACGCTATCTGGAAACGACTGTACCCATATATTAAAATTATGCGCTGCATTCCGATTCCTTGCTGACGGCTGATATCAAAAATATTGTGGAAATTGTTTAAGTGTTAGACTGGACAACATCTACAGTTTTAGAAAGATTTTAGATATTGTTGAGGAGCATATTTGTGCGAAGTGGATTAAAACACAAATGAATGCAGGTAAGCAAAGCTCTTCAATTCATAGTTTCTGAGACAACTGCTAGGCATTGTGAATTCGTAAAAGTGGCGAATGTTTGAAAAAAAACCTTCACAATAGTAACAGCCTCGATCACCTGTTCATTCGCTGGTCAATTAATTAAATCATTTGCCAATAGTGTTTTCAGTCATTTTTGTAAACGACGTGTGTATTGCATTATTTACAAATTTTAAAATGTTTGTTTAACTGACTGCTCATATTTTATTTAATAACTAGATTTTAGAAATTAAAATCAGTATGTGGTCTGATTTTTTGTATAAACAATTAAAAGGAAAGCTGGTTTGGAACACAAACGTGACATTCATGGCATTTAATAACGGTGAGGTCATTCTCTGGCCATTCGCGACAGCCATTCTCCCTGTCAGCTATTATTTGACAGGTAGATATGGCAATGGAGGAATATAAAGATTTTTCTTCACTTGTATGAATTCACAATGACTGCTAGTAACCAGATGTCAAATTTTGATGTCTTTGACAACTACACCAACACAAAGTTGTAAGGGGTAACGCCTCAAAGGTTTTAAGACTAGGCAACTTCAAGCGTAATTTTTTTTTTTTTTTTTTTTGACAGGTTGAGTTGTAACCTGTAATAACAAATTGAAAATTTTCAACTGAGAATTGAGTTTTAAACCGTAATAGCGGCATAAGATTCACAATTTGGTCCGTTTTCTTTTTTATCTTTCCGCCTTGGTCGGACCTACTCTAAAAGAAATGGGATACTTCTTTGACCAGCAGGTTAGGTTAGATTGAATTGACCGGTCCATGTGAACTTCACATGGTCCACAGTGTTACCAGAAGTTTGTTTACCGATCAAACTGAAAACTCTTTTCACCTTCTTTGGAGAAACCAAAAACAGCAAACAATAACAAACGCAGAATGAATAACAGCAGCTATTTTTCGTTAACAGCGCGGTCAATCGAAACATAACAGCAAACTAACAGTAAAGAAACAAATGGCATCTGGGACGGAAACAGCTGTACACAAATGAGCCTAACGCCAAATACAGTAGCCCCGTAAGCTATTTTATACTCTCCGCGCGACCTTCTCTACTGACAATATTGGTACCACATACCGTCGGTCCAATGCTAAATTCACGAATGTGCATATTTGATGTTTTGAGAAAAACGCGTAAGACATTGTTAAACATAGAGATTTAATAGAGATTTAATTTTGTATTTTTCAACCACTATTGGAAGGTTTACTTTTGTAAACCACTAAGTAATGTTAATTGAAAAATGATTTTTAAATTTTTTTTTTCAAAAAAAAAGCACATTTGTTGTTTTGGTTTTGCAAAATTTGACATATATAACATTTCACTAAAACAAAAATGGCACATTCGTGACTTTGGCATTGTACCGACGATATGTGGTATATGATTTTATACCCAGCGTGTATTTGTATAGAATCGATATCTAAAATTTCAAAAGAAAGATAAAATGTGGTAATTCATTACCAAAGTCCGATAAATTGATGGAACTTCATATCGACTGCTGAGTGAAATATAACCCAACCCCGGCTGTCGTTTCAAAACGCCATGTCTCAGAAAACATTTTAACAACCTACTCTCTCAGAATTCGGTGCTCACACCGTTTCTTCTCAATTGACCGCCCAGTCGACTATTCACCTTAAAATGTCATCCAACCAACTTCATCACCTAAGAACGCCTAACTTTCCTGTAACAACTTTATGAGTTTGCGTTTCCGAAACTTGCAGAGGCCCTGTACACTTGCACCCTACAGATAAGATAGCCGCAAAAGAAAGCGCAAGTTCTACAAGGTAATAGCCTTCGATTCTATGCACTGTACTCCGGCAGGCATTATTTTACTGCTGCAGAAACAGACTTGCCGATAACGGGGATCCTATAACCAGGAATTCGATAGAACGACAACAGCAGAGGGCCAGATAGAAAGAGCAGCAAGGATCTGTAATTTTGTGCTGGTAGCCATGATGGCGCAAACTGTGTAGGCCTTGTCCAACCCGACAAGACATACTCACAGAAAAGCAATGATACATCCCATGCCATCAGCACCAAAGAAGTTGAGCATGCCATCAAGATAGGCAAATCATACAAATCTGTGGGCCCAGCATGAACATTCTTCAACCTATCTCTGTTCAAACATTCAATTCCGAAATATAGAAACAGGCGAATTGGTTATATCGACTGCTATTCTTCGTTTCGTCGGCATTGAAATAGCTAGGGTCCCCCTTCCTATATCTGGAATTTGCGGTAGAGTGCCACAGGACTGGATTCCAAATACTTATATATAATACGTATTTATAACAATTTTAACCAGAAATCACAGCAAGATAATGCCTTCCCAATAAGGACTTGCCAAAGTTTTAGACGAGGATGACTGTTTATTGTTATTCTGATTCGCATTGCCTTTTCAGCACATTATAACATGGAAATGGAGCATGAAGCGTAGAAGAGAAATATACACAAACAGCTTTTGGTTGGGGCTGTATTCCCGGTACATAGATCCGGCAGTCTTTGAAAAGGGAGATGATTCATCGACAGTTACAATGCCTATCACTGTTCTTCAGCTTTGCCCCTGGAGATATGGTATTGTCCCCGGTTATCTATACGCCTAGAAATTTCAATGTGGTAACATTAAATCATTCCCGAGATGGTGGGGCTTATACATTATTGCTCCTTGTGACCGGGCCTAGGACAATCAACAGCGATAACATTCCTCAAACTTTCGGGAGGTGTCTTTGTCGCCACAACAACAACAGGACCGCAACGCACATAGACAGACGTGTGTCATGCTGACATAAACTCGAGCTTCTATTGTAATAGGTTAAACAAAAAATTTTTCAATTACAAGAAAATTTTTTAAGCGGGGTCACCCCTCGGCAGTGTTTGGCAAGCACTCCGAGTGTATGTCTGCCATGAAAATATCTCAGTGAACTCATCTGCCTTGCAGGTGCCGTTTGTAGTCGGCATAAAACATGTAGGTCCCGTTCCGCCAATATGTAGGAAAAATCAAAAGAAGCACGACGCAAATTGGAGCAGAAGCTCGGCCTAAAATCTCTTCGGATGTTATCGCGCCTTAGATTTATTTTTTTGATAAGCCAAGGAGCGTAGGATTAGAATATATATCTCTTCAAACGTACGCTTATAGTGTATCTCATTAAGACTTGTGACCAGATCATCACCTCCAGCGGGTTGGGGGACTTAGAATATACCCGCGGCAGGTATACCTGCCGTAAGAGGCGACTAAAATACCAAACTCATTCAAGGGGTTATGTAGCGCAACCCTTTCAAGATGTTGCCAGCTTAAAATATAGCTTTTCCAACCTAATAGTCAGCCTCACCTATCCATGGCGAATCCTGTTACTTTAACAGCCGAGGCTCTGGCGACCCCAAGTTCCTCATGGATCTAAGGGGCGGGAGGGCGTTATAGTCTTGAAGGTTTCATGTGGTCATACTAAATCGTTCCCGAGATGGTCGGGCTGGTGCCTTAATGGTGCTTATTACCGGAACGCACCGAATCTGCATCCGGCAAGGGACCATCAACATCGATAACACTCCCCAAGGCCTTCAGGGAGTGTCCTTATCGCTACAACCACAACAACAACAAAACTTATCTATCACTTTGGTCCAACTCAGTTTGAAACAACCAGTTCCCTAGGGTTTCCGTTGGATGATGAAACTCGGAGGTGTCATTTCGTTTAAACAGTGCGAAGTACTGCTGTTACAACAACAACAATCTGCCATCTTACTCACTTCATGTAGAACGACAATCAGAACGCCGCTGCTATTTGTGCTAATGTGCAAATAAAAGCAAAATCTTATATAAAAATTTCGTTTTATTGGTTATCTATGAAACAAATGTTCTGTTTGGACAGAAAAACATACATTTTAAATTGTTGTGCAAAATTGGTGGTCAAAATGAGTATTTATATTTTAACTGCCTCTTGATATGAGCACATGACTGCATGCATATTGCAATTATTGTCATATATAAAAAATAATAAATGAACAAATTCGTGTAGTTAGGTTTTAACATTTGTTCAGATAAAAAAATTATGTTTGTATATATGTATATGTGTGCGGTATTATATATTTTGTTTTCTAAATGCATGTTCAATGACTTTGTTCATATTTGGCTATATTTAGAATAACAACAGTAGTCCCTTAAAATTCGATATGATAACTTGACAAAAGTTTTAAAAGATTGCATATTCCAGAAATTTTAACAAAATAAAAAAACTAACTACTACAAAGCGACTTAATTTAATCTTTGGACATGCCAATGGCAGTTTATGCTTAACAACTAGATTGAATTGAACACACCACAGCAGTGATATGCCCCGGTGGCTTAACGACTATTTCACTTCCTAGATGGACCTTTATGGATCAACGAATGAAATCATTATATAACGTGTGCCATTGGTCACAGGCAAGCCTTCATGATAGTGAGTCAAACGTCCTGGATGCATAAACAACCAACCTTTACGCGTTTTCTCCACCTTACAATTGTAGCGTAAAAAATTACAGCCGCCACCTTCATAATCCACATCGACGCGATTTAAAGCAATATTAATGGTGTATGTTGATGAGTCATGATGGGGACGTAGAGAAGGTTGCTCATCTGGGCGATAGCGTACAACAAAGTTCATGAGCGAGCGCGCCGGCTAGAAGGACAATATAAAGAGAGTTAGTACGCATACAAAATATTACAAAAAACATCTGAATCTGAAATATACTCACATTATGATAATAACCTAAAAAGACTTTTTCTTGCAGCGGTCTTATAATATAATCCAAGAATTTCAACCAAACCGCATCAAGTCCCACCTGTTTCATGTGTATATCACGTGTGGGCACTGCTTCATAGCCACCTTCTAATCGTGCATCTTTGTTACTGCCATCAGACCATTTACCATAGTTTTCCACAATTGCTACTAAATCATCACAAAATGCATCGGTGCCTACTTGGAACCAATATACATCTGGACATGGCTCCTCTATTGTGGTATTGGGTTCCAATTGTTTAAAGTAGTTGGGATGTATATATTTGCGCACCCAATCGTATTTATTGCTGAAAAGCGTATAAAAATCTGGACGTGCTACGGTTGTATCGAAATTATCGGCGTTCACCAAATGACCAAAGACATGTTGATTGGTGACATACATGAAAACGCCCTGTGAATTAAAGGCGAGAAATATGTATGAATTAAATAATAGACCGATATTATTTGAGCTAAGCTCGTTGGGAGCAATTAAGAAGTGAGCATCGGTATATCAGCAGCTGTAGATAGCAAGAAGTAACAATGAGAAGCGCTTCGTGGTCTTCAAAACATTTAGTACTAAAAGATATTTGGGCCAAAATGCCCAACGCACTCTTCCCAACTCGCGAAATAGGGATGTATAGTGAACTGCAGACTAGCACACTTGAAAACCCTTCTTAACTATGCGGGATTCAAGAGGTTCGGTAGCTCAACCCTTTCAAGGGTTTGCCAGCGCAACCTATAGCTTCTCCAACCCTATTTCAACTTCACCGCCGCAAATACCGCTTATTTAGCAGACGAGGCTCTGGCTACCCTAAGCTTAACACAGAAAGAGGAGATTGGATGACCTAGAAGGTTCAACGTGGTCACTTCAAATCGTCCCCGTGGCGACCATATCGGGGACTCATAGCAAGCAAGCGGCCGACAATTGCTTTGTAAGTGAGCGTCTCTTTCTATTTACCCCAAGTGCCGTCGGCAAGAGATTTGAGTATTTTATTACGGCTCTGGATTTTAGGTACAATTTCGAATGCATGATCGATCGTCACACGTGGATGTCCGATATGGTCGAAATTTGTTTTGTGTATGTTGTAAATAAGGTCGCCGAGGATTTGGTCGGTGACAATGTCAGGTTACACTAGGCGAAGAAACTGGCAAGATTAGGGAGATATGTAGTCGTTTATTTGATTGCATAGCTCATCAATGTGTCGGCCGGGTACTGTTTCCATAAACGCTCAGTCATCGGCGTGGGATACAATGGTAACTCCTTCTGGTGGCGAAGCGAGCTTCGATATGTAGAAGTTAAGCAAAAGCGGGGATAGGACATCACCCTGTGGCACCCCTTATTAAATTGTCTTTGTTTTAGATGTTACGTTCCTGAATTGCACAGAAGGCTGCCGTTCAGCCAAATAAATTGAGATAAAGCAGAAGCGAACCCTTCCAAGTCTTACAGTAAGGCGTAAATTAAAACCAGTTATTGAATCAAAGAGATGATGCCCTGACTGCTGAGCATGTCTGCTAGTTACTCGTCCAATCCATACAGGAAACTAGAAACCTAACAAAGCCTTTTTATAGACTAGCAGATATGGCGGACGTTGTTCTGCCTAAATTAAGGTTTATATGCACTATTTTAAATGCATTTTAAGAAGATTCTATCGCTCACCCTTTTCTTTATCTCTTTCTGTCGCACTACTTGTTCCCCGCCCCTCTTTCCTAAATACTGTTAGCCTTATACATCTCTGTCTTACTTTTGCTATCCCAAGCTATCTACCTCTTCCTCTCTCTGTCTCCGTATTTTTCTGCATCTATTCAATCGTCTCACTCTCTCCTCCTTCTCCCTCTTCCTCTCGTTCCATAAATACAATCGATCTTTGGTGGAATTAACGGAAAAAGGTTATTCCTTAAACGACCAAGTTTATAAGATAGTTGCGTGAAAATGTGACAGTTAGTTTCAGTATATACCCGACCTCTTCCGGAAATATGTGATATTAAAGTATTTTGTTTCGGAGGTGTTACCTTGTATATCTTCGCTCCAAGTGCAAGCAATGGCATGATATAGTGACATGTGACAGAATCATTGGTTCAGAGACACTATCACCACAAAGAAAAAGAACAGTTTTGACTGCCGTACCTGGCAGATTTTTGATATTTTTTAAGGCCTCTTGTAAATATTCTGTATTGATCTCAACACTGCTGTTTTAACCGACATGATAAGTAATGAAATCAATGCCCTTTAAAGAACACAGGCAATGCCGATAGTACTTAAATCTGGCTGCCTTGAGTACTCTAACAACTCGAAGTCTTACCTTTTCAAATAAGTCACCGAGCGAGAGAGATATACATGAAGTAATATTCATCATTCACAAAGGGGTCTCACGTAGCAATAACAACACTGAAAGCATATGACACGTTCCAACGCTGTTCGGTGCATTTGTACGCAAAATAAATACACTTTCTACTTACCGCTTTACGTAGCGACTCGCACATTGCCATATCGGGGTCAAAATCGCGATATTGATATGATATATATTTAAATGCGCTATTCTTGATCAAATAAACACTGGACACATATGGCACATTCCACATGCCACTAAAAAGAAATTGAAAAAAATAATAAGAAATAAGATTGATATTAATAGGATTTTTTTATTATATGATTAAGGAATATCTATTTATAAATAAGGAAGAATAATGAAAACTTATAGCAAAGCAAGAATCAGATGAAAGATTTTGTGATATTTTTATACCTTTCATGAAAATGAAATGGTATATTAACTTCGTCACGAAACTCAAAATTGTAAGTCCTTAAAGGAAAATATATAGACCCACCTGTATGTTTGCATGCAAACTAGTCCCTCAATTTTTGATATACCTTGATAAAAATTTTTTGAGCGGGTATATTTAGGTGTCCGATTAGACATTTGTCGAAACCTACCGGATTGGACCACCATAGCATATATCCTCAATACGACCGATTTTTCAGAAAAGGAGTACATTTGTCATATCTTCTTCAATTTATCAGATTGAAGTTTCAAACCTCCATAAGCTTTCGTATATTGAGATCGGTCGTATATATATCATATACCCCCACAACCGATTGTTCAGATAAGAAACTTTTCGTAAATACTGTCCCATTTTAACAGCTAGTGGCTTCAAATTTCACCAAATGCTTACGTATATAGCATATATTGTTGTCTGAAAAAATCATAGAGATCGGTCGTATATATGGTATGTATCCCATACAACCGATTGTTCAGATAAGAAACTTTTCGTAACTTCTGCCCCATTTTAAAAGCTAGAGCCTACAAATTTCACCATATGCTTTCGTATAGAGCATGCATTGTTGTCTGAAAAATTCGAAGATATCGGTCGTATTTGTAGCATGTGTCCCCTACAACAGATTGGTAAGATAAGAAACTTTTCTGCATACTTACGGTTACGTTATATTGTGACGAATATTAGTGACACTAAGTGATACTCACATCACTAGTCTGATGCTAAGTAAATGAAGCCGCAACAACAGTAAAGCAGGCAGTCATTTGTATCTACATAAACGAATCAATCATTATGTCTACACATATGTACGTACACGCAGCGGAGAAGATATGCACAAACACATGCATATATCTTATCTGAGATGCTCCCAAAAGTAGGCAATTATCTGTGGAAGTGTCACTCACATATACACGCGCATATGAGAAGCTATACACGTTCATCTGTAGTTATAACTAAGTTAATTCTGGAAACGCCTAGAAGTATGGAACGAGGCAATCGAAGAGTATAAAAGCGGCAACAGTAGAGGCACCACAATCAGTTTGATTTAAGCAAGCTATCAGTGAAGTACTTTAAAAAAGGCCATTTTGCATTATTGGATAGTGGAGTTGTTTATTCAACAGTTTAGTGATTCGAACGTTAGTAGAAGGTTGCAAATAAGAGGAATTGCACTAAATTCGTTACAATATATTGTTGAGATAAGTGATTCATGGTCTAAGCATGCAGACCACAAAAAACGTGAAACTTTGTATCCTAACACAAAGTACCTACCTATTTATGTTTTTTTTTTTTATTTAAAAATCGCTAGGTATGTACATTTGTTCACTATATATTTCATATCTTATACACCCGGTTATTTGGATAATACGAATGGGATAAGGTTACTGTTCAGCACCATTCATGAAAGGTATGAAGTCTTCGGCACAGTCTCGTCTCAGGCACAGTCCCGGCCTTACTTATTTTTTTTTTTTTTTTTTGCAATACTGCTACATATCGCCCGAACACGATAACGTCATCACAACAGACCCAAGGGATTGCGATTATATACCTTTTTTTATTTTTTTTTAATGAATTTGAACAATTTATTAATTTAGCAGCCGAGAGAAAACAAATCTGAGCTCAAAGCGCAACAACTCGTTAATATTAAGCCTAAAGCGGTAATCACCTATGTGACAATTGAAATCATGGAAGCAGCGCTGATTATAATCTGGAAAAGAGACGAATAAATCATATGAATGGATAGTAGAAGTAGGGGTGAATGGAAGGTGTAGGTGGCAATGAGAAAACGACGACGCCATCGATGGATGTTGCACAGATTGAACGCGATTTTGGGTTAGTCAGTAGTTGCAGGAACAGGCTTTTGAGCTAACGCGAGTTATAAGTGATGGGCTTATTTGGCTTAATTTTCGGTCAAACCAAAAAATCATATAAATAAAGTAAAGCTGAAGTTAAAACTACTTTAATAAATTATTAACGAAATTCGCGGAATTATTAACTATTTAAATCATAAGACTATAAGTGTTGTAATTGATTTTGAATCTAACTTTAAACAACAACAAAAAATGCACACTGCATTTGGCAGTCAAGTCAGTTTCACTCTTTTCATACTAATTAATTTGTTGTTTCTGTGCAATAGTGCGCCACAACGTAAGTGAATTTTTATTTTAGCAAAAATTTATTGCACGGCTGAGCAGAAAAAATTTTGCTAAATATGTATGTTCCTCAACGATCTTTGTGGCAAGCCAGGCTGCCCTGGAATCCAACGAGAAAAAGTCGGATAAAGTGCAGGGGTTGGGCCTTGCCGGTGTTCACAAAGCACCGAAATGTCTCCCTTTGCTGAGTCCCGAGGCACAGCGATATTTGAAAGGAATGAATTTTCAGATGAGACTTCAAGGAAAGGTTCCGAAATGGACATAAACGAGGCCGGGATTTCCGTACTGTCCCCGATTCCTAAAGAAAATCGAGGAATAAGAGATTATTGCAACGGACTTCCTATGGACCAAACGGGATAACTGCGAGGTCTCAAGGTCCTTATGGTCATGTTTGGATAGGAAAAGAACTAGCTTCCTTCTCAAGCTAAACAAATCTGCAGTGAGAGTACTTACGGGTAACATCACAGTTCATTGCGCTATTGTATCCGAGGGTGGCGCATACCAAAAAGCTCCCTCTGCAGAGGCTGTAGGATGAGGAGGAAGAAGATTCGATTTATTACTTTCTCTGCCGATGTCGAGGACTGCAAATTGGAAAGGTGGATCTTTCACTCCGACTTAAGTTCATAAGATAAAGCAAGTGGTTCATTGAGGGTGACTAGGAAGTTATCTGGTAGGATGAATTTGCCACCACCCCACACTAACTGAGCGCGCTCACAATGAACAAAAATGTCTAAAAGTGGCAGTTCCCACGCACGCCTTCTTTACCTTACCTATCCTATCTTCCTAAAAAGGATTTTCAGAAACTTTTTTTTTAATATACTTTGTGCACGATTTTGGACTTATCATACAGACATTGAGCTCTTCAAATGAATTCTTGGTGTATTCCGAAATATGCTTTCAAGAGGGCAACAAACGGGAGTTTCTGAAACAACTTCCGCAATAAGCAGTTCTCTTTGCATTTAGCCGTCATTGTATCTTTGCTAGGTGGCGCTGGGAGCGTTATATTAAAAAAAAACGTGTCTGAGTGTGAAAATGTTGTGATCGAGCTTTAAGCAACTTTTCGGTGGGCCAGTGATTTGAAACTTGAACATAACATAGCATGTAGAATCCTGCGATCGATTTTTAAGTAAATTCTCATTGAGGTAGAAACTTGAAACCTTACACTTAGTTCAGAGCAGCGTGACAATACTACAAAAAAAGAAAAAGTGTCCACTAGGTGGCGCACCTGCCATTAATTGGAAAATTCATGCGAGTTAATTGGAAAATTCATGTGAGAATCGGGATATTGGGTTCGGTTCTTAACTAAGTTCCCGGTGGGCTAAAACCCTGTTTCGAAACATTCAGAGAACTCCAAATAAAAATCTCGAATTTTTCCGATTGCTTTTTTTAAGATTGCTTTGCATTGTTTCTTTTACAAAATTCGTAGACGTTTTTCTTAAAATATCGAAAGAGACAAGAATTTAATTGACGAAATTTGAGAGAAACTCCCACTGCTCTTTTTCTGTTCGCTGGGATAGATTGGAAACTTCGCAGTTAAAAAGATATCAAAAGTCTCTGAATTACGCTTTTCCTTTGTAGTTTGGTTCTGATAAACTGTTAACAATAGCTGTTCTAGAACTCCTAAATCAAAATTCATCAACATTATATTACGTCTGTATTTAAGGACAAATTTTCATCTGCCTTTTGATTCATTTACAGTAGCGAACACGAAATTGGCAGTGACATTTTTTTCCAAATTTTGACATTTAAACTCATTGTTTTCTTATTTTCGATTGTTTAAGAAAGAACTTTCAGGAATTTTGTAATTTAAAGTATGCAAACTAATATCAGAAGCTTTTTCGAAAAAAAATCGAAAATATGAAAAACAAATTACAAAAATTTCGAACTTTTTATTTAGAGTTTTTTGAACTTTCTTGAGTATGTAGTTTTGTATTCTAATGAACTTTAGTCTAACAATGTCAAAGGGTGTTTCAGATAAAGATAAAACTATGCGACCTGCTTATGGAAGAAAATATAAAACAGGCTTAAGAAAAAAAAATGTTCAAAAATCAATGCGAATTTTGAAAGACCGGCTACTTATACTTTGTTGGATTATAATTTATTGGGCTATAAAAGCTCTTACTAAAAATATTTCAGAAAAGACGAATTTAATATTCGAAATTTTCGTAAGAATTTTCAAAAACGTTATGGCTGCACAGATTTGAAAATTAATGAGAAAATTTAACTGATTATATATGTTGTTTTTTCTTCTTCGCTGCTTTATATAGAGAAAATTTTAAAAAAATATGTATCTTATTTTATTCTCTAAGTTTATGAAGCGATTTAAAAAAAAATTTACTTTTCATTGGTAATAAGCGACCTCGAAATCACCCACATTCTAAATTTCATTTGGATCAGTCATTTTGAATTTTTAAAAACTAGTATCAAATTAGTCACCAGCAACCCCGAAAATCCCTTGGCTCTAAGTTCTGTATTTTATTGGTTTAGAAGGTTTAATGTGGTCATATTAATCGTTCCCGAGATGGTCGGGCTATTACCTTTATGGTGCCTTGTTACCGGAACGTAACGGATCTGTATGCGGCAAACGACCATCAACATAGATAACACTCCCCAAAATCTTCAGGAGTGTCTTTATCGTTAATACAAAAACAACAACGTGCTGTATTAGATTACATGCCTCAGTTGAAAAATGATATCCTATATCTATATATAATAATGTACATAATAATGTAAATACAATAGAACATCCATGTCAAGAGTCGCGTTAAGGGACCTAAAATCAATTTCTTTATATTACCAGGCAGTGTTGGTGGACGTGGAGTGTTGAGAAGAAACTACACAGGCAAAAAGCCCGTTGTTATACAACATCGCTCACAGGACGCAGTCAATTACTACGATCATGAAAATGTAAATGTATTTTAAAATTTGTAAATACCTCGGATAATGAAAAAATAATTCGACTTTCATCGTCTAGGGCGCGAAAATAATCAAATCATCGCACTTTGAATTGGATTATACGTTAGGACGTAAGATCACATTCTTTTGCATGGCACAGGGTAGGTACAGATATAGAAATTGTTTAGAACATTCTCGATTTGCTTAATTTTTATAGGCAATCCACGTCCTACAATCACTTGGTTCAAGGATGGAGCAGAATTATATCAACATCGATTTTTCCAGGTGAGCCAAGAGAAACTAGTGTTTAATTTAGAATTAGCGTATTTGGATATCATGTGAAGAGATTCTATTTAGAAGCACGTTACTGTTGACTGACATAAATTCAAAGCTGTCAAGAATTGCGTTTCTTGGGAACTGGCATTAACAGCAAACGGAGAATCACTGACAAGTGTTACTTTAAGCTAATTAGGCAATTGAAGAGCTAAGTAAACTCTCAAGGAAGAGAAGCACGCTCTATAAGTCTTTCATCGCACCTTTCCCGATGTATGACTTAGAATCATTCACGATGTCGGGAAAGAAGCGGGCCACGCTTAAAGTATTGGAGAAAAAAGCTTTAAAGCATAAATGGTCCGTGTCAACGAGGTATAGCTCGCAAATTTTTCATGACAGAAACCCACTGGAGTGTTTCTAAACTATCGGGATAGGGAGAAATATACATTTATTTTGGGTCCCTGAGCATATATGGAAAGGAAAAAGCATATGAGCTAGTTAAACATCACTCGAAGCTTGTACCGCTGTCGTTTTAATCAGATTGGGCGAGAATAAAAGAAGGCGAGAGGTGCACATGATTGACTAAGCAGGAAAGGCGTGGTCTTACAACCTTTGATTAACAAAGCTACTTTTATCAATGAAGAGTGGTATATAGGCTCATGATGGGTATTATAACTGGACACTGCCTTCTGGCGTCACATGCTTTTAAATTAGGGATTGCCAGTGATAGCAGTTGTAGGAAGTGCGGGTTGAAAACGATCGAATAAACGATCGAGCTCGTTTTACATTCATACTCTGCGCTCGCAAAACTCCAGCTATTAAGAGTGTCACAGCTATCAGATCTAGAAGCAGCAAGTAGCATAGGTCCTTCATTGGTTTTCAGTTCGGTCGTTGAGCAAACTTTTGTGGACTAATTCAGTCTATGTGAGATCTCTCACATACCAGTTCAACCTAACCTAAAAATTTTACACTATTTTGATGTTACTTTTCAATTAACATCAACTTCGAATCTTCGCTATCGTGCTAAGAATTCTAGCTTTATACGGTGACAACTGAAAATATGGCAGCAAATAAAAGCAACAAGTCCTTGGTGGTTATGACATATTATGAAAATGGATGCAGACGCTCCGGCCCACTAGAAAATATTGCTACCGACACCCGTCTTCGGTAGAAAAGGAAACAAAGGCCTCCCATAGAATTTGGAGAGACAGGTGGAGGAGGACTTAATCTTCGTTGGCGCTGCCTCGAACTCCCCACAATGTTGAGGAACGTCCACTTTTTATATTAATTTAATTAATATGGGAATATAGATGTGGACAAAAAAGGTGTCGCGACATAATCCCAAGGTTTTTACTTAGGATTACACTACTACCTATGAAATGTCATAAATCTCAATTTGTATATTGCCACGCTTGAACCCAAAAAGAAGAAAATTTAGATAAAAACCACGAAGGCGGTCACCGTGGTGCTGGGTATAGTCTGTTTTCTTACCGAAGACCTGAGTTTGACACCTATTAAGAAGAAGAAGTTGAATAAAAAAGGCACTTCGAAAATTAGTTCAGAAGACGCAAAATTTTATGTAGAAGAAACTAAAACTTTGTATAGTAGATTTTTAAAGATCGGTCGCACATACCGAAAAAAACAGCGAGCAACCTTCCAAAAATATAGTGAATATTGTACGCCAGCCTAGCATTCCCATAACTTAATTCAACTTTCTAGTAATATTTCTATATTAGCATCACTATGATGTTAGCAAATAATCACAACAACAACAAAAAGCAAGCAGCCACACGTATGTACATGTACACATTAAAGCAAGCAGCCACACTTATGTACAACGAAGAATATTCCACAAACATAACTAGCAGCTCGAAGCGAAGAGATTATTTCACATACACATATGTATCGTCAGCTAATAGCAGAAGTTATTACTCACACATACACACGCATATAGCTAAATAACCAAGTATGAGATACAACTGACCTTAGGAGAAATATGCGAACGAGGTAACTGAGAGTATAAAAGCTGCGCTAGCTAAGGAATCAGTAATCAGTTTGACGTAAACACGCTATAAGTTGTGAAGTGAAGTATAATTGTGAAGTACTACTCCCAAAGTAGTCTAAATAAAGGCCATTTTGCAATACAGAATATTGGAGTATTCGACAGTTCAGCGATTCGAACGTTAGAAGAAGGTGTATAATTATCAGGAATTTACCAAAATTCGTTACAATATTTTGAATGTGACTTTAGAAGTCTTATGCCATTTTTAATTTGAAAAGGTCTTAAATCAGAATTTCTTTCAGACACCTTCTATCACAGAACACAATAAAAAAGTCCACATTCCAAATCTCAATACTATTTATTAACTACAAGATTATCCGCAGTTTTAAAAAATTTGAAATTTATGAAATTTTTTTTTTTTGCTGCAGGTGCATGAGGTACATATCGATGCCGATATTATAAAATCAAAAATGGAAATCGACCCAACCACACAAATGGATGCAGGTACTTTTGCGTAAAATATTAGAAAATTTTATTTCTGTTTATGGTAAATTCTTTTCCTGGAAGCAAATGCCTTAATTCAAATCCATTACATTGTGCAGCAGAAGAAAAAAATAAGAAACTGCAGGAATCTTTACAAGTTCACATGATGTAATTGTAGCGTCCATGTTTTTGGTTTCGACTCCATGTCTTGATCATCGACTTATTGCAACATCTTTTGCATCTGAATAAATATTTGTATATGACTTGAGAACAATGCAAGCAGCACATCAATCTTGGTCGATGCTTAGCCCAAATTAATAAATAATTTGATAACCTAATAAAGAAAGCGTAAACAGGGTTTCCTAACATTTTTTTGAAATTGATCAGCTTTTTAACGCTTAGGATGAATACCCAATATAATATAATAGAAACAACTTCAAACATAAAACTTAACAACGAATACGACACTTTTAAGAATTGTCAATCTCATTGTGGATAAGGCAAGTGTAATATTTTAATGCTAGGCATCAAAATACCAAAAAGACAGGATTACTTGACTTTTAAAGACACTACCGTGGTCTCATCCTGCGTCTCTTTCGTTACCCCCTGACGATAGCCATCCGTATGCGTCGCCATATTGAACGTCCAGTCAAAACGCTAAAAAGTAGTAATCTTGAAATCCTGTCAGGCAGTTGACGGATATGATATTACACTTGTTTTGTATACAATGGCCAAACTGATAAACGCTTCAGCAATAAAAATAATATATTTTCGTTAACTCATATTATTATAATTTTAATTTTTCAGGTTACTACGAATGCCAAGCGGATAATATTTATGCGATCGATAAACGTGGTTTTCGTACCGATTATGTTATGATTAATTTTTAGCTTAGAATCTCCCAAAACTATATGTATAAATTTAAGTCTTATATATGGAACATGTGATACATTTCCCTGTGTAAATTTAAAAAATTGCAAATAAAATGCTACAGTAAACCCAAGAATGTTGCATGTGAAGTTGTTGCTTTAGTTGGACATGTGATTTATGGATTGCGCTTATAAGTTTACATCCCAAACTTACTAATAGAACTAAAGGGTGGAGAGGGAGATAAAGAAGCCCCAGCGGATTAGCGAAAGGGACATATTTTTACTGTCCACGGTGGGTATGCCTGTCGTAAGAGGCGAGTAAAATCCACTGACCTAGAAAGTTCGACGTAGACCTATCAAATCGTTCCCGAGATAGTCCGCTAAAGCTGATAATTTCCAGATCAATATCTGGCAAAGACCAACATCTTCGATAATAACTCCAAAAAGTTTTGGAGAATGTTTTTAACGATACAAGAGCAAGAAGAAGGAGATATGGAGGTAGATGGCAAGAAAAGAGAGCGGGGAGGTGCATATAGAAGCAGAGGGGAGAGTTGCAATATATAGAGGAGATATAGCAAGAAAGTGGGAGGTTAGGCGAGGGAGAAAAAAGAGGGTGAATAGGAAAAGAGAAAAGGGGAATATTAAGACAACGCAGGGTTGAAAGAAAGGGAGGAGGGCGAAGAAGAATAAAAGGAGGAAAAGGCAAGTGTATGGAAATGAAAATAATATAGGGCGATGGAATCGAACAAAAGAGGTAAAATGCCTTTTCAAATAAAAGTAATCTCTAATTTTTTGTTGTTATATCGGCCTACTGATTTGTAAGATCGCGGGTTTGAATCGAGCTCAAATGGATCTATACAACGAGCTTTGGCAGTTGTCTAAATTTTTTCTTTCTTCTATTCTAATTTAACATTTTTTCAATTAAGAAAAAAATTTATCAATTTTGATTTTGGCGACCTTTTTGTTAACTAATCACTTTTTTTCTAGCTGGCTTGAGGTCTGAGTTGAAATAAAAACACAAGGGTTTTTTATATATTACCAATATATTTCGATTACACACGGTAATCGTCTTCAGGGTGAACACTACAAAACATAAAAACAACAAAATAAATAAATAAATAACAAATTTCCTAACATACAAATTTAAAAAAAAAAAAAATTATAACATACATTTTTTACACGTGTGTATCACTTGACGTGGAGTTTATCACTGATCGTTTGTTTGTCAATAAATATCTATAGAAGCTAGCAGAGTTATCTACGTCCGTTTTATAGTTCATTCGTTTACTGGTTGGTGTGTTAATAATGTGAAGCATTTCCAGAGTAAATCGTTTTCTGTAATGTTGTTCTTGTTGAAGAATAGTAGCTTTGTCAAAGTTTGGTGAGTGGGAGTTTTCAGTACAGTGGGTCATAAGTGCAGTTTTTTGGTTTGCAGTATGTTGGCAATATTTGTAATCCGATTTGTGTTGCGCTAGTCTAGTTTTAAGTTTGCCTTTTGTTGTTCCAATATATACGCTGTGGCATGGTTGGTTGTTTTTTCCTTTGCATCGAATTTCGTAAACTATATTGCTTTTTTCTGTATGTGGAATTTTTGATTTTGTTTGATTATATATGTTTTTTAATGTATTTATCGGCTTATGGGCTATTTTTACTTCATCTTTGTTGTAGCAGTCTGATTTGGCCAATCGTGCCGACAATTTTGGCACATAAGCTACTGACTTAAATATTTTCTGCGGTTTTTCTTTTTCTTGATTCTTTTCTTCTTGATATTTAGTTAAAAGTGTTTTAATTATGTTTTCAGGAAAATCATTTCTTCTTAACAAAAGTTTTATTTCATTTTTAATTTCCTCGTGGTAAGTGTCGTCCGTAATTTCTAACATTCTTCTTATACAGCCCATTGCTGTATTCATTATCATCGTCTTTGGATGCTTTGAGTAAAAGTTGATGATTCGTCCTGTTGATGTTGATTTCTTATACCACTTTAACTTCAATTCGTTTTTGCTTCTAATAACAACTGAGTCAAGATATGGTAGTTTTCCGTCTTCTTCAAGTTCCGTTGTAAAATTTATATATTTATTGAAAGAGTTTAGTGTGTCTAGCGTACTTTTTACATCATCTTCGTGTATTATAGCAAATAGATCGTCGACATATTTTGTGAGTAATCTGGGTACTCTTGCTAATTTCGTTGTTGTGTTCTCTAATAGTTTTTCCATCACTATATCGGCAATTACTGGTGATGTTGGGGATCCCATCGGCAATCCTTTTAGCTGTGTATACAATATATCATTGAATTTGAAATACCTATTTTCTTCGATGCAAAACGTAAGTATTTCCATAAACAGTTTTTTTAGTATATTTGTGTGTTCTTCTATTTTCATCCAATTGTCTCTTATGATCTCAAGGGCTAATTGTGTGGGAATGCTGGGAAACAGGGAAATTACGTCGAAAGATATTAGCTTTTCATTGTCAGAAATGTAGGTGTTTTTAATTTTTGTTTTAAACTCAAGTGTATTTTTAATGTTGTATGCCGAGTTTGCTGTTGCGTTTTTTAATATATCTGCTATATATTTGCATAGGCTATGTGCTGGTGATCCAGTGGCCGAACAGATTGGCCTGAGCGGTGTTCCTTCCTTATGTAGTTTTGGTAGTCCATATATCCTCGGAGGTAAAGCTGTTGTTGTAGATAATTTATTTTTTTTAATTTCAAAAATATAGAAAAATAAATTATCTACAACAACAGCTTTACCTCCGAGGATATATGGACTACCAAAACTACATAAGGAAGGAACACCGCTCAGGCCAATCTGTTCGGCCACTGGATCACCAACACATAGCCTATGCAAATATATAGCAGATATATTAAAAAACGCAACAGCAAACTCGGCATACAACATTAAAAATACACTTGAGTTTAAAACAAAAATTAAAAACACCTACATTTCTGACAATGAAAAGCTAATATCTTTCGACGTAATTTCCCTGTTTCCCAGCATTCCCACACAATTAGCCCTTGAGATCATAAGAGACAATTGGATGAAAATAGAAGAACACACAAATATACCAAAAAAACTGTTTATGGAAATACTTACGTTTTGCATCGAAGAAAATAGGAATTTCAAATTCAATGATATATTGTATACACAGCTAAAAGGATTGCCGATGGGATCCCCAACATCACCAGTAATTGCCGATATAGTGATGGAAAAACTATTAGAGAACACAAC
Source organism: Eurosta solidaginis (assembly GCF_040869045.1). Classification (NCBI taxonomy): domain Eukaryota; kingdom Metazoa; phylum Arthropoda; class Insecta; order Diptera; family Tephritidae; genus Eurosta; species Eurosta solidaginis. Next base: position 44,808,246 of record NC_090323.1, read on the forward strand.
AACGAAATTAGCAAGAGTACCCAGATTACTCACAAAATATGTCGACGATCTATTTGCTATAATACACGAAGATGATGTAAAAAGTACGCTAGACACACTAAACTCTTTCAATAAATATATAAATTTTACAACGGAACTTGAAGAAGACGGAAAACTACCATATCTTGACTCAGTTGTTATTAGAAGCAAAAACGAATTGAAGTTAAAGTGGTATAAGAAATCAACATCAACAGGACGAATCATCAACTTTTACTCAAAGCATCCAAAGACGATGATAATGAATACAGCAATGGGCTGTATAAGAAGAATGTTAGAAATTACGGACGACACTTACCACGAGGAAATTAAAAATGAAATAAAACTTTTGTTAAGAAGAAATGATTTTCCTGAAAACATAATTAAAACACTTTTAAATAAATATCAAGAAGAAAAGAATCAAGAAAAAGAAAAACCGCAGAAAATATTTAAGTCAGTAGCTTATGTGCCAAAATTGTCGGAACGATTGGCCAAATCAGACTGCTACAACAAAGATGAAGTAAAAATAGCCCATAAGCCGATAAATACATTAAAAAACATATATAATCAAACAAAATCAAAAATTCCACATACAGAAAAAAGCAATATAGTTTACGAAATTCCTTGCAATGGAAAAAACAACCAACCATGCCACAGCGTATATATTGGAACAACAAAAGGCAAACTTAAAACTAGACTAGCGCAACACAAATCGGATTACAAATATTGCCAACATACTGCAAACCAAAAAACTGCACTTATGACCCACTGTACTGAAAACTCCCACTCACCAAACTTTGACAAAGCTACTATTCTTCAACAAGAACAACATTACAGAAAACGATTTACTCTGGAAATGCTTCACATTATTAACACACCAACCAGTAAACGAATGAATTATAAAACGGACGTAGATAACTCTGCTAGCTTCTATAGATATTTGTTGACAAACAAACGATCAGTGATAAACTCCACGTCAAGTGATACACACGTGTAAAAAATGTATGTTATAATTTTTTTTTTAAATTTGTATGTTAGGAAATTTGTTATTTATTTATTTATTTTGTTGTTTTTATGTTTTGTAGTGTTCACCCTGAAGACGATTACCGTGTGTAATCGAAATATATTGGTAATATATAAAAAACCCTTGTGTTTTTATTTCAACTCAGACCTCAAGCCAGCTAGAAAAAAGTGATTAAAAAAATTTATCATAATAATAATAATGATAAAATAATTATTGTTAGGCCTTGAGCTCGATTCATCTTAATTTGAATTAAAAATAGTTCTAAAGTTCGATTTCATACGACTTTACGAAATAACCCCTTTTTCAAATTTTTTTTTTTTTATTAAAGCACTAAAAAAATATCCAAAAGTCAGGTTCTCGCTATTTTTTTAAACTTAAACCAAGCTTTGGGGATTTTTTAATAACTTCCAAATAAAGTATAAGTACTACTCTTCTAAAAAAAATGTCAGAATAGCTTACTCAGTCTCATCTGTATTAATTTTTTTTTAATTCTGTCTCCTAATATTTAATCATACCGAAAGTAAAAAGCTAGTAAAATCAACCGAATGACAGGTCTACTCAAACGAAATTTCTATGAATTTTGTCTAATCCAAATAACTGTTGAACCAACTTTCACAAATTGTTGATTCTGAGTTGACCGTCCGTTTCTGTTAAGGTGCAACCACATAAGATTTTAGATGCAGCATCGTGCGTTGACAACTGAGTTCATTGCATGCGTTTGCATAGGGAGCGACAAATAGGCTATGTGTTCGAGGCTTCAGTCTCAGCTTAAGAATACCAATGTTACAATAACAGATTTCCTTCAAAATTAGAATAAGATTTAAGGTGGTAGATATGCACCATGGTTATAAGAACAAGCGTAAGTTTCTCTTTAAAATGAGCTGATGCATTTGCATAATATTGGTAGTTAGTAGCGTGCTCCGGCTTCCACATCGAGTGTCTTCAACTCCCGAGCAAAGTAACATCAAAAATTAAAAAAAGTGTTTCATTTCCAAAATAGTTTTACAAGACGGGACCGCCAATTTGTAGGCAAAAAGGGAGCACGACACAAATTGGATGAGAAGCTCGGCCTAAATCTATTCGGAAGTAAATCGCGCCAAGTATTTTTTATTTTTTTTTATTGTTAACTTTAGATCAACAATTTCTTTTGTGTTTAATTGACTAACCAAATATTTCCAGATGTTTCTAAAACAAATACACTTTAATTTAATCCAAACAAAATCAAATATTTATTTGCTTAAGGCAGTGCAATTTCATATAGACATTGGGGTAGGTATGGAAAGCTGTATGTATGTTTGTATATATTAGCAATTTGGCATAGCAGAAAACGACAAATTGCCTCAATTATTTAAATTAGGAAATTTTTTGGTTTAACGCTTGATTTTTGTGATATAAATGGATTAAATGAAAAGAAAAACTATATGTCTATTTACTTAATTTAATTTTGTGCTTTACAGTGGGTATTTTTCAATGGGAACTAAAGAAAAAATGTAGTTTTCTTTGAAATAACATAAGAGCATACTTTAGTATTAAAACTATTTACTATACAAGGATTAAGTTTAGGGTTGTAACCGTGCGTTATGATCGTTTAAACTATCCAAATGGAAATTTGTTATATCACTATATTGCATCTAAAATTTTCGAGTGCACGTCTGATCGAGAAATAAAACAGTTGGAACTTGGAGATTTTAAACTGAGCAGCTTTCAAGGACCTGGAAACATGTGCCATACAAAGAATTGTTTTCATTTTTAAACTATTACTTGAACCTTCATGACCAGTGTGTAGGATTCATTAAATCAATAATTGTCAGTCTATTGTGAATAGACGAAAACTAACCAACAAGCTAACTTTTGTTTAGACTTTTTCCATGCACTTAAATGACAGACGATCCTTCAATTAGCATGGAGAAAGCGAGAATTTCGATAACTTATAAATACGTGACTAACTGTAGGTTGTGAAAACGGACCTTAGTACCACCTGTACCAATTACACAGGCCGACAAATCTTAGATCCAGAAACAAGCCTATGATTTTTTAAAGGCTTTCGGTATGTTGAACCTGAATCCGGTATCAGAATTTTTACACTCAGCTGAGCAGAGCTCACAGAGTATAGTAATTTTATTCGCATAACGGTACCCCGTAAAGGCATAAACTAATCGAGATAGATACAGACTTCTATATATCAAAATGATCTGGGCCAAAAAAAGGAATTTCTTTTAGTCATGTCCGTCAGTCCGTCTGTCCGTAAACACGATAACTTGAGTAAAATTTTAGGTATCTTAATGAAATTTGATATGTAAGTTCCTGGGCACTCATCTCAAATCGCTATTTCAAATGAACAATATCGAACTGTAACCACGTCCAATTTTTCGATATCGAAAATTTCGAAAAACCGAAAAAGTGCGATAATTCATTACCAAAGACTGATAAAGCGATGAAACTTGGTAGGTGGGTTGACCTTATGACTCAGAATAGAAAATTAGTAAAATTTTGAACAATGGGCGTTGCACCGGCCACTTTTAAAAGAAGTTTTTCAAGCTGTTATTTAACAGCTGAGTATGTAATGTTCGGTTACACCCGAACTTAGCCTTCCTTACTTGTTAATTTTTAATTGGTTCTGGTTTTCGAAATATTTGTACTTGAAAGTGCTAAGAACACGATTCCTGCCATTTTCACTACGCTTTTACGTCACGAAGACTTCTTTTTATTACAAAACAACACATAATCTTTGAAAGAGCAATTATTTTCTTTATAAATGCAGTTAATTTTTGGGAAGGCTCATGTGCGATTTTAGATACTGTTGTTCAAACTCTATTAGGATTGCAATAATTTCTCCATACAAAATTTTTTCACAAATTTGAAGTCTACTTTTAGGCACGTTAATCACTTAACTGTATGGGGGCGGGTTCAGTAAACAGTAAACAATGCGTGTTCGAAATAAAATTATATTTAAAAAAAATAATAATAAACAAGTAAAAGTGTCTAAGTTCGGGTGTCACCGAACATTATATACTCAGCGTGAGGCTTAATTGTATATTTCATTTCAGATAAATTACTTTTCTACATAACACGTGGCACCGCCCATTTAAAAAAAATGTCTCCCCATTTCCTATTACAATAAAACTTGATAAATGAAATATCATTGATTCAAAACTATTTTTTGCTAAGTTATAGCTTATTATTCTAGTCTACGACCCTTTTAAACTTGTTTATACCTAAGTTGCCGTGGTCTTTAACCGATCCCGTCCATTTTTACTAGAAATATTTTCTGCTGTAAGGAAAATATGTGTACACAATTTCATTACGATATGTTAATTTTTCTTCGAGTTATGGCTCCCGAAACATAGAAAATTGCTTAGTCATAAAAGGGGCGGTGCCATGCCCATTTTTTAAATTTGAAGTTTTTCCTATTTATTGTAATAAATACACTTGGAGAATGAAATACTATTAATATAAAGCTGTTTTTTGCAAAGATATTGCTTATTTTATTCGTGCACGACCCTTTTAAAAATCTTTTATATAAAAGTGAGCGTGGTCCTTAACCGATTTTGTTAATTTTTCTTCAAAGCATTCCTTATAGTAAAGGCAACCTCTCTGCTGAATTTTGTTACGATAGGTTTCACGATGTTTGATTTATGATTAATAATATTTGTAAAATTGATTTTATCACAAGTGGGCGGTGCCACGCCCATTTAAAACTAATTTTTTAAATTTTTATCAAGAGTCTCAATATCAGTCCACACGTCAAATTTCAACATTCTAGGTGTATTATTTACTACATAATCAGGTTTTTTGTGTTTTCCAAAATGTTATACAACCAACCGTTATCAAATCAAAGTTAACCCTCCGATGAGTTTTTTGCCTTTTCAAACTGAAATTACTCTTACTTCGGCCACAACAACCCCCCTCCCCCCCCTCCCCCAAAATATAAATATGGCAGATGCAAGTAATTTGGACGTTGCTGAAATGGTTGTGCGCCGTAGTAGACGTTACCAGCAAATGACTGCGGATGAAAGGCGTGCAGTTGATAGTAGATTTGCTGATTTTATGGACGAAGACATGGATGAAGAAATTTATATTGCTGCAATTGATAATTATGAAGTTGAGGATGATGAAGATCGCACATACCAACCTGCTGAAGAGTCAGATGCCGAAACTACGTCAAGCTAAATGAAGATACTGATGACGACGATGATGAAGAGGAAGAAAATGATGGACAGGAAATGAATGAAAGTTACTATATTGGTAAAGATGGCACCCAATGGAGTAAAAAAGCACAACCAACATCACGCACTCGTAATCATAACGTGGTCGACTTCACAAGAAAGAAACCAGGACCAACAGGAAATATACACGACCCCTATACAATAATGCGTTCAATCATGACACAGGAAATAATACCCTTAGTGCTACGTGAAACAAATCGTAAAGGCAGGGAGGTTACAGCTGCATGGAATTTGGCGAATCCCACGAAGAAAAAGGAGTGGAAGCCAGTGACAGTGAAAGAGTTTGACGCCTTTGTAGCTATTCTTTTATATGCTGGACTCACAAGATCAAATCATGAACCAGCTATGGAATTATGGGGCGCGACGCGTTGCCCAATAGACAAAGCTGCGTTGTCGTACGATCGCTTCATGTGTATAAAGCAATTTATTCGATTCGACAATGGAAATACTCGACAACAGCGAGTCGTCAACAGCAAAACTGCGGCTATTGACGATATTTGGCAAATGTTGCAACATAAGTTGGCAGCAGCTTACACTCCTCATGAAGCACTAACAGTTGATGAGCAGTTGTTCCCTTACAGAGGCCGCACCCGCTTCACACAATATATTCCGTCAAAGCCAGCTAAGTATGGTTTGAAAGTATGGTGGTTATGCGACTCACAGAGTTATTATCCTGTGAAGGGAATGATATATTCTGGAAAACTGCCAAACCAACAACGGGAGATAAACCAAGGGCAGAACGTAGTGCAGGATCTTGTGGAAAAATATTTAGATGCTAGCCGTACTATATACGCGGATAATTTCTTTACCACTCTTGACTTGGAGCGTATTTTGATGAGGAGGAAGACCGCATATGTTGGTACAGTGCGCTACAACAAAACATTCATTCCACAGGAGTTCATGAAGAACCCGAAGCGCACCATCAATAGTACATTATTTGGGTTCAACGAAGGAGATATAGCGTTATGATCATACGTGCCGAAAAAAAATAAAGTGGTGAACGTGCTCTCCACACTGCACTACACCTGCCGCGTTGACGAGCAAACCGAGAATCGGAAGCCCTATGCCATATTAGATTACAACGCCAACAAATGCGGCGTTGATACCATGGATCAAATGCTAGACATTTACAGCTGCAAAAGAGCAACACAACGATGGCCGTTGGCCATGTTTTATAATATGCTGGACGTCGCTGCATTGGCTGCTTTTACGATTTACAGCGAAATGAAGCCTATAAAAAGGAGTGACAGATGGCGGTCGTTCTTGTTACTGCTGACGAAACAATTGGCCACACCAATTATCGAAGAACGTGCCCTGAACAACCATATAACCTCATATCCAAGGATACGCAATGCGATGGAAGCATTCGATGTTAGGGTAAGAAAACATCTTCAAATTCAAGAATAGAATATATATTTATTTGTTTTTTATTCTTCTTTTCATTTCAGGTATTACCAAGACCGATGGAAGGCAATGCACCGTCGTTTGCGGCTAGGTCAAGTAGACCGTCATGTCGACTTTGCCGTTCTGAGTACGGGCGGCAGCGGAAAACGTGGGCATACTGCTTCGGCTGCGGCAACGCTGTTTGCGGAGAACATAGCACACTTTTACATTGCTGCAACACTTGCGCACAGGGCGGGGGACAAGAAGTACACGCTCAACAACAATAATTTTTAAACTTTTTTAGTCTTAAGAAAATTCAAGCAAAAAAAAATTTTTTTTTAAATTGAAAAAATTATTTTTGTATGAAGAATTAATTTATAAACGACAAAAACAAAAAAAGTCAAAAAAAATTTTTATATGAAAAAACATGATTTACAAAAAAAGGTCCGTAAGGACCTTTTCACACGGCCGTGAAGTACAGAACTGTCACTCATCGGAGGGTTAATATACTCTGTGTGCAAAGCACTCTGAGTATAAAAATAAAACAAAAAATTTAAGTTAAAAGAAAATATATCGACTACTCCGTCTTCTACACAACTGTGTGCCTTATATAGGAAGGTCTGCCTGAAATTGTGCTAGATATATCGTTTGTGAGGGAAATGATAACGCTTTCAAACGTTATATGCAGATTTTTAACGTAAATTAATGATAAAAAAGAATGTATTAAATGCAACCGAACACGTGATGTTCATGCCTGCATGGAAGAATAACTCGAAAACAAGAACCAAGATAAAAAATCTGATTCTTTACTCAGATATAGCGACCCGAAGACCTTTCGAAAATTATTAGCTTAATTCTGTGTTTTATTTTTTTTTAATTGTCTGGCCTTTGTAATGTTGTTGTTGTAGCAGTGTTTTTTTTAACGAGAACGTCGAATTTTTGGGTCTAGCCCAGAACATCCTGTCGGATGCAACCGTCCCCTGACACACTGACAAGAGTGTGACCGTCATAAAAATATTCTTTTCCGGCAAACGCAGTAAAATCATTTCTCTGGACCGGAATCAGGTACAGGTCCCGGATTGGGTTCGACACCTTTCCGGAGCAGGAGAATATGGCCCAGTCCCGCTGCAAGGATCTGCTGGGAGGATGACAATTTGTGGGACGGACGCAACAAATTAAATGGGGTTTCATTGAAATTACAGCTCTTGGTCGGGAAAAATCCCCTTTTCTAATGGATTTCATTCGTTTGCATATGGTTGGTTAGATCGGCTGGTTATGAAAAGTATTACCGGGTTTTTACACTGCACCAGAATTTTCCAGTATTTTCACTGCTCAACTTCTTAAATATGCTTTTAATACACGCACAGAAGTATGCAATAATGTTTCACTGTTTTCTATATAATAAAAATAGCTATTTAACCTATTTTTAGACACTAAACAGCATGACATTGCTAAATTTAATAAAGGCACTACAACGCTACGCCAATAAAGTACTTAAAGAAAAACCTCAAAAAAAGGGAAGTCAACCCTAATAACCAAAAAGCGGGCAGATATGGGAGAAGGGTGTCACTGTCCTTTTGATCTCATTTACATAGTTAAGTCGCACATGACTTAAGGCCCCATTAGTGATACTTAGCATAGACTTGACTTGGCTTGAGAACTGTCACTTACAGTTCTATTAAATTAACATTGCATGTTACTGATTACTCACAACTTAGCAACACTTAACTTGACTTAGAAGTCAGTTGAATTTTGATTTTCTATGTAAGTTCTAAGTGACGTTTACATTTTGAGACGCCATTTGTTTGTTTCCATTTCATTTTGACATTTTGTCATACAAATTGACATTTATTGATTATGATGCCAGATGCGCTAAGTGGAGTATAATCAAGGCTAAGTTGCTAAGTTTACGCCAAGTCAAGTCAAGTCTATGCTATGTATCAGTAATGGGGCCTTTAGTCTGCGGGAAGTATGATAGAGAAATGTGCGGCTTGGAACAACCTCACAGTAAATAAGTGGATAAGTGGCCAGAGCAGCAGAGAGTACAAATTGTGCAGATATGTGGCAGAAAACACGTCAAACTATCAAATGATGAGGTTTAATATTTACGATTTTTTTGTTTTTTATACTCAGTTGAGCAGAGCTCACAGATTATATTAACTTTGATTGGATAACGGTTGGTTGTACAGGTATAAAGGAATCGAGATAGATATAGACTTCCATATATCAAAATCATCAGGATCGAAAAAAAATTTGATTGACCCATGTCCGTCCGTCCGTTCGTCCGCCCGTCTGTCCGTTAACACGATAACTTGAGTAAATTTTAAGGTATCTTGATGAAATCTGGTATGTAAGTTCCTGAGCACTCATCTCAGATCGCTATTTAAAATGAACAATATCGGACTATAACCACTTTTTCGATATCGAAAATTTCGGTAAACCGAAAAAGTGCGATAATTCATTACCATAGACGGATAAGCCGATGAAACTTGGTAGGTGAGTTGAACTGATGACGCAGAATAGAAAACTAGTAAAATTTTGGGCAATGGGCGTAGCATCGCCCACTTTTAAAAGAAGGTAATTTGAAAATTTTGCAAGCTGTAATTTGGAAGTCGTTGAAGCTATCATGATGAAATTTGGCAGGAACGTTACTCCTATTACTATATGTATGCTTAATAAAAACTAGCAAAATCGGAGAACGACCACGCCCACTTTTAAAAAAAATTTTTTAAAGTCAAATTTTAACAAAAAATTTAATATCTTTACAGTATATAAGTAAATTATGTCAACATTCAACTCCAGTAATTATATGGTGCAACAAAATGCAAAAATAAAAGAAAATTTCAAAATGGGCGTGGCTCCGCCCTTTTTCATTTAATTTGTCTAGGATACTTTTAATGCCATAAGTCGAACAAAAATTTACCAATCCTTGTGAAATTTGGTAGGGGCTTAGATTCTGGGACAATAACTTATTTCTGTGAAAAAGGGCGAAATCGGTTGAAGCCACGCCCAGTTTTTATACACAGTCGACCGTCTGCCCTTCCGCTCGGCCGTTAACACGATAACTTGAGCAAAAATCGATATATCTTTACTGAACTCAGTTCACGTACTTATCTGAACTCACTTTGTATTGGTATAAAAAATGGCCGAAATCCGACTATGACCACGCCCACTTTTTCGATATCGAAAATTACCAAAAACAAAAAAAATGCCATAATTCTATACCAAATACGAAAAATGGGATGAAACATGGTATTTGGATTGGTTTATTGACGCAAAATATAACTTTAGAAAAAAACTTAGTAAAATGGGTGTGACACCTACCATATTAAGTAGAATGAAATGAAAAAGTTCTGCAGGGCGAAATAAAAAACCCTTGAAATATTGTCAGGAATACTGTTCGAGGTATTATATATATAAATAAATTAGCGGTATCCAACAGATGATGTTATGGGTCACCCTGGTCCACATTTTGGTCGATATCTGGAAAACGCCTACACATATACAACTACCACCACTCCCTTTTAAAAGCCTTATTAATACCTTTCATTTGATACCCATATCATACAAGCACATTCTAGAGTCACCCCTAGTCCACCTTTATGGCGATATCTCGAAAAGGCGTCCACCTATAGAACTAAGGCCCACTCCCTTTTAAAATACTTATTAACACCTTTCATTTGATACCCATATCATACAAGCACATTCTAGAGTCACCCCTAGTCCACCTTTATGGCGATATATCGAAAAGGCGTCCACCTATAGAACTAAGCCCCACGCCCTTTTAAAATACCCATTAACACCTTTCATTTGATACCCATATCGTACAAACAAAGTCTAGAGTCACCGCTGGTCCACCTTTATTTCGATATCTCGAAAAGGCGACCACCTATACAACTACCACCACTCCCTTTTAAAACCCTCATTAATACCTTTAATTTGATACCGATATCGTACAAACACATTCTAGAGTCACCCCTGGTCCACCTTTATGGCGATATCTCGAAAAGGCGTCCACCTATAGAACTAAAGCACACTCCCTTTTAAAATGCTCATTAACCCCTTTTATTTTATACCCACATCGTACAAACAAATTCTAGGGTCACCTCTGGTCCACCTTTATGGCGATATCTCGAAACGGCGTCCACCTATGGAACTAAGGATCACTCCCTTTTAAAATACTCATTAACACCTTTCATTTGATACCCATATCGTACAAACTAATTCTAGAGTCACCCCTGGTCCACCTTTATGCCGATATCTCGAAAAGGCGACCACCTATACAACTACCACCACTCCCTTTTAAAACCCTCATTAATACCTTTAATTTGATACCCATATCGTACAAACACATTCTAGAGTCACCCATGGGCCACTTTTATGGCGATATCTCAAAAAGGCGACCACCTATAGAACTAGGGCCTACTCCCTTCTAAAATACTCTTTAACACCTTTCGTTTGATACCCATATTGTACAAACGCATTCTAGAGTCAGCCCTGGTCCACCTTTATGCCGATATCTCGAAAAGGCGACCACCTATACAACTACCACCACTCCTTTTAAAACCCTCATTATAATACCTTTAATTTGATACCCATATCGTACAAACACATTCTGGAGTCACCTCTGGTCCACCTTTATGGCGATATCTCGAAAAGGCGTCCACCTATAGAACTAAGCCCCACGCCCTTTTAAACTACTTATTAACACATTTGGTTTGATACCCATATTGTACAAACGCATTCTAGATACCCCTGGTCCATCTTTATGCCGATATCTCGAAAAGGCGACCACCTATACAACTACCACCACTCCCTTTTAAAACCCTCATTAATACCTTTAATTTGATACCCATATCGTACAAACATATTCTAGAGTCACCCCTGGTCCACCTTTATGCCGATATCTCGAAAAGGCAACCACCTATACAACTACCACCACTCCCTTTTAAAACCCTCATTAATCCCTTTAGTTTGATACCCATATCGTACAAACACATTCTAGAGTCACCCATGGTCCACTTTTATGGCGATATCTCGAAAAGGCGTCCACCTATAGAACTAGGGCCCACTCCCTTTTAAAATACTCTTTAACACCTTTCGTTTGATACCCATATTGTACAAACGCATTCTAGAGTCACCCCTGGTCCACCTTTATGCCGATATCTCGAAAAGGCGACCACCTATACAACTACCACCACTCCCTTTTAAAACCCTCATTAATACCTTTAATTTGATACCCATATCGTACAAACACATTCTAGAGTCACCCCTGGTCCACCTTTATGCCGATATCTCGAAAAGGCGACCACCTATACAACTACCACCACTCCCTTTTAAAACCATCACTAATACCTTTAATTTGATACCCATATCGTACAAACACATTCTAGAGTCACCCATGGTCCACTTTTATGGCGATATCTCGAAAAGGCGTCCACCTATAAAACTAAGGCCCACTCCCTTTTAAAATACTCTTTACCACCTTTCGTTTGATACCCATATTGTACAAACACATTCTAGATCACCCCTGGTCCACCTTTATGCCGATATCTCGAAAAGGCGACCACCTATACAACTACCACCACTCCCTTTTAAAACCATCATTAATACCTTTAATTTGATACACATATCGTACAAACACATTCTAGAGTCACCCATGGTCCACTTTTATGGCGATATCTCGAAAAGGCGTCCACCTATAAAACTAAGGCCCACTCCCTTTTAAAATACTCTTTTACACCTTTCGTTTGATACCCATATTGTACAAACGCATTATAGATCACCCCTGGTCCACCTTTATGCCGATATCTCGAAAAGGCGACCACCTATACAACTACCACCACTCCCTTTTAAAACCCTCATTAATACCTTTAATTTGATACCCATATCTTACAAACACATTCTGGAGTCACCCCTGGCCCACCTTTATGGCGATATCTCGAAAAGGCGTCCACCTATAAAACTAAGCCCCACGCCCTTTTAAAGTACTCATTAACACCTTTCGTTTGATACCCATATTGTACAAACGCATTCTAGAGTCACCCCTGGTCCACCTTTATGCCGATATCTCGAAAAGGCGACCACCTATACAACTACCACCACTCCCTTTTAAAATCCTCATTAATACCTTTAATTTGATACCCATATCGTACAAACATATTCTAGAGTCACCCCTGGTCCACCTTTATGCCGAAATCTCGAAAAGGCGACCACCTATACAACTACCACCACTCCCTTTTAAAATCCTCATTAATACCTTTAATTTGATACCCATATCGTACAAACATATTCTAGAGTCACCCCTGGTCCACCTTTATACCGAAATCTCGAAAAGGCGACCACCTATACAACTACCACCACTCCCTTTTAAAACCCTCATTAATATCTTTAATTTGATACCCATATCGTACAAACACATTCTAGAGTCACCCCTGGTCCACCTTTATGCCGAAATCTCGAAAAGGCGACCACCTATACAACTACCACCACTCCCTTTTAAAATCCTCATTAATACCTTTAATTTGATACCCATATCGTACAAACATATTCTAGAGTCACCCCTGGTCCACCTTTATGCCGATATCTCGAAAAGGCGACCACCTATACAACTACCACCACTCCCTTTTAAAACCATCATTAATACCTTTAATTTGATACCCATATCGTACAAACACATTTTAGAGTCACCCATGGTCCACTTTTATGGCGATATATCGAAAAGGCGTTCACCTATAGAACTAGGGCCCACTCCCTTTTAAAATACTCTTTAACACCTTTCGTTTGATACCCATATTGTACAAACGCATTCTATATCACCCCTGGTCCACCTTTATGCCGATTTCTCGAAAAGGCGACCACCTATACAACTACCACCACTCCCTTTTAAAACCCTCATTAATACCTTTAATTTGATACCCATATCGTACAAACAAATTATGGAGTCAACCCTGATCCACCTTTATGGCGCTATCCCTAAATGGCGTCCACCTATAGAACTATGGCCCTCTCCCTCATAAAATACTCTTTAATACCTTCCATTTAATACCCATGTCATACAAACACATTCCAGGGTTTCCCTCGGTTCATTTTCCCACATGGTTTTTTTATGTTGTCACCATAGCTCCCAACTGAGTATGTAATGTTCGGTTACACCCGAACTTAACCTTCCTTACTTGTTTTTTTATAATCTGCAGCATGCTGCGTCTGACTGTCTACATTTCGGGGTATACTCTCGCACTCACACCAACAACAATTGGCAATTTCGGTATTAAACACTTTGACTGCTCAAACCTGCAAACGTATGTAAATATGTTCATTGAATGGTTTAATTTAGCGCGAATCAAAATATTTTTTAAACTTTTCGTTGCATTTATTTAGTTGGGGAGCAAACAGAAAGCAAGAAAGTCGGCAAACGATCGAAACGGGCGAGCGTATAGCGCGTTAGAGTGTTATGATAGAACACTCGAGCCAAAAATGAAACGTACCGAGCCACAATTTGTTTCAATAGAAGGAAGGAAAATACATTTTGAACGTGCAGGAAAATCTATTAAAAATATTTAAAAAAAAAATTATAAAATTAATTAAAAAGCTGTATACACAAAAATTTCATTAATCGTGGTTGAGAATTTATTCAAATAAAATAAATTTAACATTTTTATAGCACTTCCACTTTTAAAAACTCTCGCAATAAGTTGTTTTACAATAATGAACGCCAAATTGTTTTTGATTTGTTTGTGGTTGCTTTTGTTAAGCTGTCAAATTTGTGATGGCCGTCGTGGACGTGGTCGAGGACGCACTAAATCGAGAGCAAGTTACAAATTTTTTTATTTTTTTGTTCCTATAATTAAATATTTTTGTTCAAACTTGCAGGTACAAATTGGGCTACCTATAACAGGAAAATATCGTGATCCAGAATCAGATCAGTATTACAACAATAATAACGTAAGTTGAAAAGGTGTTAACGAAAATTGTTCGAGTGTGTTTTACTCCGTATCAAATAAGGACCAAATAGACAATCTAAGCTAAGCGACGTCCGATGTGACTTAATTTCAACCCAGTCATTCAACAACTTGACAATATATACCTCCGAGGTTATCGTTGTCGTTTTCGAAATATTTCATTTTAGAAGACGTAAAAGAAAAATGCCTCCCGACAGCCTTCAGAGTTTTTCGAATAGCGCGTTTGCCTTTTACTCCTACAAAGGGTGCTCTGTGAATTTTTTCCTAGTTTTTTAATGTTTTAATTCCTGGCGACCATGTTATGGTTACATACATTAGTATGAGTTTTATCACGGATCGTAACTTGGTGTTTGGCCCCGGTTTCAGTGAAGGCCTTCTTTACCCTTTTTTAATGTGTATACTAACAAACACGGAAGACGTTGTTCTGTCCTAATTTTCTGCTCTCACTTTCTCTCTCCCTCCTCCTCTTCTCCTTCTCTTTTTCTCTTTCTTTTCTTTGCTCCTTCCTCTCCCTTTCTATATTTCTGTGTCTATTTCTCCGTATTTGTCTCTTTTTTAGTATCCATATCTCTCCTTTGCTTCCTGTTACTCTCGCTCTCTCTATCCCGCTCCTTCTATCCCTATACCTATGTCTTCCTCTAACTCTATCTCTTTCACTGTGTCTCCCTTTTTCCTTTTTCATTCTTCCTAAATACAAAGTATGCGAAATATATTAATGAAAGGGAATTACAAAATATTACACCATAAATTACATTTTACATAGATCAGTGCCTAGTCCCCTACCTTGAAAAATAGTGGAATTGAATGGTCCCTGATTTGATTCCCGAAATAAAACTTAAAACCCTTTCGGGTGTCAATACAGCAACCTTGGACATTTAAAAAAACGGCTGAGTACAGTCGGAGGTCATAACTAGACCTAATTTTTTTTCTTTACAAATCGGCATAAAATTCGCATAACATAACATAAAGATATTACTTTAAGTTTTATGATGTGCTGAAATGCTCTCGCTGCATATGTGTTTCAACGTTTGGGTCATGGCGAACACACACACAATTTTTTTTTATGTTAACTTTGTTAAAACAGTTTTGGTTTCAATAAAAAGAAATTAACTTTTTTTGATACTAAAATGCAAAACGAAAATTCTATTTGGATGGATTTGACAAGGGTGCTGAGGTTTATGCTGTTGTTGTCCTAGACACACACTTTATGTTCAAGAAAGAATCGGCGCATTCTCGTCTTGGCAGCCACATCACTGTTGACGGATATATGTAAGTTCGAGACTGTGTAGGATTTCGTCTATTTGGGAACCGGCCTTAACAGCAAAAACAGTATCAGCTTCGAGATCAAACGGACTGAGTAGGCAATTGAAAAGTAAATTCATCTCTCGTCGAACAAACTCGTGATCTACAAGTGGCTCATCATACCTGTACATGATATGACTCGGAATCATGGACGGTGTCAAGAAAATATCAGAGGGCTCTTGGAATGTTCGAGAAAAAAGTTCTTCGGAAGATTTATGGTCCTTTGCGCTTTGCGGACGGCGGGTATTTAAGAAGGTATATTGATAAGCTGTATGAGCTTTACGCACTAATGAAAATAGCGCAGGTTCCCCTGGCTAGGACATGTTATGCGGATAGACTACGACGATCCGACCAATAAATTATGTCAGTTGATACCGCAGTTTGGAAGCAGAGGAAGGGGGAGACCTCGATGAGCTGGGGGAGGCAGGTGGAACCCTCCGTTGGTGCTCCCAGTTGGTGACAGTTATCGAGAAAAATGGAAAGCTGCCGTCACTTGTTACGAAATGGCCAAATAGCCTAGGAAGTTAGGCGCTAACTAATGATGATGATAATCTTTATAGTGGGGTTATCTCTTCAGAGTGCCAATGAGCTCATGTAGATAAATTTCCTCTGATGTATCATTTATATATGCATGTTGCGCCTAAAAAAGGCCGTGTTAAGAAACCAACCTTAATAATAAGAGGAACCTACAGTTTTTATAAGGGCTTTGTAGCGAAGCTGTTAAGATAGGAGAATTTTTTATTCCGTATAAGACCTCTCTAATTAAGGAAACTTCCTACCCCAGTGTTATTCCAGAAGGCAAATTACCTGGAAGAAACCACATACTGGAATTTGGTTCAAACACATCGTATCTCAGCATAAATTCAAATCGTTTTGAAGTGAGGTGGGGCGTTCCTCAGCCAAATTATCAGTTGGACGCTTTTTGAAACAAATTTTGAGGTTTGACGTTTTCGACCTAGTTATCTGATGGGTGTTATTCTTATCAAGTTTTTTAAATACTGTATAAATAGTTATAACGAAGCATTTGGCTAAGCCTATGTAACTCATATCGAGTTTCCACTGTACGTGTACTATTTCATTTTCCTTTATATTAGGTCGGTTGAATGTTTTTCCTCTTTTCATACAAATGTTGCAATCGATTTTTAAGCAACTTCTCATTGAGCTACAAACGTGAAACTTTACACATAGGTTGGAACACCGTGACAATACAACAAAAGGAAAATAATCCGTTAGGTGGCGCACGGATCGAAATAATCAGATAAGAATTTGAAAATTTTCAAACCAGCCTTTAAGTAACTTCTCGTGAGCTAGAGATTCCCCCAGTGAGTTAGGGGGTCAGAATATACCCGCGGTAGGTATGCCTGTCGTAAGACGCGACTAAAATACCAGATTCAAGGGGCTGTGTAGCGCAACCCTTCAGGTTGCCAGCGGAATGTACAGCTTCTCCAAACCCAATTGTCAACCTCACCTATCCGCGGCGAATCCTCTTTCACTAACAGACGAGGCTCTGGCAACCCAAGCTCTTCATGGAACGGGGGCGGGGAGGGAGGGATGATGGCCGGAAGGTTTAATGTGGCCATATAAATCGTTCCCGAGATGGTCGGGCTAGCACCTTAATGGTTACCGGAGCGTACCGGATTTGTATCTGGCAAAGGACCATCACATCGATAACACTCCCCAAAGCCTTCGGGGAGCAACCTTATCGCTACAACAACAACAACAACAACATGAGTTAGAGACTTCAAATTTCAAACCTAATTCAAAGGTCGATGACAGCCGATGACACGATACAAAAAGATATTTAGAAAAATCTTACGAAACGGAGGGAATTTTAGGATTGTAAGTTCTCATTGATCTACAACTGTAAAACTTCACAGATAGGATAAAACCCCAAAACAATTTATGAAAAGGAGAACAAAATTCGGTTAGGTGACGCACGGATGGAAATATTTAGATAAGAATTTGGAAATTTGGTGTTTTGAGATCGATTTTAAAGTAACTTCTCATTGAGCTACAAACATGAGACCTCAGAGACAGGTTAATACACCGTGACAAAGGAACAAAAGGAGAAAAAAATTCCGTTAGGGGGCGTACGGATCGAAAAAATTAGATAAGAATTTGGAAATTTGAAACCGGGTTTTAAGTAATTTCTCGATGAGCTACAGGCTAAAAATTTAGAGCTTAATTCATAGGTCAATGACAGCTGATAACACAATACGGGCGCTCGGACTGAGATATTTAGAAAAATCAAATGGAACGGAGGGAATTTCGGGATCGATTTTTATGTAAGTTCTAATTGAGCTACAAGCGTAAAACTTAACAGATAGGTGACACCGAGAAAATTTAAGAATCGGAGAAAATAAAAATAAAATAAAAAAATTTAAGCAGTTCCTTTATATAAATGAACAAAAATTTACGAAAAATGTCTACTTATATAAAGATATATTCTTGCTAAGCTTTGATTTTTAAATTTTGACATAGAAATTGCAAAAATATTTATGAGAAGTAAAAATATAAAGCTGGAGCGCAATTGATTGACTAATATCTCCTTTCCTACCAACTTTCCAATCCAAGTAATATGCGCTCCACTTTTATATTTTTACTTCTCATAAATATTTTTGAAATTTCTATGTCAAAATTTAAAAATCAAAGTTTATCAAGGAGACATTTTTCGCCATTTTATTAAATTTTTGTCCATTTATATAAAGGAAGTGCTTAAAATTTTTTTATTTTATTTTTATTTTGAGGAATAAAAACAGAAAATTTCTAATTTATAACATACTAATTTCTAATTTCAGGGTGCTAAAATTCTTCAAGCCTCGCATTTTGACTATGAATATGTGTTGGGGCATAAAATTGCTTTTTTGTGCGTGGCCAAAGGTAATCCACGCCCACATATAACATGGTACAAAGATGGAACGGAGATTTTCCAGCATCTCTATATGCATGTAAGTGTTGTGTAATAAAATATATTTTTCAAAAATCTTTGAAATGCGTTTTTATTGTCTTAATACAGGTACATGAATGGCGTATTGGCGAAGATAGAGTAAAATCAAAAATCGAGATCGATCCAGCAACACAAATGGATGCCGGTCTCTATGAATGTACAGCCGATAATATGTACTCAATAGATCGGCGCAGTTTCAAAACCGATTTCTCTATTGCTTTTGATTAGGTTTTTTTTTAATAAGTTGTTTTTGCTACAAAAGTTCAGTCTTTTTCAAACAAATTAAAAATAATGTTAAAATATGTATGTATGGATGTAGGAACTATGTATATATTACAAAGAATTACAAAAATGGTTAAAGTTAAAATTTTAGTTTGTATGAAATTCATGGAATAATTTTACAAATATAATTTAATTATTTTTTAAGCTGATTTAAAATTTTGTTATACTTACGTAAAGGATCCTTTTACGATATCAACATAGTCATGTGAACGGGCATAATAGCCATCATCAGAGAGTGCACCCCAGAAATTACTCCATAGCTCATCGTATTTGCTCACAACGGGGGCTGCAAATTGTCTGGAAAGGAGGGAAATTTTAAAATTTTCGTGATTTTTATATTTTTAGAAATTCTCGAGAGTATCAATTTTTGATTTAATGGATTTATACTAAAGGTGCAACAAAGGCATCAAATCATATCGTTCCCGATGTAGTACATACTTATAAGTACTAGTTCTGGATCGCACCGGTTCTGTGTTAAACAAAAGTGTGCCGATAACATCGATAATACCGTATAAAGCTTTTGTAGGGTGTCTGCGTGCCTAATAAAACAACAGTATCATGGGTGACTCTATTTGTGAACAATGTTGTGAAAGCGATGGGTTGATGAGATGACAATCATTAAATCGGAGGCGCAAAACGGTTGCAGCTCGAAGAAGAATAGGGGGTCAATTCCCTAACTGTGAAAAACTGAAAAATGTACACTCATGGAAAACTCATTTGCACATACAATTTACACTTTAAATTTTCATGCGATTCTGTAAATTATTGTGCATATTGTTTTGCTGAATGGGCGCTGAGTCTTATGAGTCAAAGTCTTATGTCAGTGAGAAACTATTCATCAAACGCCATGAAAATAAAAAAGTCATTCTGCAACAGTGCGTATGAGTTTTGAATGTCACAATAGTGTACACTGGCTGCCAAGAAAACTCACGAAGTGAGTTTTTTGTTCACAGTTTTGCTTTACAGAATCAGAATTTCACAGTTTACACAATTTCTTGTGTGCACTTTAAAACTCACAGTTAGCGAATAGGGCCCCAGGACTACGAAACTCGGTTTATAAATGTGCTGAGCGCTGTTTCCACTTAATTTCTAGAGAAACGTATTGCTCAACCCCGATTAATGCTTATTTTGCTGCATTCAACATCAGCATAACTTTGTGTGAAACGCAGAGTTGCGATCAAGGGTGGAAGGCATTGATCACGAATGAATACGATATATCGGTCCCGTGCGCGATATCTACGGAGAGTTACTTTCACAAGCATCTCGTGGTTTAGAGAATCACAAGCAAATATAATTACGAGTTCCACTGGCCCTTTCCAGTCCATTCATGGGTATATGGATCTTGCGTAAGCTAAGCAAGCACTCTGGTTGTTGCATAGATAGTAACGTAAAGGCGGATGAGCTGTCAAAGCGGGCACAAAGGGACCTAATAAAATTGGGTGAGAAAGGGGCGGCAGGTATTTCACTTGATCAACCAAACAGGAAAGACATGGAACTAAATGTGGGGTGCAAAATGTTGAAGATCATGTCTTACGACGTTAGACTAAACTAATTATTTTTGGACTAAAAAAGGGGGCCTGCTGGCTCACGTTGACATCGTTCATTTCGTTCATTAATTGGCGCAAGTCCGGTCACTACCTATGTTTAGCGACAACTGCTGCAATTCGAAGCACCAAGAGAAATTAAGTCTTCCTCTATCTGTCCAACTCAGTGGAGGTCTCCCCTTACTCTCATGACATAACCTAGCCAGCGAAACCATTTTTATTTCTTATACTATATTCATATATACGTAGAGCTCATAGAGCTCAGCTTTTCCTTCTCCTGGTACCAGAGTGATTCGCCCCATTCGACAGGTGTGATAACTCACAAATTTTCATCTGTGCCCTTTAACGGGAGCCCTAGGAAACTTGCAGTTTCAATAGAGTTGGACCAAAGAGATATGGGTTTAAAGGTGTTGGTTACAAATTGCATTTAAAAAGATGCTGACATGCAGGACATGACATGCAGGACATACATTGTTCAACCTATTACATTACACGGGCTTGTGCCAAAGTGACGCGCGTCTCCCTGGGAAGTATGTTTTCCTCAACTGCGAGTTTAGGTCTGTTTATGCTCATCAGGTGCTTGCAGAAATTACTACTTATGTCCCTGGGAGGCGGGGCTATTCAATCAGATGACGAAACTGTTTCTTCAACAATAGAGTTATCTTATCATATATGTAGGTTCTTAGTGCTTGGCTTGAAAGAGTCCTTCGTTTGGTCAAACAAACTTTTCGAAACAATGTGTTCAAGCTATGTGGGATCCTGAACAGCAAATCAGGTTCAACCTATCATAGCCAGGTAACCCTATACAAAGCCGAGGTCAGTCTTATCCAGAACTATGTATCTTGCAACGCAGCGATTCGTCCTAAGTAATTTGGTACCTACATATATCACATTCAATAATTAAATTTTTTATGCAAGACAACAAACCTATTCATTATCAACAACTCGCGCAGCAATTGCGGATCATCTACTTGCACTGCAGCGTCCACATAGAAGATGTAATCACTTTGTTTTTGTTTGGCTTGTTGGCTGTGAAAGGAAAGAAAAAAGAGAAAAATTAAAAGACCGAAACTTCAAATAAAAATTGTTTTTAGCCTACAGTGCCAATTCGCGTCCGCGTTGCTCATTCAGGTCATCATTGGATAAAACAATTTTCGCGCTACGATATTCAGTCTCCAAACGCTTGAGGAAAGATTTCGCCATATCATCATGGAATTTTTGCTAAAAACATTCAAAAACAAAATTTATCAAATATTTTACTGCTTCAAATTAAAAAAGTGCACTTTTTACGCACATTACTGTAAATATATAAATGCATTTTATCTTTTGGATAATTAAGATTTTCGATTTTCTGCAAAAACATGTCGAAGAAAGGCACTGTTTGTGTTGTGATGAGCGCCAACGAGATGATGGGTAAGTGATCTTCCTGCAAGAAAAAACCCCAAAAGACATTAAACACACATTTCTTCAAAATATTATAAGCATTCTCATACACTCACATTCAATTCCAAACGATCTTCTTGACATATCAGGCAGTCGCCATTAAAAGTTTTCGCCAAATAATTTGCAAACGCATTCAACTCCACTTTACTGGGTCCATTGCCGTGTATGATATTTGGTTCAGTCATAAAATTAATATTCTGCAATTTACCCTCATTCGAATCTAAATCCACATTTAATTTCACATCTTCACGTGCGCCATTTAAATTTTGGAATAAACGCGATTGTGTATCCAATTGTATGCCCAACTTTTTACGCTTCTCATTGTCGAGGAATATTTTCGTATAATAAAGTTGATCATCGTCATCATCCTTGACTTTGGCAGCGCTTAAAATGCTATAGATTTCTGGTGCATAACCAATGAATGCGCCTGAGTTGAGGTAAGGTGATGAGTTGGCTTCGGAAACTGGTGGATAAGCTTTGGCTAATTTCATATCAGGCCAACAGAATTTCTCAGCAGAGAAGAGCACTTTGGCGCCAAATTCTTTGAATTTTTTGTAAATATCTTTAAGGCCTGATGTGAAGACGACGTCATAACTGTGGAGGAGAGAGAGCGAGAAAGAGAGAGGTTTAAATATATAACAGAAAAGTAGAGTATTTGGTACCCGCTTGTTAAGTTTGATGTGTAAACTCTACCCATATCCAAACCACTACCTTGAGATAATCGTAAGCCTAGCTGAAGCCGCGAACATAAACGTAACCTTAACTTTAACGAACCATAGCCGTAACCATAACAGTACCTTACTTACTTACTTAATTGGCGCTTAGCCGTTTAAACGAGTATGACCGTCCAAAAAGGCGCGCCAGCATCTTCTTCGCTCAGCTAACTGACTGCTATTGGTAACACCAAAGGAATTTAAATCGTTTTCTACCTGGTCCTTCCAGCGGAGTGGAAGCAAACCTCTTCATCTGCTTCCATAGGCGGGTTTCGATAAAAATACTTTCTTAGCCAGAGAATCATCTTTCATTCGCATAACATGGCCTAGGCATAACATGACCTAAAGCTCATCATTAAATCATCTTCGGTAGTCTGCGTTGCCAATGCGTAGAGCTCCGTAAATCTTTCGGCAGTACTTCAACCGTCATATAGATAAGTCGGAAACGAAGCGGTAACTCTACCATAACTCTAATGGTTTATATAATCACAATCGCAACAGTGATCATAAGCGGTAACCTTAACTAGATATATAGCATGTCGTAAACGAGACTCCAGGCCTACCATAACTCTTAGTATTGCCGTAATTGCATTCATACCGTAAGCGTAATCCTACCACTTCGGGAAGATTCCTGTACTAAAACAACTAAAACCGTACAATAACCCTATATCTTACCAGTGACCATAAACTTAACCATAACCATAATGTAATAATAAACGTACCCGAAACCGTTGCCATAACCATGACCATACCATAACCGTAGTCGTAATATAACCGTAACGATAGCCATAACGGTTAGTTGGAAACGAAACCGCAACTGTACTTAAACTCTTATTATTTCTGTAATCGCAATCGCAACCTTAACCTTGACTCCCCAATTTCAGTGACTATTCCATAGTCATAAACGTACACGAAACCATCGCCATAACCGTAACCGTAATCATAACCATAAGTTTCATGTAACAGTAACCATAACCGCGAAAGGTGGTCTTACTAACGGTTAGTCGTGGTAGCCATAACGGTAACCTACCCAAACTTAACGATAAAGCAATTTTCTTTTTGTTTATGTTCCTCTTCCTCTTCGCTTTGTCTCTGTATTCTCATTACAATCACTATCATTATTCTCATATTCAGGAAGAATCGTCATTTCTGTTATACAGGGTGATCCAAAATTGCATTTCAATACTTCGGTCACATGTTCCTGGGACCAAGCTAAACCAAATATATTAGATACATTTTTTCGAGTTTTACACCCTTTCTTCAAAAAATTGGTGCTTAAATCTCTCATGCCAGCCCTTTGCCACTTATTACATCTCGGTCGATTGCGAGCATATTATTCATCGGAGAAAGATGAGAATTCCACGAATATGTAGGAAGAGTATTTAAATGCAGTTTTGGATCTTCCTCTCATTTTCTATGCTACTAATTTCTCGACTTTGTTCTGATTCGGCTTAAATGCACGCACTACGCGTTTATATTATTATCTTTTAGCTCTTAGTCCCCTTTTACACCATACAGTTCTTGAATTCAAGTCTGCCACGACATGGGCGAAGGAGTTGAGAAGAGAGGGGGAAAAGTACGACGGCATCCGTACCGTCATATTCAACCGTTTAGACTTAGAAGTGCAAGTTGTATCGTTGTGTCTATGACAAAAAGTTTTTAGTACATACCTGTCTGTGAATAAGATAATTGTATCCTTTTCATCTTTGAATGGCTTCACCGCCTCACGCAGCAAGCGTATTTTAAAGCCGCCTCCTAATCCATTCATATCGCCACCTTTCCACTGCTCATCCATGCCTAGGGTATTGACCTTAAATTGATGTGGATGAAAAAGTTTGTAATAAGTTTTGTTAAGTGTTTATAAGAAGCACAGTGGTGGACATAAAAATAGTAAGGCATTAAATAGTACATATATTTTCTTTATAAAACATTTCCATTAAAAATTTGTTTTTTCTTAATGGAACCAAGTTCTTATGGCTTTCACCGGGTTGTTTCGGGGTCGTTATGGGGATAATTATGGTTCAATAGGGATAATTTTCGGATTGCTTACTATTGCGGACTATTTCGGGATGATTTTTGGTATACAAATGGGACTATTTGTAGCCGGTTTGGGAATATGCTCGGAGTCGGGACTATTTCTAGATTATTACTAGATTATTTTGTAACAGTTTTGGGATTGCGTTCGGAATCGCTACTTGGCTATTTCAAGATTATTTTAGAACAATTTCAGGACTGTTTAGGAATTGTGGTCGGGATTTTTTCGGGACAGTTTAGGATCAGTATCTTAGTTTTTTTTTATTAATATCGCCGAGGCTATTTCGTGACCTATTCGTAATTATCTGCGTATAATTTTGGGACTGTTTTCGAGATTGGTTCGCGAATATTTCGGACTACTTTCGCACCCATTCTGAGGCTGTCTGGGATCCATATCGAAATAATTGCTTGAAAGATTCTTGAAATATCGCCGGATCACTTCGAGATCATTTTCGGGACTATTAAGACTATTTAGGGTTTGGTAAAAAAAAATTCTCAGAGGGGAAATTGGTCATCACCTTTAAAAAAAGTCCTATATATTCTTTCAGACTATTAGATATTTGTATGCCAAATTTCAACTGAGTCACAAAAGTAAACGTCCAGCCATCCCGATATCTAGACTTTCAGGATCATGGGACTGCGGGTTAAGGCTAGTTATGATATATTTTACAACCCAAAAATATAAGCTCATTTTAGCCTGTTGCGGATGGAACATGTCAACTATCTCCTTCGATATATTTTTTCAAATTTTATTTCTTGCTAAAACGAAAACTTAATAAAAGATGATCCCTTGAGGTTTCGATAAATGCTTCACTATATAGGTGGATTAAAATACAATACATACATATGTACGTGTTTAAAATTTTGCACACGCAGTGTCTTCTTCACTGGAATAACCCACATGAGACTTAATTTCAGATTCCTTTATATTACAAACAGTTTTAGATCGCCTTATGTCCGCTACTTTTCGTCTTCATTAAATGCCTTATCAGCAAATTTAATTTTTAAAACGCGACAGCTTTTAAATTCTGCTACAACAACAACTAATTCAAAACAATTGTGACATACTTGCAAGTAAAAAATTAATTTATATAAATATCATGAAATACGAACACAGAATTTTTAAGAAACTGATAAGCATAAGCCGGCAACAAGGCTTAGCTTGTGAGCCGGTAGTGGCTTATCTAATACCAGTCATGTTGGCAAATGATTGTCGGCACTGCAAAGAGGTTAGCAACTCAATGAAATTTTGTATACTCAGCGTGCTTTGCACACAGAGTATATTAACTTTGATTGGATAACGGTAGGTTGTACAGGTATAAAGGAATCGAGATAGATATAGACTTCCATATATCAAAATCAGCAGTATCGAAAAAAATTTTATTGAGCCATATCCATCCGTCCGTCTGTGCGTTAACACGATAACTTGAGTAAGTTTTGAGGTATCTTTGGTATGTAGGTTCCTAGGCACTCATCTCAGATTGCTACATAAAATAAACGATATCGGACTATAACCACGCCCACTTTTTCGATATCGAAAATTTCGAAGAACCGAAAAAATGCGATAATTCATTACCAAATACGGATAAAGCGATAAAACTTGGTAGGTGGGTTAACCTTATGACGCAGAATAGAAAATTGGTAAAATTTTGGACAATGGGCGTGGCACCGCCCACTTTTAAAAAAGGTAATTTAAAATTTTTGCAAGCTGTAATTTGGCAGTCGTTGAAGATATATCGATGAAATTTGGCAGGAACGTTACTACTATTACTATATATCTGCTTAGCAAAATCAGATGAAGAACACGCCCACTTAAAAAAAAATTTTTTTAAGTCAAATTTTAACAAAAAATTGAATATCTTTACAGAATATAAGTAAATTATGTCAACACCCAACTACAGTAATGATATGGTGCAACAAAATACAAAAATAAAAGAAAATTTCAAAATGGGCGTGGCTCCGCCCTTTTTCATTTAATTTGTCGAGAATACCTTTAATGCCATAAGTCGAATAAAAATTTGCCAATCTTTGCGAAATTTGGTAGGAGCTTAGATTCTAGGACGATAACTGTTTTCTGTGAAAATGGGCGAAATCGGTTGAAGTCACACCGTTAACACGATAACTTGAGCAAAAATCGATATATCTTTACTAAACTCAGTTCACGTACTTATCTGAACTCACTTTATCTTGGTATAAAAAATGGCCGAAATCCGACTATGACCACGCCCAACTTTTCGATATCGAAAATTACGAAAAATTTAAAAAATGCCATAATTCTATACCAAATACCAAAAAAGGAATGAAACATGCAAATTGGATGGTTTATTGACGCAAAATATTACTTTAGAAAAAACTTTGTAAAATGGGTGTGATACCTACCATATTAAATAGAAGAAAATGAAAAAGTTCTGCAGGGCGAAATCAAAAGCCCTTGGAATTTTGGCAGGAATACTGTTCGTGGTATTACATATATAAATAAATTAGCGGTACCCGACAGAGGATGTTCTGGATCACCCTGGTCCACATTTTGGTCGATATCTCGAAAACGCCTTCACATATACAACTAAGGGCCATTCCCTTTAAACCCCTCATTAATACCTTTAATTTGATACCCATATCGTACAAACACATTCTAGAGTCACCCCTGGTCCACGTTTATGGCGATATCTCGAAAAGGCGTCCACATATAGAACTAAGGACCACGCCCTTTTAAAATACTCATTAACACCTTTCATTTGATACCCAGATCGTACAAACAAATTCTAGAGTCACCCCTGGTCCACCTTTATGGCGATATCTCGAAATGGTGTCAACCTATAGAACTATGGTCCACTCCCTTTTAAAATACTCTTTCATACCTTCCATTTGATACAAATGTCATATAAACACATTCCAGGGTTACTACCCTAGGTTCATTTTCCGACATGGAAATTTTTCCTTATTTTGTCTCCAAAGCTCTCAGCTGAGTATGTAATGTTCGCTTACACCCGAACATAGCCTTCGTTACTTGTTAAATGTAAAGCTTGGTAGCCAAAATTATAAAAAATTTTTATATTTCTTTTTGATTTATGGTGAGGGCAAAAAAATGTAGATATTTTGTACCATTCACACATTCTTTATAACTACTGTTCGTAGCTTTCTTAATTCTTTCTTAAATTCAGCATTTAACAGATTTTATTGCAACTGAATAAGAATAGGACTTAAGAAAAGGCGCAAGTACCAAGTACCAAATACTCGTGAATTTTGATGTGGAAACATAACGATTGTCGTCTAGAAAACTAACGTCGTTAAATTAATTACTTATAGCTCGCATATTTAGACTCTCGGCCTATGTGCGAAGAGCATCGTCGGCTTTTTATCCGTAACAACTGCTACCGACGAGTTATTGTTTTTTATTTGCTTGTTATCGATAGCGAAATTATCGACGAGATATACGTATGTTATCGGCTTAGTATCGTCGAGTCATCGGCATCTTATTGATTTCTTATTGGCTTGTTATAGCCGGCATTTATATGGAAGTTTTACAGGTATTTGTGTCATATCAAACCGATGAGTCGTTGATACCAAATCGATAACAAGCCGAAAACAAATTGGTAAAGGGCTTTGGTCCATAAAATGCTGCTGTTGCGCTCTGCTTGGCTAGATATTCTGAAGAGTATAGGTGTCTCTGAAAGTTCCTCTGGAGTGTGAATGTGAATAAAAGTTGGAGTGGAAGGCGTAGTTGGAGTGAAAGTGTTAGTGTAAGTTGGAGCAGAGGACTTAAGATGCAAGATAAAGAAGGAGAGAATAATTTGTGTTGAGTAAATAAAAAAAGATAAAGGGGAGACGTTGAACGAGAATAATGGGACATGGAGAGAGAGGGAAATATGGAAAATTGTTTGCAGAATCTTCTACGATGAAGTATTTTCCAGACTATTTTATGGAAATTGCCTTTATATTCCAGTAGAGCATAGCTTATTGGTTACAATTACACGCCGAGACTCTTTGAATAGTTGTACACTTGATCTCTCTAGAAAAATTTGGTTACTGATCCGTATTACATACTATAAATTTAATAAATATACCTGAAGCAACATGCTTTGTTCACAAGTTGAGCAGTCTGTATAAGTCTTTAGAAGTATATTTCCAATCCAGAGTACATATTATGAATGTGTTTATGTTTTGTATATTATACTACATATACTATGTATAAATGTTAAGGTACTTATATTCAAAAATTCTAACACATGTTCGAAATGTGTTCCAGCGCGCCGGATGCTGAAGTGAGCATTCGCGGGTTGAATTGGCTTGATGCTGGAGATCGTATTCATATGACAAATTGAATACGTGCAATCAAAGTCATATACATTAGCAATATATGTTAATATATAAAAGGCCTTTATATATACATACATATAATCATTGGGTAGTATTTATAATCCATTATGTACTCTGAAAGAGCGACCCAGTTCTAGTTTGAAACAAGCGTGCATATATGATGACATAGAATGCGATAATGAAAATTATTTTATTTTTAATTCTTTTTTTTTCTCATTTACAATTTGGAATTTTTTTAAAGTTTATCTATTTAAAGTAGTAATTTTGGTACTATATGATCTTTTACGGATACTTTTGCAACTTTATGCCGGTATTTTGTTTTCAAAAGTTGTATAACGTTATTTACAAAGCGAGTTTATGAACCCCAGGTATCGTGTAGGATATTTCTAGGGCTACTCCAGGGATAACAGCTGAGTACTGTAGTTCATTACTTCCCTGCCTTCAGAAGCAGCAGACCTCGCCCCCAAGGCACTGGTGTGTCCGCCGCCACCGTACTGAGGAGGTCACCAAATATATTCTAATTTGATCGCTCTGTTGACATTGGTCCATCATTCACCGATCAACAGGTTTCCTTTAGATACTGGCCAACCATTCGTCGATCCACGTGCTATTATGACATTGGCTCACCATTCACTGATCCACAGGTTATTTTTGACGTCGACTCACCATTCACGGGCCATCTGTTATTATGACATTCAGCAGCCTACTTACGATTTTAAACGTCTGCTTATTATTCACCGATTTGCCTCTTTTGGTATTTTTGTCTTCAGTCAACCACGCTCCGTTTCACTATCCGCATGTCGACCCTTTATCATTGTCCATTTACTATTAACCATCAGTCACCGGTTCGTCGTTCCATTGTTGTTTTTGTAGCGATAAAGACACTCTTTGAAGGTGTTGGGGAGTGTTATCGATAACTTGTTCGAATCTTCACCAGCACCAATGTAACTCCAGAGTTGTTCCGGAATCCATCTGCTCACCGATCCAATGATAATTTTCGGTATCCGTCAACCCATTACACCAGTTCGTTTTCGCAATTCATCAACAAGCGTACACAGTTCCATCGTGCGCCAGTTTCGCCGTTCCACATACACAGGTAACTTTAGCGCCGTTTCATTACTACGCCTTGCATATTACAAACTTCATTACCCACCATCCAAATGTGCTCCATCACCTAACTCCATCGGACGTTCTAAACATCAGTTTTATCAGCCGTCATCTGATACATCTTAAGGCCATTTCATGGAAAGGTTTTGGCATCAGCCTTCAGATTCACCGTTCTCTGGCCATTCACAGCCAGCTTACCTTTAACCGGCGTAGTAGTCATCCACCGATTATCTCCCGACCATTCCGATTAGTTACAACTCTCAGCCCCGGCATACATATGGGCTGTTTATCTGACTCCTATACCAACAAATTAACGTGTATTTATTAGTAACGGAGGCGATAGATTGGCCGAAACCCACCGTACACACTAAGTTATAACAGAAAGCTTAAATAAGCTAATTAGGTCATAAACTTCCGATGCTTGCAGCGGACTTGCATTTTTATATATAAGCATCTTTACTCAGGGTATGGGGGAATCCAAAATCTAAGGGTAAGCGTAAGTGTAGTGGAAGTGGTATGCTATATGGGTGAATATAGAATGTAAGTTTTGAAGTGGGATCTTTGTACGTGGTACAGTTGATATGAGCGAAATCAGACAACAAGTCAAGCCAGGGCGAGGAAAGTAAAGGAAACGAAAAAAACTCAAGGACGAGTTAGAAATTTGTTATCTGAATGTTATAAGTTTGCTATCGATAACAACGGTTATTGATGAGTAATCGATTTTTTGTCGACGAGTCATCGGCTTGTTATAGAAAATTTATCGATTATTTATTGAAAAGTTATCGATATCCTACCAAAATTTTATCGCTTTATTATAGAAAAATTATCGATTTTTAATCAAAAAATTATAGATTTCTATCTAAAAGTTGATCGATTTGTTATTTGAAAGTTAGCGATAAAACTTCAATATAAAGCTTCAACATTCGTATCCCGCCAATAACAAGCCGATAGGAATCCAACCAATAGGAAGCCTATAACTATACGTTCATTATTTATTTATTTATTTATCTCGTATTAATCTAGAAAATGTGAACATTTTCATACAGATTACAAGCAAAAAAAATAGACACAGTTATTTAATCGTAAAACCTAAAAGTTACCTAAAAGTTTAGTTATATAATTCATTTAATATCGATTTAAACATATGTTTTGTGGAGGAAAAGTCCAGACCCACAGGATTTGAAAGCATATTAAACTCTTTTAAAGCTCTTGAAATTGGAGCATTAGACGCCTAATTTGTTCTAACCGTGTCCAGCCAGAAGGTATCGTGATTGCGTAGACTCCTCTGTGGGATGTTGAAACAGATTCTGGCCAGCAGAAATGGGCTGTCAATCGCTCCACTTATCAAGTCGAAAACAAAGGTGAGAGACAGAATAGAACGTCTGCTGTTTAACGATTTTAGGCTTATAAGCAAACAGCGACTACTGTAAGAAGGAATCAGGTCATTGATATGCAACGACCGTAGGGCAAAGCGAACAAAATTTTTTTGCACACGTTCAAGCCTGGTAATGTGACAATTATAGAATGGCCTCCAGATAAAGACGGCGTATTCTAATTTAGACCGCACAAGAGAGGTGGATACTAATTTTAATGTGTAAGGATCGGTAAAATCAGAGCTAAATCATTTGATGAAGGCAAGTGTTGAATATGCCTTCGCAATTATGTAATTGAAATGGGTTTGAAACAGAAATGTACAATCGAATACAACACCAAGATCAGTAATTTCACTTAAAGTGTATAATCGAAGACCATCGATTTTATACCATGTGGGTAACGGACAGCGAGACTTTGAGTAGCAAACATGTGAGCACTTTTTTTATATTAAGGTTCAACTTATTACGTTTACACCATTCGGCAACATTATCTATATCAGATTGTAGCCTTACCATGTCTTCATTGCTGGTTATATCATTGATGAAAATTACGAAGAGAAGCGGGCCCAGAATGCTACCCTGTGGAACCCCAGAAGTCGCAATGAAAGGATCAGATGTTGCCCCATCAACCGTAACTACACATTTACGAGAGGAGAGATAGGAATCAAGCCATTTTAAAAGAGTGGAATGAAATCCTAGAGCTTTCAGTTTCAATAATAAAATTGTGTGGTTCACATTGTCAAAAGCTTTTGAAAAGTCAGTGTAAGCTGAATCAACTTGAAGGGGATTTTGAAACGCAGAAATGCAGTATTCCGAAAATACGGCGAGGTTTGAGACTGTTGAGCGACCTTTAACAAAACCGTGTTGTTGAGCGGAGATCAAATGTTTTACCGCAAAATAAATTTTATTTTTAAATATAGCCTCAAATAGTTTTGAGACTGAGGATATCTTTGAAATTGGCCGATAATTCGCAATATTGTTCTTATTACCACTTTTAAACACTGGAGTGATAGCACTGACTTTCCACGCATCAATAAACACTCCCCGTTCAAGTGATTTATTGAACAGAACTAACAATGGGGAAGCAAGGGCAGAACATTTTTTTAATAGGTATGAAGACCACCCATCCACATCGGTTTTAGTAGACATTTTCAGTTGTCGGATTCCTTCTTCTATATCAGCGAGCGTTAGGGTTAGCGATCCAAAATTTATTGGGGAATTTATGTTCGTGTAACACACCTGATCAAAGTCAGTGCCAGCTTCGAAGTTTGACTTGAAGAAATCAGCAAAGAGATTAACAGCTTCAATAGTGGAGTGCGCTTTGGTCTCATTGAGATAGACAACAGAAGGTATACTCGAACACGATTTTCTGAAATTGACATATCTCCAAAATGATTTCGAGTTTTGCTTTATATCCGATTCGAACTTACGAGTATAATTACGCTTCAAGTCCCTGTTCATTTAAATTTACTTGAATAAAACAGAAATTTCTCTTTATATATAACAGATTTGGATAATTTAAACTTCTTGAAATATTTGTTTCTTAAATTCTTAGGTTTTAACAATCGTTTTGTATACCAAGGTATTTTATATCTGGGTTTCTTAAGGATTGGGATGTGCTTAACGCAGATCTCTCCTAACTTATATTTAAAGATTTCAAAGCAGTTGGCAACATCAACGTTGGAAAGTATTGAATTCCAGTCAATGGCATCAACTGCAAGGTTAACCATATCGGCATCCATTCGACTTAAGCAGAAATTAGTAACTTGTTCATCATCATGAATCGAATTAAACTCATAGAATTCGACCTTTAAAACGAATGGTATATGATGAATACCAGGAGCACATAAAGGATCAAGGCATTCAAATAAAGAAAAATGTACATTATCGTTGACAAAAATTAAGTCTAAAATGCGAGAAAGCCGATTTCGAAAACCATTTATCTGAGAAAGGCCGCAACTGGATAAGTTATCAACCAAGTAGGATTCAGATATATTATTTACGTTATTTGCATATAGCTCATTACTATCATCAATATAAAACCAAACAATATTGCCCAAGTTGAAGTCACCCATGACACAGATACCATCATTATTATGACTAGATGCTACTGCTAAAATATTGTCCACATGTGCTCGGTATAGCATATCGTTGCTTGTCGGAGGAATATAAGAAGCGCAGATTAAAATGTTTGAACCGCCTTTTACTGCCACGCAGAGCTGATCCAATAGTGTATCATCATTCTTCAATGTCACGAGTGACGAGCGAAATTTCCGATTAACTACTATAAGAACACCTCCGCCTCTACTGTGACCATTTTTAATATAATCACGGTCCTTTCGAAACACATTGTATAAATTCGAATCGAAATATTAATTATCAAAGAAAATGTCGTTTAGCCACGTCTCAACGAGATATCGATAATAAGCCGATAATAGAACAACTGGTCGGTATCGGTGGAAATTATCTGTTTCTGGTAAAGTTCCGTCTGTTGCGGTTTAACTTCAACCCTTGGACGAGCTCTGGTTAATTTAAACATATTACTTTTCGCGACATACGCCTGTATGTTGGCACATCGAAATTCTCTAGTACTTGGTACTCATGCCTTTTTTTTGTAAAAACACTGTTATGCCGCTTTTAGTAGTATCACCACCCGACATGCATATCAACAAGAGAATGAGAATATAAGAAAAAATGCAAGTAATCACTTGCAAGCATTTCATTCGCTCGACAGTCGCTTAACCGCGTGTGTGCAAACTTCTTAAACTGTTTGTAAAAGCTTAGGCTTAAGTAGAAACAGTTAGCATTTGATAGATCATGGAAGGCGCGACCCACGATGAAGCAAGTCTGTATCGCAAAACAGACGTAATTCCCTTATTTTGCACAGGTCCGCCACATTGATCAGTAGTTAACTTCGGTCGCCCACTACTTTTAGTGTGTCCGGAAAGTGGGCGTCCACCGACATCCACCAATTCGTCAGCTACGATACACCGGACACACATTTCACCAACCACCGCTTAGATGGAAATCGATAAACCGATTTGTCATTTGCTTATCAGCAATGCTACCCATCGACATCCATTCATCCACCGAACTGTCATCTGCGATTCGTCGCATATCGATTCTACATACCACCGTTTGGTTGGGAATCGATCCGTCATCGACGCCACCATCCGCCAGTTTAACCATCGTAACGCCCCTCTACTGATCGATAAGACACTAGTCTGCTGCAAAACTCCGTCGCTGTGAACCGATACACTAACATCCGTAAGGTGTCCGGCAACCGAAACACCGTTCACCGAAACCAGATCACTGTTCACCGTTCACAGATTACAACAGCCATCGTAAGGTGTACGTCAACCAGTACACCGTTCACCCGTTGCGCCGCCTGTCAACCGATTATAACGGCAGTCAGACGCTGTCCATCAATCCTACGCCTATCACGCTTTTCATTAATCAGCTGTTACCCGCCAGCATTTTTTGAAAATTTTGATCAAAAAATATTTAAATATCACACCCCAAGATGATTAAAAACGTTCAAATTTAAAAGCATTTTCTGTTCGAAAATTAATGTATCGTCGGGAGAAAAATGTACCTTAAATGTGATTATTCTTCAATAATCATTTATGATTTCTATTTCGAAACGCTTTTTATTCATAATTGATACCATTGTAAAATTGAGTTTTAATTGTTTTAGAGTAATATTTGACTGCTTTTCACAGTCATTTTCTGATAATATTCGTGAACATATTTCAATCGTTTTGGTTGAGATTTTTTAATAATTTTTAAATGCGATTATGATGCATAGTAATGTTATTTGATCAGGGGAAGAAAGCATGCGAAAGTGAGCTATTTGAACCACATGTCACTCGCAAACAAACTTGATCGATATACACCTGCGACTACAACATCCAACATCAGCTGTGATGGTCAATATCTTAAAATAAGATATGGTACAGGATGTTGAAGACATATGCAGGTACATATGTCAAGAGAGTTTCACTTACCTGGGGTTCAAATAGCTCACAACCTTTGTATTGTCCAACTATTACGTATTTTCTGGGAAGCCGAAGGTGGAGAAATGGTTGGGGAAATCTTCGGTCGAACAGCATTTGCATTATATTGTCTTGAAGAAAGCTTAATAATAAAATTTGTATATATTGTAACGAATTTAGGGAAACTCCGCTTATTTTACACCTTCTACTAACGTTCGTATCGATAAATTGTTGAATAAATAACTCCAATATTCAATAATGCAAAATGTATTAGAATACTTCACAATAACACTTATACTTCGTAACTGATAGCGTGCTTAAATCAAACTGATTGCTCATGCCTCAGCTGGTGTTGCTTTTATACTCTTCGGTTTCCTCGTTCGCACATTTCTAGGCGTTTCTCCTTCTAGAATTTACTAGTTCGCTGAAGATTGCATACTTTTGTGAGTATCTCTCCCCTGCTTTATGTACATATGTGTAGACATAATGATTGATTTGTTTATGTAGATACAAGTGACTGCTTAGTATCGGCTTAGAGATGATAGTATCCCTTAGTGCTGCTTATATTCGTCACAATATGTACATATTTTTTCATAATCGAAAAAATGTGTGTATGTGAAAAAAATAAGATTTTTAATGAAAAGTAAAATTTTAACGAGTACAAAATTCATTATTCAGTCAACAAATATATAGTCAGAAAAGATTCAAAAAGCTGAATTTAAAATGATTATAAATTCTTCATCACCTAAATTAAGCACATTTGATTCAAATATGATTCCAAAAAGTTATCGAAAAATGCTTTTCAGTTTTTGATCATCAAAAGTATTCATATTTGATTATTTCTTTTGTTCAATTGTATTGTAACGAATTTACTGCAAATCCTCTTATTTGCAACCTTCTGCTAAGTTCGAATCACTAAACTGTTGAATAAATAACTCCAATATTTAATAATGCAAAATGGCCTTTATTAAAGTAGTTCACAATAAATAACTCTATAATGCAAAATGGCCTTTATTAAAGTACTTCACAATAAATAACTCTACTATTGCCCGACAGATAGCGTGCTTAATCGAAACTGAATTATTGCGCCTCGACTGTTGTTGCCTTTTATACTCTCTGATTTCCTCGTTCGCCTCTTCTAGGCGCTTTCATTTCCAGAATCTACTAGTTGGCCATCAACTATCAAATTTCTTTGCTGTAACTACAATTGCACGATTTTATAGCTTCTCTCATTGCATACTTTCGGGAGTAACTCAGATATATGCATGTGGTCGTGCGTTGCTTCTCAGCTGCGTGTACGTACATATGTGTAGACATAATGATTGATTCGTTTATGTAGATACAAGTGACTGTCTGGTTTATTGTTGTTGTGACTTCATTTACTTAGCATTAGACTAGGGATCACTTAGTGTCACTCATATTCGTCACACTGCCCTCCACCTAAGTCTGATCGTCCCGATCAGACAAATCTCTCGATCTAAACGCTGCATCTCCAAATGAACCACTCTTCTACTCCGTGGTTTCCCAGTGGTTTGTATGCGGTAGATGGTATCACTGATCTTCTTCACAACTTTGTTCGGGCTTTCCAACTGCACCGAATCTTGGATGGAACACCTTTCCGCCGGGGAGAGTTGTATAACCGTACCAAATCTCCCTCCAAGAAACCTTCCGAATTATTGTTCTCATCGTACCTGCGTTTCATCTTACTACTCATTATCCTTGATCGTTCCCTCGCACTCTGTTGTTTGGCCAATGAACTACTTTGTAGAGCTTGCTCTTGACGGATTGGCTTCACATACTCAGTATCGTTCCGACGTTTCCCAACAGAAGTGCGCGCTGGCTTGAAACCACCCTTGCATTCTTTCTGGAAAATTATTTCAGTCGTTTTAGTGCGTCCATTAGGTTTTTTCAATGCCAGTGTTTCTCTCGCAGGTACTTTTGATTTCGCTTTATTTGGCCCATTCGATCCATCAACCTTTGCTTGATCTACTTTCCTTGACTTTCGTGGTCTCTGTCGAATCTTCTCCACCAGTACCCGATTACTGCTGAACCCTTTCCCCAAACTAAAGATAAGTGGTATATCCTGGTTCTTATAGCGCATAATCTTTCTCCGCATATCGATCCTGATCTCATGGTCAACTAAGAAGTCCACTCCCAATATGACTTCATCAACAATCTCCACCACAATGAATTTGTGTAGAACCATGACCTTTCCAATTAATACCTCACATACCACTTCTCCTTGGACGGTTATACTCGCCAGTGACCGTACGCAACCTTGCTCCAAGTAACGGTTTTACTCTCCTGTTGACCAAGTCAGATCGGATTAAGGAATGAGATGCGCCCGTATCTACAGTCAGTACACGCTCCTTGCCATCCAGCTTTCCTTCGACGGCAAGACGATTTTCTTCCAATTTGCGACACAGATATCACAGAACATTCAATAGCTGGGGCAAGTTTTTGTTCTTTACATCTGACACGCTCTTGTTCATCTCCGCTGGGGTTGTTCATCTCCTCCAGCTTTGCGTTTACGGCCACCCACATTGTTGGAACTATTAGGACCAAGATCGCAAGACGGGCAATGTGACCGGGCTTCCCGCATTTGAAGCATTTGATAACTCTTCCACTCCGCTTTTGCGATCCTTTCAGCACCTCCAATATTGCGTCTACCCACTCTGGCCTTTCTACTTCCACACGACGTGCTTTGAAAACTGGCTTACACAAAAGCGACGCTGTTTCCTGAATCAGAGCTTGTGATACCGTTTCTGCGAATGTTGGCTTTGGGTTTGCGTATGTAGCTCGCTTTGTTTCTACGTCCCGTATGCCATTTATAAAGGTCTGAATCTTTACCCTTTCAGTGTATTCCACGGATGCGCCCGCATTCGCTAAATGTGCCAGCCTTTCAACATCCGACGCAAACTCTTGCAATATTTCACCAGGCCTCTGGAAGCGGTTCAGTAACTCCACTTGGTATATCTGTCTCCTATGCTCAGTTCCGTATCGTCTCTCGACAGCGGCCATCAATGCTTCATAGTTGTTCTGCTCTCCTTCGGGAATCGTCTGTAGGCTGCTGGCCCTTTCAATGCCACGAACAGAGCTGCAGCTTTATCTTCAGCATTCCAGTTGTTCGCTGCCGACGTCTTCTCAAATTGGAGCTTAAATACCTGGAAAGGAACAGAACCATCAAACGTTGAGGATTTTACCTTCAGAGTATACGTTGACGTTATTGGACGGTTCAATTGTAACTCCGGAATACGATCTTTTAAAGCATCTATCTCGGCCTCCATTTTATCTTGTCGACCACTGAACCCTTCCTGAAACTGCGTTAGTTTCTCTTCCATAGGCGATTCTAGTTGTGCAGAGATCTGCGATGATACCTGTGCTGAAATTTGTGTCGACATTTCTGATATACGTGCCTCTTGTGCTTCAATTTTAGATGTTATTTCTGACGACATTTCTGAGATACGTGTCTCCTGTGATTCAATCTTCGCTGTTATACGGTTCTCCTGGGATTCTAGTTGTTTTTCTATTTTGGATGTTATGCGGTCCTGCTGGGATTCATATATGTCTTCTGTTCTTCCAGTTGTGATGTCATGTTGGTGGATATTTGTGATGACATTTCGGACATTTGTGCCGATATTGCAGCCAATATCATGTTCAAGTCTGTGGTCGCCGTTGTCTGCGGGGTTTCATTTTTCTCCTCCAATTTTGTTGTCTCATCGCAATCAAGATGAAAGACATACTCTTCCACGTCAATTCCTTCTAATTCCATTGCCTCTCGTAGTCGTGCCTGAAGTTCGAGTTTAATGCCGGTTGTATTCAATCCACGGTTCTCCAACTCCTTCTTCAGTTGCTGGATCTTCAATTCACTGAACTTTGCCATGTCCTTGTTGTCCTCTGGAATTTATTCAACAATTCCTCTTCTGACACCAATTGTAACGAATTTACTGCAAATCCTCTTATTTGCAACCTTCTGCTAAGTTCGAATCACTAAACTATTGAATAAATAACTCCAATATAATAATGCAAAATGGCCTTTATTAAAGTACTTCACAATAAATAACACTACTATTGCCCGACAGATAGCGTGCTTAATCGAAACTGAATTATTGCGCCTCGACTGTTGTTGCCTTTCATACTCTCTTTTCTCGTTCGCATCTTCTAGGCGCTTCCATTTCCAGAATGTACTAGTTGGCCATCAGCTATCAAATTTCTCAGCTGTAACTACAATTGCACGATTTTATAGCTTCTCTCATTGCATACTTTCGGGAGTAACTCAGATATATGCATGTGGTCGTTCTTCTTCGTTGCTTCTCAGCTGCGTGTACGTACATATGTGTAAACATAATGATTGATTCGTTAATGTAGATACAAGTGACTGTCTGGTTTATTGTTGTTCCGACTTCATTTACTTAGCATCAGACTAGGGATGTGAGTATCACTTAGTGTCACTCATATTCGTCACAGTAGGATAACTCATTAATTCAAATTCAAAATTTAATCATCTATAGTTACAGTTCCCCTCCAATATTATAACTAGATACAATTCTCCGCCACGGTGCGTGTGTGTGTACGCCGGAGCCAAATATCACCAACAAACCAACGTTTATACATTTCGAAGGGGAATGGGTGACTTCTCGTGGTTGGATTAAAAAGTGCTACCGCAGCCTTCGACGAAACCCACCATGAAACATAAGTTATATACATTAAAAAGCTAGTGCATGCAGTTCTCGAAGTTTTTGCTACATAAGCAATTGATTGGAAAAGAAAAAAATATATTTTAAGTCAAGTTCTACAAAGGTGTCGAAAATCTAGCAAGATCTACTAAGCCTATTAACATAATATTAACATAATACTTCTATAATAAAAAAAAATATATGTAAAAACCATTGGACATGTTAATTATCAAATAAACTATCAAACATAACGTCATTAAGCAAATAGGCACACCCTAACCAATCAGTTAAAACGATCTTAATTAGTAAGTCAGAGGGTTTCAGTGTCAAGCTCAGAAATTCAATAGTTGATTGTTAATTTGTTTTTTATACTCAGTTGAGCAGAGCTCACAGAGTATATTAAGTTTGATTGGATAACGGTTGGTTGTACATATATAAAGGAATCGAGATAGATATAGACTTCCATATATCAAAATAATCAGGATCGAAAAAAAATTTGATTGAGCCATGTCCGTCCGTCCGTCCGTCCGTCCGTCCGTCCGTTAACACGATAACTTGAGTAAATTTTGAGGTATCTTGATGAAATTTGGTATGTAGGTTCCTGAGCACTCATCTCAGATCGCTATTTAAAATGAACGATATCGGACTATAACCACGCCCACTTTTTCGATATCGAAAATTTCGAAAAACCGAAAAAGTGCGATAACTCATTACAAAAGACAGATAAAGCGACGAAACTTGGTAGATGGGTTGACGTTATGACGCAGAATAGAAAATTAGTAAGATTTTGGACAATGGGCGTGGCCCCGCCCACTTTTACAAGAAGGTAATTTAAAAGTTTTGCAAGCTGTAATTTGGCAGTCGTTGAAGATATCATGATGAAATTTGGCAGGAACGTTACTACTATTACTCTATATGTGCTAAATAAAAATTAGCAAAATTGGATTAAGAACACGCCCACTTTTTAAAAAAAAAATTTTTTTAATTCAAATTTTAACAAAAAATTTAATATCTTTACTGTATATAAGTAAATTAAGTCAAAATTCAACTCCAGTAATGATATGATGCAACAAAATACAAAAATAAAAGAAAATTTCAAAATGGTAGTGGCTCCGCCCATTTTCATTTAGTTTGTCTAGAATACTTTTATTGCCATAAGTCGAACAAAAATTTACCAATCCTTCTCAAATTTGGTAGGAGCATAGATTCTATGACGGTAACTGTTCTCTGTGAAAATGGGCGAAATCGATGGAAGCCACGCCCAGTTTTTATACACAGTCCACCGTCTGTCCTTCCGCTCGGCCATTAACACAATAACTTGAGCAAAATCCGATATATCTTTACTAAACTTAGCCCACGCACTTACCTGAGCTCACTTTTTCTTGGTATAAAAAATGGGCGAAATCTGACCATAACCACGCCCACTTTATCGATATCGAAAATTACGAAAAATGAAAAAAATGCCATAATTCTATACCAAATACGAAAAAAGGGATGAAACATGGTAACTGGATTGGTTTGTTGACGCAAAATATAACTTTGGAAAAATCTTTGTAAAATGGGTGTGACACCTACCATATTAAGTAGAAGAAAATGAAAAAGTTCTACAAGGCGAAATCAACAGCCCTTGGAATCTTGGCAGGAATACTGTTAGTGGTATTGCATATATAAATAAATTAGCAGTACCCGACAGATGATTTTCTGGATCACCTGGTCCACATTTTGGTGGATATCACGAGAACGCCTTCACATATACATCTAAGGGCCACTCGCTTTTAAAACCCTCATTAATACCTTTAATTTGATATCCATATCGTACAAAAACATACCAGAGTCACCCCTGTCCCACCCTAATGGCGATATCTCGAAAAGGCGTCCACCTATAGAACTAATGCCCCCTCTCTCTTAAAATGCTCAGTAACACCTTTCGTTTGATACCCATATCGTACAAACATTCTAGAGTAACCCCTGGCCCACCCTAATGGCGATATCTCGAAAAGGCGTCCACCTATAGACCTAGTGTCCACTCCCTCTTAAAATGCTCAGTAACACCTTTCGTTTGATACCCATATCGTACAAACATTCTAGAGTCACCCCTGGCCCACCCTAATGGCAATATCTCGAAAAGGCGTCCACCTATAGACCTAATGCCCACTCCCTCTTAAAATGCTCAGTAACAGCTTTCGTTTGATACCCATATCGTACAAACATTCTAGAGTCACACCTGGCCCACCCTAATGGCGATATTTCCTATAGAACTAAGCATTACTCCCTATAGAACTAAGCATTACTCCCTTTTAAAATACTCATTACCACCTTTCATTTGATACCCATATCGTACAAACACATTCTAGAGTCACCCTGGCCCACCCTAATGGCGATATCTCGAAAAGGCGTCCACCTATAGACCTAATGTCCACTCCCTCTTAAAATGCTCAGTAACACCTTTCGTTTGATACCCATATCGTACAAACATTCTAGAGTCACCCCTGGCCCACCCTAATGGCGATATCTCGAAAAGGCGTCCACCTATAGACCTAATGTACACTCCCTCTTAAAATGCTCAGTAACACCTTTCGTTTGATACCCATATCATACAAACATTCTAGAGTCACCCCTGTCCCACCCTAATGGCGATATCTCGAAAAGGCGTCCACCTATAGACCTAATGCCCACTCCCTCTTAAAATGCTCAGTAACACCTTTCGTTTGATACCCATATCGTACAAACATTCTAGAGTCACACCTGGCCCACCCTAATGGCGATATCTCGAAAAGGCGTCCACCTATAGAACTAATGCCCCCTCTCTCTTAAAATGCTCAGTAACACCTTTCGTTTGATACCCATACCGTACAAACATTCTAGAGTCACCCTTGGTCCAGCTTTATGGCGATATCTCGAAAAGGCGTCCACCTATAGAACTAAGGATTACTCCCTTTTAAAATACTCATTACCACCTTTCATTTGATACCCATATCGTACAAACACATTCTAGAGTCACCCTGGCCCACCCTAATGCCGATATCTCGAAAAGGCGTCCACCTATAGACCTAATGCCCACTCCCTCTTAAAATGCTCAGTAACACCTTTCGTTTGATACCCATATCGTACAAACATTCTAGAGTCACCCTTGGTCCACCTTTATGGCGATATCTCGAAAAGGCGTCCACCTATAGAACTAAGGATTACTCCCTTTTAAAATACTCCTTACCACCTTTCATT
The DNA here is from genome assembly GCF_040869045.1 of Eurosta solidaginis. Lineage (NCBI taxonomy): Eukaryota > Metazoa > Arthropoda > Insecta > Diptera > Tephritidae > Eurosta > Eurosta solidaginis. Next base: position 44,851,810 of record NC_090323.1, read on the forward strand.
TGATACCCATATCGTACAAACACATTCTAGAGTCACCCCTGGCCCACCCTAATGGCGATATCTCGAAAAGGCGTCCACCTATAGACCTAATGCCCACTCCCTCTTAAAATGCTCAGTAACACCTTTCGTTTGATACCCATATCGTACAAACATTCTGGAGTCACCCCTGGCCCACCCTAATGGCGATATCTCGAAAGGGCGTCCACCTATAGACCTAATGCCCACTCCCTCTTAAAATGCTCAGTAACACCTTTCGTTTGATGCACATATCGTACAAACACATTCTAGAGTCACCCCTGGCCCACCCTAATGACGATATCTCGAAAAGGCGTCCACCTATAGACCTCATGCCCACTCCCTCTTAAAATGCTCAGTAACACCTTTCGTTTGATACCCATACCGTACAAACATTCTAGAGTCACCCCTGGCCCACCCTAATGGCGATATCTCGAAAAGGCGTCCACCTATAGACCTAATGCCCACTCCCTCTTAAAATGCTCAGTAACACCTTTCATTTGATTCCCATATCGTACAAACACATTCTAGAGACACCCCTGGTCCACCTTTATGGCGATATCTCGAAACGGCGTCCACCTATGGAACTAAGGATCACTCCTTTTCAAAATACTCATTAACAGCTTTCATTTGATACCCATATCGTACAAACACATTATAGAATCACCCCTGGTCCACCTTAATAGGGACATCTCGAAAAGGCGTCCACCGATAGACCTAAGGCCCACTCCCTCTTAAAATGCTCAGTAACACCTTTCATTTGATACCCATATCGTACAAACAAATTCTAGAGTCAGCCCTGGTCTACCTTTATGGCGATATCCCTAAATGGCGTTCATCCATAGAACTATGGCCTATTCTCTCTTAAAATACTCTTTAATACCTTTCATTTGATACACATGTTATACAACCACATTCCAGGGTTACCCCAGATTGATTTTCCTTATTTTGTCTCCATAGCTCTCAACTGAGTATGTTATGTTCGGTTACACCCGAACTTAGCCTTCCTTACTTGTTTTTTTTTGTTTTGTTTTGACTGCTCTCGTGGGGCGATCGTTTTGTTGGATTAGCTGAAGATAAGTCTCCAAAAAACCTGTTTTTGTTTATTGATGATATGAAGCCGGCATGCTGAGCCACAACCTAGACCGTTAGACGAGGCTTATAATATATGTAAACTTGCTATACGTATGTAATTGGTAGGTATGCAAATACATAACTAGTATGTAAATATGTACTTATGTATTTTTACCATTACAAAAACAATAGCTTACGATATTCTTACAAGGAATCTTACACGGGGGTGTTAAATACAACATTTGCAAAATAAGATTTCAAGTATGCACATAAATAAAAGTGTGTTAATTAAAGTTGGTGATTTATGAATGAAAAGAAGGAGGAAAAACAAAAAAACAAAATTTAAAGTGTTTTGATTTATAATATGTATATAGTAAAGTTATCAAAAGAAATATTGACACTAATATGACTTGATTTCTTAGTGGAGATCACGTAGTTCATTTATGGATTATAACATTTCAGGCATTTCAAAGAACTTCGAGTTTTCTACAACAATTTTCATTTTTCTAATACTCATCTTAGTTTGTGGTTAGTGTGCTTGCCTACCCTATCAAAAAGGTCACAGGTACATGCCCTCATTCAAGTACCATCAAGCGTTAAATTGTTACAGAAAGTGTTTTCAAAACGTAGTCGTTTCCCCCTTGTTGAAGAGAGTCATGTCTGGAGATGCGATTAAAGAACGCCATGACTTAGAGCTTGGGTCATAAATACCTTGGAGGGGTGACATAACGTCAAGTGTATCAAGATGATGAGCGTTATTCGAAAAGGCAAGAACGTGGAAAAAGTCAACGAAAAGGAGCTCAAAGCTTGCATGAAGGGTTCTTGGGCTTTGAGGAACTAACTATCGGCACAACTAATGTCTCGAGGCAAGCATCTTCTTTGAGGGAAAGCATTAGAGACCGCTACCTGAGCTACTTGCGGTTAAAAAAGGTGAAAATAAGGGTTGAACAGCCTAGGATTCGGTGTTTGGCCCCGAAATGTTGCTTATGATAGTCTTCTTCGACTAGACATGCCAGGAAGCACTTTTATTTTTGTTTCAGCTGGCGTCGTATGTGGCAAAAGAGACGAAGTTGATCGAAAGAAAGAGAGATAGTTATAAAAAAAGATGATTGGACATTGCCTTCTGGCGTCACATGCCTTAAATTTGGATTGGTCAGTGATAGCAGATGTAGGAAGTGCGGGTTGGAGGAGGAAACGATCGAGCACGTTTTGTGCCCTGCGCTTGTCAGGCTAAGACTCCAGCTATTAGATGTAATACAGCTGTCAAATCTAGAAGCAGCGTGTGACATATGTCCTAGAAATCGTCTAGTATTTGCCAAGAAGACGGAGTTATTTTATAACATGCGTCTTGATTTTTGATAGGTGCTTTCAGTTTGGTCGTTATACAAACTTCTGGTAACACTATGCACTCATTTAGTCTATGTGAGGCTCTCATGCACCGGCCAGCTCAACCTAATCTACCCTAAGCTTTCTAAATCTATTTTTAGTACAAGTTTTGTAGTGCAATTAACTTTAGTCTTACAAAGTGCAACTTATCGTATTGTAAAGAATTTTAGGCAGTTCTGCTTATTTTGTACCTTCTGCTATCGTTCCAATCGCTAAACTGTCAAATAAATAACTGCAATATTCAGTATTGCAAAATGGTCTTTATTAACGCTACTTTGGGAGTAGTACAATTACAATTATAGCGTACTTCGCTAAAGAGTGTTAAAATCAAACTTATTGATTATTCCTCAGCTTGCGCTGATTTCATGCTCTCTGTTGCCTCGTTCGAGAATTTCTTCTAAGGTTTAGACTTTTCACGAACATGCCTTCTGGAAGAGTTGTAACTCATACTTAGTTATTTAGCTATATGCATATGCATATGTATATGTGAGTAACAACTTCTGCTCTTAGTTGATGATAACGTAATGTGTGATTGTTTCTCTTTCTTCAAGCTGCTGGTTATGTGTATGTGTGGCTGCTTGCTTTAATGTGTACATGTACATAAGTGTGGCTGCTTACTTTATTGTTGCTGTGCATTTATTTAGTAGCAGCATAGTGATGTATAGAACGGCTAATATTTGCCACACTATTGATTTTTGAGAATTTTTTCCGAAGAGTGCGCTATTTTTTATTCCATACGATGGGCACATAGCTTTATTTTTTTTTTTTATGAAAAACAAATTTAAAAACGCTTCAGAAGCAACTATCAAAAATCAAAACGAACTCTGAAATACCTCTAACTTGTACTTTGTTAGATTAAAAATGATGGTGCTATAAAACTGCGTACTCAAGAAGTTCGGAAAATTCTAAATAAAAAGTTGAAAATTTTCGTAAATTTTTTCGAATTTTCGAAAACGTGTTTGTGATTCTTTTGCATTGTTTTAGTTATAAAATTCATTGAAGTTTGACAAAAATTTACAAAAATTGTCACTGCTATTTTAGTGTTAGGTGCTGTATCTGGAGATACTTTTTCCCTAAAACAATTCAATAGGAAACAGTTTAGCGCAGTAAATTTTTTAATTACTTAAATACTAAATCTGATTTTATAGTATCAAATAATGGTAATTTTAATAATTTAACACGCTGTTAAGAACAATTTTCATTTTTGTTGACCAAGAAATGGAAAAAGCACGTTTAGCAAGAGCAGAAGAACAATATTTTTTATTCAATGCGTTTAAACTGGAATAGTATTTTTTTTGTATATTTATTATATTATTGCAAATTATGTAGATTAGTAATTATCAATTCAAATATTATTCAATAATACAAGAAAACTCGATCTTAGAAAAATCTAAAACAAGTTTTTTCTTTGTCGGCAAGCAATTGTTGTTTGTTCTTTTGTTGTGCTTGTGGTGCCATTGGAACTGTTCTTAGAATACATTTACGATTTCAATATCCGGCATTCGATAAACGCATTTAATAGCCTAAAATCTTTGTGACAGTTTGCTATTCATTTAGTTAATCTAATTATGGTTAAATTTTTCTACTACTGGCATAAGTTGTTCTATTTATTTTAATCTTGCTTTTGCATAATTTTTTTGTAATCCCATATCACTTTTGCTCTGTTAATCAGATGGGATATTCCATCGTCACGGGTGGCACACTTGTACGCAATATATCATTCTGATAAAACTAGCTGAAGATTTCAGGTCCTAAAAGGTAGGTTGAGACACTTAACATTCGATCAGTGCCGTTGTTAAAAAACCCACAATATCTTAATATATATGCAAATTATAATTAGAATTGTTACGAATTTAGTGCAATTCCGCTTATTTGCAACCTTCTACTAACGTTCTGTTAAATAAATAACTCCACTATTCAATGATGCAAAATGGTCTTTATTAGAGTACTTACAATAACACTTATCTATACTTCGCAACCAATAGCGTGCTTAAATCAAACTGATTCTCATGCCTCAGCTGGTGCTGCTTTTATACTCTTCGGCTTCCTCGTTCACATACTTCTAGGCGTTTCTGCTTCTAGAATTTACTAGTTCGCTGAAGATTGCATACTTTTGTATCTCAGAAATATGCATGTGTATGTGTGAGAACTACTTTGCTGAGGATTGCATAATTTTGGAGTATCTCTCCGCTGCTGTATGTACATATGTGTAGACATAATGATTGATTTGTTTATGTACATACAAGTGACTGCTTAGTATCGGCTTAGAGATGATAGTATCCCCTAGTGTTGCTAATATTCGTCACAGTATTATAATTGTCACGGGTGGGACAAAAAAAAAATACGCTATCCATTAGTGAAGTCATAAATTATAAAAACTCTGCAAATATATGGAAGTAGCTTGTTTAGTTTAAATACTTCTAGATAAACGAACATTTCGGGAATCCAATAGTATACAATTAGCGATGGGAAAGGGGTAAATACTCGGTAAATTGGTTATATATGGTAAAAATGGGTAAATACACAAATATTTACCCAAAAGAAGGGTAGAAATAATCTTTTGGAAATATTTTGACAGTTGCATAGTTATCGCTTGAGTGAAAATGGTTTTCAGTCACTGATCGTAAAACGTAATATGGGTCCAGCACTCTACCTTAGGAGCAACCAAAGGTATTGAAAACTCATTTAAAGAATAAATTAAATATGTTTCGTGCAATTTAAGGTTTTAACAACATTTGTACCCACACGCTGTCCCGTTCTGTAAGAAAAATTATCTCCGCATTAAGGTTCACTTCCTCATGGAACGTCCCCAATGTCAACGCTGTTGTCTTATTTAAAATATTAATTAATAAAATTGAATTTGCAAAAGAATTTGCTTGAATTTCTAGCTAGAAATTTATGTTGAATTAATTATCTTGATGCAACTCGTTAGAGTCCAATTCACATTTGAACAGTAACTCGAACAGGTTCGTTTTAACACATCTGGATTTTTATCAACTAGATATTTTATTTTTAAAATGGCGATGATCGCTTTTATAATCGCATATTCAATAAGTAGCATTCACTTTTGTTCGCAGAATATAAAAAAAAAAAACAATAAATTACAGCAAGTAATGATCATAGGTTAAAGCCGGTCAGAACTGTTCACTGTACCAAAAATCGCTGTGTTGTTTTTTACCACTTAAACCTCCCAGCCAGTCTTTATTTTTCATCAGAAGTGTAGAACGGTAAAAATGTATGCAAGAAGATTGGTAAAAGTATCTGGCAAGACCTCTTAGAGCCTACAGAATTTTCTGTAGCTTCTATAGAGAAGTTTTTGCCTGGTGGCCTCACGATCTAAAATCCTACTCTAGTCAAGTAGCAACTATAACATTTCCGACTTAGTTAGCTTTAATCATGCAAGCAACGCATTGAGTGCAACGTCTGTAACAACATATTACGTGTTCTTGACAATGCAGCCCCTAAACAGGACCACAGAAATACTACAGTCCACCTTTTGTACTAATTTCGTTGTTATTGTTGTTGTAGCAGTGCAGCGCCTCATCCAATAGGTGCGATTACCCTTTTTATCAATTTCCTCTAACGGGAGTCCGAGAAAACTTGGCGTTTCAACAGGATTGAACCAAAGAGTTAAGGGTGTTAGAGGCGTTTGTTCCACATTGCAATTGAAAAGATGGTTGGTGTCATGTGGAAACACGTTACAAGCAGAACATACATTGTGTATGTCAGTGTTGATTCAGAATAAGTAAGACTTTAACACACTACAGAATCCAGATCGAAGTTCAGCTAGAGTGACGAGCATCTACATGGGGAAGTTGTCTCAACTACGAGTTCCGGGTATTTGTCTTTAAGAACGGGCTTCACTGGGCAATCTGTAGCATAGTAATCCGACGCTTCCGTCCGGGGCTTGGTTTATTAAAGTATTCCAAGGAGTGTAGCTGAATTCCAACTCTTTTACATGTAGATAGAATAACCATCCAGCCTTTTGCGCATCTTAGCGACCACTTAAACAGAGTTACGGTTCTTATTACAACAAGAAGTCACATTATCTGTATAACTTTTAATTTACAAAACGAATCAATAAAGAAGAGTCCGTGTAATAAAGAAAGCATGACATCCCAGGCAAGTTATGGTATTGAAAGTATCTAATTGGCAAGTATATGATCTACATCATGCCTAAGAGCTTACTGCCGATACTATTTTAAGTAGGCAACTCCGATATTCAATTTTAATTCTTTCTTAAATGGCAACAATTGAACGATCGGATTTCGCGAAGTGCACTCACAACATTTATTCACTTGGTGCCTGTGAAATTCAAGCAGTCCCTCTAGGTATTTCAGAAAGAATAATATTATGTTTTCTGTTACAACATTTCGAAGCACCTGGTATCTAGGCATTATGAACTTTTAGCAATTAATAGTTCATACCAAAACATTTGGCGGAAGCTAGGCGCCTCCTCAAGAGGTTTGCCGATCAGACCGCATTTTTTTACCGTAAACAGCTAATTTACGAAAATTTTATGCTTCATACTTAAAACTATAATTGTGTTTACTAATTCTTAACTGGTTATTCATTTTTTTATCAATTTAAATTTTTTCTTATCTTACCTCAATGTCATATATACGCTGGGCTGAGCGAATGTAACGCAAATATCCATCGGTACGTTCAGTAGCCACGGTAAAAACTTTGATGCGTTTAGCTGAAAATATACGAAATAATAAAACTTTGATTACGAGAAAACATCTTTGACTCTAATTACATTAGGGTGACCCTTAAGCCACAAGTTTTTCTATAGCCTTCGATACACACGCAAGCTTAGGCTGACGACGGAAAAAAAATCACACGTTGTTCAGAAAACGAGAACTATTCACTCCTATTCCGGTGCCTAAGCTTTAACTTCATATCTGCATAAAATTGTTTGACCTCATTATGAAATCTCTTTCGATACTTGCCTTTAATATCACAACGAGATCCTTAAATATTCTGAAAGCTATACAGATCATCTCATGTGATATATCAGAGTCATATTCCAGCGCTTTGTCGTTTTTGAAACGGTATATGATCCGAAAGAATGGAAGATGGAACGGTATTTCTCAGTGATGAATAATGTTTACCAGGTCATCATTACTGTTCCTGCAGTAATCCGCTTAGGTTGTTGATATGTACCGTTATCTTCCCTCTGCCTTTGCGACCTCACTTTTCTTGTTTCTGACAAGTCGTTCGGAGCCAAAAAACTGTCCGCAACCTCACGTGTGAGAGCCGAGTAAAAAAGCCAATTTCTGTCAGAAGAATTTCTGGCTGGCAAAGAGGCGTATACACACCTTAACTATCGATATAAGGACAGCGAAAAGTGCATACATCTAGGACACGTGGACTTATGTCAGACGTCTACAACTGACGATAACCTTATCTTATATCGCTTGTCCAAAACTCCAAGGACCGTTTTCTTTACACTTTGTGTTTTCACATTGGCAAAATTAGAGAAAGGTCACATAGGATGGTAAGTGTTTCGGCTAAGGGTGGTACACTGGCTAACATAAATTTGGTACGCTCCAGTATTAGCACCTTCTGGTAGAAGACCAACTGCTCCCGGAATTTTCACTCCCTGAAACTTAAGAGCCTTAGGGTTTTCGTCGTCTCTTACGACATGCATGCCTTACCGTGGCTATATTCTAAGCCACTTTACTCGCTGTCCATCGCCGTGTGTAGCTTTATATTTTTTCTCTAAAATAAAAAGCAAGTTTTATACTTAACTAACAATTCCTTGCGTACCCTAACATTATGTCCATAAAGCAGATAGACAATGGCATGGCCAGCCTAATGCATGTTCAAATTTTGATATGTTTGTTTATTTTTTTTTTTTTTTTGTACTTTTACACTTTTTTTGAACAATTGGTATGTATTAAGTAAATATTTTAGAGAAGTTTACTGCAATGCAACGTACATAAAGTCGCCTCTAACGAGGACTAGCACTCATCTAATTTAGTAACGTAAAATATATTCACACTTCAGATGAACATTTGGAAGACTGACGTATTGCCTGGACTAGCACAAGAAGTTGAAATTTGCAATGTATCAAGGATAGAACCTGAAAGCAAATAGTCCTCTAATTTTTTAGCATTTTCGGGCTTGAGATTCGAAAAAGTGTTCATGCTGCCCGTATTTTTTTATACGTATTGTGCCAAATTTTAGCATCACTAAGCTGTTAGTAAATAAAGGCACAACAACAAAAACATTAAGCAAGCTGCCACTCTTGTGTACATGAACACATCAATTGAATCATTTACACACATACATGGAAGGCGACGAGAAGTCCATGCACAACATAACCAGCAGCTCGAAGTAAAGAGATATCTGACACACACACACATGTAGTCATCAGCCGAAGTTCTTACTCACACATACACACGCATATAACAAAATTACCAAGTAGAACATACAACAATTCTAGAAGATGAAACGTTTAGACCTTTGGGGAAATATGCGGACGATTCAAGAGAGTATAAAAACAGCGCAAGCTTAGGAATTACTAATCAGTTTGATTTAAACACACTGTTTTGAAGTGATATTGAAGTATAATTGTACTACTCCCAATTAGACTAAATAAAGACCATATTGCAATACTGAATATTGGAGTGATTTATTCAACAGTTTAGCGATTCGAACGTTAGCAGGAGGTTTGGAATAAGCGGAATTTCCCAAAATTCGTTACAGTTTGTATGTTCCAAAGTTCGAATCATATGTTTTTTGTGTTCCAACATTCAAACCGTGTAATTTTTGTTTATATAAAAATTTGGTTTACATTGCCAATTATTCATTAATTTGCCTTACTTCAACTAAAAATAACAATACTTAATAACATCATATCTATATATATAAAAAGAAGTGTACATTTTGATTGTCACTCCATAACTCGAGAACGGCTCGACAGATTGCCATGAAATTTTTAGGAAAGATACAGGAAGGAGAGATGATGGTTAGTTGATTTTGAAATCCCAAATCGGTTTAGCCATATATATATAAAAATCAAATTCTGTGTGTGTGTGTGAGTGTGTTCGCTATGGAAACGTATTTCCCACACATCAATCATCACCAAATTTTGGTTATGGGTTCCTTCGATCAACGGGAAGATTTTAGCTAAAAATAATTTCGATATATAAAAGGGGCGTGGCACCTCCCATACAAATGGAATCTTTGGTACTGCATACCTTTGAAGGTATACATGCCAGAACATTGAAATTCAATGAGGAGTTATATGAGGTCAATCCCCAACACCACCAAGAAAATGCGGAATTTGGAGAAAGGGGGTGTGGCACCTCCCATACAAATGGAATCTTTAGTAATGCATAACTTTGAAGGTATACATGCCAGAATATTGAAATTCAGTAAGGAGTTATATGAGGTCAATCCCCAACACCACCAAGAAATGGCGGATTTGGGAAAAAGGGGGCGTGGAACCTCCCATTCAAATGGAATCTTTAGTAATGCATAACTTTGAAGGTATACATACCAGAACATTGAAATTCAGTAAGGAGTTATATGAGGTCAATCCCTAACACCACCAAGAAAATGCGGAATTTGGAAAAAGGGGGCGTGGAACCTGCCATTCAAATGGAATCTTTGGTACTGCATAACTTTGAAGGTATACATGCCAGAACATTGAAATTCAGTAAGGAGTTATTTGAGGTCAATCCTTAACACCACCAAGAAAATATGGAATTGGGAAAAAGGGGGCGTGGCACCTCCCATACAAATGGAATATATTAAAAATAAAAAAATAAATGTAAGGCGCGATAACCTCCGAAGAGATCTAAGGCCGGGCTTCTCTTCCAATTTGCGTCGTTCTCCTCTCGATTTTCCCTACAAATTGGCCGGACGGCACCTACATGATTTTATGCCGACTCCGAACGGCATCTGCAAGGCAGATGAGTTTTCTGAGATTTTTTCATGGCAGAAAAACACTCGGAGTGCTTGCCAAACACTGCCGAGGGGCGACTCTGCTTAGAAAAATTTTCTTCTAATTGAAAAACCTTATTTCTAAAATTTTTGATGTTGCTTTGCCCGGGGTTTGAACCCAGGGCATCCGGTGTGGTAGGCGAAGCACGCTACCATCACACCACGGTGGCCGCCATTGGAATATATTATATATTATACTGCATATATCTGGATGTCGTAATGGTAGGAGAATTAAAATTGGTAAGGAGCTATGTGACGTTAAGTCCTAAAACCTCCAGTAAAATGTGGAATGGGGAAAAACTATGGCTGCCGTACAAACTTAAGTTATTTTAACACCTAAAGTTTGACTGCATTGTTGAGTTTAGCTGTTATGCCTTTTGGACGTTTAGTAATCTGCCGCTGTTAAAAAATTTGTTTAGCTTCAGTCTATCTACATCTTCTATAAAAATCAAATTCTGTGTGTACGTTCCCTATGAAAACGTGTTTGCTATACTTCGATCATCACCAAATTTTGGCTCGAGGTTCCTTCGATCAAGAAGAAAGTTTTTCATATTTCAGAATTAAGAATTTTAAATTTAAATGCTTTTGTTTTTTGGCTATGCGAAAGAACTATCTTAGCTCCCAAAAATGACCATGTTAACAAAATCTATGATCGCTTTCAAAATCAATTTCCTGGTGAAGTGACGAAATATAAATCGATCGACACAGTTACAGCAACGGGCCCATGCTCCGCAGAACACGGCAACCATGCGCCGGGAGAATTTGAACAGGGCGACTGCGACACCCGCTGAAGTAGCACCAAGACAGCAGAGCTACTCGGACGCCCTCAGGGGTACCCGAGTGACTGTGCTGCCCAGGAACTACCCGGCGGATGCCCTAAGTCAAGAGGACCTAACAAATCTCCAGGAACTAATTATGGATGGAGTGTTCAGGGGGTGTGGGCATGCTCTAGTATTTTGCGGGGTGTACTTCCGAGCAGGGCTCCTCCTCGTTGACTGCGAGGACGAGAAAACCGCAAAGTGGCTCGAGGAAGTAGTGCCAACACTCGAGGGGAGGACAGGGTCACAATTATGCACAAGGCGCGGGGATGACATACCGCCCACGCATAACGTGACAATGTTCCTCCCCAGGAGTGCGGACCGCCCCAGAGAATTTACGATCCGGCTCCTCGCTAACCAGAACGAGGGCCTTAAGACGCAGAGGTGGCGCGTTATAAATAGCAGCGCGGAAGAAACGGGCCTACGTCTCGACGTGGGCATTGATGAAGAATCCTACCAGCTCACACGTAGGAATGGTTTCAAGCTGCACTACAGGTACGGCTTGATCCAAGTAAGACCCTGGAGGCAGAAGCTACCAGGGAATAGTGAGCGGCAGGAAGACAAGGCGGACGAGGAAGCCGACATAGACAAGATGTCGGACGAGGACATGTCAGATGCGAGCACCGACACCATCAAGGCTCGTGTGACTACAAACTCTCCTACCGCAGCGAGTAATAGCGATGAGGTCGCGAAACAAACGGAACAACAAATACCCACCACACAGGAGCTCATTGAGGGCTTGGACCTCCAAGAGCTGGCACTGGACAAGCGGGATGACAGCGAAAGCGGGCTGTCGGATTGCGACGACCCGATGAGGCCGGCCGGGCCAAAATGACCGGCTTAAGCATACAGATAGCCCAGATCAACCTCCACCACGCCATTGCAGCTTCGGCTGTACTGGCGAGGAGGTTTGCCTCGGATGATCTGGGCATAGCCCTCATACAGGAACCTTGGGCATACAAGGGACAGGTGAGGGGCCTTAATGTAAGTAACAGTAGAGTAATTTGGGATCTCTCTCAGCAGAGACCTAGAGCATGTGTAATGCTTAAAGCAGATATTAACTATTTTTGCATTACAGAGTTTTTAAGTCGAGATCTGGTGGCGGTACAAATAGATGCGGAAGTCAATGGTGAAGACTCCAGCATTGTGCTAGCCGCAGCCTACTTCACGGAGGACGACAACATGGTCCCCCCAGATAACGTACAGAAGCTGCTAGCTCACTGCAGAAGAGCGAAACTTCTTCTAATCATAGGAAGCGATGCTAACTCCCACAATACGGAATGGGGCAGCAGTGATACCAACCAAAGGGATGAGTGTTTGCTAGAATATATAGCCAGTAATGATTTAAGCATATACAACGTCGGGAGTAAACCGACGTTTGTTACGAGAGCTAGGGCAGAAGTCCTTGATATAACGCTCGGCAACAACCTAACTGAGAATATGATCTCGAGATGGAGGGTCTCAGAAGAACCCCCCCTTTCGGACCATAGAATCATAAGGTTTGAGCTGGGCGCTATATCGGGGCAAACTAACCCTAGAAGAAATCCCAGGAAAACAGACTAGGACAGCTACAAAAGTATTATAGAAGCTAACATAGATAGGCTTAAGAGTAAAGGCAGAAGTACCAATTGTACCGAGTTAGAGAGCAGGGTGGAAAGGGCAAATCAAATAATGATAGATGCCTATAACTCCAGTTGCCGGGTCTCCTTGATTAAGGGTAAGAAGGCAACCCCCTGGTGGTCTTATGACTTGACGTTGCTAAGGAGGAAAGTCAGGAAACTCTTTAACGAGGCAAGGAGAACCGGCAACTGGGAGGAATACACCCAGAATCTAACTAAGTACAATAAGGAGAGGGAATTTCCAGCACGCCTGCAGCGGCAAGGCTACACAAGGCCCTAGCCAAAGAGCAGAGACAGACAAACCTAGCAATCAGGCTCCCAGACGGTACCTATACCGAAACGGTGGAAGAGCGAGCAAAGGCCTTGCTGCAAGCGCATTTTCCTGAGGCCTCACCGCAAGTACCGGAACCTGTGTTCCCCAGAGTTAGACCAACCCCATCAGACTGGCAACTAGCAAACTCCCTCTTTTGTGAAGCCAGAGTCAGATGGGCAGTGGAATCTTTTGAGAAATACAAATCTCCGGGGGTGGATGGCATCTACCCGGCGCTAATGCAACAAGGGACACATATCATCCCACATCTCGCCAGGATCATGAGAGATAGCCTGGCACTGGGATATATACCCACGATGTGGAGAAGAGCAAGAGTAGTATTCATACCAAAAGTAGGTAAAAAGGACTATTCACAAGCGAAGTCCTTCAGACCAATAAGTCTAACCTCCTTTGTCTTGAAGGCAATGGAAAAGATAATATACCAAGAAATCAGGTCGAACACCCTCAAGAGCTGGCCCCTACATTATCGCCAGCATGCCTACAGAGCGGGTAGGTCCACGGACACAGCTCTGTACCAGTTAACATCTGAAATACAGAGGGCGTTCCAAACAGGGGAAACAGTACTTTGCGCTTTCCTTGATATCGAGGGTGCCTTTGACAACACATCTCACGAAAGCGTAAACATAGCACTGCAGAGAAGAGGAGTTCAGTTGCCTATCCAGAGATGGATTGACAATCTACTCCGTACAAGAATCGCTGATGCTCAAGTAGGCAGCAGCGCAGTTAAGGTTATTACCACGAGAGGGTACCCCTAGGGAGGTGTCCTGTCACCCCTTTTGTGGAGCCTAGTAGTGGATGAACTCCTGCAAAAGCTATCAGACAGTGGCATAAGATGCCAAGGATATGCTGACGACATCGTCATAATTGCAAGGGGTAAATTCGAGAGTACGCTCTATGACATAATACAAAGAGCATTGAACATTACAAGGGAATGGTGCGCCTATGTGGGTCTTAACATCAACCCATCTAAGACAACCATCATCCCCTTCACCAGAAGAAGGGTCCTACCAGCCCTGAGAGCAATAACAATAGATGGCGTGGAACTAGAATATGGAAGCGCAGTGAAATACTTGGGGATCATGTTTGACACCAAGCTCTTATGGAAACAACACTTCGACTCCATGAAGACTAGGGCCACGAGGTCCATCATGGTATGCAAACGTCTAGCAGGTAAATCATGGGGCTGTAGCCCACACGTGCTAAGATGGATGTATACCATGATAGTAAAACCTATGATAACATATGGCTCAATAGCCTGGCCATCAAGAACAACTCGGGCGACGACGAGGCAAGCACTGTCAAAACTTCAGCGACTGGCATGTGTGTGCATCACGGGAGCTATGCGCACATGCCCCACAACAGCGCTGGAAGCTATCCTCGATCTAACCCCGCTGCATTTATCGCTAGAGCAGTCAGCCAAGCGAGCCCTCCTTAATATCGTCAAGGAGGGCTCGGGCAAAGGTAAAGTCATATCGTCTCGGAACATGGAGGAATTGAGAGAGAAGATCCCAATATCTCAACTCCCGAGGGATGATATCCTCAGGCAGATAGTATATGAGAAAAGATATAAATTAGAACTGGGAGACAAGGGTACGTGGGAAGAAAACAGAACTGAGAGCATTCAGCAGCTAAACAGTATAGTATGGTATACCGATGGCTCGAAGACCCCAGAGGGGATTGGATCTGGAGTCGTTGGACCCAGAGCCAAGATATCAATACCCCTGGGAGCATACCCGAGCATTTTTCAAGCGGAGGTATTCGCCATAAGCCAGTGCGCGGACCTGAACCTTCAGCGAAAATACTCCAATGAGAAAATTGCCATACTCACTGACAGCCAGGCCGCCCTCAAGGCCATCTCGGCATTTGAAATAAAATCAGCACTAGTCCTTGAGTGCGTGGCTGAAAGGCTGAATCAACTAGCAGCACACAATGAACTACTTTTGGCCTGGGTTCCTGGCCACAGGGGAGTCGAGGGAAACGAGAAGGCGGACAGCCTGGCCAGAGAGGCAGCAACGATACGACCTATTGGTCCTGAGCCGTTCCTGCCAGTAGGCCCGCAGGAAATTAGGGGGCATCTATTAGCAGAAGAAAAGGAAAAGAGGGAAAAACACTGGCTTAATATGCCAGGCCTGAGACAATCTAAGCTACTGTTAGGGGGTCACTGCACAACTCGATACAGGGCATTTATAGGCCTCTCGACAAATAACCTAAGAATTCTAACAGCTATTCTTACAGGACACTGTAGACTGAACAGCCACATGCAAAAGCTGGGTATAATATCGAACAACACATGCCGATTTTGTGATCGATCAGCGGAGACGGCGGACCATATACTCTTGGAGTGTGATGCAATCTCAAGACGTAGAGCTAAGTTTATGGGCTCACCATGGCCGGAGCATTCTCACATCAAATCCCTCAAGCCAGGTGAACTGCTAGGGTTTATCAGAGATGTCGGCTTGGATGAGGTGTTGTGAAGCAGTTGAGGGCACAATAGATCAATGGTCGCAGTGCGATCCTCAATTAATTATCTATCTATCTATCAACCCCTTTTTACGGACCGCTATCAGTACGGAAATGTGCCATTAGCGGTCAACAAAAAGTGAGATATGCCCTTTTCATACTATACGAATTTTCTTCATTTATACATAACACATAAATGAGTTCATGTATGTGGTCTAGTGAATGTCCATATGTACGTAAAACATGCAAAGCATTACCCATGGCAAACAGGATGCATGTATGTATATACATACAAGTGTGCATAGGTACATATACCTATGTACTGCATCTTTATTTGCTCTTGCTATGTTCCATAAACAATCAGGCGTTGATTGTTCTGGAAGTCATTTTGCATACACATTGCATGGTCCACATACATAAAAAAAACCCAAACGAATTGAAAGAGAGGAATGGGCTTTCGAATTGGAATAGCAATGGCATAGTGATCTCATTGGACTGCAAGTCATATTAATAGCCGCTATGAAATTGATGCTATATAACGTTTGAATAGTACTTAAATGTATGGATGTGTAAATGATTTAGAAATCATGTTTCTACTCACCACCTTCCTCGGCTAAAGCATCGTTGCTTACAGATGATATCGCCGCATTTGCTGCTGTCCAGGTGCAACATGACCAAAAGCTGATCACCAACAACAGATGCAAGGCATAGCCAAACACTCGCGTTTCGTTTATTTGCATGATTTTACTTTATATTTCCGACTTTTCTCCACTTGTTTCACTTAAAAAACTATGCTTGCGAAATATATTCGCTTTGCTTCTCTTTCTTATACACAAATTTCCACAATTAATTTCTTTATCTTTATAAAAAACAATACAAATAATTTAACGATGCACTGCTACGCGAACAATACTCTCGGACACGTCTTTACCGTCTGCTTCATCTATGCCGTCTGCCAGCTAAGAATCATCAAAAGCCCCTTTAAGATGTTTAATGGAGAAATCGTTAACTGAGGCGGCGGCAAGAATTTTCAGCGAAAGCGTTTAAACGAATGAGCATAAAATCTCAATTTGAAGAGCTAAATTATTTATTTATTTGCTCTAACACAAACTATGTACTCCAAGCGATAAGAAAATAAACAAGTATTTTTTGTTTGGTTTAATAAAGGGGGTAACTAAAGAAAACTGCAGCACTGAAACGAAACAGCTGTTCGGTAAAGTGTTGCAACAGTGATGATTGTTTTAAAACACTGAAAAAAATTGGGTGTTATGATATTAAAATTGGCCACTTCGGTCCACTGTGGACAGTACTCTCATGCCCGATTTACGGGCAGCAGATATATTCATTTAACCAAATGGTTTGAGTAAAACTAGCACAGTACACAAACTAATGTGCGCTGTGAAGTGTTGTATCATATCGATGGCTCAATAGTGGAAAGGGTAATCCAATAAGTTTAGAATAAAATGGTGGTATATTATTGTTGCTGCTGCAGCAGTACGTCAAAAATAACCCTTTCTAGTCGGCGAGAAACTTATCTCAAGTGTTATGGAATCGCATCTATGGTGGAAGCAGTAAGGAAGGCGGTCGGCATGATGTGGTGGTGCACAGTGGCTAGTCATTGTCGGCTGGGGCGGGTCCTTGCCAACCTTACTGTTCCAGCGCCATAAACAGAAAAAAAAGTCATATCATGCCTATCAAAAAACTCAGCTGTCAGATTCAAAAAAAAAAACTGACTGAAGCGCAGAGGCCGACTCAAAACGCTTATAAATTCAAACTAAAACAACAACCGGCCGAACCGGATGTCACGGACAGACCGTTAACATTAAAAAAATTTAAACTTCAAAAAAAAATCTAACGCAAAAAAAAAAATTTACCGAACCGGACATGGCCGGTTACTAAAGCTGAAATTCAAAGAACAAAAAAAGCTGAAAAGTCAAAGAAAAGGAAAAGGGCCGAATATATAGAGGGCCACTTACCTGTTAACCCTAAGTGCCTTCTAAATAAACAAGGGTCAGCATTCCCATTTAAAATTACAAACTTATTCAAAATTCATGATTAATATGTTGTTGTTAAACCTTTTCTTTGAAAAATCATTGGTTTATTAGCTAAATTTCTAATATAAACTATACTCTCTAACAGCAAAGGTATTCAAATTAATTTGCTTATATTTTGTTAACCAAAAATATATATAAAGTTCTGTTTTAGTTACTATAATAAGGGGTTGGTGTTGTTGGTTGCGAGTGTATATAAGTTACATCCATACATACTTGTTCTATACACATACTATTTTAGTCCGATTCGAACCTTGAATGATTTATCAATAGGCCGATAGAAACAAAAACAATTGATACTATTTTAGTGTTATATAGTTTAGCCCCTTATTCATTTTGGCCTTAAAGTACATTGTTACAATAATCACCTATTATTTGCTTTTTTTTTCCACTAACAACAATTATTATGTTGTTATAGTCGAACTTATTTTTGAGTGTAACAAAATATCAAATTGGTATAATGCTAATGCGCATAGTATAATGATAATAATATGTAATACGTACTAAGAAAATTTGTTACAAAAGCAATAAAGATGACATTGCGATAGCAATAGATATTACGTGCACGTATATTACTTTCGTTTTGTTGTTCGAAAGATATTGCCCGCAATAGGGATTCATATTTATATATATATATATTGCATTTGTATGATATAAGAAAAAAATTAAATTGAAATCCTTTTGCCAATTCGTGCATAATCGACGAATGGCTGCTGTCGCAAAAAAAAATTTCTTTAAATTTATGGTTGAGCTCCAAAAATGGAATGCTAAAACTTTTCAAATGCTACAGACCGCTTTTCTTATGACTAAAAAACCATTGAGGTAACTTCAATCATTTTGAAGCAAGAAAAAATATTGTCACGGATATTAGCATCACTAAATTATCCCATCACTAAGGCGATGCTAAGGTCATGCCAAGCAGTATTTACGTTAATAATTAAATCAAGTATACACATATATAAGGCAGCCCAGAGAGATGTCACACACAGATGCATTTACTTATATGCCTATGTGCGCGCAAGAGACTGTAAACTACAAACATTCACATCAATAATTCAATCTTTATGTATCTACATAAACGAATAAATAATTGCGTCTACACATATGTACGTATACGAGCAGCGGAGCGGCAATGCACAAACACATGCATATATCTTATCTAAGTTGTCACAAGAGAGAGCAATAATTTGTGCACGTAGTTGTGGCTGGCGATTTTGTAGCCGAAACAACTAGTAAGTTCTGGAAATCGAAGAGCCTAGAAGTATGTAGCGTAAACTATAAAAGCGCGCCAAGCGAGTAAGAAGTAATTCAGTTTGAGTTGAGCTATCAAACAGTTTGATTAAGCACGCGATCTGGCGGCCAATAGTAGAGTTTCATTTGAGTTATCAATCAGTTTGGTTATTAAGCCAGCGAGTAGCAAAGTATAAGTGTTATTGTGAAGTACTTAATAAAGGCCATTTTTCCATCATTCAATATTGGAGTTATTTATTCAACAGTTTAGTGATTCGAACTTAGCAGAGGATTGCAAATAAGAGGATTTGCAGCAAATTCGTTACAATATCATTAAATGTCACGTACACGTTGCTTTGGTTCCCGATGGTGGCCCTAGCTAGCTCAGTACATTTGGCAGGCCGTGGTTCTCAACCCGCCATCTGGGAACCGCACACATATATTTATTTCCTTCCGTTCAACCTCTTCGGATTCACTTACCCACCGCACCACAGGAATCCCACCCAACCTTGGACCGCTCGCATCATGTAACCTATTCTGCGGTCACCCTAATGCCATGCTCCATACTCCTACTTACCTCCTCATCATTCCACCCTTACATGCCGCCCCAAAAGAATTTAGCAAGCCATATTACTTCTCTTTTCACTTCAATACCGCATTTTTAATTAACATAATCTTAAAATCTATACACGAATGAAATAAAATCTTATACAAAAGGAATCAAGCTTCGTTCAGATTCAATAATATATTTTTTTTCAAACAACTTAATTTATATATACATATATGTAAATTTGAAATTAACACATATGGGTTCATTCCTCGCAAAAAAAAAATGTATACCTTTACACAAACATATAAAAGTAAAAAATAAACGTATTAAAAACAGTACTTATGAACGTATAAAGAGGCCAATAAATATAATAAACCTAAAAAAAATCAAAATGTGCACAAATTCCATATAAAAGAAAATCTATGACAAATATTCTTTTGGACTTTATTTCTGGGTCTTTCTGTCGCCAAAATCACCAAACTCTTATCTACTCAAGTGTAGTTATATAAAAAAAGAGTTTTAAAACACACCCTAATGCCTGCCTAAAAGAGCTCTTTTACGTGGGGATCGGGGGGCTTATTGGTGCAGAGTTTATACCCATTCTGCAAAAAAAAAATGTAAAACAGAAAAGAAAACAGCCTAATCAATTGTTTTGGTATATTTTGTGACTGACGGACGCCTTACAATGTTATAAAATTTGGTTTAATCGAATATTACGTTTAAGACAAAAAAATGGATAAATTTTATAGTGACTCGGCTATACGTCTATGCACATCAATGTGAAATTCAACTTTTATACAATTTAAAATTTGGGATACAAAAAGAACAATTCTTAGACTACCCTGACTCGTTTGTTAATTCCTATTTACCATAAAAAGCTTTATGGTGAATTTTTTTGGCGACTGCTATAACGAGGTAGGTCGCTCCAACGTTAGGGCAAGTGGCTAGGTGAATAAACAAATCCAATTTGATGCAGGTTTCCGAGATGCAATAGAAGGACTTATTGGTGATGAAATTACAATATCAAAAATGCGATGGGATGCAATTACGATTTGCTTGATGAAAATGTTGTAGGCTTTTGATAAATCGGAGATCGAATGTGTATCGGATTTGTAGGCAATGATACTGAGTTTGTATAAAATTACGTCGAATATGTAGAATTAATACGGACTTTGTATAAAAATGATGTTGAATTTATAAAAATTGTTGATACTCGTAAAAATTTGATGTTGAAGTTGCAAAAAAATTATTTCATTTGTAAAATTTGATACCGAATTCGTAGAAATTCGTGGTTTTGTAAAAATTCGTGATTTATAAAAATTCGTGATTTGTAAAAATTCGTGATTTGTAAAAATTCGTGATTTGTGAAAATTCGTGATTTGTAAAAATTCGTGATTTGTGAAAATTCGTGATTTGTAAAAATTCGTGATTTGTGAAAATTGTGATTCCCTGGCGCTTTAAAAAGGCTTCACTGGCCACCTCCGGTTCCCACTACGAGAATAAAATCTCAATTAGCGCCAATTACATTTTTTTATTAAGGCCCCCAAAGCCGATTTGGCGTTCACGCGCCTTATGTCACACATACGTTAATATTATATGCCCACATACCTACACGCAATATAGAATGAGTGTATCCAGAAAAATTTTGTATTTTAATCAAAAAAAAAAATCAAGAAGATAGTAATTTTAGAAGTTAGGAATACGCAAAAAAACTGTGAACATAAGTGCTTTCCGTGGATATAGTTTTGGTCTCCAGAACGGTAAATTTTTGGTTGTTTTGTTCATGTATTCTGAACCGAGTCAAAAGCTTATTTGAATGTGTCTGTTTTAACAGCGTACTCCGCCTAATCATATGAGGCTCTATACATCCGAGCGGGCCAAGGTCTGAATGAAGCCCAACGCGGGGACGACCCACGACCTGACATAAAATGAAGAAAAGGAGATGCATGCTCCTTGTTGTATAGCCAACAATTTCGAGTATTCAATAGTACAACTTGACAAAAAAAATCGACCCTTGTTAAATAGTTCAACCGGACTGTATAAAACCCTCTAAGTACCACTTAGAAGTTTCTTTAACTACCCTGCAAAAACGCTCTCGTCATTCCACGTCATTTGACTAGCTATTTTACAGTCATAGGTTATATTCATAGTCACATTTGCATGGGCGTGGGTAAGTTTTATGACCAAATTTTTTGTAGGGTAATTATATCTAAATTTATACTTTGCTGGTACCTACATGGCCGTCTGAGTACGTACCATGGGTCTCTGCCGGCGTGGTTACCGGTGATGTTGTTGTTGCTGGTGAAGGTGTCGCTGTCGTCGGTTATGGCGCGCGGTCTTGGGCGCGCTGTGTTGGTACTGTTGGTGGTTGTTGCGCTCTGGTCCGAGGTAATCGAATGAACCTGGTGGCGATAAAGCTTCGTGCTGACCTTTACGATCTGGATGACTTGGTACTTTTGGCGTTAGTTGTATTACGCGGCAGCGTACTGCTGGCCCTGGAGGCGGAATTGGTGTCGGACGCTTTTCCTAAGGTGGTGGTGTACTTCGTAAACGTAGAGAAAGGAATTTATCTTCGGATACCAAGGGTTTCTCATCAACAATTAGTTTAGTGCCGCCCGAATCTGAATCGGAATCACTAGAACTTTCCTCACTAGGTGTGACCGTGAAACGCCGACCTACTTCAACTGGATATTCTATACGTTGAGCTTGTGTCAACACAACACACCCGTTGTAAAGTTTATTACCACCCAAAATAGACGAGTAGAAACTAGATTTGTCGGAATGAACTCTGTCGGTACTTTGCACTATCGACTCTTTCCTAGTTTCTGCGCATTTACCTGTTTGTTCTTCTAGTAGTTGGTTTAAGGAATCGGCCTGCAATTCCTCGTTGCAGTCTTTTGGTTCTTCAACAATACTCGCTTGAATACGTGGACAGCCGGCTAGGGTGTTTTGCGATTAGTTGAATATAAGAGGGGATGTGCAGTTGATTAGCAATAATGTTAATGAAGGTATAGGTGCTTGGCGCCTTTGCTGTTGAAGTTGTGCCAATAGATGTTACACGATCCTTTGTATAATCGCCGGGCCGCCAAAAATTAGGCTCAAGCAAATCACAAATGCCGGAAACTCATGGCAATTTTCGCTCGTTAAGTTTTCTCAATTTTTTTCAGACTTCTTCTTGCTTTGTCATGCCGGACACTCATGGCAATTTCCGCTCGTTGTGGTTTCTCAATTTTTCAGACTTCTTCTTGCTTTGTCATGCCGGAAACTCATGGCAATTTTCGCTAGTGATCGCCGGTCTGTTTTTTTCTTGTTTTCGATACTTTTGTATCGCAACTTTCGCCCCATCACCAGTCATTAGGTGTGTTCGCACGAACACGCTCCCAAGTCAACCGTAACCGTAGACCATAACAGCAGACCGTAACACAAGGTAAACCGACAACAGGGCTATTTAGGGCCGTTCTGACCATCTTCAGTGAAAGCAGAAACTTTATTTCCATGATCCTAACAGAACAAAGTGGCAACCCTGTCTGCACTTTGAAGCAAGGGGTTAATTCCATACGAGCAGCGCAGATAACATATTCTACTTATAAACTTTAGTATTTCAAATTGATATTCATTTATTTATTTTTATTCATCATAAATTCTGGTATGTAAGTATGTAATATGCTTGCATGTATGTATGATTAAGCAATAAATTTTATGATCAAAATTCATGTTATTCGTAAATATTGTTTTTATGTAATGTATGTAACATAATGTAACATAAAATAACATAGATTTCACATAATTAACTTTTTTCATCTATTTGCAAGTTTGATATCAATTTAAGCTAAAAAATTTATTATTATATAGAATCACATGCTAATATTGTTTTAAATGTATACAAAGAACAAATTAAAATATAAATACGCTGTGTTAAAAACAGTGCGGGAAAAGTTAATCTACAAGCTGCATATAGCAAAAATGTTAGTCAAATTCAATATTAACTAGGGCAATTAGTTTTATCGAAAAAAAATCGCTTTTAATATTTGAGCTTTCTCTTAAAAAAAAAGTCGAGTTTTAAGCATCGGTTTCTTTGCGGTTCCTGATCAGAGCAAACAAGGAAATAGAGTGCCTACACACATGAACGTTTTCGGCAAAAAAAAAGTATTGGAATGGATAGCAGCTTTTTAGCAATATGAATAAAAATTAAATAAATGCGTAACATATCGTTGGCTAAGTGGAATATCATCCTATACCTGCTGCCAGTTCGAAATCACCCTATCTGAAAATATTTTTCCAAAACACCCTATTTAAGAATTTGTTTCAAATGCGGCCTACCTCAAAATTCTGTTGAAGGACGCCCTATCTCAGAATTTTTTTCATAAACACCACAGCTTAAAATGTATTGAGCTTAAGCTCATATAAGGCGTTACTGAAACAAATTCTGAGATAGGGCGTTCTTCAACTGAATTCTAAAATAATGTTTCTGGAACAACTTCTGAAATATACGTTATTAATTCTGAGATTGGGCGTTTTCGAATCAGCAGCCGAGATGGGGTAATATTCTACTGAGCAGTCGCAATGCGTTCAAAGAATGACAATAAAAATTATATATATATATATTATATATATATATTATATATATATAGTTAGTATATATATTGAGTGTTTTAGGAAAACCAAACGTTAGTTTATTTTTCCAAACAATGTGAAAAACGTATTTAATGTCAGAACATGGGGGAGCCACTTTCAGTTGCGCTGACTTTTATAAATTTCAAACGAAAGAGCCACAGGAGGGCAATTTCTCGTTAGTATACTCTAAGAAAAATTTAAGAATTTGATGCCCTTGTATTGATATTATAGATTTGCCTTGAGACAATTTTTAAAATCCAAATACAACTTTGGAGCGTTTCAAAGAAAACAAATTTAAAAATTGTAAGCGGCCTAACTTAGTAGTTCTTGGCGGATGATTGGGGTTATAGCATTATTCGAATGGGTTCCAGCTGCAAATCATGAAATAAGTTTCACTTAAATACTTAAATGATCTGGATCAGTTGTATAAGAGTTGGCAGCACTAAACGCATGTGTGCACATATTAAGCTGTTCGTTTTTTAGAGACTTTTTATTTTGGAACAGAAATTGGTCCAGATAGATTGTTCTTCAAAAAAATCTGAGATAGGGCGTACACTTCCTCGAACACTTCCCCAACTTCGAAAACTTCCTATCTTAGAATATGGTTTAATAATGGCCTATCCTAAGTTCCTTTGAATGAAACGTATTATTTTTAATAACTCCTTATTTCACACTGGGTAAGAAACGATCTGTGGCAATAAATATAAAAAAAATTCAATGCAATTTGAAGATAGATTTTTTTCAGGCTAACTTAAAGAGAAGATGTTTTCGAACTCGAAGCCGAGATAAATCAATCTTTCAATGGTATGTACTTGTTTAACCAGGCAGTGGTGAGTAGCCCCAATAGTTATAAAATCAAGACTTTACAAATCAAAATCTAAATTAAAGTTAATTCTTTCAAGAAGTATGCATGTTGTAAATAAATCGTACAGCAATTTAATACAAAAAAATAGACTTTGAAACTTAAAATGCGGTTTTGTTCCAAAATTTTGAATAAGTGTGTGATTTATAAAACTTTCAATTTGATATGAAAAATGGTGAACTAGTTTTTTAAGTCTGAATAAGTTTTGAAAAAAGTCGGAGCTTGTAGTAAAAAAAAAAAAAAATATATGTACATACTACTTTTAGCTAAATAAGTAAATGTTCAAAATATTAAAATTTTCTTGAGTTATGCGTTTTTCCACTGGTTATTTCACGCAGCTACTGGGCTACAGAGAAATACAATATTTTACTAATTTTATGCGTCTATCTGCCAGTCCAATAGCAAACACGTCCATTTTCGAATGCCAAATTGATGCGTGGATATGGCAAGACTTTACCAATTTTCAATTGACCAACATTCGCTTCATCCTCCTCGAAGTACATGCATTGCTTAACAAAATTTAAAAAGAGCTTATTCATCTGAGATGCTTTGTTGGGCAAACATTGCAAATTATCATCACAATGTAGTTTGCATACAATTCGTTCGCATATGCGCGTATTGCAATCAACATCAAATAATGGCACACCGAAATTCACATCCAATAAAGTCCATTCTTCGGTTGTTGTTTCATCACTTGAACTATCTGGACTATCTAAAACTGCATTCAAATCACTACCATTTACTGCAGCTGCTGTAATTGGTATTTCCACTGATCCATGTGATACAAGTTCATTTTTGGTGTATTTTATTGCTGTATCAGCATTACATTTAGCCAATTCCGTCGCTAGGAGCTCACTGCAATCAGCCGATGTGTATACATTTGATGGTGAACCATTTTGTGGACTAATCGCAAAATAATTTTCATCAGGACTGCAAAGCTGATTGACGTTGGTTGGAGTTGAAGCGCCGAGACGCACAAAACTTGTCAACTCAGAACCATCTGCTGGCGATAGAAGATCTTGTGGTTCTTGTGTTGTTTTTGCCGCTGTGCTTGTTGTTGCAGTAGCTGTAGCATTTAAATTTGGCATATTTGTTTTGCTGCTTATAACGCCCGCGGTTGTTGTGACCGCTGATTTTGCTTTACTTTTGGGATGTTTTAAACGTACTTGCAGCTCAAAAGATTCGCAACCAATATCGGGTACACCCGTATTTAGGAATGTTAGAAAACCACAGTTATGTTCTAAATCTAAATAATTAGCCAGCTGTTGAACAGCTTTATGATTAGACCATGCCAGCTGACATGGATCATCACGATCGAAAGGGAATGCCTCATAACGCAATTGACCAGGTTGCCGTATGCCATAACCTTGTATTAAAAGGCAGCCATTCTTCAACTGATCATTGAGATTACGGAAATTCTCAGAATTTAAAATGTATGAATCGGAATGTAGTATATTCACAAGCAATTTGCCATAGCCAAGAAAAATGCGTGGTAGAGTTTTAAGTACAGTGCCCTGCGACAGAAAGAGACTTGGCGGACCATAGCCTGAAAGTATGCCAGATATAAAATGAGCATTGATTTAACATTAGCAGGATCTTAGTCTAGGGGATATAATGATCTCAACTCAGGATGAAGCAAGTACGTATACAAATGCATTTAGTCCTCATAGAAGCATTTTTGGAAAAAAAATTAGGTTAAAGGATAGTTGCCAATAGTTGCTAAACTGGTTATAAGCTTAACCGCTCCAAAAATGCTACAGGTGACTAGCGGATTCGGACTATATTCCACATTTATGTAATTTTACGAAAGAATATAAATTTGTGGCTTATTTACGGCGCATAATTGTATTGTAACTGTGCGTCTTTATGCTTCAGCTGTACTTCAACCTATTCTCTTTTAAATAAGTAATAAAATAAATATGTACAAATGGATAGGATTTGTAGCCTTGCATTCTGAGATGGGAAACAAGTATCCATTAAAATTCAAATACCTGTTATATGATTGTAGAACAACTTCGTCCACATGTGTGAGCAATCCCAACTACGATGGAATTGACCGAAAAATGGTATACTAAAGATATGCGATAAAGTGGCAGTCAACGGAGTTGCAGATATAATAAATTTGTATTTTTTTTCAAGCACGCGATCACGCGTCTTTTGATCCAAACTCTCCAAACATTCCAAGCGCAGTAAATCCAAACCACCGGGCAACAAATGGCGTAACGAACAAATGGTTGAACGCAAAATAATAGCATGAGCAAAATAACGCGAAACATCGCCCTCGCCTTCGGCATCGAGTAACGAGACTTTTTCCAACTCTGTGAGAAATGAATCCATACTCTCCTCAGATAGTTTGCCTACTTCAAACATTGTGACAGCATGATTTTTCAAACCAGGTGATAGGTTGCCCATCATAAGAAATGCAGTTAGTGTGGAATCGAATAGAAAACCAACTCTTTTGCCCGACTTTTCTCCTGCAGTAGGTGATTTGACATCGCCTTTTGGTGTTGTTGGTGCCTCTTTCACACTCAACTTTATTGTGCTCTCACTTATATCATCCAATTCAGAACTAAGTTCTTGTTCCTCCGAGTGTTTGCGTTCAACGGTACCGCACAGACTTTGTATGCCCGGTGGCGATGGTGTTGGTATATTAGCAAAGCTGAAGTCGCTTGTATTACCATCGCTGGAGAGATAACCAATTGAACTACTATCTTTATCTTGTTGCTTATCTTGCTGCGGCAATAAAATTGGGCTATACTGTGCTGCTTCGGCGCGTTCTGCTGTAGCCTCAGACGTAACAAAATTATTGTAATTCAACGGCGTAATTTGTGGTGGCTCACGCGTTATTGTTTGCTCTAATTGATATTGTTCCCATGTGGCGTGATATCTCATCTCTGTACATGGGCTATCGCATATGGGATCTTTACGTCGTGCAAAACCCAAACGGCAAAAGAGGGAGACGGCTTGTTTGACTGCATCCAAATCTACTTGCAGCATATGCGCCAACTCTGCAATCGTCATATGCTCATCGGCGCTTACGAAGATTTTATAAAGTAGATTTTCAAAATAATCACCGCTAGTGCGATTCATTACGAAATTACGCAGCGGCGGTATGCTGATACGATCCTCACCTGATATGGGTATATCCAAGTAAATCAAACCCTTCCGATATAAACTATGAACAACGCTATAATCACATTTGCCCGCCGTGTGTGAGCCAAAATCTATTAGATCATCAATTAGGCTACGTTCAGGTGTAGTTACAAAACGTATATCCGCTTCCAATACATAGCCCACCTCGATACGCCACCACGGTTCAATGCGTATACGCACAGGAAGGCGTGGCAAGAAATCCAATGGATTTGGTTTGGCACTAAATAACAATGCACGCGTTGTATGCGTTTTGAGTTCGCTTATCAGCGAAAGGTATTCATTACGTCCAATACCCAATACACGCAGACAATCAGCGGCTGTGAAATTTGGTAGCGTATCATACGATTTATCATTGCGCAGCAATTGACTCAATAAATCGAGATAATAATTAAAGGGCGTTACGCGCAAGCCTTTTGTTATTATATCAGCCAAATGATAAGGAAACAACAGCAAACCATTGATGCTCTTCTGCACTAGTAATTCATAGTAGCGTTGCTCATGGCGGAATACCTTGGACGCCAGATTGCCGCGGAATCGTAATTGATTCTTGAGACTGTAATTGAAAACATATTTTTCATAGTCGCGCTGATTGTTATGCATCACCTGTTTCAGGTGTATTGGGACAGCAGCCCATGGAATGTTTTGTCGCACGCAATTTCCAATGTCTTCAGCCACCTTCTCCGAGGTCATTTTCTCTAATTTTATTGTTTCTTTAAACTTCACTCAGTATTGGTTTTTGTTATCTTACTTTACGTTGTGCACGTAACCAACTTTATCTTTTTACATTTTAAATGTATTAAATTACGTTGGTGCAAAATTTTTGGAAAAATACAAATTTTTGCAGCTTGTTTTATTTACTTTTGGAAATGTGGCTGAAAAAAAAACATACGCAACTTTGACAGTTCGAAAACGCAGTGCTTCCACACGGCGAGAAATTCTAACATTATTATCTATGTAAATACAAGAGCTCTGTTATATTGCCTAAATACAAGAGCTCTATTAACGAAAAACATTTTTGTCGGTATTTTTGGTCGACATTATTGATATTCGTCGTAAATCCTTGACGATGAAAAGTTTACAGGGTGGAGGGTGGAAGGGTGGAACTGTTTCTGAAAAAATTTATTTTAACCAAAGAGGATATATATACAAGAGGGAGCATTCAGACCCCTAGCGGGTTAGGGGGTTAGAATATACCCGCTGTAGGCATGCCTGTGGTAAGAGGCAGGAACTTGGGGGTGGGTAGGGAGGGATGGCCTCAAAGTTTAATGTGGTCATATAAATCGTTCCCGAGATGGTCGGTCTAGCACCTTAATGGAGCTGTGTTACCGTAGCGTACCGGATATGTATCCGGCAAAGGACCATCACATCGATAACACTCCCCAAAGCCTTCGGGGAGCAACCTTATGGCTACAACAACAACAAGGGAGCACTCAGTGCCAGAACCGCTACAGGCTATCTCTTTATGTCCCCAAAACCCACCTACACAATGAACTTCACCACCCCCTTAGGGAGAGATATGAAATTCTGATCAAACTGTTTCTGTTGAATACCCAGAAAGGTGGGCATCGGAGTCATCTCCGTAAGCATTATGAGGAACTACGGCACCTGAGAACACAGCCGTATAAAGCAAAAAAGCACAAGCAGGTGCTCAGTGATATCCACAAACAAGCGTCCAACCTATATGTCAGGAATTCCAATATGGAACCATCGCCTCTAACACCCTTTCAACGCCCGTTGAAACTGCAAGTTTCCTTGGACTCCCGTTAGAGGACATTGATGATTGTAAGCTGTCGCATCTATTGGATGGGGCGAAGAACTGCTACAACAACAACAAAACAGGGCGCACTGTATAATTGTGAGCTCAGCAACTCTACAGTGCGCCCTCTTGTATATCTATCCTCTTTGGTACTAGCCCGAACATCTCATCGAGCGTTCTATGTCTGTGGATTTAACTTGCCGATTACGACAGGTATACAGGCCTTTGGAATATTCCAAGCCTCTAATTGCTAACAATTTAAGATGATTAATTAATTTGTTATGTAAATAAGCAATCAGCTGATTTAATGCTTGATTCCAAAATTAGCTTTATTTAGTGCTTTAGTTGAGTGAATAGGACCATTGAATAAATTTCCTGTTTGTTTTCAAATTTTGTCAATGCAACCCTCTTGCTGGAATGATTTTTAGAATTTCTTGGCAGTTTTTGTAGTAATAAAGAAGTTCTACTGGTTTTTTCTTCGCAATTTTCCTAATATTATTAACGAAAAATAGCGATTTACTGCAATGCAAATAGTTAACTGAATTTTTTTATTACACGATAAAGTTTTTCACGAATATTGTAAAACGTTGCGCAGCTGCTTAACTTGGTCAAAAAGATTTTGGAAAATTGCGACTGCAGAAAGATCGATTTTTTTTGCACTAACAGTTCCTTGTGTGGTAGGAGCAGCAGCAGCTTGGCAGGTAGCAATCGAAGTGCATTCGGCCAAAGAAAGCCTTGTTAACGCCTACAGAACACAACAGTTACATTTTTCTTTGAGGAAATCGGAGGTGTGTGGGCTGCTAAAAAAGAAAACTTAATTTTACAAGATAAAGTGTAGAAATAGGTAATAACTTATCTGGAAACTGATTGAGTGTTACGAGCTGAATATTGGCAAGAAGAACGAAACTTGATGAACGCGGAGGAAAAGACAAAAGAAACGCTTGGCGACGAAACTGCAAGGTAAAATGAATTTACTTTGTATTACTATTTGCTTTACTATTATAATTTGGTTTAGCGTTAATGAGGATTCGCCATCTGCTAGTCATATCGCCTCTTATAGCTCAACGAGCAACAATCAACAAGTACACGCACAGCAACGTCCACCGCAAACGCTGCAGCAAACGCGCAGCGGTAATCCAGATATGAAACGATCCGCCGTTAAGGAATTAATTGAACGTTATTTCTATCAATTGCAACGAGGTTGTGGTAATCCAAAATGCTTAAATGAAAATTGTGCATCAAGCGGTCAGGTAGCGCCTATGAACCCAAATGAAATAGCAGCACGCGCCATACAGCTATTTTCTCAAGATGCAAAACTATGTGACTGTAATAGTCAACCACCGAAGGTGGCGCGCACCCATAATAATGACTCACCGTCGAGGTAAGAACATTCTAATGCAGTTAAGGCAACCCTTGCTGCAGCAGCCTTTTGTTTTTGTATACTCTGTTGAAAATTATGCATTACTCAGCTGCTTTCTTTGTATATTATTTTTTTTTTTAGTTCACACTCAGTCAGCTCAGCCGCAACTACTCCTAGCAATGATAGTAGCACAAGTAGTACGTCTAGCACTAGTAGCACTAGCAGCGGAAATAGCACAATTACATCTGGCAGTGGCAGCCTACATAATCATACATCTCAACACAGTAATATTAGCAGCGCCGCAAGTGCAGGTGGTGGCTGTGTTAGTGGTGATGATGTTGGCGCTACCGCTGTTGCATCATCATCTACTACTACATTATTACCCTCACGTAGTCTCATCAACTCAAATAGGAATCTTGATAGTAGTAATAGTGTTGGCACCGCTGCTACTTCAGAGTTGTGTCAACTAGAGATTCTATGCAATGCTGCCGATGCGATTGACATGGTAGTTGATAATGATAATGACTTGTTAACAACACAACAAAACACAACAGATGCATCCACAGAGGGCACAAGTGGTGGGGTTGCCTCTGCTGCGCGTAATGCATCTGGTCCACCAACGCCCACATTTGCGTCGGTTCCATACCTCAATGAGGCATTGCTCGACGAGCTATTAGATGAATGTAAAAAATTTAATACCTATGATCGTCTATTACATGCCATAAACGAAGTTTATCCACATGTTGATCGTTTGAGTAAAAGTTTTCGTAGACCAACGCTATGCGCAATCTCTACTAAACTGACCTCCAGTGCTACAGCAACAAAGCTGCAAGAACTATTGGGAAAATCACCGTGTGACTTGAAAAAAGAAGACTTGCGTACGCTTGAGGGGGAGACAGACAAAGATGAGGATAGCACTTGCGTGTCTGTTGAACAGGATGCAGCGTCTTGTAGGGAACAGCCAGCAACAGCATCACAAGTATGCATCGACTGTGATGATGAGCCAATGGATGAGGATGCTGGATCGGACGGCTTCGTCGCTGCTGGCAGTACTGCAGCTGGCAGCGATAATGAATCAAGCATAAAATCAAATAGTAGTGAAACATTGGTGGATTTGGAAAGTCTGCGGCGCGTAAAAAAGAAACTTTTCGCGCTGAATAATACAAGTATTGGCGAGGCGTTAAATAGCAATATAATACTGCTGGCCGAAGGCATACGCTATGGACGTGAGACAGATTGGGAAAAGGTGCTACACTGCTTGGTGATTTGCTTTGACATGGCTACAAATAGTATGTACAAATAGAATGTACATAATTGGAATAGTTTTGATGTTAAAATACATATTGCTTACACTTTTTACTGATCACAAAACATTTCTTACCGTTTACAGCTTCAAACAGTTTTGCAGATTTGGAGTATTTGGAACGTTCGCTGCCTAAACTTTGCCATGCTACGCGCATATTACCCGTTGCCGCACAAGCGCGTCTATCACGCATTTGGGCTGCTCATTGTAGAGATCAAATGCAGTCACTGGTACAATGTTGCCAACAATTGATTACTCTACAAGTAATACTCGATGAAGACACGGTACAAGAGAATACTGATGTTATTGTGGTAACACGCGTGCTTAAGGTACATATTTGTTTTAAACTTAGTGTAATTGTTATTAAATGAAATCGTTGTGATAAATCAGAACTAATAATTTTAGAATTTAATGTAGTATCATAACATATCTTGTAATCTGGTTTATCTATTTTAATAAGTGTGAGGATTTGTTTAGATTAGAAAGTGATTGGGTATGAATGTGGTGAGAAGCGTTTAGTGATTCAAAAGCTAAGTATTCTTTTATGTGATGAGGTTTTAATATAACGATATGATCATACATCATATCACATCAAATCTTATGATCTAAGTACAAACAAAGAGCATACATAACAAGAGACGTCAGTTCGTATGTTTGATATCAAACACTCGCTACAAGAGAGATTGTGGTTTCTGACAGTTGCTTCCCACTTTTCATGTAAATTTTCGCCGCATGTTTTGCGTGCGAATTGAGTTTGCTGTAATTTTCTTCACTCGAGTTATTTGTGCATTCTCTCTTATAAAAGAGACATCTTTAGTTTTCGAATATTTTGATCACGGCTGCCACTTTAAGTTATTACTCACCTTTTTATTTACTGATATTCAATATTATTTTCTTTTTTTTGCCAGAATTTAATAATTTTTCTTTTGAAAAGGAATACTTTTTTACGCTTTTACACGTAAAAATGTAATTTCGAAAATAAAAAAGTTGAGAGCATTGTAAAAAGAGAGAGAGAGAAGTTGACAATTAGAATGCACTCAACTTTAACTCAAAGGAAAAATATTTTTCGCCGTGCTTTTGCGAACAGCTATAAAAAGAAATGTCAGTAACCACAATCTAAATCAGCGAGTAGTTTGAGTTCGAAACAAACAAGTTAAGTGATCTCTCTTGTTGATTTATCCTCTTTGGATATAGTGTTACATTTGATGCGGTGATATCGTTTATGACCACACATGTGTAGTGTGATGTGGTGTGCAAGGATACAATGACGATATCACAACATCGCGATATCACGTGGTATGATGTGATGCGATGCTAAAGCATAGTCGACTTACTGGCGATTTCAAACTTTGCTGTTACCTGTTGTTGTTGTTGTAGCGATAAGGTTGCTCCCCGAAGGCTTTGGGGAGTGTTTTCAATCTGATGGTCCTTTGCTGGATACAGATCCGGTACGCTCCGGTACCATAGCACCATTAAGGCGCTAGCCCGACCATCTCGGGAACGATTTATGTGACCACATTAAACCTTCAGGCTATTCCCTCCCTCCCCACCCCCAAGTTCCATGACGAGCTTGGGGTCGCCAGAGCCTCGTCTGTTAGTGAAACAGGATTCGCCGCGGATAGGTGAGGTTGACAATTGGGTTTGGAGAAGCTATATATTGCGCTGGCAACCTGAAGGGTTGCGCTACACAGCCCCTAGAATCTGGTATTTTAGTCGCCTCTTGCGACAGGCATACATACCGCGGGTATATTCTGATCCCCTAACCCGCTGGGGGTTTGCTGTTACCTGAGAAGTTTGTGTAGTATTGGTTCAAACCTAGTTAGTACTAGTTGGAGACTATTTCATTTTTTCACTTATATATATTCCAATACCTTTACGAAATTCCAAAACACTTTTACATTCCAGATTGCTTTCTTTGCTAATGTCTTAGCCGGTGAACTCGATGCCAGCTCTATAAAATCACATAGTAATACTGCCAGTGGCAATAATGATGGTGGTGATACTTCTTCAAATGCGGATACCAACAATGATGAGGATGATATCTTTTTCTATACTCAAGTACCTAAACCGCACTATCCGAAATTTGCGGAAGATAAACTTGAAAAAGAGTTAGGTTTATCGAGCATGGATTGTCGCGTGCCTTTGGTGCCATTTGAAGAGTTCTACAATGAACCATTAAGCGATGCTATTCAAATGGATCGCGATTATTTGTCGTATAGGAACTTATCACTCAATCCGAGAAGTGATGGTTTGTTTGAATTTGTCACTTTGCTTTAACTTGCCCATAAACTATTATGTTTTTCTTTATCTTATTACAGATCTACATTTTTCTTTTATGCTGTATTCGTTCATATTAACACCTGCTACCAAAGTTATTGCGCTATACTATGATAGTCGCATACGTATGTACAGTGAGCGTAATTCATCGCTTTATTCATTATTTAATTCATTTTCTGATGGTAATGATCTTGGTGGCTCTAGACCCGATTTGAAATTGAAAGTGCGACGTGAAAACATTATTGATGATGCACTAATTGGGGTAGGTTATTATTATAATTAAATATATATACATACATACAACACAAATCAACAGCATTTTTGGAGACGAAGTGATTCAAACTCGGAATCAGAGACCTGTTTTTATTTATGTTTTATTTAGATATTTAACTCTAGTGACCTCAATGAGTATTCAATACACCAAATATCATGCCTATCATGCAAGATTTTTTTTCCTCCTAGTTTGGAATCATTCGACCAAAATAAAGATTAAAAATAAAATAATAAGTTTATGGAAATCTTTTAACAAAATATAAAAAATATATTTCTTAGCTTGAACTCGTTGCAATGAGTAATCCAAAAGACTTGAAAAAACAGTTAGTGGTTGAATTCGTGGGTGAGCAGGGCATTGATGAGGGTGGAGTTTCCAAAGAGTTCTTCCAGCTTATTGTCGAAGAAATTTTCAATCCGGACTATGGCATGTTTGTACATCAGGAGGATACCAATACTGTGTGGTAAGTCAACAAAAACACACACTAACAAAATCTGCTTTTATACTTTTTATTAATCATCTTAATCACCATTCATTTACACTCTCTCACTTCCAGGTTCAATTCTGCACCATTTGAGAATGAGGCACAATTCACGCTAATTGGCATTATTTTAGGTTTAGCTATTTACAATAACATCATTTTGGCTGTTAATTTTCCCATGGTGGTCTATCGTAAGCTAATGGGCGGAGTTGGTACATTTTACGATCTAAAATATTGGAATCCAACATTGTATCGTAGCTTAAAATCGATGCTTGACTATCAAGAACCCGATATGGAAGAAGTTTTTATGCAAACATTCAAAATTAGCTATAAAGATGTATTTGGTGATGTAATCGAACATGAACTAACGACGGGTGGTGGTGATATTGTTGTGGGTCAACATAACAAACAAGAATTCGTCGATAAGTATAGTGATTATTTGCTCAACAAAAGCATCGAAAGACAGTTTCGTGCATTCAAAAAAGGTTTCGAAATGGTAACTGATGAATCACCATTAAAATTGCTCTTTCGTCCGGAGGAAATTGAGTTGCTCGTATGCGGTAGTAGAGTGAGTTGAAAAAAGTAGAGATTCATGTTTAATCAAAAATTAACTATTATGTAATTATACGCCCTTTAGAAATTTGACTTTGTGGAATTGGAAAAATCTACCGAATACGAGGGTGGTTATACAAAAGACACACAAGTAATCAAAGACTTTTGGAGCGTTGTACACTCCATGCCAGAAGAGTCGAAGCGAAAACTACTCGAATTCACCACAGGTTCAGATCGTGTGCCAGTTGGTGGTTTAAGTCGCCTCAAGTTGCTAATAACACGCCACGGTCCGGACAGCGATCGTTTGCCCACCTCGCATACATGCTTCAATGTTTTATTGTTGCCAGAATATAACAGTAAAGAAAAATTAGAAGAACGTCTACTAAAAGCGATTAACTATTCAAAAGGATTTGGTATGCTTTAAAAGGCTGCTTCTAAAATTTTCCATATACATCATTGAAACCGTGCATAACATTAGACGCAGCAGAATAAGCAAAATATAGACAAACATGAATATGAAAATTCGTGTACGATGCTAATTCAGCGCATGTTCACCTCATTGAAATGCTCTTTTTTTAATCATATAGTTTATAAAATGGGGATGTTTCTTATTGAAGAATGTATTGCTTTATTTTTACATTCGCATTACATATTTGATTTTCACAAGCTCCATATACTACATACCATGGCTGCTGAAGATTTGTCTTTATTTTTTTAGTGTATATTTTTTTATGCATCTACATTGAAAAAAGCTATGATTACAACATATACATTTAAAAAAACGTACGTATAATTAAAAACAAAAGGCATTTCTTTAGACGAAGCTAACAGTGGAACGAACATTTAATTCCATATAAATCCTGAAGCTTCCTAACAAATGTGCGCTAATTTAAAAGAAAGCAGCGCTCTGATATTTTTAAATGTTAGTTATTTTTTATAACGCATACGTTTTTTCCGAAAGAATTACATGTTTTATTTTTTTCTGTTTTTGTAATTTTCTCAATGATCCATTGAGAACATCAAACATAATATATATAAATAATTTATATAATGATATGTATTTAATAAAATAAAAATAATAAATAAAAACACGAGTGCCACCAAAATGTATTTATTACTCATACGGCAGGCATGGACAAACACACCACACACCACAAGCTGTTGCTTGTTTTTAGGGGCACTTTCGAAGTTCTTGTAGATCCGAGAAAATTTTAAATATGCAGGATGATAGCGATATCCAATGATTCTCCGTATTTTTGACCCGCGAGCTCTTGGGTCTATGAATTTTCGTCGCCTCTTACGATAGGCACGCCTACTGTGGGAGTTTTTTAAGCCCCTTAACTCGCTGGGTGATAAGCTATGACCTCGACAGCATAAGGGAACCTTAAAATCTAACTAAGAAATCTCAGCAGTGGAATAAGACCTTTAGAGCGCCAACGGCTTATTGTTAATCCGGAATACTAATAACACGTCCATTCTAAAGAAAATTCAAATTGCCAAAAAGCTTTTTTATTGCAGAAATATATTCACTCGTAGGTTTTCCCAAACCAATGCCCAGGTGCGACATCGTCAAGAAAATATTTTCTGATGTATTTTAAAAAACCATCTTTGGAACAGTAAAGAGGTATCTGCTGAAATTGGGGAGCTGCATTTACGAGGGTTGCTTTTTATATTTGGCACCTTGGTCTTGGTGAAGAATGATTTTTCTTCGGCGGTTGGTTTTCCTTAATACTACAAAAACTTTTGGCAAACAAATGGTTAAATACTGTCAGGAACGAACCTATCATCGGTTCAGGAACGCGCATACAATCGATTCACAATACACATTCCTATATATACATATTACTACACAACCACTTTTATTGTACCACTCTTGGTATACATATTATTATTGAAGATTGTTCTAGACACGAAATATAATAAAACGCGTGCCTTCTCAATCGTTCTATTTTATTTAACAGAAAGTAATTTGTACCAAAGTTAAGGTACATTACAAATACCACTCAGAATTGACCGTTTTAAGTTTATCTAGTGGAACAGTTGTGACATGACCAAATTTTCCGAAAAAACAGGCGACCATTTGCTTTGAGGTGCTTCTTGCGTGAACAACTTTTGTTGGATTAGGCTCGTCTTGGAACACCATATAGTCGATTTTGCTGCTTTGTTTCCGGCTCATATGCATAAATCCACGATTCGTCACCTGTTACCATGACATAGACGTGTTTTGATCCACCACGGCTAAATTTCTTCAACATTTCTTTACACCAATCGACACGAGTCCTTTTTTGGGCAATTGTCAAATTATGCGGTATCCAACGAGAACAAATCTTTACGACCAAATGTTCATGCAATATTGAATGTATGCTGGTCCCACTAATGGCCAAGGATGCCTCTATCTCGCGATATGTCACATGACGATCCTTTATTATCAATTCACGCATAGCATCGACTGTTTCTAGCACAACCAGCATTTTTGGACGACCTTCACGAAATTCGTCCTGCAAAGATTGCCGGCCACGTAGGAACTCGTTGTACCATCGTTTCACAGTGGCTAAGTGTAGTGATTCAACACCAAAAGTAGAAGTTAGTTGATTGATGCACTCCTGTCTCGATAATCCACGTCGAAAATCGTAGTAAATCATCGCACGAAAATGTTCACGGGTCAATTCCGTTTTTAGGCAATATGAATTTTTAAACTCTCTATAAAGAAACACAAATAAAACTCGTAAGACTCAAAGTCCCACTTATATTCAAGATATACAAGTCAGAACAAGCTCGTGTAAAGTAAGTTTCTTCATCTACGGATCGGCTGAAAAATATATGAGCAACGGATGCAATTGCAAAGGCAAATGAACGTTTTTCGAGAAACGAATTATTTCCCTCCTTAGAAATTAGCGGCAGAGAATCTCTGGAAGGACTGCACAGTTCGCTTCTTTGGCAGATAGATATGTGCTAATCGGCAGTTATGATCGAGACAAATAGCACAAAAGCTAATCGAATTTTGATTGTGGCTCTGATCGCCCACTTTCATCCGAAGAGTAGGAGCTTCCTGTTGTTGTTGTTGTTGTTGTTGTAGCAATGCTTCGCCCCACCTAACAGCCGCGACCGATCACAAATTGTCATCAATATCCTCTAACGGGAGTCCAAGGAAACTTGCTGTTTCAACATGGGTGGACCATAAGGAAAGGGGTGTTAGAGGCGTTGGTTCCACATTACAATTAAAGAGATGGTTGGTGTCATGTGGGGACACATTGCAAGCGGGGCATACATTTTGTATGTCGGGGTTGATTCTGGATAGGTAAGAGTTTAACCTGTTACAGTATCCAAAACGAAGTTGAGCAAAAGTGACACGCGTTTCCCTGGGGAGTATGCGTTCCTCTTCCGCGAGTTATGGATACTTTTCTTTGAGTACTGGATTCACCGGGCAATGCCCGGCATAAGGGTCCGACGCCTGTATATGGAGTTGACCAAGGACCTGCTTGTGTTTTTTCGCTTCATACGGCTGGGTTCTCAGGTGCCGTATTTCCTCAAAATGCTTACGGAGATGACTCCTTAAGCCCCTAGGCGGTACCGGTTCATCAATCAGATGTCTGTTGGGATGCTCAGGTTTCTGGGTATTCAACAGGAACTGTTTGGTCAGCATCTCATTTCTCTCCCTGATGGGGAGTATTCTCGCCTCATTATGCAGATGGTGTTCTGGGGACATAAGAAGACAGCCCGTGGCAATTCTGAGAGCAGTATTTTGGCAGGCCTGTAGCTTCTTCCAGTGGGTAATTTTTAGGCTGGGCGACCATATGGGTGACGCGTAGCACGTAATCGGCTGGCTAATTGCTTTGTATGTAGTCATGAGCGTTTCTTTATCTTTTCCCCAGGTACTGCCGGAGAGGTATTTGAGGATTTTGTTACGGCTCTGAATTCTCGGAACAATTGCGGCTGCGTGCTCACCAAAATGTAGATCCTGATCAAACGTCACACCCAAGATTTTGGGGTGTAGGGCAGTCGGTAGCGTAGTGCCATCGACGTGGATGTTCAAAATGGTCGACATTTGGGACGTCCATGTTGGCTTCCTAGAGCCATGGAGTAAGATTTTGAGACCATCTACCTCGGTTGATGAAATCATCTAAAAAAAACCCATGCCATCGTTTGGCGTAATAGATTGGTACAGGGCTTTTCCGAGCTGTAGCCACGCTAAAGTGGAACACGAACATGGGGCTGGAGCTGACGGCCTATAAGAAATTTGGCAAATATTAAGTGAAACTTGGTACCAGAGCACATATACACTATTCAAGTTATATCAAGCAGTGGAAGCATCGTGTGTCGTCTTTAAAAACGACATCTGGGAAAGAGGATACCGTTTGGTCTCGGGATTTAGGGAATTCATTCCATTTTGTTATGGTTACGCATCTACAGTGGAAGCAGTAAGGAAGGCGGTCGGCATGATGTGTTGGTGCACAGTGGCTAGTCATTGTCGGCTGGGGCGGGTCCTTGCCAACCTTACTGTTCCTGCGCCATAAACAGAAAAATATTCCTATCATGCCTGTCAAAACGAGCAGCTGTCAAATTCAAAAAACCTGGCAGAAGCGCAGAGACCGACTCAAAACGCTTATCAATACAAAATAAAACAACATCCGGCTGAACCGGATGTCACGGACAGACCGTTAACATTCCAAAATTTAAATTCAAATTCAAAAAAAATTAAAAAAAAACTGACGCAAGAAAAAATTACCGAACCGGACATGACCGGTTACTACTCTGAAATCAAATATCAAAAAAAAAGCTGAAAAGTAAAATAACAAAAACTGAAAGGAAAATAAAAAGGCCGAATACAAAGAGGGGCGCCGCGGGTGTTGTTGCGACGCCCGGTGCTTAGCCCCACCCTCAAATAACCATGGCCACCGACGCACCTAAATTCCGGTGGCCCCTTACCTGTATACCCTACGTGCCTTCTAAAAGAATGAAGATGCCAACATTCCCATTTTTAATTACAATTTTTATTTATAATCCATCATT
Source organism: Eurosta solidaginis (assembly GCF_040869045.1). Lineage (NCBI taxonomy): Eukaryota > Metazoa > Arthropoda > Insecta > Diptera > Tephritidae > Eurosta > Eurosta solidaginis. The sequence continues at coordinate 44,892,939 of NC_090323.1, forward strand.
TAAAAAAAATTAATATGTAGATGTATATACTAATCAATCCTGAGTTTTATCTAAATTTGCTTTCTTCAAAATAAGTTGTACGCATTAAGTTACAGAGGAAACGGTGAATAAAATGCTTGTTTAAGAAGTAAAAGAAATAATTTCGAACAAAGAAATTGTACATAAGTATCTAATTGACATAATTCATTACGATCCCGGTATTAAGAAACATGAATAGTAAATATTACTTTGTAAAGCCAAAGCAATAATTCCTTTTAGGGGCTTTAAACGTTTTTAGATGGTTCTAAAATAAGTTTGGTTGCAAGTTTATTGCAGCTTATCAAATAAATGATCCTTCTTTTACTAATAAAAGGTGTTTAATATCTTCGACTGCTATTCTTTTGTTCGCAGCTGTATGTACATATAACATTTTTTTTGTTGTAAAAAAAAATTATACAGGAAGTTGTATTCCTTCTTATTATAACTAAGTTTGATAACATTGTTGCGGTTGTTGCTCTGGTTTACAGGTCATTTGCTGAAAATAATGTGGAATTCATCTAAATGCTCTTTCGAATCCATTTCCATACTGCTGAATAGATTTTAATTTCATAGGTATGCTTGTACATAGCAAATAACGTGGAAACCAAGCGAAGCACACTGGAGTAAAAAAAAAATACCTTAAGAAAAATGTAGTTATTTGGCTCAAAATTCCTATAGTAAATCGTAGACCGCCTTACAGAGTTTGCAGACTTCTTAACATTTACATTTTCTTATTTCTAACTTAGAATGTTCCTTTTGTTAGGATTTAATTAGATTTTCTTATTTCACATCTATTTTAAATTATAGTTTTCCAAACTTCAAATTTACTTTTGGATTGTATTTAGTAAAAATTTTTATTTTTTTTTCTAAGTTCCAATTTATGATAATTGCATTCGATTGTATCCAATTACGTTAATTATACTTTTCTCATATCAGCAAGTTCAATTGTACTAAATTCATTTCATTTGTCTTATCTCGAGTCTATGGAAATTTGATTGCCACACCAATGGATATGGTCGGCAAAACTCTCGTAACAATTTAATAAGCTTTTATAGCTTTAGTCTTCGTTGACACATACTAACTCGTGCCGTGTGATCATATAGAGAAAAATTATTTATGAACTTTCAGGTGACGTTTCAGTCGCAACAGCATAGTGGAGCAGTAAAAAAAAATATTTCAAAAAAAATTATAGAAAGAGTTTATTTGTTCCTGATCACCAAGACGTAGATCCTCTATTTCTTGTTGCGACTAGATTCTAATTTCTCGCGGAAAGGCATATGTCGCTAATGTGTAATGCATTACCCATCCGCATGGCTTTCGCATGTAGGTATATAAAAAAAAATAGGGTTCCGAGTGACACATTCAAAAATGTAAGGTACTATATGTACTAGTGACACTATTCTGTAACTTGACTGGAATAAAATTATTTGCAGAACTCAAACTTTTATAATTTAGGTTTTCTATTTCTTGGCTGTGTTGACCTTTCACATGCTTTACAGAACAATGTTTCTTACTCGCAAGATTACAGCACGGGTTTTACATTGCACTTATCCGACGGGTCAACAGAGTTAAGAGCACCAAAGTGTCCGAATTCATATACCGTATGTTCGAATCGAGTTACAGAAAGGGGTCTTTAGGTTCATTAAGCGTGCTTGGAATGAATTACAAAAATTTGAAACGATAATCTGTAAGTGACGAATTTTATCACTTCCTATAAATACATAATATAATTTCACCGAGTTGGAACGGACTCACCCAGTTTCAAACGTTGTTGTTGTAGTTGGTGTTGGTACTGTTGGTGGTTGTTGCGCTCTGGCCCGAGGTGATCGAGTGAACCTGGTGGCAATAGACTTCGTGATGACCTTCACGAACTTGATGACTTGGTGCTAATTTTGACGTTCGTTGGGTTACGCTGCCGCGTGCTGCCGCCGTCTCTCAATTGTCCTTATGTTATTTGCTTCATATCTGGGTGTTTTATGCTTGGCGGCGATAATATGATATTGTTACCGGAGACTGATCTTTTCCACTGCTTTCAACAATTCACCCGAGCGTGTGGGAATCGATGTATTACCCCAGTCAAAGAAAAGTGCTGTAACCTTTTTAAATTTTCTCCACACAATTGAGTGTTGTTAGATTCGGTCACACATAAATTAGCAGCATTTTTTTGTTTGTGCTTTTCGTTAAAATTTCATTTTCGGCCATCAGCGTATGAACTTAATTGATAAGCGACTTTCTTGTCGCTGTTCTACAAAATTTTTTTTATAATAATCGTAGTGTATTATGTGCAATACAAATAGCGGGAAAACAATCGCTTATTGTTGTCCAATTTTGGGAGATTTTTCTTTTTTCTTTTCGCTCCAATCTAGCTGAACTTTCATGGCCGGAACCTCGTGCTAAAAAAAAGACCAAATTTTTCTTCCTTTTTCTTTTTCCTCGTGCCTATCTGCTGGCAAAAAAAAAAAACTCCATCCATTTTCTTGTGCTCGTGATGGCAGGTCTGTCTGTTCCCTTCTTTTCGATATTTTTCTTTTTATCGCCACTTTCACCACATCGCTAGGTGTGTTCGCGTGAACACGCTCCCAAGGGGATCATGGCCGTAGACCGCAGCAGCAGACCGTAACAATTTCATTTACTTTTGGGAGAGTCCCTCAAACAAATACCAACATAAAGTCTTAGGAGAGATTTATGATTTTTCGTCAGATCTACGAAATGACAATTGTGAGGTAAACTCGTGACGTTTTAAATTCTTTTAATTTTTATATTTAATTTATTTTTTTTTTAATTGTTTTTACCAAACTCCAAACAATATCGTCATGCAACATGTTGGATGCAAAACCGGTTTTCGGTCGCACTCTTTAGCAAGTGGTTGTGTGCTTTTTTACACAGCTTTGTAAATTAGTGATGTGAAAACAAATACCGTATTTTAAATAGTACCGATTTAAGGTACGATTTGTGCCCAAACGCACTTCTTCGTATATATAAGATGTCCATTTCTGGTGACCGTAACTTCGCCTCAATAAACTTTGTTCTTTGGCATTATCTAAAAATTTTAGGGCTATTCGGGGACCATTTCGGGATTGTGTTCATTTTGAGACTATTACAACACAGTTTAATAAAGCTGCTCAATTCAAGTCCCAGGCATACAAACATTAATAATTAAAAATAAAGTTTTTCAATTAGAAAACATTTTCTGAGCGGGGTCGCCTTAGGCAGTGCTTTAGCGAACAATCCGATTATATTTCTGCCATGAAAAGCTTCTAAGAGAAAACTCATCTGCCTTGCAGCTACCGTTCGTAGTCAGCATCAGGGCCGCGGAGAGGGGGGCAGCCAGGGTAATATCCCTGGGGCCTGGAAGGTTTTTGGGGCCCGGCAAGGCAAAGCAGTATTGACAGTACTCTAACTAGGATTTCATAGATACATACATAAACACTAAACTAAAATCATAAGCATCCAATCAAATATTATGGGGCATAGTCATAGTCGAAATAAAATGTGATTTTAAGTTACATAAACGTTTTTTACGTTCTTTTGGACTGCTTGATTGGTAACATGACGACGTTTCGAACCGTAAATGACATTGCGATTAAATTTAGTTTTTTGTGGAAGTATCAGGATCTGACATGCACGATTTATGGCATCGATATTTCCACGGATCTAATAGATGAAATCATTCATCTCAAAGCCATCCACTTAGCAAATTTGGGATGTGATTCGCTGCCACCATTTCAACTTCTGAACAAATTTCATGACTTGAAGATGGAAGTATTATTTCCTAACATCTGCATAGCATTAAGAATATTTTGCACACTTCCAGTCAGTGTGGCTGAAGGGGAGCGTTCTTTTAGTCTATTGTCTCGCGTGAAAAATTTGTTACGTTCAAGAATGAGCTAAAATCGCTTGACAAGCCTTGGGACATTGGCGTTGGAGTCTAGCCTTGCTCGCAGCATTAGTTTTGAATCGGTAATTTCCATATTCGCAGACCAAAAAGCACGGAAGGTTTTCCTTGGCTGATTCAAGCTCTTAAAATGTACATATTTGGAAGAAGTTAATGTAAGCAAATCAAACAATGAAATCTAACATTTAATTTATGTAAGTGCTCCAGTAAATCTTATTTTATATGAAATAAAACTGACAATGTGAATTGAAAAATTTTTGTATGTCATGTTATTTTTTTTACTGGTTTGAATTTATTTTTTAGGGGGGGAGGCTCGTAAACGCGAACTGTCCCAGGGGCCCGGCTCGGCTATCTGCGGTCCTGGTCAGCATAAAACATGTAGGTTCCGTCCGGCCAATTTGTAGGAAAAACTAAAAGAACACTACACAAATTGAAAGGGAAGCTCTACCTATATCTGCTCGGAGGTAAATCGTGCCAAGTATTTGGAATTGTTATCGGAATCATTTCGTGACCAGGAAATCTTCGAGATGATTTTCAGCAGAATTTAAAAACTATTTGGGGAATATTTTCGGTATAGTAAGAGGACTATTTCAAGATAATTTCGGAATTGTTTTCAGAACCATTTCAAGATTACTTCGTGACCAGGATGCTTTTCAGAATGATTTTCAGAATAATTGCAAGATCATTTCGGGAATAAGTTAAAGGTTAGTGTGGGACTATTTCCAAAACAAACTTGAAAACAAACGCGATTATGTCTTCAAGTTCAGTCAGAACACATATCATCAGCCTAGCGTACCCTCTTTTCAATGATAACAGTAACTTTGTTAGTCTAAGGTTGTATGACCTGCAAATGAACTTCGGCACTTTGCAGCCCCGCGCTTAGTTCCATGCCTTTCCTGCTTGGTCAATTATGTGCAACTCTCACCCTCTTTTAATCTTGCCTAATCTTATTGGGATGTCGAGGATACAATCTTCGATTGATGCGCCCTTTTTAGCCAACTCATCCGCTTTAACATTTACATATATTCTCATATGTAATCGGATACAATAAAGATGTATGCTTCGGCCTACACCAATAATTTCCAGGGATTGTTAACACTTTAACACACTTTCCGTTGTTGTGCTTTGCGAGATGCAGATCCTACTCCCTCGATTACTTTGGAACCATACGTAAACACGTATATCGCTTCGATTGTCTTTTGGGCATCCTATGGGCCAACCATCGATCGCTATTATCTACGCTATCAGATCTACACGTGGAATGAGAATTTGTTTTGGGGTAGGTTCTTTTTTGTGAGGCGGTCCAACAAACAAGGACTCCATAGTATAGAATAGGCTTTTCAATTGCTGAAAAACCCCAATGAGAGAGAGGGCGATAGACCCCGAGCTGGGGCCAATAAGATGCATACACTATGGACACATTTGGACACCTAAATCGCATTTTTTCCATATGAAACAAAATAAAAACTATAACAGCACCTTTTCAGAAAATTACAATTCCAGTAATTTTGTAACTTTAGCTTTCTGAACTTAAACTGGAAAGGGTGTAACATAATTGGGACATTTTTCTTTTGTAAAATGTTCGAAATCAATACCACGTGCCGACAGTTTCTCATCGATCCAGTTCCGCAAATATGGCACATTTGCATAAACACCAGGAATATTTTCTTCACCACAACCAATGCCCCAGGTCACAATACCAACCTGGTAGTAACGTTCGGAGTTTCGAGGATCGGGGCATACCAGCGGCGAGCCACCATCATCTGTACACATATCCTTTCCAATTTCGCCACCAGCACACATGAAACTTGCATCCAAATTAAAATATCTGCCTAAACGAGTCTGACGTAAATTGGCTTGGCAAGCTCTATGCGGTACGACAGGCAATTCGATCTTCTTCAATATACTTGGGTAAGTGCCAGTCTTACCGAATTTATTTTTACCCCAGCCACTGGCAAAGCAACGTGAATAATCGAAATTTGTGTACGATGGAGGTAAACAAATCGGTCGTACATTTTCTGCCCAATGGAAGGGTGTCTCTAATATGAGTAGCGCTACGTCATTGAATAGTGCAAGTTTGTGGTAGTTCTCATGGAGTATTATCTCTTTGACAAGAGCTTCTTGATGTGGCAATAATTCTAGTAACGAGCCAAATCTACAGGACTTACATTACGTACACAATGTGTAGCGGTCAGTACTGCATTGGGTGCAATAATTGAACCACCACATATGTAATAATAAAATGTTTTATCGTCGATATCTTTATAGCTCAATCTATGAAAATTCAGCAAAATTTGACTCGCCTTCCTTAGCAACATCGAAAAAAACGCCATTTGGATTACGATAACCGCAACCTTCGTGGGTCACTGTGGGTTTAGGTGGTGTTAACGGTTCAGACAACTGAAATTTGAAGTGAAATAATGATTTCAATTAGGCTATCACAAAACATATTAAATTTTGCTTAAAATTACCGTTTCGTTAACATAACAACAAACTTCTAAAAAAAGACACGGGCTGTTGTCGTTCAATCTTATATCGATATACATTGAACCATCCGTAATGACAGAACTATCGTTACATAACAAACGCTTAATGCACTTCTTGTTTTGTCCGCAAGCTTTTCCACTTCCTCGATTCGTCGACTGTATACTGGGTTGAAGCAGTGGCTGGACCGCATTCGTCTCGATAGGACGTGGTTGTAAATTTCCTGATTCTGTTGAAAAGATTTTTTGCATGTCTGTTGACCGAACTTGTGTTGCCCTAAGCCACAAAACAAAAAGGCATAAGGTAATAAAGGTCAAGTTTGAAGTCATTTTTGGCTACCTGAAAGAATTGATTGAAAATAATTTTGTAAAATATTTATTACTGGGTGGGATATCAGCCTATCTCGTAACCGCCCTTTCGTAAACGCTTGAAAAATGCGTTATATCAAAACTTGTTAGTACATAAAAATTATTTAGGTACGACTTAGCTTTTGTCTACTTCAGAGTATTGTTTTAAAAACGCCCTGTTTCAACATAGGTTAGGTTAGGTTGACCTGCCCGGTCCATGAGGACCTCACATATACTGAATGGGTCCGTATTGTTACCAGATTTATTATTTAACGAGCAAACTGAAAACCCCTACCAAAAACCAGGACCTATGTTATAAAATAACTCCCTTCACTTGGCAAATACTAGAAGCTAAACCTATGCCACTTGTTGCTTCTAGATCTTACAGCTGTATCACTCCTAATAGCTGGAGTCCTAGCCTGGCAAGCGCAGGGCATGAGCACAAAACATGCTCGATCGTTTCCTCCTCCAACCAGCACTTCCTACGTCTGGTATCACTGACCAACCCACGCCTTTCCAGCTTGGTCGATCATGTGCACCTCTCGTCTTCTCTTAATCTCGCCCAATGTAATTGGGATGTCTATGAAGCAGGCTTTAAGGAATGCGACCTTTTTAGCAGTTCACCTGCTTTTTCATTTCCATCTATTCCTAACTGCACTGGGACCCAATATAGATTTATGCTTTTCCCCGTCTCGATTCATTCCAGGGATTGCTTACGCTGTAGCACAATTTTAGATGCTGTGCTATGCGAGATTATTGTCTTAAGAGTCTTAAAGAGTCATTGGTGCCGTATGTCGTATCGCTGTATCCGTATCCCTAACGTAATCAGCTGTTTATCGTTACGACGGTAAACCAAAACCCAATTGGTTGGCTACGATACGGTTACGACCTTAGCGGCACCAATAATCGATTGCATTGATTCTCATAAGATTGGTCGAATCAGCTGTTATAAGGTTACCGATACGGTTACCGAAAAAGCATCAATATCTCCAGCTTAATACATCAGTCTGAAAAACGCTACAGCATGAGTTTATTTCCTGATCAGTTCAGTACACCACAGACCCTACTCCTTCCAGTACTTTGGAACCATCTGTGTACACATGTATCTCCTCGTCCGCCATTAGAGCACCATTGCGCCAACCATCCACCTCTATTGTGGCTTTAAGAGCCCCCTCGAAGCGCAGATAGGGAATGAGGTAGTCTGTATGGAATCAGGTAGTCGTCCTGTTATTGATAACGCTATACTTATATGGCTGACCCCGTGGCACTGAGACTCGTTGCAGTTGTTAACGCTTTGTTCTTTGCTACCAGGTCTACAGGTGGAATGTGCAGAAAACTGTGTACGCATGTTATGTTGTGGAGAGCAGCTTTTCATCCACGTTGGATTTTTCCTGTTGCTTGCTGCGATGGCGCGCAAATCCATAGGTAAGAACTATCAGGCGGAAATCATCTCAGAACGCAAGTATGTATGTTTGTGGGCGAACGAAGAAAAAAAAATTTGTAAATCTATACGGGACTAAATGGGCTGCTTCGAATATTCTGCCATTAGATATACATTTTATGAGCCTTTCTCATCGTTGACGTCCAAATCGCTATTGATCGCATTGATAGAAGGTTAAGTTAAATTTTCTAGTTTTACCCGAACTTTACTCGACGACCACACTAAAAAATCTAATACTAAGAATCTTAGTTCGACGAGCGCCGGACATGATCACAGAATTTGCTTGATCCTTTTCTCCTTCAGCTCAATTCTCTAGACGCCAAAAGGCAGTGCCCATTCAGAATACCCGTCATGAATCTTCAGTTCCATTTTTAGTGATTATAGTGACCTCTTTAGTCTAAGTTCGTAAGAGCTACACATCATCTTCGATATTTTACATCCCCGCGCTTAGTTCCACACCTTCATGCCTACTTTTTATCTCGCCAAATCTGTTTGCGATGTCTATGGTACAGGCGCGCTCTCTTTAGCTTGATTATCCACATTTTTATCTATACCCATATGTCTGGGGACCCATATATAGATGCATATTTCTCCCTATACCGATCTAAGGTCTGATTACACTTTAACATACTTCCAGATGTGGTGCTGCGTGAGCTTATTACCTTAACTGCAGCTGGTTGTCAATATAAAAGTTGACACGGCTGCAGCTTAATCTATTTTTCTCAAGTGTTCTACTGCTTTAGTAACGGCTACTACTTTCGCCTGGATAACACACAAAAGCGATCTGACAGCTTGAAGTATCTGTTTATTTCCAGATCGGCAGAGTATACCGCAGACCCTATACCCTTGCATTAGTTTCGATACACCGGTGTAGACATGTATCACCCTTATTTTGGGTCCTCTTGCGCTAACTTTTCACATATTCAAATAAGTCCTGCGAAAAAAATTATTTTACGTATTTTTACAAAATTTTTAAATTACCAATGCGGAGGGTGTATGAGCTGGTAAAAAGCCGGCACGAACTAAACACTGCTCAAACAATTACTGATAGCCAAAAACAAAAATGTTTGTCTTAAATCAGAAAAATGTACCATGATGACAAATGTGGCACTATTTGGTGGTTCCTCGAATCAAGTGATAAGAAAATAAAATGGTCTGCGAGTCATAGTTTATCAGTAGAAGGAGGTTTAATTGTATTATGTTCAGCATGGTTGCAAGTTCCAGCTAAATTGAATTTCTACGGAAAGAAACACAAGATGAGGCTGAGATAGCAATTCTGTATATAGCTGACGTAAGTTCATAACTTTAATATTGCAATTTTTTGACACAACATAATTAGTTAAAAATTGCGGATGAAGTACGCAGCCGAAACAAGAAATGTAGGGAGAATTAGAAGAAGATTACAGGAAAGAAAGGGAGAAGAAAGAGTTGAAGTGCAAAAAGGAAGGAGAAAAAGGACACTCGGAAGGAAGGAAGCATACAGGGAAGAAAAGGAGAAGAACGAGTTGAAGTGTAAATAGAATGGGAAAAATTACACTTGCGCGATCTCTTACACACGTCATTGAAGGGGATCCCCATCCGTGTAGGTTTAACGGATATTTTTCCGTAATTGTGGTTAAGTTTCTAAATATATATCTCTTGATATACTTAGTAAATATCCTGCTTTATTCTGCTCGTAAGGGTTGGTGTCGAAATTCTGTATGCACAAAATTCTAAAAACGAAATTCTGCTTTCTAAAATTCTGCTTTTTTAAATTTCTGCTTTCTAAAATTCTGCTTTTAAAATTCTGTATTACAAAATTCTGTATTAAAATATAATGTTAACAATGTTAAAGAGGTCATGTAATTATTTTGAAAAAGTGCGCCAGGCACAGTAATTCTGCGTAGAACACCTTTCTGCATAGGAGGCCTTCGGCCGCGTTTATAAAAAATAACCCTGGGCTACGCCATGCCAAGTCCGGGTGTGTGGTATAACCGTGGCTACCGTCACGGTGATGTCCTTCTGCGTAGTATACCCTTCTGCCTTAGCCGATCCAACACCGGCTACGCCATGCCATGATTCCGGAATTTTTACTTCCAGAATTAAACATGCAGAATTTTGAAAAAGCAGAATTTTAAAAAGCAGAATTTTAAAAAAGCAGAATTTTGTTCAAGCAGAATTTTTTTGTAATTTACAGAATTTTGTCAAACACGTTTGTTTACTTTATTGATGTGAGTGGATGATGCACCATTACTGCCTCACTAGATTCTGCGCTTTCCCTTCTCCCGATATTACTGTGACCCAACTGAATGTGAGAGGGAGTGTGGAGGGATGGCGGAGACGTGTGTAGAAGTGGGAAAGCTTCTGACCTCCATTCACATGGGAATGGCCAGAGCGATTCTTTTGCATGCGGTTCAAGCAGCTCACTACTTTCGGTCGCTTGATGACAAGTATCCTCTGGGTAGCCACTGAACATCCGTTTAGTGGTGAGCTAATTCTCCTGGGAGTGGGATTTGAATCCGCACTCCTACGATAGTTGAAAATGTTACAAACGCATTCAGCCACGTCATGCCTTAGTTGTTGTAAAGTTTTTTCCCAATTGCCTTCTCTGCATATTTAATCTTTTACACACTGCATACTTCGTACGTAGGGTAGATGTACCAGTAACCGGACATGCCCCCCCCTCTTTTATTTTCAAAAGAAGCTTTGTTGTTTCACTTTTAGTTTACATGTGTGAAGTGAAGTGTTAAGACGTGCTACTTTTTTTGCTAGTTGTACTTCAATTCTATCAGGTGAGTTTTTACTAATAATTTGGTGACAAAAGTGTTTCAAATGACTGTTATTCTATAAATAATTGATAAAAATACGTGATAACAGTTTAAAATTAGTGAAGATATGTATATATTTTTTTAAATGCACCTGCCCGGATACTGGAGTAAAAATAATAGTGTTTTCCAAAATCCGGACAAAGTGTGCGGTTACTAGAAATAGTTAACAACCGCACAATTCCAGTATCCGAACATGCTGTTTTTTAGCTCTATTTTAAATAATATTCGTTTATATTAAAATTAATTATAGTATGTGTGATAATCCCAATTAGACTGGGCGAGATTAAGCGAAGGCGAGAGGTGCACATGATTGACCAAGCAGGAAAGGCGTGGATTCAAGCGCGGGGCTGTATGTGTAGGTCTTACAACCTTAGAATAACAAAGTTGCTTCTATAATAAAACTGTAGACTCATGACGGGGATTCTGACTGGACACTACCTTCTACTGCCTTCTGGCGTCACATACCTTTAAATTAGGCTTGGTCAGTGATAGCAGATGTGGGAAGTACGGGTTACAGGAGGAAACGATCGAGCACGTTCTGTGCTCGTGCCCTGCGCTTGTCAGGCTATGACTCCAGCTGTCAGATGTCAAAGCCGCAAGTGGCTTAAGTCCTAGGAAACTTCTATTATTTGCCAACAGGACGGAGTTATATTATAACATAGGTCCTGGTTTTTGAAAGGGGTTTTCAGTTTGGTCATTAAAACAAACTTCTGGTAACACTACGGACTCATTTAGTCTATGTGAGGTCCTCATGGACCGGCCAGTTCAACCTAGCCTAACCTATGTGTGGTAATCCCTAATCCAGGGTGTTATGCGGACGATGCCTATTGGAGGATTTGCAGCCAGGGAATATATTCGGCTGTATTTGAACGGAGCCTTCCCGATATCAGGCCTCCTCTGGAAGTAATGATGGCCTTATCATAGCAAGGGCCGCTGTTGTGGCGGACGGTTTTTATCCCCATTTTTTACATTAGACCGCTGAGCCCGCCTTGTGGGCAGGTGGTCGTACGACCAAGATGAACTCAAAAACTTTAAGAAAAAGTAATGATGCGAAGGAAAAGACGATGGCGTCGCAAGCCGGAAAAGAGGAAATAGCTATCAGCGATGACTCGGACCCGGATAGCGATGATAGTGTGCAGTCAGTGCGCTCGGTAAAGGAGCGTCATACTATCCCGGACAAAGAATTAAGGTTAGAACGAGAACAACGAGACATGGAGCTTAAGAGAACTATCTCAAAATATCGGGCTGCATTATGCTGAACTTGGGGCCAGTGGTTCACCCAAACAGCGATGGGAGCGATCGCTTGGTATGGGCCCGTGAGACAGTGAAAGAATGTCGAAGACAATTCACAACCAAAGCTTTGCTGCGAACAACCCTTAATTTTTCAACCGCATCGAAGAGGAAGAAGCCCCTAGAGGCAAGAGGCAGCGATCGGCTGAACCTGACAAGCCTGCTTTTAAGAGGCAGAAGGGGGAGGGTAAACGCTCCAGTCCAAGAACCAGGAGGTGAATTAGGCGGAATAACAGGAACCAAACCTCAAAATCTGCAAAGCGGATCGAAGAGCGAAATATAAGTACTGGAAAGCCATGTACCTCAAAAGCTGTAATACAGGAAGAGGAAAACAATAATGGCTATAGAAGCAAAGGCAGAAGTGTTAACGAGCTAAAGGGAAATACCAATCAAACTCCGGCTTAATCGATGATACTAAGGGAGCAAACGCTGAGACTCCGGTTGTCACCGAGAAGAAGATGAGCGAAGTTGCGAAGCAGTCTCTGACTGTGGCATTTGTATAATGATTAACTACTACGTAGGTATGTTTTCAGCTAAAATGTATTGAAATTAATGAAATATTTATATTTTAATTTTTTATTTATTGGAGTTTTGTGTATTTCTTTTTTATACACAGTTGAGCAGAGCTCACAGAGTATATTAGTTTGATTGGATAACGGTTGGTTGTACAGGTATAAAGGAATCGAGATATATATAGACTTCCATATATCAAAATAATCAGGATCGAAAAAAAATTTGATTGAGCCATGTCCGTCCGTCCGTCCGTCCGTCCGTTAACACGATAACTTGAGTAAATTTTGAGGTAAATTGATGAAATACGTTGATGGTACGTAGGTTCCTGAGCACTCATCGCAGATCGCTATTTAAAATGAACGAAATCGGACCATAACCACGTCCACTTTTTCGATATCGAAAATTTCGAAAAACCGAAAAAGTGCGATAATTCATTACCAAAGAAAGCTAAAACGATGAAACTTGGTAGATGGGTTGACCTTATGGCACAGAGTAGAAAACTAGTAAAATTTTGTACAATGGGCGTGGCACCGCCCACTTTTAAAATAAGGTAATTTAAAATTTTGCAAGCTGTAATTTGGCAGTCGTTGAAGATATCATGATGAAATTTGGCAGGAACGTTACTATTATTACTATATGTACGCCTAATAAAAATTAGCAAAATCGGAGAAGGACCAAGCCCACTTCTAAAAAAAATTTTTTTTAAAGTAAAGTTTTAACAAAAAATTTAATATCTTTACAGTATATAAGTAAATTATGTCAACATTCAACTCCAGTAATGATACGGTGCAACAAAATACAAAAATAAAAGAAAATTTCAAAATGGGCGTGGCTCCGCCCTTTTTCATTTAATTTGTCTAGGATACTTTTAATGCCATAAGTCGAACAAAAATTTACCAATCCTTTTGAAATTGGTAGGGGCATAGATATTATGACTTTAACTGTTTTCTGTGAAAAAGGGCGAAATCGGTTGAAGCCACGCCCAGTTTTTATACACAGTCGTCCGTCTGTCCTTCCGCATGGCCGATAACATGATAACTTGAGCAAAAATCGACATATCTTTACTGAACTTAGCCCACATAATTATCTGAACTCACTTTATCTTGGTATAAAAAATGAACGAAATCCGACTATGACCACGGCCACTTTTTCGATATCGAAAATTACGAAAAATGAAAAAAAATGCCATAATTCTATACCAAATACGAAACGAGGGATGAAACATGGTAATTGGATTGGTTTATTGACGCGAAATATAACTTTAGAAAAAACTTTGTAAAATGGTTGTGACACCTACAATATTAAGTAGAAGAAAATGAAAAAGTTCTGCAGGGCGAAATAAAAAACCCTTAAAATCTTGGCAGGTATTACATATATAAATAAATTAGCGGTATCCAACAGATGATGTTCTGGGTCACCCTGGTCCACATTTTGGTCGATATCTGGAAAACGCCTTCACATATACAACTACCACCACTCCCTTTTAAAGCTCTCATCATTACCTTTAATTTGATACCAATATCGTACAAACACATTCTAGAGTCACCCCTGGTCCACCTTTATGGCGATATCTCGAAAAGGCGTCCACCTATAGAACTAAGCCCCACGCCCTTTTAAAAATACCCATTAACACCTTTCGTTTGATACCCACATCGTACAAACAAAGTCTAGAGTCACCCCTGGTCCACCTTTATTGCGATACCTCGAAAAGGCGTCCACCTATAGAACTAAGGCCAACTCCCTTTTAAAATACTCATTAACACCTTTCGTTTGATACCCATATTATACAAACGTATTCTAGAGTCACCCCTGGTCCACCTTAATGGCGATATATCGAAAAGGCGACCACCTATACAACTAACACCACTCACTTTTAAACCCCTCATTAATACCTTAAATTTGATACCCATATCGTACAAACACATTCTAGAGTCACCCCTGGCCCACCTTTATGGCGGTATTTCGAGACGGCGTCCACCTATAGAACTAAGGCCCACTCCCTTTTAAAATACTCATTAACACCTTTCATTTGATACCCATATCGTACAAACAAATTCTAGAGTCAACCCTGATCCACCTTTATGGCGATATCCCTAAATGGCGTCGACCTATAGAACTATGGCCCACTCCCTCATAAAATACTCTTTAATGCCTTTCATTTGATACACATATCATACAAACACATTACAGGGTTTCCCTCGGTTCATTTTCCTACATGGTTATTTTCCCTTGTGCAAAAGTTTATTATTTGTTGTTGTATTTTTTTTTATTTATTTGGTTTAAATATTAAATAAAAATAAAAAGAACGTTATAAAACGCTGTAAAATGTTACAAAATAATTATTTTTATTTTAGATCATAAGTGTCCGGTAACTGGAATTTTACTGTCCGGTTTTTGAAAAAACTGTCCGGTTACTGGCAAATTCTGACTTGTATCAAAACAATAATTTTTACAAAAAAAATAGATAGTTTCCTATAGAAGTGGCTCATTTTATTAGATTTAGAATTAAGCAATAATCATTTGAAAATTCAAAGTTTTTTAATATCACTTATAAAATGTAACCAAGAAGAGTTCAAAAGCAACAAAAAATTAAGTGGCCGGTTACTGGTACATCCACCTAATTATGTGTTAAAGTTATGCTTGGTGGTAAGGCGGTTTTCAAAGAATTGGTATTGTTGCTGTTTTTGTTCTATTTATAGAACTACAACGAATTAACCAATTTTGTCTATTTGTATGAGTTAATCGGGGATTGCTTCAAATAATGTTTTCATACATTTAAAGCAATACGGGCAATCCCCGATTAACTTATACAAATAGTGGTGAGCTAATGTGAGAAGGCGAAAACCTGGCTAGGCCACTCTGACAAACTCGGTTTAAGGGCTAGCTGGGGGATTTTCCATTGGCAGCGTCTGTCCACTTCGAGGTGCGACTGCAAGTAGGCATCTGTCTTGGATCGCGCTGCCCGCTATATAAACGTGCAAATAATATTTTCATCCCCGCTGGAGGGTTGTGGGCTGGGGTTGGGACACGTCACGTCAAACCACACCCAAATGAAAAGCAACTACAATCCTCGGGTGAGGTGACAACGCTTAACTGATGACGACCATGGCAAACGTTTTAAGGACAATGATTTGAGGGCATCAACGGGAACGTGCGTTCCCTAAATGGGATAGTGCAGAAGGCGTGAGTGCGAGGAACGTGAGCTGGATTCCACTAGGAATAATGCCTCAAAATTTTACCAAAACATTCGGCGACAGACGGAGGGTTTTAAGTCCGGGCCAAACCGGATGCAGATCCGGTACGTTCCGGTAACAAGCACCCTAAAGGTACTAGCCCGACCATCTCGGGAACGATTTGGTATGGCCACATGAAACCTTCTAGACCATCTCGCCCTCCCACCCCCTAGATACATCAGGAGTTCGGGGTCGCCAGAGCCTCGGCTGTTAATGAAACAGGATTCGCCACGGCTAGGTGAGGTTGACAATTGGGTTGGAGAAGCTATATATTGCGCTGGCAACCCCTTGAGAGGGTTGCGCTACAAAACTCCATGAATCAATTTGATATTTTAGTCGCCTCTTACGACAGGCATAACTACCGCGGGTATATTCTAACTCGCAGGGGAGTCTGTGAATTATCGTCGCCTCTTACGACAGGCGCGCCTACCATGGGAGTTTTTTAAGCCCTTTAACTTGCTGGGTGATAAGTTATGACCTCGACAGCATAAGGGAACCTTAAAATCTAACTAAGAAATGTCAGCAGTGGAATATGACCTTTAGAGCTTAGTACGGCTTATTGTTAACCACTCGAAGGTCTTCCCAAACCAATGCCAAGGTGCGACATCGTCCAGAAAATCTTTTCTGATGTGTTTTAAAAACCCCTCTTTGAAACAGTAAAGAGCCATCTGCTGAAATTGGGGAACTGCTTTTACAATGAAGGATAAGGCCTATTACCAGACTCAAAGCTCCACTTATATTCAAGATATAAAAGTCAGAATAAGCTTGTGTAAAGTAAGTTTCCTTGTCTACGGATCGGCTGAAAATTATATGAACAACGGATGCAATTGCGAAGGCGAATGAACGTTTTTCGAGAAACGAATTATTTCCCTCCATCCATCCGAATAGTAGGGGGACTCATGATAGCATATAAACTTATAAGGTGTAAAATTATATCCATTTACACACACGGTTATATGAACGCACCTAGTAATACTCTTGATAAACTTGATTGTTTTTCAGCTGTATTATTGCCAAAAAAATTGTTTTGATTGTTATACAAATTAAAAAATACCAAGATTAAGTGAAAAATCAAAACTAAAACGCCTTTACTTGCTGATGTTGGAGATTTCTGATGAAAATGCCGGCTGTAATGTCTGCAAGGTTGCATTCCTTTGAGTTTACCGCGTTTACAAAATGAAATGTGCGCGTAAATTTATACAAATTGTGTAAATGATTTTTCATACAAAATTTGACAGCACGTGCGTAAACTAGATAAATTTATACGTTTACACACTTTATAAGGCATTTATACGGTTACATGAGTCCCCCTAGTAAGAGATTCCTAGAGCCATGGAGTAAACCTTACAGCTAGATTTTAGAGACCATCAGTGCTCGGTTGATGAACGCATCTAAAAATCGTATGCCGTCGTGTGGCGTCTTTAAAAACGACGTCTGGAAAAGGATACCGTTTAGTCTCGGGATTTAGGGAGTTCATTCCATTTCATTTACTTTTGGGAGAGCCCCTCAAACAAATACTACATAAAGATTTATGATTTTCGTCAGCTCTTCGAAATGACAATTGTGTGGTAAACGCGTGACGTCTAAACATTTTTTTTATTTTTCTATTTAACTTAATTTAGTTTCTTTTTTTTATATTGTTTTTACCAAACTCCAAATAATAACGTCATGCAACATGTTGGATGCAAAACCGGTTTTCGGTCGCACTCTTTAGCAAGTGGTTGTGAAGTTTTTTACACAGCTTTGTAAATTAGTGATGTGAAAACAAATTCCGTATTTTAAATAGTACCGATTTAAGGTAAGAATTGTACCCAAAAGCACTTCTTCGTATATACATATGTATAAGATATCCATTTCTTTTGCACAATACACTAACAAAATGTACGACTATGCATTTGCTACGTTATTGCAAATACGTAATATCGGAACCGAAGTATTTTTTTTCCAACTCTGAACAGCAAATCAGAAACTATCAATGCAAAATAAAATATAAAAAGGAAAATTCAAAATAAAAAAAGTTAGTGAGTCCCACGCCCCTTGCGAGCAGTTACTTTTTACTTATTTTTAATCGTTATACATATATTGATATCAAAACTGTGAGCTATATAAAGCGAGAAAATTGGTATAATTGGATACCATTTTAAGCATATTCGGGGACCATTTTGTGATTGAGTTCATTTTGAGACTATTTGAACGCAGTTTAAGAATTTACCAAAGCTGCTCAGTTCAAGTCCCGAGCAACGAAACATTAATATATTTCCTCCATGAAAAGCTGCTAAGAAAAAACCTTGCAGCTACCGTTCGTAGTCAGCATAAAACATATAGGTTCTGTCCCGCCAATTTGTAGGAAAAACTAAAAGAACACGACGCAAATTGAAAGGGAAGCTCGGCCTATATCTCCTCGGAGTATTTGAAATTGTTATCGGAATCATTTCGAGACCAGAAATCTTCGAAATGATTTTCAGGATAATTTGAAAACTATTTGGGGCATATTTTCGGAATAGTAAGGGGACTAACTATTTCAAGAAAATTATGGAATTGTTTTCAGAACCATTTCAAGATTATTTCGTGAACAGGAAATATTCAAGATGATTTTCAAGGTAATCGCTAAACCATTTCGGGTATAAGTTGATGGTTAGTATGGGACTATTTCCAAAACAAACTTGAACGGTACAAACTTCTATGGATGCGCCCTTTTTATAATTCATCGGATTTTTCATTCTCATAAATTCCCATATGCCCAGGGACTCAATATAGATATATGTTTCTTTCTATCACGACTATTTCCTGGGATTGCCAGCACTCTAACATACTTTTAGATGTTAATTGGTGCCTTAATTGATGCTTGCCTCTCAGTGTAAAAATCTACGTGGCGGCAGTTTAATCTATTCTCCTCAGTATTTCCTCTGCTTTGGTCACAGCTACTACTTTCGCTTGAAAAACACTACAGTGACCTGGCTGTTTGTAGGATCTGCTTATTACCGGATCAGATCAGTGCTCCGCAGAGCCTACTCCTTTCATTACTTTGGAACCATCCGTGTACACGTATATCACCCCGTCCTGCCTTACGCCAACCTTCCACCTCTATTGTGATTCTAAGAGATCCATCGATGCGAGAGTAGATATTCACTCAGAGTAGATATTCATTCATTAAACATTTGACGACGCTATACTACTCGATACGTGATCGAGTTTATGATACGGGCCCTGTTTATATTTAATCGTTATAACTCCAAGTCTTTTCGGCCTGTATCGTTGATATCTGCTATGTTGGTCAAATTCATGTATTAAGGTGTAAGTGATTCTAAACTTTTAGTTCAAAGAAATTATATAATTTATTTTATACGTGAGAGCGGTCAACGGCTCCGTCTAGTAAGGGCTAGTCTTTAATTAAAAGTGGTATGCATACCTGCAATATAATGGTTTATTTCCTCACAATATCTCATTCCCACTTAATACAAAGTTAAATTTCTATCTACACATACGATATCAGGTATGACTTCAGTTATTCGCTTCACATCACTAACAAACTCTCATTGCTGGTTCTTGGTTCTTCAACGAAACGCAACTTGCTGCTGCTGATGGCCCGTTGTTTTCTGCTGTTGACTTTTATGTTGCGACAGTTTGTGAGCAACGCTTGTTGGTGGTAGTTCTTAAAGCGGAAACGGTTGTTTGCATTTAACTGTTAATTCACCGACTACTCAATAATCGCGAGAGGAAGTTAAAATATTTCGTGGCAATTGAAAATGACGGGGAAAATAGTTGTTGTTTAATATTTTGCCGCCTTTGAAAGTGATACAAATTTTGTGTTATTTGTCGATTTACGGTAAAACGGTGGTTGAAAAACGTGTAAAGTTGCATTCGCACAAAAATTAAAACAAAAATCGAAAAGAAATACAAAGCACAAATAAATATTGAACAAATGGTGGTTGAGCTGGTTATGCTAAAGAACATCAAAGCCGTTAAATCAACCGGCAAAGTGCTTATGTGACATTTGGAATTGTTTTTGTTGCCTTCATAGCAAATGCTGCAATACACTGAGATGAAGCCCGAAGGGAATTAGAGTGATTGAATTAATTGAATGCCAAAGTGAGTCTTTTTATTCTTTTCGATTAAGTGAAGGTGAAATAAAAGTGGTGGGAGGGAAATCGTAAAAGCTTATAAATGAAGAATAAACCAGAGGGATTTGCAATCCACAAACAATAAATGAAAATAAATAATATAACATTAAATAAAAAAAAAATTAACTGTGTGTGAGAGAGCAGAAGTTGAAGTTAAATGGAGAGTTTTTAAATCTTTCGACTTAACTTACTTAATTGGCGCTTAACCGTCTAAACGACTCTTTCGACTATGAATGCAAATAATTGGCATTTTAGTGATCCTCGGTAATTTGGAAGCAGCGCTGATAGCGAAAACAATGGGCGCTTTCAGCGAACACTACTTTTGCTAATGCGTTTCAAAAGGTTTCAGTCAGCTGAGTGATAGAAAATTTGTTCTCTAAACGGCAAGTTGGACCAAGTATAAAATGAAATACATAAGAATCCTTAAATTTCTTTACTATAATATTAATAGGAACGAGTAAAAAAGTCTAAGTTCGGGTGAAACCGAACATTAAATGCCCAGCTGTGCACTTGGAACGCTTTTGTTGATAGAATATCAGTCAAATGTAGTGGTTAGACCTTTAGGAAAAGTGGGAGTGGTCCTAACCAATTTTGATTATCTTCATTCTTTTATTTACGGCTTGTTAAACTTCCAAATTTTATTTTATGGGTGGTGCCACGCCATATTCCAAAATTTTTAAGAATTTATGTTTTGCGCCATAAAATCAATCGTTTTTGAATTATCTCATTTTTTCCATTTTCCTTAATTTGCGATATCGGAAAAGTGGGCGTGACTATCGTACGATTTCGCTCGTTTTCAATACCAATATATTCTGGGTCCACATAAGCTCCTATAAAGAATTTGGTGAAGATCTTTCAAAATTTGCTCAAGTTATCGACAGACGAACGGACAATGCTTAATCAATTTTTTTTTCGTTACTGATGATTTTGATATATGGAAGTCTATATCTATCTCGATTCCTTTATACCTGTACAAAGAGCCGTTATTCAATCAAAGTTATAATATCCTGTGTACAACTACAGCTGGGTATAAAAATTATGTTCATAACCAGCACTTAAAATTGTCAAAAAACTGCCAGACAGCTGAATAAACACGATGAGCGATTGTAACTGAACAAATTTTTGCTCTGTCACTTGACGTAAAATGCAAACTGTTGAATGGATCAAACATACTTAACGGTACGTCCAGAAATATATCACTCTACGGCTGATCAACAGTTGTGTTCGCTGAAGCGGCAAGTCCTTTTTCGAAGCACAAACCCACGCTAAGTCCCGCCCTTCAAGTATTCGAGAGAAAATATCTCTGTAAAACTTTCTACTTCCCGTGATGGCAACGGGCTTGAAACAAAGAACTTTTAACGATGAGTTGTACAAGCTTTAGGTAGATATGAAAACAGTGCAGCGAAAGATTCCCAGAATAGAAGATATAGCTATCAACTAGTGAAGTTTAAGTCGGCCTTACTTTTCAATTATCGTCAGATATCGGGGAAAAGGGATTCGTGGCTTTGCCAACGAGACGCTCAGAATACTGCAGGTGGTTAAGCGCCAATCTGTGATAATGGAAAGTGTGTACGTAACTTCGGCGCAACGATATATGTATTTATTCTAGCCGCATAAAACTGTCAGGACTTGTCGATATATAACCTCTCGTTGGACCGAATACAATCAGAGTCATCGCAGTAGAAGACGTTTAATCATTAAAGGCAAATTTTCCGACCAGGGTCTTCCCAATGGGAGAATTGAAATTGATGAGTTTAAATTTTCTTCCTTTGGACTGACTACATTATCTTTCATCAGACTTTCATTTAAGCCGTTAAGCGCTTGCACCCACGGGAGTTGAAGGTTATATAGACTCAATCACTCTTTCATGAAAGTGGGCGTTTTGTTTAAAACTTACTTTTTAATTGTGGCTTAACCATTAAGTGAGATCGCTTCCCCTAACGGGCACCAATTAGTAACTCCAATGGAATTTAAATCGTTCTCCATCTGGTCCTTCTAGAGGAGTCACACCGCCGTCTTCCTATGCTTCCATAAAAATACTTAGCCGGAGCATCGCCAATGCGTAGACGTCCGTAAATCTTTCGAAGATCTTTTCTCCCGAACACTCCCAGAACCGCCTCATATGATGTTGTCATGGTCCATGCTTCTGCGCCATATAGCAGGACGGGTACAATAAGTGACTTGTAGGGCATGATTTTCGTTTGCCGAGAGAGGACTTTACCTTTCAATTGCCTCCCTAGTTCAAAGGAGTATTGCTGTATTAATGCTGGTTCCTAAATAAACGAAGTCTTTTACTTTTTCGAAATTATGGCTGCCAACAATGACGTGGTTGCCAAGGAACAAATGCACTGACTCTTTGCTTGATGACCGCAGGTGCTTCGTTTTGTCCATATTCACCATCAAACCCATCTTTTCCGCTTCTTTTGCTGTTTGGAGTAAGCAGAATTTACGGTGCCGGTATTCAGGCCGATGATAAGGTTCAATCGGCCGATTCACGTTGGGCTTCAATCTTTCACACAATGCACTTGACAGGACCTTATATGCGATATTAAGAAGGTTGATTCCGCGATAGTTGGCGCAGGTTGCAGTATCCCCTTTCTTGTGGACTGGGTAAAGAACACTTAGATTCCAGTCGTCGGGCATGCACACGTCCGACCTTATTTTGCGAAGAAGCTGATGCATGCGCCTTATCAACTCCTCGCCGCCGTATTTGAATAGCTCCGCAGGCAAACCATCGGCGCCCGCGGCCTTGTTGTTCTTCAATCTGGTTATTGCTATTCTGATTTCGTCATAATCGGGTGGGGGACATTTATTCCATCATCATCGATTGCGGGATCGCGTTCGTCAACTCTGTGCGTAACATTGCTGTCTCCATTTAGGAGAGCAGAGAAGAGTTCCCTCCATAATCTAAGTATGTACTCTCTGGACATCAGTTACAAGGTCGCCGTTTTCGTTCTTACAAGAGTTTGCACCGGTCTTAAAACTTTTCTATTTGTTGTTTTTCTAATTAAAATTTCAGTTTCAACATTCTTGTCACATTTATACATTTTCTATATACATAGCATAGAAAACGCAGAAACCTTAGAAAATTTTCCATGATGTATTTTGTTGTTGCATGTTACAAACTTTTAACAGTAAAATGAAGAAATTTCTACGTTTTCTATGAATTTTAGGCTGAGAGAATACCCCTAAGGGTTTGAGTATGAAAAACTTAGAAAGTTTTCACTAATGCATTTTGTTGTTGCGTGTAGAAAACTTTTGATAGTAAAATGAAAAACCTTCGACGTTTTCTACGGTTTCTATACAGAGAGAATACTCCTACTGAAAAAAATAAAAATTAATTAAAAATCAGAAACTCATAAATAATTAACCTCGTAACATAAATTTATAATTATAACATATTAAAAACTGAAAATTACGTCTTATCTTAATATATAAAAACACGTGTCACAACATTTTTGGCCGCGATGGACTCCTAAACTACTGAACTGATTTTGAATTTGCTTTGCACCCCGTATGTAGTTTGATCTAACTTGAGAGATAGGATAGCTTATATCTCTGTTTATAGTCGCAATATTATTTTATTGCAAATTTTTTTTATTTCTTTATACGTAATAATAAAATGTTACGTATACGCAGTAGCACTCATATTTTCAGGTGGTGCGGATATACTTCCGTGTAATTGCTTGGTGTTTAATTAAACAACCTGCTTATCAATAAAAAATATTATAGCGAATGATATCAAGTATAGCACATCACCAGGCTCGCCGAGAGGGTGGGGGGTTTCTGAGGGGGCCCGCGATTTAGATGTACTATGACATTTTTTTTAATTCAGGAGAGTCTTTAGTTGTGTAGAGGGTAATTTTCATACCCCTGGGTGACTAGGGTCTCGAGATATAGGCCAAAACGTGGGCCAGTGAATGCCTAGACAGTGTTTATACAATATAGATATCAAATGAAAGCTGTTGATGAGTGCTTTAGTACAGAGTAATATATTATCCAGAGACGGACTGGGACTTGGATTATGACTAGGACTGGGACTGAGACTCGGAGTGGGACTGCGACTGGAATAAAATACATACCACCCTCCGGACCAGGCAATAAGGGATGCAGAAGAATGAGAAGAAATTGAGAGAAGAGAAAAGAGAGAAGGAGATTGAGAAAGAGATAGAATGAGGCGAAGATGGAGACAGATGAAGCGAAAAAGACGGAGGGAGGAGTGAATAAAGGGAGGGGGGGGGGGGGTAAAAGTGAAGGGGGGGGGGCAGAGTCAGACGGAAAAAGCTTATTAAAATGTATGCAAATAAGCCAAATTTAGGGCAGGACAACGTCAGCCGGGTCTTCTAGTATATGTATAAAAAATATGTAGTACCTACAAATTTGTAAAAAAAATAATAACGTAAGAAACATGAATAATTTCATTTTCCTTCACATACTTATAGTATTGAATTCCAGTGGTTTACAGTGCAACTGCAAAAGCAAATATTTATAAGCGCGTTGCCAAGCTAACGTGTAAGAAAAAAAGAAACAAAAAGAAATAGAAAAAATAAATAAAATAAAGTAAAATAAATACTAAAAGGGAACGGCAGCAAACAAGTGTTTTCATAGCTCACCAGCCAGCTGCTATTGTTGTTAGACAATTTTTTTCTTAATAGCGCGCATATGAAAAGCAGCTTACTGCTTAACAAAATATACAACAAAGCATACATACAACAAATTTACCTGCATATGCATTTACATACGCATGTGTATATATACCCACTTATCTATGTAAATATATGCAAACTGAAGTATAAGCTACAAAACAATCAAAATAAGAATAAAATTTAAGAAGCAAAAACGTTAAGAAAATAAGCACAAAACAACAAAAGTGAAATAACAAACGTAAACACAGGCAATATTTATATTTTTATGAAAATACGTGAACATATTGCAAAGCAAGCAAACAAGTAATGAGTGTAAAGATAAGCTGAAAAATAAAGTAAAGTAAAACTGAAAAAAAAAAAATATATATATATATATAAATAAAAAGAAACACCAAGCAAATACGAAAAAACGGCACCCACCTCATTTTTAACAAATTTTTGTTTTGGGCCACAATAAAAACCAGTTTGTGTGTCACTCACAATTCATAGTGCTTTGCATTAGCGCTCAGTGCGAGTTCACTACACAACGACTTGTTAATTCCAACTCATACTCACTCAAACTCACTCACAGCTGACCGCTTTAAGTCAACGTGCAATTTTATACAAAAAAAAAAAAACAAAAAAACTAATATTCTGACCGATGCGCTGCATAATATAACATAACAGTTAACTCAAAATCGTACAAATTAACTTGGCTCTAAACTTTGCGCACAGCATGCTTTTGCGCTTGATTTGCATTTGAGTTTTAAAGTTAAACCAAAGTCAACACAAAGCACACTCACACACGCGCGCGCAACACAAATTGACTGGCACATACACACACGCACATCAACTTCTATGTTAAAAACTATGTAAGTGTGTGCTTGTGTTGTTTCTTTACCTCTTTTGGCTGCTATACAAATTTTGTTATTGCAGCTTTCGTGGCTTTAACATCTTTAAAAGTGTGTGTGTGTTTTTCTCATCAACAAACACACGCATAATAACGCATTATAGTGAAGCGTGTAGTAATGTTGTGTTGTTTTTGGATTTGTGTTAACATAATTTACATCCATACATAAATAATATCGTGTACCTATGTGCATTTGTGTGTTTATGAAAAATCTATTTAGTTAGTGCAACTTGAGCTTAAACCTTCATATGTATGTGTGTTTGTGTGTGTCTATATTGACATAAATATTTACATACGTCTGCAGCTGCTGTCCAGAGTCATCGCATATTCTACATATACTTCACTGAATAAATTGCCAGACAACACGCACCAAAATTAACATAAATTTGCTCAAAAATGGGTAAGTACTCAACTGGGGGATGGCGTGTCAGCATTGCACCCACCCACATTACTTTTACTACTTACATTCATACAAACTTCTATCATATTTCAGGCAAAATATTTTTAGTTAGTATATATTTCTATTTTTAACCAAGGGCTGTTTAATTTACATCAATATTGAGAGAGTTTTTTTTTGTAACCGAAGTGTAAAAGAAAGCACTCAATAAGCGAATATTCACTTTTAGTCATTAGCCAATATTCACAGTGCATCAAGAGCTCATATTGATCATATGTTGCTATTTTACATTGAATACTGATGCATGTAGTAGAGGTGACAATAATACATGTACCTGTGATTTGTCACAGTGACTGAACAGTCACATTAAATCGCAGCGACAGAAGGAAGTAGTCGACGTGACGACATCTACGTTTTGTTCACACTTCATCTCCTGCTCTCTCTAACTTTAAATACATGTGCCGATAATATAATTTCTTTGCCAGAGTCTTCGTGCATTCGTAAAACTATTCGCAGACCTAGCCAGCGAAGCCTTTAGCCTGTAATCGCTGCACCGCCTTCATATCTGCGTAAAGCTCATACAGCTCATCATTATACCTCCTTCAAAACTCGCCATCGGCATAACGGACAGTTTCATAATTCCTCCGTAGATCTTTTCTCTCGAACACTCCAAGAGCCATCACATCTTCTAGATGAGCGATTTGTAGAACGCAATTTTTTGTTCATCCAGAGAGAAATTTACTTCTCAATAAGCCCGAAGTAGTGTTTGTTCGCATTAAATATTCTCCAATTGACTTTTAAGCTTACATTGTTTTCACTATTATTGCTAGTTTCCAGTTAGATGAAGTCCTTACAATCTCGAATTCATAGCCGTCAACTATGACGATACTACCGAGACGCTAGTGCTCCGATTCTTTCTAGATAACAGCAAGTACTTCGTCTTGTTCTCATTCACAGCACGAATCCCTATTTTGCCTCTTTTTTTCAGCTCAGAGAAGGAATACTCACGTATTAGCGGTGGTAAATATTCAGATACATGCGATTTTGCCACACCAAATGTATATCATATAAAATTGCAGCGACATATGGAGGCAGGGGCCAACGTGTGTTGGTGGTAGCGTGCTCCGCCTACTACACCGAAGACCCTGGGTTCAAGCCCCAGGCAAAGCAACATCTCAAATTTGGAAACACGTTTTTTCAATTAGAAAAGTGTTTTTCGAAGCGTGGTCGCCACTCGGCAGTGACGCGGTAAGCATCCGAATGTATTTCTGCCATGCAGATGCCTTGCAGATACCGTTCGGAGTCGGCGTAAAACATGTATGTAGGTCTCTTCTCGCCAATTTGTAGGAAATATTAAAAGGAATACGACGCAAATTGGAAGAAAAGCTCGGCCGAAAGTCTCTTTGGAGGTTATCGCACCTTGCATTTATTTGTTTATATGGAAGTAACCGCAGTGCGTGACTGACTAATAACATCTGCGTATCCGCAGATGCGTGTACCAATAATAGAAATCATCGATCCAATCACAGCCCCTTAAATATCAACCAATCAGTCTGCGATTTGCAGTGCACATAACCACTAGATGTTACAAAGTTGGTTAAAAAACACTCCATCTACGAGCTGTTACCTGTTGCCAGATGTCGGAGTAAGCTGCGATCATAGCGTTTGCATAGCTACCATTGGAGCAGCTTAGTGATATATGTATATACTGATTTATGTTGTCGCAGCTCATTGTTCTGCTGTGAGTAGAGCTGTGATTGCGATTATTGAAAAGCGTGACTGTGAAAAGCGATTAGGTTCATATTGCCCTTCCATCACTGGTTAAGCACAGTCACGGATGAAAACCACTGTGACTGAGAAAACAAAATCATAGATCACCGAGCAATTCAAAAGTCGCATTATCTGCCACACCCTGTTAGTACACCCATCATAAGCATGAATTCTGTTTTTGTCAGAGATAACGGCAATTTTATTACTCTAATATCGTACGACTTCCACATAAGTAATCTTAAATGGGGACTTGTCACCTTCAGCCTCATGCTGCAGAAAAGCACATTTCAGCGAACTCCATTTGACCTTCTTTCAATATCTTATGGTTTTTTCTTCCCACCTCGTTCCCTTTTAAGCCCGAATGCAGTGTATGGCATGCAGAGCGGCCCATTACCAATCGACTATACGCTTTCCTGGCTTCTCAGGTTCGAATCATTGCTTCTAGAGCTTTCTGCTTTGCCGAAAGTAGCTGAGTAAATCGTTTTGGATGTACGACCACCTGCTCGAAATCTACATCCACAGCTACTTATTGTGGTAAGACCACTGGACTCCGTTCAAATTCCCCTGGGAAATCACCCAATACACACAGTCCGCATACAACCTGTATCAAGGGTTTGGAAATAATTGCTCAGCTAAGTCTCGTCGCCGGTCTATGAGGGGTAACGTCAGAGCATCAGGCCCCTTAACTGCTTAGCTATATAGTCGGAGTCTGGGCCCTCACACCAACGAGAAGGTACATAAGTTATATCGGTGAACGAACGTTCTCCCATCTTCCACTTTAGAATTCATTAGTATTTCATAACTGCACCCAGATGTCGAGGGAGCAGAAGGACGATGTGAGGATATGGAAAGAACGCGTCCTTGGCAACACAGTCATAATGTTGAATTTCTGAGAATAGACTTCACCTAATGGACTGACGCTAAATGGCTTCCGCAGTCCTTAAACTTGATCATGCCCCGTGCGAGGTTTAAACTTAGATATATCCTCCGCAAATCCGACAAGGCCGCCATTGAAATACTTTCACCTAGTTATGGGAAGTGATCCCATGATTTCATTTTGTCATTCTCCATATAAGTGCAGCAGACGTACCACATGAATCGCAATTGAACCCCATACCCCAAGAAAAACGAGCACTTGGTTGGTCATGCTCAGCCTTTGTTTACCTAATTCGAGGCCAATCTGTGCAAGAGTATACTGCGGAGTCAGCAGGAGTCAAAATACGCTCTTCTTACAAGGCAAGCACATACGAAGTTAAGCACACCGATACCACCGTCAATCGCTGCACCTCTAAGCTCAGGACAGCTTGATTGTCCTAACAGATTATAGTATCTCTAAATGTTGTAGCACTGAACTTCGACGCAGATAATCACTCTAGCTAACTGTTACTTTGAAGTGAGTAGGCAAAGTAAAGTCGTCTTCCCTAACTAACGCTCTATACGTCTTTCATCACACCTGTCCTAATATATGACTCGGAATAATGGACGGTGTCGAAAGAAGATGGGATAGCTCTTGAAGTATTTGAGAGAAAAGTTCTCCGGCAGATTTATGATGCTTAACGCAGACATAGGCATAATGCAACGTATTAAAACCCGACGGCTCGGCTGACTCGTTCATATTAAAATGATGAAAGAAGAAAAAGCTCCGTCTTAGAAAGTCTTGCTATCGGTACCCATAAATATAAACAGAAGGAGGGAAGACCTCCACTGGGTTAGGAATACAATGATCGGAGAGCTTGAACTTGCGGAAAACATCGCGCTTCAGACAGAAATCCCACATTAGCCTTTCCTTTTAACTTCGAACCATCAGCTAATTCAATGGCCAGAGTTTTTTTCTGTTGTCGAAAGCCCAAACTAATCCCTTTCAAAAAAAAAAAAAGCTCAAAACTTTTTTAATTTAACACAAGAAATACGGCAACTCGTTTATTAGCTCACCTCATTGAAATATCAGCACGAACAGCTGCTGAAATTGTTTTACCTTAAATTATTGCCATTCTTCCTTGTACCAACAAACTTACATACCTACACAAACGTTTGAAAATCATTTTCTTGGTCATTTCATCAACACACCGTTAAAGTTCAAAACTTACGTTTCTACGCTCGCAAAGCATTGACTTTAATTGAATTTCATCTCTTTCTACTTTGTTTAATTTCCGTAATTCCGCTGCGAAACGCACAATCAAATGCCATCTTTAAATAATTAAATTTCCTTCGTGGAAAAGTATAATACAACAATGTTATAATGTGAAGAAGAACAACAACTACAAACAAACGCTTATCAACTGCATTATAACAACAAAAAATTGTGAGCTACTCATAAAAGCAGCCAAGCGAGAGTTACGAACAACGGTAAAGTTGTAACATTTGGCTCAATAACAGTAAATTTTTGGCTTCTCGCGCGATAAATAGAATTTTGGCCTAAAGGAACTTTAATATTACATTCTTGTTACTTTAAAAAGGCAACAAAGGAAGAACAACGGACGACGAGACAAGGAATGAATCGACATTGCGGTTGGTTGAATGTCGTCAACGGTGCAACGCGGCACTTTGTAACTGTCATACGCTGAACTAAAGATGCGATATTTCATTGGGGCTATACCCAAATGCACCCAAATACATATGAAAGAACCCAGAAAGAGTATGAGGCCCGAAAGAGTATGAGGCCCGTCTTTTGGTATGTTTCCCGGTTTTCCACCGATGCATAGATCCACGGTTTGTATGTTTCGATCTTTATCCCGATCATTTTCCGGCCGGAAAAACGTTTGTGTAGTTTGTAGTTGTTATTGTAACTGTAAAAGCACATCCCGAGATTTAACGTTATTTTTCTAAAGTAGGCGGACCTCTTAGCCCGAGCAGGTACAAGCGAACTGGAGGTGAATGCCAGCATGACTTTGAAGTAGCACACGCCACTTTAAATCTGCTTCTAGAAAGCTTGGCCTCGGCTTAGTTAAGCAAGCGCTGACCTAATGGATGATGGTGTCACGATCCTTCCGGGCAGTTGATGACGAAAAGCGATCACCGGAATAAGCCACTTATTTCAATGGTGATTGGAACGTTGGAAGGGTACTGTCCTATGGAAATCCATGCGGTCTTGCCCAGCTATATGAAGGATGATATGGTGGGGTCATCTAATAGCTTGGCAGCGGTAAATAAATGCGGTACCACAACGAACTGCAAAAGTGTCCAAGTCAGCTGTTTCCACCTAGTTGAGGCCGCGACCACTTAAATTGCCTACCTACCGAAGTGGGTAGTCCTTTGGCGAATATGAATCTGGTACGCTCCAGCAATAGCCTCTTGTGAAACAATCCCGACTGCCGCGAGGGAGATTTGTATGACATCTCGAAACTTCGTGTTGTCTTTCGTTTTCTTTTATTTGAAAAAGCGGAGATTGCTACCAATTTGTTTGACTCCGTGAAAACTTGGAATCGTCTTACCTTGCTTATTTGTTCTCCAAGGGATGTTTGATATATACAGTGCCACCGAACGGGAAAGGAAGCAAGGTATTTAAACATAGAGGCAAAAGTCGCTGCAATTTATGGCTGTCACAAGACAAAGTGGTAATAACCGGTGTTCTGACGGTGGCGTATGGCAAAAAGTTCCCATTGGAGAAGTTGTAAAGGCAAAAGGAAGAGTAGTTGTTGTTGTTGTATCGATAAGGACTCCACCCGAAGACCTTGAGGAGTGTTTTCGATGTTGATGGTACTTTGCCGGATGCAGATCCGCCCGACCATCTCTGGAACGATTTGTTATGATCACATCCGACCTTCTAGGCCATACCGCCATCCCACCCCCTAAATACATGAGGAGTTCAGGGTCGCCAGTACCTCGGCTGTAAATGAAACAGGAGTCGCACGGATAGGTGAGGTTGACAATTGGGTTTGGGAAGTTATATATTGCGCTGGCAACCTGAAGGGTTGCGCTACACAACCCCTTGAAGCTGGTATTTTAGTCGCCTCTTACGACAGGCATAGCGGGTATATTCTAATCCCCTAACTCGCTTAGTCGATGTCATGCTCAGAAAGCCACACCCAGTTCTTCAGAGAACGTACTTTCGACATCTTGACGAAGGTAAAAGAAATTCAGTTTTCGCTGTTTCTCAAGTTCATATGGAAAACATTTTGTTGGATAGTCAAGCTACATTGAATGATTTTTCACAATCCCTTATCAAGTTCGGTGTGTAGACTAAGCGGCTTCACGTGATGCCATCTTCAGTGTCTAAACAAATTTTACACAGGATAATGAAAAATCGTCCAATATTACGAAACTAAATATGTGGCTTATCTATTTGGACAGAGGTGCCATCAAACGGCTGTCGCTGATGGCATTACACTGAACGTAAATAATAATTTCCTTATAAAAGTGTGGAAATCTTATAGAGTCTCATTTAACCTAATCCATCCCATGAATGGAACTAGATTAGACCCCTTGCGGCTACTTTTTCTAGGAACTTGGAAAAGAGCTTTCTCCAGTGTTTACATGCGAGGTAGCTTATTGTCGATAGAAAGGAGATCTTTCAAGACCTCCTTGTTTCAGATGCATACTACAGCTGGGTATACATACTTATACGTAAGTGTAATCCCAAATCGAATTTTTTTGCTTGATTGTTTCTCTTTTAAGTCTGGCGCTTTGTTGTTGTTCTCGGTTCTCCACAGTGCTATTGCATTACGACTTCCTAATTTGAAACTTTCCAAAAAATGTGCGTGAAAGTCCTTTGTTTTTGTTTTTTGATTTATTTTCAACACGTCAGACATGCAGTTATTCTGTATTTTTTTGTTTCAATCTTGACTTTAACCAACCCTTAAGCCCAAAAAATGAGTGAGTTTCACTGCAATGAGTAACCAAATGTCCTGTCTGTCATATCCTGATTGTGCTGTGTGGCTCTGTCTGTTTTACGCTGATCCACTGCGATAGAGCTTAGCCGGTGGCGTTTTTTTTAATTTCAAAGTTTTTTATTTCCACTTGTCTCGTGCACCTTTTTCTGTGTGTGTGTTTGCATTAAGTTGGCTTTTTCCATCCTTTTGAGTTCCTGTTCAAGCGCGTACACATATCCTCGCATGTCCTCATATTAAAAGTTTTTGTTTCGACAAAAACGACGCGGTCCTTTCATTTGCAATTTGGCTTGATTTTTTGATGATTTACTGCAACCCCAGTTCAGCATATTATAAAAGTACCATTAACCATTGTCATTCAACCTTTGTACCGCGAGCGTGTATGTGTGTTTGTCCTGTAAGCACGTCGAAATTTCGAAATCGTTGGCCACAAATTTTATTTTGGTTTTTCTGCTGCATGCTTTGGCTCGCCCTGCTCTGGGGCGTCCCATTTCAACGTATGACTGAGGTACATTAGGGTGTGTCACACACGCCTTTTGTTCTGTTGTTTGGAACGTGTAAATTCAACATATACCGATAAACGCGGAGTCGGTTGACGAGCTGGTTGTGGGAATATTAGTGTTTCACACTGAGACGAGAGCAAAATAACACAAAACAGATAAGCACCACGAAGCGAGCATGGACGTCGAATGGACGTCGAGGGTGCAAGCAAGGGCGAGTAAGCCGGAAGCTAGTAAGATTCGGCATAAGCATTTTCTTCCTTCGTAACTTAGGAGTACGGGACGAAGGTATGTTATAAAAAACATGCTAATTGATCCCCTATGTGATATTTATCTACTGAAACGGAGATCAATAAGAATAAATGAGCCTAAGTGAGGCAAAGGAGTTAAGGGTAGCGTCAATACTTTCCCAGAAAAGTCTCCGCCTACTCCAATAGGTAATGTGTCAGCCCAGCGCTTGCTAAGCTCCATTAGAGGCCAACTCAACAACAAAAAGTGGGAGGAGTCAACGTCAGTTCAGAACTGCATTATAACGCTGAACGTCCGATTTTTTTCTTTGTAGTACTGGTCTATTGAAGCGCACTTAGTACTGCCGAAAAGCTGGAAACTGTTGGTCGCTCCAGCACTCCTACCAGATTTGACTTCTTCTCTCTCAAAAAAAGAGTACTTTGCATCGGGTGCTGTTCAAAACTTCCCTCCTACTACTTTTGAGTAAGGGGTAAGGTGAGGAGCTTTTCACGGACAGTAGACTTATCAACTTGTTTACCGATGTATTAGAAGGCGTAGGGGGAGGGTTGTGTTCTGTAATAACTGCGAGTAAACTCGATTAACCCTCTCCCAGCGTAGATCGCCGGAAGTAAGAATACGGTAGATGATGAGCTATACAGCGCTCTCACGTCTAGGGATTTAAATATGTGTGTTTTGTCGGACAGCCTGGCGGCTATTAAAGACTGTAATGCATTCAGCGGCTCTCATGACATACAAATAATTGTCATGTTGAGGTCTTGACTATCCTAGGTGATTACACGTTACGGTTTTTGCTCTTCCATTGATCACTTTTAGTGTTTTCTTGCTCAAGTGGGTTCGAGACCGGTTGAGCAAACGCTGGGCCGACACCGTCTGTTGTCGGGTATATATTCAACCAGTCACTGTGTCGAAAACTTAAGTCTCTCTAATCATATGTCTATGATGGTTGGAGTGTTAAGAGGGCGCCAGTAAAGCTATAGTAGCAGAATGAAAGATGACGAGATGGAATAAGGTTCAGGGTAACGCAACCCAAATCAGCTGTCACCTCACCTACCCATAGTCGTGGGTAGTCGTTTCCGAGATGGTCGGAATGGTACCTTGATTTCGTACCGGATAAAGTTCCGGCAAAGGACCCTCAACTCCCCAAAACCTTCGGGAGTCTACTCGTCAATACAACAAGAAGTGAAAGAAGAAGGTAAAATAATCAATTTGCTTCTTACTCGGCTGTGTAGCTTCGAGGTTAAAGTTAAGCTAGACTTTCTTCAGGTTCAACATTTGTCAACATTTAAAGTTTTGGGTCAGGTACAAGACGTAGTACACCAGGTATTAAGTGGGCTGTTTGGAAATTAAATATCTTTTTATTGAACTTGACCAGCTAATAGCCGAAGTTGGGGTCTAACTCGAACACGCAAGGAAGGACCTAGCTTTTATCTGACTCTACGGCTACTGCGACCCAATGATCGTCACTTTAATACACTGAGTCACAGCATGATAGCTTGAACAAAGATAAAGAATATGCTCCCTTACGGAGTATGAACATTTACACTGAACTTTTGAAGCGAGGGATAGACCAAGAAAAAGGGGAGAGGCAGAGAAAATAATGGGAAAGTTAAAAGGATATACAGAGGTAACAGCAGAAAGAGAGAAAGTGTAAGAAGAGAGAGTGGAAGAGAAAAGTGTATTAAAAGAGAAGAAGAGAGAGGAGAAATAGAGAGGAAGACTCATCAAGAGAAGCATCCTGAAATTACCTTGCAATACTAATGACCGTTTTCTCATGTAAGCTTTAAGGTTTATCCGTCCGATGAAAACGTTTTTTGTGACCAAAATTTGTGTTTATTGGGAAAACAAAATATAAAATTCACATTAGAAAACGGCCCTTAGAGGGTTAAATCAAAGCTCGACAAAACGACTTTCAGCCGGTCTTTAGTCCATTATAATTTCCTAGATCATTTTGGAAAATACGAGAGGTTCCAAACTATTCACGCATTTTGGATGGGGAGTTTCTTAGGAACCTTTAGACTTTGTGCGTAGGGTTCAAAAACTAAAATATCGATCACTGTGATAACGAAGCTAGGTCCGTTTGGCCCTTGATGTTTTAATATCAGCACATAGATGTCGTCAGGTCGAATAGACTTAAGTAGGTGGTTGCCACACCCAAACAATCATTGGTGTTTTTGTATTATTACTAGGTCAAATAACATTGTGTGACCCCTCTCTTTCTCTCTCTCTCTCTAGCTAAACTGCTTTATTTTTAGAGAGCGCCGGGCAGTAAGGGTGAATCTGAAAGGGTGTTATAACTTTTCGCACGGGACTTCGACAGCACATTATGAGCACTACTGATTCAAGTGTTTTGACCCTCTTGATGGCCGCCTGTGTGGGTACGTCCGACCCACCGGTAAATTCAAGGTAAAGTTTCTTATGTTACTATTCACATACTCTATCACTTTGATGGGAAATTTCTTTTTCTCACACGACGTCCAAAATACTGACCCTTAGCAATAATCCAAGTGAAGAATATACTCCCTTTCGAGTAAAAACACAAAATTAATAAATTAAAGACAACCCCAAAAAGTATTTTCCTACGCAAAGGTAGATGAATATCTATGCGTATTAGTGCTATGTTCAGCAAACTTTTACTTTTATAATTGTCATGTTGAGGTCTTGACTATCCTAGGTGATTACACGTTACGGTTTTTGCTCTTCCATTGATCACTTTTAGTGTTTTCTTGCTCAAGTGGGTTCGAGACCGGTTGAGCAAACGCTGGGCCGACACCGTCTGTTGTCGGGTATATATTCAACCAGTCACTGTGTCGAAAACTTAAGTCTCTCTAATCATATGTCTATGATGGTTGGAGTGTTAAGAGGGCGCCAGTAAAGCTATAGTAGCAGAATGAAAGATGACGAGATGGAATAAGGTTCAGGGTAACGCAACCCAAATCAGCTGTCACCTCACCTACCCATAGTCGTGGGTAGTCGTTTCCGAGATGGTCGGAATGGTACCTTGATTTCGTACCGGATAAAGTTCCGGCAAAGGACCCTCAACTCCCCAAAACCTTCGGGAGTCTACTCGTCAATACAACAAGAAGTGAAAGAAGAAGGTAAAATAATCAATTTGCTTCTTACTCGGCTGTGTAGCTTCGAGGTTAAAGTTAAGCTAGACTTTCTTCAGGTTCAACATTTGTCAACATTTAAAGTTTTGGGTCAGGTACAAGACGTAGTACACCAGGTATTAAGTGGGCTGTTTGGAAATTAAATATCTTTTTATTGAACTTGACCAGCTAATAGCCGAAGTTGGGGTCTAACTCGAACACGCAAGGAAGGACCTAGCTTTTATCTGACTCTACGGCTACTGCGACCCAATGATCGTCACTTTAATACACTGAGTCACAGCATGATAGCTTGAACAAAGATAAAGAATATGCTCCCTTACGGAGTATGAACATTTACACTGAACTTTTGAAGCGAGGGATAGACCAAGAAAAAGGGGAGAGGCAGAGAAAATAATGGGAAAGTTAAAAGGATATACAGAGGTAACAGCAGAAAGAGAGAAAGTGTAAGAAGAGAGAGTGGAAGAGAAAAGTGTATTAAAAGAGAAGAAGAGAGAGGAGAAATAGAGAGGAAGACTCATCAAGAGAAGCATCCTGAAATTACCTTGCAATACTAATGACCGTTTTCTCATGTAAGCTTTAAGGTTTATCCGTCCGATGAAAACGTTTTTTGTGACCAAAATTTGTGTTTATTGGGAAAACAAAATATAAAATTCACATTAGAAAACGGCCCTTAGAGGGTTAAATCAAAGCTCGACAAAACGACTTTCAGCCGGTCTTTAGTCCATTATAATTTCCTAGATCATTTTGGAAAATACGAGAGGTTCCAAACTATTCACGCATTTTGGATGGGGAGTTTCTTAGGAACCTTTAGACTTTGTGCGTAGGGTTCAAAAACTAAAATATCGATCACTGTGATAACGAAGCTAGGTCCGTTTGGCCCTTGATGTTTTAATATCAGCACATAGATGTCGTCAGGTCGAATAGACTTAAGTAGGTGGTTGCCACACCCAAACAATCATTGGTGTTTTTGTATTATTACTAGGTCAAATAACATTGTGTGACCCCTCTCTTTCTCTCTCTCTCTCTAGCTAAACTGCTTTATTTTTAGAGAGCGCCGGGCAGTAAGGGTGAATCTGAAAGGGTGTTATAACTTTTCGCACGGGACTTCGACAGCACATTATGAGCACTACTGATTCAAGTGTTTTGACCCTCTTGATGGCCGCCTGTGTGGGTACGTCCGACCCACCGGTAAATTCAAGGTAAAGTTTCTTATGTTACTATTCACATACTCTATCACTTTGATGGGAAATTTCTTTTTCTCACACGACGTCCAAAATACTGACCCTTAGCAATAATCCAAGTGAAGAATATACTCCCTTTCGAGTAAAAACACAAAATTAATAAATTAAAGACAACCCCAAAAAGTATTTTCCTACGCAAAGGTAGATGAATATCTATGCGTATTAGTGCTATGTTCAGCAAACTTTTACTTTTACCTTTCACCTTCTGCAAGTCCATTGGGACATTCTTAGTGTCTCGTTGTTTCATTCCAGTCATGCTAATAAGCAACCACCCGTGCAACACGCACACCTTCATACCTCCACACCTGCACCGACACTCCGGTATTTGCTTTCAGCCACTCGCCTTTCGTTAGTGGGTTTATTTACATTTGTTCTTGACCACTTTTCCACTCACAACATTGCCATGCAGAGTTTCAAGCGTTCAAGTGTTATTGTATGTCCATGTGGCGTTGATTCGTTTTATTACGAAAACTTTTATTGTTTTTGTTATTATTTTTATTGTGCAGCGTGGAACTCCCTTATCCTCGTTTCATTTTTTCACGATTTTAACTTTGCATTTACTTTGGCTGTTCATATGACTGTTTTCCTACGGAGGAATGGGTGTAGACTGCGAATGGGATGAGACCTCTTCACCTGATGGGGAAAGACTGTGGGTTAAGTATTGCAAGACCTTGAGCTAGGCTCGGTTGTTTAGTATTAGTCCACTACGGAGGCCTGTTTAGCATGGTATTTTGCTGGTAATTGAGTTTCTGAGGACAACCGCTGGGAGGCTGCTCTCTTCGGATGAAAACGCGATTGTCAAGTCATGATAAATTAATTGGAAAATTGTTGTACTTCTGAAAGCATAAGAAGGGAAGGACGTATGTAGTTAACACTAAAAGTCTGGGAGGTACTTTTGACCTGCCGGAAGGACATGGTCGACATCACCAGAGTCAGCGAACTTATACTTAGAACTAGATACGGTTTAGCCATAGTTGTGCCTTTGTCCCACTTTCCGCTGTGGATATGATATCGGACTACCTCATTAAACATCGTAGGGAGCTTTGCGGTGAGGTTTTCTTGAAAAGGAAGTGGAGAGGTGGTAGAGAGCGATAAATGGGTAGCCCTGCTCTACACCGATGGTTTAAAAATGGGATTGCGATATCGAAGCAGGGGTATTTCAAGCAGAAGAAGCCAGTGTTGCTTAAATATGAGAGTCAACATGAGCGCTCTGCCTAGTATAACCTCTACTGACTTATCAGTTGTTCACTTATGAACAAAAGTTAAATGGAGAACGGAGCTCGA
This sequence comes from Eurosta solidaginis, assembly GCF_040869045.1. Lineage (NCBI taxonomy): Eukaryota > Metazoa > Arthropoda > Insecta > Diptera > Tephritidae > Eurosta > Eurosta solidaginis. Next base: position 44,931,997 of record NC_090323.1, read on the forward strand.
TGAGGGAGCCAAAGATAGTAAGTCACCGTGAAACAGTCGAAGCAGGTCGAAGGCTGTTTGCTGACAAAAATTCTGCCGTAGGGCCGTAATCAGTTTCAGAAGGAAAAGACCAGAGTGTAGAGTAGAGACACCGATTGGCGGAAGGCGGCAAGCTTACTTCTAAGAGCCGAAGGAATGACTGAGTTGTGGAGACCGTAAGGCAAACTAGCCCACGCAGACCTTTGAAACTATAAGACAGAGGCAAGGAGGTACTCGCCATTTCGAGAGGCAAGAATTGCAAAGCAGAACCATGAGAGATATAGTGTTAATATGACAAGAATAGATAATGAGGAGGACGAAGAGGTTTAGTCCAATGCTGAAGATTACGCGGGACGAACCACATAAGCCGCTACCATCCTTCGATTCAAAGGAAAATACAATGGAGTTAAGGTGATAGGGTCCTATAATAATGCTAGTTGGGATGGTAGGGCCCAAGCGCACGGGCGGAGATGTTGGATAAAGCTCTGGCGACGTGTTATATCTGCAAATGACCCTGCGGCAGCAACTGTGGCCTGCGCGGTATAGCATCCATGGAATGTAGTACATCGTCATTCGACCGATTCTAAAGTATGGGACTATAGTGGAGTCGTAGGCGCTAGAAAAAAAGAGAAATCAACAGAAATTTGAGAAGGTGCACAGGATAGTATATCTAGAGTGCTGTAAGCAGAAATTCACAGGAAGTGTTCAACGTATATTACAAAGGAAAAAGGAACTATGGCTGGTATGTTCACAAAGCACCTATGAGTCAGCCAGTCGTACTGATCTCATGACTCTTGCCGTGTCTTCCAGGCGAGGGTTTATGCCATAGAGAGATCAAATATTGCATATATGATAGGGTGGAAGTTCAGTGGGGCCATAAGTCATCTTAATTGCTGATGACATGATCAGGTAATCCTCGGAAATGGATATAAAGAAGGTGGACAGCTTCGCACCATCATTAGGGCAACGAATTTGATGTGTATCAGCTTGGATGATGATGAGTTCTCAAAGTCTTAAGACAATTTTTGGATAGGAAAAGAAAGAGCTTCATCTGCACACTAAAAATATCAGTAAGATCACTTATGGGCGCCATCACACGTCGCAGGAGCTGTATTGATGAGGAAAAAGAAGATTCGATCCAAACACGTTCTTGGCAAAAGCTTAGGACTGAAAAAAAGAGGACTCAGATTTCTGATTTAACTTTCACATGTACTTAAATTTATATGGGAAAGCCCGCTGTTTAGTAAAGACTAGTGAAGAAATATATGGTTGGACAAATGCGACGCATTCGGACTTCACCGAGGACTTTCGAAATGCCCAAAATGTCTCCGAGTGTTAGTGTGGGAAGTTCCCATATACGCTCTCTCAACTTAAGCTAACTTAACCAGACCTGACAACACCCATAGCTGTTGGTGTTTTTTTCGTTAACGTTCAATTATATAAAGTCAGTTGCGATTGCTTTCATGCATTAGCTTTTGCTTTTCGTTTTACTTTTTCACTTGCAATTTTACTCATTGGCTCAAAACACCCTTACGACGACGCGACTCACATGCAAGCCGGGCTGTCGCAACTCATCCATTAACCATTATCCGTGTGTAAAGGATATATAGTATTTTTGTTAGTGTTTGTTTTTGTTTTTGGTACTTTCCTGAATTGCTCTTCAGTTTTTGCTCTTTATTTGTTCTTTGCTGTTGTGTGTTTTTTTGTATTATTTGTGAAAGTCCTTGTTGTTGCCTCCTCCCATCCTTCACTCGTTGATTCTTGTTACAATTGTTTCCACTTACACTCAATTGCAATAAAAGCAATAACAACCAAATGAATAACAATAACAAATGCATATACAATTGAACACATGAACAGCTACAAAAAACGATTGCAACAAATATTATACAATTACAACAACACGTTCTTGCACGAACACACAAAAATAGCTAGCGACTCTTTGTTTTTTAAATAGAAAGCAATTTTTTAATGGATGACGGGCAATTGTATCGTTACAATATAACGGTTTAACAAGCATCTAGTGGGTTTTAAGGATCGGAGTGGAAAATTAGAGTAGATTTAAATAATAAAAGAAGGTTACCATGCGACCGAAATATGGACGAGGTAGCCCAAACTTTCACACGGCTATAACTTTGTTTGTTGTGAATACTCTCAATGAGTACTGGAAAGTTTCACAGTAGTCAACTCGGAGGTCTTAAGTTTACATCGTATTAAACCAATCTCTTTTCCATTAAAAACCGAGGCGAAGCTTTAGATCTATTAGTCTAAGGTCTTTTCCTTTTGTAATTCAAACGACTGGCTTCTTTTGGGGGCTTTCTTGAGAGATACACTCTTACGTTGAAGGTACAATGAAGTGTCTGAATAAGTTCTTCGGCAATTATTTAACGGACCTATTTTTTAGGAAATGCGCTACATAAGAGAGCTGAACTGGTTCAGTTCCTTGCACACATAATTTAAAAGGCCTCACACAAGTTTTACTTTAAGGAGCCAACAAACCTTAGTCTGCCTATATGCTAATAGATAGATAGATAGCAGAGTTGCGTATAATAAGTCTCCAGGACCTGATGTAATGCAAAATATAGCACTTAAATCAGCGATAAGGTCAAGAACATCAGTATTTACGGATCTCTTCATTGACTGCATCCAAAAAGGTGTATTCCCCCTTGCAAACGTGAAAGACTGGTTCTTTAGCTGAAACCTGGTAAGGTGCCCGACCAGCCATCCTCATACAGGTCTCTTTGTATGTTGGATTCAATATGAAAATTTCTGGAAAGCCCAGGTGACTTGTCAAATAGTACGAAACTTTGACACACCTGTTTGTCTGCTCAGAATAATTAGTAGCTATTTGTTGCCTTATGCTGAGAGCACTGGAGGATTGGAAACGCGTCCTTTCCAACCTCCCTTAAAATAGTGGCTCCCAGACTCTCCATTTGTCATGCTAGTAAGTATGCTGATCGGAATCACATAGCTTTCCGACAGCATATTCAATAGAACTAAGTGATTATAATAATGAATTGTATTTAGTAGTTTAAATTATTTTAGCGACAAAGAACTCTTCTTTGATATGGATGAGGGACCAAGAAAGCACAACATCACCGGCGGTGTTCCTCAGGGATCTGTTCTAGGGCCAACGCTATAGAATGCGAATTGTAACAGTGTGCTACAAATCGACCTTTTCGGAGGCACGGAAACTGTCGGCTTTGCAGATGAGGTTGTCATAGTATCAGTGGCCAAGAAACTTATCTGCTCCAAGCATTATGTAATGACGCCGTTGGAAGAATAAAGAATGGCTGACGGACATGGGGCTGGAGATGGCTAGGAATAAGACGGAAATGGTTTTGGTGAGCTCAAAGCGGACTGTGGATGAGTTAGTCCTAACCATAGGAGATTGTCAAATAAATTCAAAGCCGTTCTTGAAATATTTAGGAGTAAACATTGACTCAAAACTAACTTTTAAGGAGCATTTCAGAGCGTTTTCTGAGCCTTCATGCTAGTGCGGAATATAGCAGAACAGAATGGCCGGAAACACGGAGAACTAAACTACCACCTCACACAGATATTGAGCGGACACCGCGGTTTCAAGGAATATCTATGCAAGTGTAGGTTCGAAGAGGATCCTTTCTGTCCACACTGCCCCACCGAATTGATAAACGCAGAACACGTCACATTTCACTGTCCTCGTTTTCACGGTAAAAGACTCTATTAACATAGATTTTTTGAGAGGAGGCTTCCATTATGAATTTAGATCCCCGAATGTGCAGACAAATAGAGTGTTGGACTGCTGTGAGCAAGATGGCGTTTCCAGTTATGACTCAATTGATGAAGGCTGAAGGGGAGCGCAGAGAAATGCGCATGCAAAGCAGTGGCGGCTAAATCGCCTTTCCTTCCTTGACGTTATCCCTAACGGCGGTCCCACGATACACGAAAAGAGGGGGTGTCAGCCCAGCGTTTGCTAATCTTACTCGGGGCTCAACTCCCTAGAAGTAGAGAGCACGTGACCGGCGAAATCTTAAATCTTTCTCTGAGAAACACAATCAATTCGCTCCCTGCCTCCCCGGGACAAGAAATCAGCCTGCCTATTTCAAGGGATATCTTTACGCTCTGCCACCAAGCAAATTCTCACAGCTATCGACCTCACGGTGGCAAAATCGGTAGTAAATTCCCTAAAAATTGCAGGGGAAACGCATCTACCACATCCTTTATAGCAGCGCCTTATGGCAGAATAATCCACCTCTAACCCTACTGTCTAGCCTATATCCCTCCGTTTACAGTTTCACCAGACTCTCGTCTCAACTTTGATTCCCCGCTACGTTCATTCTTTTAGAGAATATGAGTGTTGAATGAAGTAATAGGAGCGGAAGCCGGTACACAGTAGTACGGAATGTAGTCGAACTCGGTCAAAATCCTGGAGTGGCTAAACCCACCCGCTTCAAGAAGTTGCTAAGTCGCCCGGGATGTCAATCGAGACCATGGCAAAATTGTCTAGCGCTCTCCACCTTACCAGAACGTCATAGAATAAAACCGCAATAAAAAAAAGCCAATGTACCACCATTATAGTGAGCCTCCAGCGTTTGACAATTGCCCCTCGATTGGCAGTACAAGCCCACCAAAGCCGTCCTAGCCCTGTCCTCCATATTAAGCTTTCATGACAGCTTGCTGCCAAGAATAATCCCAAGGTACTTTACTCTGTAAGAGAATACCAGCTGTGGTCCCCCAATTGAGGGTAGTCTAAATTCAGTAATCTAATACTTCCGTGCAAACAAAACAAGCTCAGTTTTGCTTGGGTTGACAGCTACTAAGCATGATGCGGATCATGTGCAAAGCCACAAAGAGGCTCATATCTGTGAAGAGAGAATACTTAAGGCTCACAATGGGCATACTGACTGGACATTGCGTTCTGGCGTCACATGTTTATAAGTTAGGCCTCGCAGTAACAGTAAGTGTAGGAGGTGTGGGCTGTGTTCTGTGTTCATGTCCTGCGCTCGCAAGGTCAAGGCTCCAGCTAATAGGGGCGGCAGAGTTACCAGATCTCGAGGCAGCAATTAAGATGGGTCCTAGAAAACTGCTAGTATTTGCCAATAGGACCGAGTTATTCTAGAACATATGTCCTGGCACCTGATTGGGGTTCTGCCGTTTGGTCCTAAACCAAATTCTGGTAACACTATGGACATATTCAGTCTATGTGAAATCTTTATTGCCCGGCCAGTTCAACATAACCTAAACTAACCATCCTCCCTTCCGTCTTCCGTATTACCCTCATTCCATAGCTCACTAAAATACCATAGCTTCTCTGTCAGATATGTATGTGTGCTCTTCGCTACATTCTCCAGGTGCTCCATTAGTTTTGGTTTTCTTTTTGCTATATATTATTTAAGATTTCTATAGGATTTTTTCTTTTACTTTTTACTGCTGTCCATCAACTTCATCATCTATGCTGTAATAGAAAAATTGTGGACGTCATCACTGTAGTCCACATTGTCATCGTTCATCACCATCGTCCGCGCAATCGCCAGCACTCTATCATCCAATTAAGGCGTGCACGTACAACACTCGCATGTAATAATACTTGGAAAACTTGTCTTATTAAGTTTTTTTCTTGGGTTGATTCAACCTATTCGCAACTGAAATGCTACTCACGTTGGAGCTCGTTGTCCGCTAAGATCTGCTATTCGCCAGACACTCGAAATGAACATTTTGGTCATATGAACAAGTTTCAATTCACTCGACAAATAAATATATAATCATCATCGTTGCAAACATAATCATCATAATCATCATTGTTTGATCAGCGGATTTATATGTATGTGTATGTTTTTGTTTTGTGTATTTAAGTCTTGTTCCCAGGTATGCATGCAGATATATCATATGTAGTGAAACCCTACACTAGAATAATATCTTTTGACTTAAACCGAACTACTTCCAAAAACTCGCCCACTAACCCAAAGTTTTGGAAAATGCTGGAATGTTCTTTCTGTTTCTTTGAGTGTGATTACAGCCTGAGTAAGATTGATCAGGTTAATGTTTAGCATGAGTGCTTATCTTACCCAGATATGTTCATCAGACCATGGTCATTTATCAGACAGATACTGCTTTAGGCGATGAGCTCATGCACATTTTTATATATTCCTAGATGACGTGAAGGTTTTTGATAACTCTATCATTTAGGATCCGATTGGTTGCGTTGTGATGTCATACATCCTCTAAATTCTATTTATTTTGTAGTAAACTCGGGTAAAATGTAGTTCAATAATTTGGCTGTAGTTTTAATATAGACGCTTCGTATGATAGCCAACTGTATTTTAGTTGTTTTGTTGCTTTTCCAGAAAAGTAATCCCCCAGCGGGTGAGGGGCTTAGAATATACCAGTGGCAGGTATCCCTGTTGCAAGAGGCAACTAAAATTCCCGAACGGTTCAAGTTGTTGTGTAGCGCAACCCTTGCAAGGGGTTGCCAGCGCAGTTTATATTGTTAACCTCACCTACCCGTGGCGAATCCGGTTTCTTTAGCAGCGAAGGCTCTGACGATCACAAGTTCCTCATGGAAGTAGGGGATGGGGGAAGGGGGGCAGGATGGTCTAGAAGGTTTAATGTGGTCAAATTAAATCGTTCTCGAAATGGTGGCGGTTTTTTTCCTTAATGGTGCTTGTTACGAAAACGTACCTCATTTATATCAGTTAATGGACCGCCAACATCGATAACACTTGGAAAAACCTTCCGGGAGTGTTTTTATCGCTACAACAACAACAAAACCAACACCAACATAAAAGTAATCACTCATCAGCTACCACGTATCAATCCACCAGGCCCAAAGTTTTGCGAGTACCAACACTTTGTATTACCAGCTCGACTGTCGAACGACCTATATAATATGACCACTTCGAGTCCCTAGCTCATCACACACTCACTTTGGGAGCTTGAGCTTGCTACAGCCTTTTCTGTTAAATATTTTTAAAGATACTTCTTACGTGTAACCGGATTCGCCCAGCCTAGTTGAAGCTGGCACTTTGTTTAGAGAAGCGCAACGTAATACCAAACAGCAGCATTATTTGCGCTCGATGTTTGCGCTCAACTCAATATATCTATCACATTTCCCTCAATATATCTGAAACTGTTAGTAAGAACTGACTTTTTGATCAAATTGAGCATCTCTTCTAAAGATTTAGAAATTTTTCTTTTCTGCCTCATCTAAAAGAAGTTGTTTCCTTAGTGGTGCGTTTCGATAAAAATCTAAGTAATGTTGAAAGTTTCAAGCCTCTAGCTCACTGGAAAGTTTCTTAATGATCTATCCCAAAATTCCTAGCGGAAGTTTTCGCTGCTCAATAAGAAGTTATTTAGAAATCAATGTCAAGTTTCCACATACTATTTAGGGATTTTCTAAAGGACTCTAAATATCTCGTTCCATGTCCCATCTGGAAGAATTTGTATTCTAAGTATTACAATTTAATTGAACTCTAAGCTATGATCGGCGGCCACCGTGGTGTGATGGTAGCGTGCTCCGCCTATCACACCGTATGCCCTGGGTTCAACTCCCGGGCAAAGCAACATCAAAATTTTAGAAATAAGATTTTTCAATTAGAAGAAAATTTTTCTAAGCGGGGTCGCCCCTCGGCAGTGTTTGGCAATCACTCCGGGTGTATTTCTGCCATGAAAAGCTCTCAGTGAAAACTCATCTGCCTTGCAGATGCCGTTCGGAGTCGGCATAAAACATGTAGGTCCCGTCCGGCCGATTTGTAGGGAAAATCAAGAGGAGCACGACGCAAATTGGAAGAGAAGCTCGGCCTTAGATCTCTTCGGAGGTTATCGCGCCTTACATTTTTTGTTTTTTTTTTTTATAAGCTATGATCAAAGTTTCAAGTACCTAGCTCATCGGCAAAGTTTCTTAAAACTCGATACAAAACTATCAAAATTCAGACGAGTTTTCTAAATATACGATCAACAAAGAAAAACTCAGGTAGCTGACGCGAGCAAACAGTTACTTCCTTAAAAGAGGGGAACATATTACAATAACTGACTTCTACCTGTCAACGAACTACTCAACGAGCGCGTTTCGAGAGCACGAACTGATTACCTGCTATACACAGAAGATGTACCTAAACGAACTGTTCAGTACAATGAAAGACTGGAAAACCATACGACTAAATACGAGCACTACTGAACGAATTTGAACACTCATACAGCGTTGAAGTCGATTTATCTCCTAATCATTATTGGCAAGGGATTGAATAATTCAAGAAATTAGAAATATAAATAGTAATATGAATATGATTATGATAGTGGTAGGAAGAAGATTGAGAAAATTGGAGAAATGGAAAAGGATAGAAGAGAAAGAGAAGACACATAAATGCATATAAAGGCAGACTAGAGATGAGGAGGAATGGAAAAATAGAGGTTGTAAAAATTTTAAATTATGGGTGAGTTTTTAGACCCCTGCTAGTCGCTATATGAGGAGCATCCTCTCCTTTTGTGAGAAATTTGGGCTAGAGCCTCTCATTCTAAATGAATAGGACTGTTCGGAACTTGCAAAAATACTGCACATTCTAAATATACGGTATATCAGAGCGGCTGCCGTGGTGTGATGGTAGCGTGCTCCGCCTACAACACTGAAGATCCTGGGTTCACGCCCCAAGTCCAAACAAGTTTTTTTCAACTAGAAGAAAATGTTTCTAAGCGGGGTCGCCGCTAGTCATTGACATGAGGCGACTCACTATGAACAGCTTATTGAGTATCTTATTTCAGCGAATTTCGCGAATACAAAATAAGGTACGGCCAAGTTTCAATAGTCTCTCTCAAGACCGGTCATTTTGTAGCTAAGTATCCAATTTGGCGAGGTGAAGAATCTGCAAAGAGTAAAGGCGTTTGCGTTTGAAACTGGGTTGAAGGGTATCAAATTGCGTGGATGTTAGTTTGAGGTCCATACTTTTAAGTATCGAAAAGCTTAACTTAGACTTAGGTAGGTCAATACCATTTAACCGAATAACCAATATTAGCATTGACGCAGACTCTACGTCTTCAAAGCAGTCGTCGCATGCAAGTGAGAGCCAATCCCTCTATAGGACATATTTTGTAAAACAATGCATTCGCTCCAAAATCGGAGCGAAAGTGCTCAACTACTACTGTTCCTGAACTGACCTTTGACATCCGAACACAATTGTTGTGATTGCTGGGCTACGTCTGCGAGTATGTGTGTGTTTGTTTTACCTTTTTATCTGTGCGTGCTTTGGTTCACATTTGTGGCCTCAACTTCTTCATGTCTTACCTTTCTCTGCCCCTACATTATACACTCATTCGTTCACTCAGCCATTCACTCATCCATTCACTCATGCCTTCAATCGTCCATTCGCTCGTTTGGCCCCAGTTATAGGCTTTCGGCCATTCTTCCACATCACTTATGACCATTCCAACTGCTTGAACAGTTACAATTTGTTGTTATTGCTGTTTGCTTGTTACATCCATTCAATGCTCTCTCAACGTTACAACACATATATTGATACACGTAGCTCTTATTATTGCTGTAGTTGTTGTTTGTTGCGGTAATTTTTGTTAAGCTATTTGGTATCCCTTCCTATTTACTACATATCTCCATCCTCTTTACCTCTCATTACCCCTTGCTGAATGCTTAAAGATTTTCCCTGCATCGTTTAACGTTTAGAGCTCGCGTTGTTATTGTCGTTGTCATTGTCATTTTATATTGTCCGTCGTCATAGTTGAGTGTGTGACTACAAGAGGTGGACGGGCTGCTTTAGTGGTATCCAACCGCAGTTTTTTCAACAACCACACCAACAGCCACAACCGTGTGTGGAGTTCACTAATCTTCACTCTTTACTACAATCCGTTGTTATTGTCTTCTTTTCCTGTCTCTGTTTTTTTTTCTTTTTTTTTTTGTTAACTGTTATTGGCCTGATTTGGACGTGGACCATTTGTTCACCGCACTTAGTTTAGGGTTACCACAGCGTAATAAATTATTGCGCCATTGGCTGGCATTGGAATTAATTAATTGAGCTACAAAAAAAGCAACAAATACAGCTGTTGTAGGCTTAGATTCATATAAAAAAGTGAATTAAATTGTTTAAGTTTGGTGAGGTCGCGTAGCCAATCGGCTATAAGCTCCACCTTGACTTGTGTCGATATATGCATTTTGAGTATTTTATCTTTTCAATTTAATAAGCAACTTTATGTACTTTTATTTAATTTGGAATTATGGTATTAAGGCTACTTTAATAACCAACACGCACTTGTCTCATACCAACGATTGTCTCACCTGGCGCTCAGAGCTATTTGCTCAACCACTGTGTCTCTTTGGTAGCGAAAGTTTTACTTTAGAGTTCGTAATGAAACTCATTAAATTTAAATTTTCGTTGGAAAATTTTACAGACATCATCCCAGTTAACATTTTGAAGATTGTTTGGCACTTCGCTCAGTGTAAAATGGCTTGCGAGTCTAGGTTGAAGTGGCCTTTCATTAAAGACCCCACATAGACTGAATATGTCCATAGTAATACTAGAATTTGTTTGACGAACAAACGCAAAAACCACAAGAAACACCCGGACTTATGTTTTGGAATAACTCCGTACTCGTGGCAAATATTGGAAGCTGTCTAGAACCTAGCTTAATTGCTGCCTCGAGATCTGGCAGCCCTGCCACTCTTGGTAGCTGGAGCCATGACCTTGTGAGCGCTGGGCACGAACATAGAATGTGCTCAACCGTTTCTTTCTGCATATCGCACTATATAAATCTGCTGTTACTGACGAGGCCTAACTTAAAAGCATATGACGCCATAAGGCAGTGTCCAGTCGTGAGCCTTAAGTCTACTCTCTATAGGGGTATGAGCTACTTTATAAGTCTACCGTAGTTGAATTTGCACAAGATCTTAGAAATTTTGCAGTCCCGCGCTTCTCTCCACGCTCTTACTGCTTATTGGATCATATGCAACTCCTGTCTCCTTTTGATTTCTCCCAAACGGATTTGGCTGTCTACCGTCGATTCATCGGCCTTCTTATAACTGGATCGACAAAATAAACAGCAAACCCGACCCCTGTCGTTAGTTTCGAACCATCGTAACCGAATATCCTATCTGGGCCCTGTGATATTAGCTTGGAAAAAGTTTTTATCGCACATTAAATTTTGGTACTTGTCACCGATTCTCATACTTCTCGCTCCGTCTTTTTAGCGTAGATGTTGTTACACAATTTTTCAGCATCATATCCTGAGAGGAAGTGCGATCATTCCCCGTCGTCCTTTTTTATCTGTCCCTCCACTGTATCTTCTTCAAGATCTTGCCGCTTCGCTGGAGTCTTCTATGTCCGCACAGCAATTTTTTCGTGAAACCCTCTCTGAGCTGTTGATTTCACATTTATAAATCCTCAGAGGATCTCTATATTCTTCCCAGCACTCCTAGCTTTCCACAACTGTAGCCAGCTTAAAATGTCCTTTACCTGCCCTCAACACTTTACTTCACCATGCTTTTTTCCTTTGAATCTTCTCATAGGACAAGTCTATCATTGTGATTTCGTAGGAAAGAACGCTGGTCTTCCACATAGAGACTGAAACATATTTGCTTGGCATAGCGTAGTAGTACTTCGGTTTTCGAAATTGAGGCCAAATCCATCCATACATCCATCTGAGCTGTTATTAGTTCAACTATGAGGTCGATCTAAGCAGATAATGGTTTTGTTTTTATTAATATGACCAGCTTTGACTAGTCGCCCTGCAAGCGGATACCTGCGCCCGTCTTTTCAAGGAAGGCCAAATCGAGAGGTTGAGAAAAAGGCAAAGAAGGGCTATGTGTCCAAGAATCGCAACCCAGATTTCTTGCATGCAGCTTTACTGGGTCATTCAGCGCAACAAGAGGATTCTCCTTTTTCGACTATTGCGGTCACCGGAGCATATGCCAAGGACTCCAGCTGAAAAGTGTTTGTCAGAAGATAAGATCTACAGTGTTATTGTTTTAATGATAACGACAGTCTTCGAAGGTTTTTGGTAGTGTTTCCGTTGTTGATTGTCTTTTGTCGGACACATCCAGTAGGTTTCGGAAACTAGCACTATTAATGTACTAGCCCGAGTAACTTGAGAATGATATGATATGACTTAGTCTTCTCGTCGTTGGCCTCGATGCACTGCACCTTTATTTAGATGACCTTTCAGCCTATTACTGTATGTGGACGCTTTTAATTTATTAAATACCCCTTCAGGCTTTTACTCCATATCACGAAATGATTAAGTAAGAGTCACGCTATATAGATGGATGAGTCTCTGCCTTGCCAGGGCGACGCATTTGCAGGAAATGTGAAGCGGCGTTTCATCCTGCAGCTCATAAAAGCGACAGATTTGTGTGCGGATGAATTTAACTTACTTCGGTCATACTGTGAGTCCACCATAAAATACTGCTAAAGCACCCTACTTAGCTAGTTAGTCTGTCTGTTCCCTACTTTCATGTCCCTGATGCACGAGAGCCGATATTAACAAAACTTTGCCTTTGGCTCCCAGATCGTTTATGACTACAATGCATTCATTCTCCAGCTTAGAACTAATTGTGTAAGACTGCCAGGCACTTAAGGCTGCCTGTGTGTTTGTCTGATATAATGAGGGTAGTCCTCGAGGATAAGCCTCTACGTAGACATTCTTTAAAGCACACTTCTATTGCATGGTTTTGAAAAATAGTGCGGTGGCATCATCTCATTGGTGTTGATTTTTTAAAGTTCGCCTCATAGATATCAGCTCCCGTTTTTCCGTCATCAAGTTTTGATTCAACCGTGAACCAGACCTCTGAGTTAGGATCAGTATATGAAATTCCTGTTTACCAAAGAGTTCTGTGCTCAAGGTTAGGTTAGGTTAGAGTGGCCACGGGTGCGAACCCCAGTGCACTTAAGCTCAAATAGGTCCCATTGTGATACCACGTGGATCTCCCCCTACTCAAACCAAAAGGTCGATTCAGCAAACGCCAGGAATTTCTTAGATTCCAAATTAGCCAGATTATAAAATATCGTGAAAGAAGCGAAATTCCAGAGATTTATTCCTCTTAGTATCCAAACTCGTCCACCAAACCAATGCCCCGTATAAAAGGATTGGTTAACCACAGCAATGTAGAGCCACGGGTAATATCCAGTTATAGTCCCCATCTTCGCGCAACAGCTGCCCTACAGCTGTACAGTGTGACCGTTGCTCTTCTTCACACGCTCCTAAGCGCTTTCCCTCCAGGATAGTCTCCTATCCAAAATTACTCTTAGGTATTTGGCAGAGTCCCTCAGGATCATACCCGCTAGCACCGGCAGGTGCAACGCAGCTGTGTAGAATGGACACCTCAAAATTCCGTGAGATTCTGAGCGTATTGAATTTATGATTATGAGTTTTTGATCAATTACAAAATGTAGATAGGAGCCAGCTAAGTGCCTTTCCTTGGAATTCTGCATAAGTTCATTTAAATTGATATACGATTATTTGCAAACTTCTTTTGTTTAACTTTAGTTGTACATACATATTAACAATATGACATTATAACAATCCATTCACTGAAACATATGTACGGTTCGTAGTACATTACAGTTAAACCATTAAATTTCGAAAACTGCAAAGTCAGCTGCTCACGAACTGAGATTCTAACCGACAGCTTTTATTCACAAACGTTTATCATCCAAAAGCAGCAGAATCAGCAGCACCATCTGATTCCACAAAATTCAGGTTTGCTCTTAAACCAAAATCCCTAGAAAATCAGCATAAAATCAACCACAACATGAAATGTCAACATGACAGACCAACATCACTGACAGTTGCAATCAAGCGGTGAGCATTTAAACACTTAACAGCGCAGAGCAACAACATGGAAAAATGCAAGCAACCGAATAAAAATCCACAATCAGCCGTCAGCCGGTAGCCAAATATGTCAAGGGCCAAGAGCGAAATATTCACAGGTGCTGACAGCGAAAACGTAGCGAAATTGAAATGAAAAAACCAAAAACAAAATGAAACGTCACATATGGGCTTTGAACTTAAGCGGAAACCCATAAGATCCAATTTAAAGGGAAAATCAAATTATTTGGCCAATAAGCTCATGGCATAATTGTCTGGAAGGGATAGTTGTGGGAAGCGTTCGACAATTGAGCAGCATAAGTGAAGTTTTATTTTCAATATTATGATTTTCATATATACCTTACGATCAATCTAACAGGCTACATGGTTTTTATACTCAGAGTGCTTGGCGCACAGGTTAGGTTAGGTTGAACTGGCCGGTCCATGAGGACCTCACATAGACTGATTGAGTCCGTACTGTTACCGGAAGTTTGTTTTAACGACCAAACTGAAAAACCCTATCAAAAACCAGGACCTATGTTATAAAATAACTCCGTCCTCTTGGCAAATATTAGAAGCTTCCTAGGACTTAAGCCACTTGCTTCTTTTAGATCTGACAGCTGTATCACTCCTAATAGCTGTAGTCTTAGCCTGGCAAGTGCAGGGCACGAGCACAGAACGTGCTCGATCGTTTCCTCCTCCAACCCACACTTCCTACATCTGCTATCACTGGCCAAGCCTAATTTAAAGGCATGTGACGCCAGAAGGCAGTGTACAGTCAGAATACCGGCCATGAGTCTACAGACCTCTCTTTTTAATGATAGAAGCAACTTTGTTAGTCTAAGTTTGTAAGACATACACATAATCTTCGACACTTTACAGCCCCGCGCTTGAACCAACGCCTTTCCCACTTGGTCGATCATGTGCACGTCTCGCCTTCGCTTAATCTCGCCCAGTCTAATTGGGACGTCTACGGAGAAAGCTTCAAGGGATGCACCCTTTTTAGCTAGTTCGTCCGCTTTTTCATTCCCATCTATTCCCATATGCCCTGGAACCCAATATAGATGTATGCTTCTCCCTGTCCCGGTTCTCTCCAGAGACTGCTTGCACTCTAACACGCATTTAGATGCTGTGCTATGCGAGATTATTGCCTTAATTGCTGCTTGACTGTCAATATAAAAGTTAACACGGTTGCAGCTTAAGCTATTCTCTTCCAGGGTTTCTACTGCTTTGGTTACGGCTAATATTTCCGCTTGGAAAACGCTACAGTAATCCGGCAGCCTGTCGGATCTGCTTATTTCCTGATCAGCACAGTATACCGCAGACCCCACTCCTTCCATTACTTTGGAACCATCCGTGTACACATGTATCGCCTCGTCCACTATTTGCGCACCCTTGCGCCAACCGTCCACCACTATTGTGACCTTAAGATCTCCCTCGAAGCGCAGATAGAGAATCAGGTAGTCTGTTCTTATTGTGATTGATGACTCTATACTACTATGGCCATATGGTCGGCGCTCAAGCTGCCCCGAGGCACCGAGCCTGGTTGCAGTTGTTAATGCTATGTTCTTTGCTACCAGGTCTACAGGTCGAATGTGCAGAATGGCATACAGTGCATCCATCGGGGTTATTTGCAGGGCTCCCGTAATGCTAAGCATCGATAGCCTCTCATTTTTTGAGGTATGTTGTTTTTTGTGTGGCTTTCCACCAAATAAGAACTCCATAGTATATTGGGTTGAAACCCAATGAGAAAGAGGCCCTCTCGTACACCCCAGCACTCTTTTACATGCATAAAGTATCATTGAGGCCTTCTTCACCCTCTCCTCCACGTTGAGCTTCCATGACAGCTTATTGTCCAGGATGATTCCTCGATATTTTGTGCAAGTCAACCCGACATTAAATGCCCAGGTATAAATATCCCGAAGCTCTCGATCCATCAATGAACTAATCGTCGGAAGGCACTTTCCACTTATGACAATTGCAACGTCATCTGCGTAATCCGTAAGTTTTACGGGTCCCTCATCAAATCACCTGAGCAGTTGGTTGATGACCAGCGTCCACAGCAGAGGTGATAGCACCCCTCTCTGCGGCGTGCCCCTGTCCACTGATTTTGTGGCCTCGTACAATACCCATTGTGATGTAATCTTCCTGCAATTTAACATGCAGCCGATCCATCTGATTAAGGCGGGATGCCCTTTAATGTAATTAAGACCATCCATAATCGCCCATTTAGAAACATTATTGAAAGCCCCGGCAATGTCCAAGAAGACTCCTAGAGCATACTCCTTATATTTCATGGATCTCTCTATGCTAATTACCACCCTATGCAATGCGGTGTCTACCGACTTGGCTTTGGTGTACGCATGCTGTGTTGTGGGGAGCAGCTTTTCATCCACTTTACGTACACATCTATCAGCCTCTCAAAGGTCATGAGCAGAAATGATATTAAGCTAATGGGTCTATAGTCTTTGGGATACACGTGACCGATGTTCCCCGCCTTTGGTAGGAAAGCTACACGAGCAGTTCTCCAAGAGTGTGGTACATGATTCAGCCTTATGCACCCATCGAATATTATTTTAAGCCATTCCACGACCGGCATACTTGAAACTTGTAGCCCGGCGATTTAAACTTAGAAAACGTTTTCACTGCCCATTCGATCTTGGTATCGGTCACCAACCCCGGCACTACCCGCTCCGTGATCGAAGTGTGAGTGATGTCTGCTGGCTCTTCTAAACCGTCTCCCGATGGGAAATGTGTGTCGAGAAGCACCTCAAGTGATTCCTCACTATTACGTGACCATTCCCCGTTCTCTTTCTTTATTAGTCCCTGGACTATGTTTCCCCTTGCTAGGACTTTTTTCAACCGTGCTGTTTCGCTGGAGCACTCTATGTCCGTACAGAAACTTTTCCATGAGCTTCTCTTCGCCCTGGTAATTTCACGCTTGTAGATCCTCAGAAGATCCCTGTACTCGTCCCGACACGCTTCGCTTTCCGCGGTCTTTGCAAGCCTATACATTTATTTACCTGTCTTCTTAGAAGACTAAGATCATTGCTCCACCATGTCGGCTTTGCTTTTCTTCTGAATCTTCTTAGAGGGAAAGCTTTGTTATACGCAGTTGTAAGCGTCTTGTTAGGAATTCATTCGACTCCTCCAGTTCCTCCACATTGGAAACCCCTTTGGGTTGTCCCAGTTTTGTTTCTACCTGTTTCTGGAATTTAGTCCAGTTCGTTGACCTAGGGTTTCGAAAGGTTCCTCCCTTCTCTACACTATTTAGGGGGATGCTGAAGCTGATATACGCATGGTCGGAGAAGGATGGTCTATCAAGAACCATCCAATCATATCTTGATATATCACGCTCGGAGCTCAATGTAATATCCAGAACATTGCTGGATGTTGGACCAATGTATGTAGGGACATTTCCCCTATTGGCTATCTGCAAATTGGTTTGCAGGATGTAACGAAATAGAAATTCGCCTCTCTCGTTCGTATCTGCTCCTCCAAACGCATTGTGGTGCGCATTTGCATCTGCGCCTATGACCAACCGCCTTCTGCGCCCTTCCTCCTGTACTAGCCTTTTGCACTCCATCGGTGGAATCTCCGCAGCATGGGCCATGTAGCAGGACGCCAGGATAAATGCCTGCTTATTCTTTTGCTCAACGGCCACCACTACGATGTCCTCAGTGGTGTAATTAGGCAGCATATATGAATGCAGCTGTTTCCTTACCATTACTACAGCTCGCACCCGTCCTTCCGCGTGCGCTAAATCAAAAACTTTTCCTCCCGATGAGATCCACGGCTCCTGAATCAGCGCCACGTCAAACGAACCCTCCTCAAGGGTTAGGAGGAGCGCTCGACGCCACTTTGCTGTGTTGGAGGTTTATCTTTAGGACTCGCAGCACCATTGGGCTGTATGTCCCCCTCCAGCACCTTCGTCGTGACGTCGTCGTCATCCCCTTGCCCTTTTGGTTTAGAGTATTCGAGGCCCTCTTCAGCATTTCGTAGCTGTTGTGCCGGGTGTTCCTCTGTGCGAGTCACAGCACCATTTGGCGGTTGGTCCTCTTCTAACACCTTCGTGGTGACGTCGGGGACCTCCTCCTGTCTTTTTCCCCTCAGGCTTTTGAGGTCCTTTTCGACTTCGACCACCTCTAGCGTGTTAGGATTTTTATCCTCGGGACTTCTTTTCCTGAGTTGCATTTAAATTTTGCCAGTGCCAAAGGACATTTTAACAAGCTGCGTGTACAAAATATCCTCCGCCTGCTTGTTTATTTGGAAGATGCAGAACTGACCTTCCTCGGTAGGCCGAGATACAGTAAGTACCTTCCAACCCTGTGTCGGTATGTTCGGATTCTGATCCTGCAGAAGTCGCAGTGTATCCTCCGACTTCTTAACTTTTGGCGCACAGAGTATATTAAATTTGGTAACATAACGGTCGGTTGTACAGGTACAAAGGAATACAGATAGATATAGACTTCCATATATCCATAATCATCAGTATCGAAAAAAATTTCATCGGTCTGTCCGTCCGTTAATACGATAACTTGAGAAAATATTGAAATTTCGTCACCAAATTCGGCAGACGGATTGGTATTGAAAATGAGTGAAATCGGATGATAACTACGCCCACTTTTTATTTATAACATTTTGGAAAACACAAAAAACCTGATTATTTAGTAAATAATACACCTAGAATGTTGAAATTCGACATGTGGACTGATATTGAGACTCTTGAAAAAATTTGAAAAAAATTTTGAAAATGGGCGTGGCACCGCCCACTTGTGTTAAAATAAATTTTACAAATATTATTGGCCATAAACCAAAAACCGTTAAACTTTTCATAACAAAATTCGGCAAAGAGCTTGGCTTTACTATAAGAAATGCTTCGAAGAAAAATTAAAGAAATCCGTTAAGGACCACGCCCACTTTTCTATAAAATATTTTTAAAGCGTTCGTGAACGAATAAAATAAGCTATATCTTTGCAAGTAGAGCTTTGTATCGATTATATATCCTTTCCCAAGTGGAATTATAACAAGAAATAGGAAAAAATTTTAAGTTTTGAAAATGGGTGTGCCACCGCCCCTTTTTTGACCAAGCAATTTTGTATGTTACGGGAGCTATAGCTCGAAGAAAAATATCCGGATCGTAATAGGATTGGGTGCACATATTTTCCATATACCAGGAAATATTTCTAGTAATAATGGACGGGATCGGTTAAAGACCACGCCCAATTTTATGTATGAAGCGTATTTAAAAGGGTCGTAGACTATATCTTAGTGGAATATAGTTTTGTATCAATGATATTTCACTTAATAAGTTTTATTGTAAGAGGAAATTGTGAGACATTTTTTTAATGGGCGAGTCCACGTCCCTATTCCGATCAATCATTGCACAACATTTCTAGAACGCAAAAAAAAACCAAATCCCTTGTAACAAATTTCGAAAAAGTAATTTATCTGAAATGAACTGTACAATTTAAGCTCACGCTGAGTATATAATGTTTGGTTACACTCGAACTTAGACACCCTTATTTGTTGTAGTTGGTTTTAACTGCAAAAACATTTCCCGAAGGTTAACGGAGTTTCACGAATATGGGCAGTCCTTAGTCGGATTGAATGGTAATTGGTAATATAATCTTCTTGTATCAGCCCGACTGACTTGAGAGCGATTTTTTTTTTTACTATTCGAATCATCGGGCCCCAGTCGCCCCTTAGAACCAACATGCCTAACTTGGAGTCATTTAATGGCGATTAACCCGTTGTTGTAGCAAGAGGCTATCGTTTTGTTTTGTTAAGAAATTCTGCATTTCTATATAAGTAACTCCTGGATTCAGTGAAAATTTGACAGCAATATTTGACTCCTAAACAAAGAGGCTTGTGTAAAAGATCTGAATCCGTTATCTTCGACAATCCTAAAGGGTTGCATATATGTGGCAATCATTCTAATCAAAGCACAATCCAGTTGTTTTTTTCGCTCATCTACAGACTGAGACTTCCTTATGTTGTTGTTATTAGGTTCAAAAAAGGATTCTATAGGAGCTGTTGATGAAGACATTTCCATCAACGTTGGATGTGACCGCTTCAAGTGATTTAACAAATTGGTTGTATTTCTACCTGTTTTGCATTTTTTTCCGCACAATTTGCATTGCATTTCGCAGAATCGCCCTACACTTGACTAAAGTACTTCCAGACAATAGATCTGCGAATATTTGGATTCCTTATAAAATTGAATTCCCCTTCAGGGTCACTTTCAATTGGCTTACTAGAATCTGAAAATGTGGTATTGCGTAGTTTTCCTTTAGTACTGAACACAATATCATACTACAAAATAGATAAACACATGTTCAATAATTGCTTGGCAGAAGTGCGAAGAAATTTCTTCACCTTTCGCCTTTCTCTCGAAGCCAGCAACACAATAAAGCTAAATTTATAAAAACAAAAATTACAGAATATGTATTTCCTCAATCGTCCCTAAAGTAGATAGTGATGAAAACTTCGATGCCTAAAGAATCGAACGATTTAAAAGAAAATCGATACTACATTTCTAAAAAAAAAGGGTCGATTAATTCGATTAAGTATCGAATCGAAATCCAGCCCTAACTCCGGGCGTACACCTCCAGTTTCTCCGGGCGCACCCCTCAGGCGTAGCACATGCTGCCCTACTGTTTTTTTGACGAAGATATTCTTATGTACCAAGTTGTGGTTTGGGACTCACATAATATTATCAAAGACGCACGAGTTGACCCCAAGCTGGTCGAAATTTTAAGCTCGCATGTGACTAACATATCAAAAAGATTTCCGCCTTCAACCAACTGACCTTTGTTGGTCACGTAGAGGTGCACCAGTTACATACCTGCCACTTTATCCTTCACCCTAAGAATGATATGCGAAATATCGAGTCACCAAAAGGCCGCAGCAAATAGGTCCAATAAAATATCTATCGCGTCTCGCTTTTGAGTTTTAGATATTGTATAGGAAGGTGAACGCCTTCAGTTGCAGCACTTATGGCAGCTAGGCTATGTCATTTTGGAACCTTTCCTGGTTATCTGTAAACTCATTCCCCCAAAATCGCTATGCCCCTGGATCAAACAGAGAGAGACATTTAGGTGCCTAATGAACGCAAGCGAGGCTATAAACCTCCGCACGATATCCGACTTTATCAAGTTGGATTATAATGCCTTTAAGGCAGACTGGTCGTACTATCCTGGATCAGACTGGTTGCTCTCTCTATGGCATAGGCCCCCTCCTGGAAGACACTAAGTCAAGATTTATAGCTTCAATGCGTCCGCAATCCAACTGTCAATCTCACCTACGCGAGGGGAATCCTGTAATAAATATGAGTGTATCATACACATATCTAGCAGGCGAGGCTTTGGCGACCCCACCTTCCTCATGGAACTAGGGGATGAGGAGGGCGGGTTGGCCTAGAAGATTTAATGTGGTCATATTAATAGTTACTGAGATGGTAGTTACCGGAACGTACCGGATCTATACCCGCAAAGGACAATCAACATCGATAGCACTACCCAAAGCCTTCGGCGAGTGTCTTTATCGTCAATACAACACCAACAACAACTTCCCGACGAAGTCTGTTTACATCGATTACATCTTTTACTGTCGTTTTATCCGCACTCTTTCTAAATGTCGCAAGGCTTGTCATCATAGTGAGGCTCCGTTCATCGAATTTGCTGTATGACGGTATCACAATCTTTGAATTCACGAGCTAATCAATCAGCCGGACTCTAAACATGTTCTCAAAGTATTATCCCTAAAAAGTTCTCAACAGAAGCTTGTTTTCATGTCTTGTGTTTTTGTGGTAGGTCTCAAACAGAACTTTCAGCAAACTCTTTCTTTTTCCCATACACCGTGGTAAACATTCATCAGATGTCATGTTAATTAAATTACAACCAAAAGTCATCTACATGTTTACAATGAAATTTTCTGAATTTTCGCAGGAAGGAGAAAAATCACCGTTGACTAAAATTCATTAAAATTTTTAGTCACCATTATTAGCGCCAGTGTAAAACAATACTTTTAATGGAATTCAAAGGCTTCCTTAAAAAAAACACACACAACTCCATAAAAATCTGTGAAAATCGACATTTCCATTATTTTTCATTTGTTTACTTTAACGCGGCGCTTTTTTGCTTGTTTATTTATGCAAATAATTTTTCTTTTTTGGGTAGGCATATACAATTTTGTTTAGCGAATCCGCTTGCCCTTTTCGTGGTTGTTTTACATACCGGACATACCTTTTTTTATGACTTAATTTCATTAGGATTCGGTAAATCTTTCAACATCCCTAACAGTCTGTTCATAGCATTCCGAGTATGGATGTTTCATGTTTCTGAGTCGTCGAGTTTGCAATGCTGCGCGCATTTCAATTAAATTCCCAATGCTCACATTCCAAATTCTCTTATCTCTGTTATGTGCGAGTTTGTATTGTGTTGTGTTGTTGTTGCCCTATAAGGGCAGTAGAAAGCCGCTGGGATCATTTCTGGCTCATGAACTGGTGCTATGGAGTCTAGGTGGGGTATGTGGTCGATTGATATTACATTCGAGAAGATATGCGATCCACGTCAACCAAGTAACTATTAAGAACCCGTTTTGATGTCACAAAATACGTTCTAGCCTACTACAACCGAAACTGATGTATAGTACAACTTACCGGAGTTATGGCTGCAGTCAAGAATATTTCTATTTCTAATGCCTCTTTCAGACAACTTCCCAGGTCTTTCAAAAAGTGAGTCCCATCCCACCAACGCTGTTCCAAACCGACGTTGGGTGGTAGTAGTCGAGCCCCTCGGGCAGTTTGATAATATTTTTTGCCAATTCCATAATTGTGCAACTGATGGTGCCTCTTTTTTTGCTCGGGAGATGTGTTCAGGTCAGGTGATTTCCCGTTGGGGTGTGATGTTAGGTGGTGCCCGCGAAGGTACTACCTGCGATGCAAACATTTCTGCCCTTTAATATTGATGCGTTTTTCTGACTATGATAATTAAGCTCGAAGGAGACTTCCCATTGCATTCGCGTCCAGCAGTTTCCTGTTGGTGAGTAACGATAGTTGACGCCCGAGCAGTGACAGCAGTCTGAATGTGGTAAAAAAATGTCTAACTACATAGTACAGCGATTGTAAATTCCAATAGAAGTTGAGCGATTGTTGAAGCCTCGGATATAAAAAAAACAAGCTTGTAGCAGCAGGGAAGAGGCAGCGTTAAAGATCTTCTAATTGTGATCATACAATAAGTCAGTGCGCGATAGAAAAGGGGAATTCGTCAAGAAGCATGTGTGTTTAGTAATGTTATGAGTATTTTTAAACCGTAGGATGGAGAATTTTAAGCCTGAACTCGTTTTTTAGTTCATGTCCTCTACTGTCAGGCTTTGAAATGAAATCACCCTTTTAGTATTTTATGAGGCCGATATACGTATGATGGACGTATGGAAGCAGTGAAGATCTCTTTAGCCAAAGATTTTTGGCATAAAATCAGCCATCAGTGACTTATACATTGGGAACCTATGTACTTTCCAAGCAGCTTTCCCATTAACAAATTTCTTTTCCACTAACTTGCTAGTTGCTTTTTCTGGTTTCTTCCTTTGTTTTGCGCTGTCTGAGGTGATTTGGAAAGTGAGCATATCTATTAAAGTGCCAAAGGTTTCATGTGCAGACCCTGCCCATGTTCTACTAGCAGACTTAATGAAGTTTTCTTTTGAACATATTTTTTGGCTAGGTCTTGTTTTAATTACCTTATCGAGGTCCTATGCCCTCAAGATGACTCTTTGCTCAGGTAAGGCT
This sequence comes from Eurosta solidaginis, assembly GCF_040869045.1. Lineage (NCBI taxonomy): Eukaryota > Metazoa > Arthropoda > Insecta > Diptera > Tephritidae > Eurosta > Eurosta solidaginis. Next base: position 44,955,584 of record NC_090323.1, read on the forward strand.
TTCTCCTACCACGAAGAGAAAGCCTCCTTGCTTCTCGAGGTTGGAAAAGCAACTTTGCACGCTACCTGAAAACTTTTTCTAGGGACTTGGTTCAGGGCCCATTAGTGATCTCGCTACCTGAATCCAAATCAAAAATGGTTATACGATGATTCGACTGGGATATTATATTTGACCTTGCGAAGTTCTCTGAGGCCAGACATGTAAAGGTGGGAGATTTGCTTTTATTACATTCACTACTCTTGCCTGACATTGGTTTAGCAGCCTATGAGCTGCATTTCTTACACGATTGTCATTTAACACTTCAGGACGACAGAAGTAACCGTTTACACTTTAAAAAAATTATAGACTCGGTTAACTGTAGTTGCAGAATACTGCTAGGTGATCAATCGTACTTTCGGTGAAGAGGAGACCCTTAGTAAGGTTTCCCAAAGCCCATTCCATGAAATGAAAGAGGAAAAACTTGGTTTAAAGTTTTATAACTGCATTTGCTTTAGAATCGGGGAAAAAGAAGATGGTCGCGTTATTTTGATAGCAGGTCGCTTTTCAGATGCGTCTCAACATCTGAATAAGATCACAACGCGGACTTTCAAACGGATACTTGTAGACCGGTGCGTTAAAAATACACTCAGTACTGGAGGTGTGGTCAGATGAGCAATAAAGCCCCTTTGGGAAGAACAAAAACTTCGTGAAGGAGTCGGCCTCTCTGCAGAAGGAGCAGGAACTAGGAATGTGCTTTATAAAATAAGGCATAGCCTATATTTCATGGGTGTAAAAAGAGGAGAAATGGTTCAATATGTGGATTTGAATTTCAAATTTTGAAACAATGAAAATAATCATTGACCACGATTGCAGCTAATTCCATTATAAGGTGGTCAGAGTGCCTACAGATCCACTGAAATCTAAAGCGCTTTTTATGTGGTTAAGCGAAGGGAGGCTCAGATGCCTATAGGAATGAAAATATAGGGTCTACTTCGCACAAGCGTAGCCAAAAGCACGATTGGAGAGGGCGGCGTACAATTTAGGATAAGAAGGTGGGGGAGCTGACTCTTCCATCTGTTATCAGGCAACCGAATATACTGACATGGATATATGGACGAAATTGTGAACACCGCTGCGGCAAAGAGATTTATGAGCTATAATCCAAAGGCATTTAAGCTTAATCTTTTGCGAATGAAATAAGACAGTTGTCGCTTAGTTTTGCCAAGAGAAGGTCCTTTGACTCCAATTTCGATGAAGGAAACAAAGGTCATAATGGTTTTTAGACACAGAGCAGGCAAAATCTTGTTGTCGCAGCTCCGGCATCCTCATCGAATCATCTAATACTCCTGTTGTTTTTTATCGTCAAGCAACATCTCTACTGGGACAAGCATTACTTGCATTTTTACTTACTCTATATATGATCCGCATGCTAATTCGGATTTGAGCTATACACATATCTCTTACCAGCCTCTTATATGCTGCCAAAATCGTAACATGCATCCCTCCAGCCATTTGTTGATCCACTTTGAGTAGCATCAAAGTTAAATCTCTACCAAATCTTTTAGTAAAAATGTTGAATTTGTGTTATTGTTGTACGTTGTAGTTGTATATCGTACATTGTTTTTGGGCTTTATGCCATATTGTGTAAAAATATTTGTTTACTTAATTAAATTTATAATTAAATACCCAAAAAAAAAACATTTTTTCAAGCATAAATTGGCACAAAAACTTTGAAGCTTGCCAGCTATATGTCTTATGAATATGGGCAATTCCATGCGAATCATTGATTTCGCTGAAATTTGTATATTTTTTCGTATACTTCGAAAAAGGTTTCTAAGATTTTAGTTTAATATTTTTTCAGTCCATTGCCAGTACGCGCCTTTGTAAATTTGTCTGAGAGACATTACAATGCAAGTGAAAAAAAAAATCCGCTAGGTGACGCACGGATCGAGATATACAGAAAATTAATTGGAATGGAAATTTCGCGATCGACTTTTAACTAACTTCTCGGTGATCCATAGACTTGAAACTTAGCACATAGTTTGCGAGTCGATGGCACTACAATTCGTGGAAAACAAGATGCCGCCAGGTGGCAGACGAATCGAGATAAACGAAAATCCCTGAAAATCCCTGAAAAACGCAGGGAATCTTGCAATCGATTTTTGAGTAACTTCCCGATGAGCTGGAGATATGAAACTTGAGCCGTAAGTCAGAACCCGGTGAAAATGCAATATTTTATCAAAAAAATTCTGCTAGGTGGCGCATGGATCGAGATATTAGGAAAATTAATTTTAATTTGGGAATCTTTCAATCCATTTTTAACTAACTTCCCGGTTACCTAGATACTTGTAACTTAGCACATAGTTCGAGACCCGGTGACAATACAATTAATAGAAAAAAAAGTTCCGCTAGGTGGCGTGCTAATTTAGATAACTAGAAATCCCTGAAAAACGAGGGGAACCTCTCCTGAAATATAGTTTAAAACTCGGTGACAGTGCAATGTTTGTTCAAAAAGTTTGAGCTACGTAACGCACAAGTCGAACTGTTTAGAAGATTGAGCCATACCTTCATGGCTAGCCTCCCGAGTGTTGCAGGCGTTGTAGAATTCCACCTCGTTGATTCACTACGATTGGATAGGCTCAAGAAAAAAAGTTCCACTACGCATGCCCAAACAAATAATTTTCGAGCCTGCGAAATTTTAATTTTAATTCAATCCATATTTGATAAATTTTCCGAAAAAAAAATTCAAAAAAAAATTTAATGTGACTTAATGAAAAATTTTATTCAAAACTTTATAATTAAAAAAGGCTAAAAATGAATAAAGGTTTATAAATATTTTTTATTTATTTTAAATTTAGTTAGATATGGTATTTTGATAAATTTTCTAAAAAAAAGTCTAAAACATCTATCAATTCAAATTTTATAAATTTCAATTCAAATTTGGGTAATTTTCTGAAAAATTCATTATAACTTAAAAACAAATTTCTATTTTAAATGTTCCAATTCAAAAAAGTTAAAATTGAATGAATTCAAATTTGATAAATTATCTGGAAAAAGTCTAAAAAATATTCAATCCATACTTGATAAATTTAAAAAAAGACCAAAAAATTAATTGCGAACTTAAAAAAAAATTTTATCAGAAGTTTTACAATTCAAAAAAGTCAAATATCAATGACAGTTTACATGTAATAGTATTTTGTTTATTTTTTTGAGTTTATTGTATTTTGATAAATTTTCTGAAAAAATAATTCAATTTGAATTAAGAAAATGTAAAGTAAGAAAAAATATTTTTTTTTAGTTTTCAATTATAATTTATTATAATTTATATAACATCATTTTTTAGATTTATTGTATTTTGATATAAGATCTGAAAGCAAAAAATATTTCAATATATCAAATTGTAAGTGAAACTGTACAAAAAATAGTTCATCACAAATTGAATTGTTTATTTTATTTAAAATTTTAACTTTAATAATGTTACAGTCCTGGTTAAAAAATTATTATTGTTAAACGTTTTTTATAACAATTGACTTCTTCTAAAAATTTAAAAAAGGCAATGTCAAAAAAATTTGAATTTAGAATTTAAAAATAAAAAAAATTAAAAGGGAATGATGGCATATTATTGGTCTTATTTCGAGTTTACAAATTAATTGGATAATTTTTGGTATTTAAATATATTTTTCTTTCTAATAAACTGGTTACAGTGTGTAACAAGTTTTCCTTTGTGGAGTTTGAAGTAAAAGAATACGTTCATTTTAAACCTGGTAAAAAAATAATTGTTAAAACAGGCGGCTTTTTTATTTTATTATAAATTTTATGTTTTCTTTTTTTTGTTTTAATAATTTTTTTCGCGGCCACCGAGGTGTGATGGTAGCGTGCTCCGCCTACCACACCGCATGCCCTGGGTTCACACCCCGGGCAAAGTAACATCAAAATTTTAGAAATTAGATTTTTCAATTAGAAGAAAATTTTTCTAAGCGGGGTCGCCCCTCGGCAGTGTTTGGCAAGCGCTCCGGGTGTATTTCTGCCATGAAAAGCTCTCAGTGAAAACTCTTCTGCCTTGCAGATGCCGTTCGGAGTCGGCATAAAACATGTAGGTCCCGTTCGGCCAATTTGTAGGGAAAATCAAGAGGAGCACGACGCAAATTGGATGAGAAGCTCAGCCTTAGATCTCTTCGGAGGTTATCGCGCCTTACATTTATTTTGTTTTTAATTTTTTTCGCAAAAATTCTGCATCATTTCAAATTTAAGACAAAATCTGAAAATTTGAATGTTGAAAAAGTTAAATTATGAATAATGGCTTAGACATTTTTATAAGTTTAATGATCAAATCAACTAGATACTATTTATTTTTTAGTTTTTAAGATTTTATTTATTTAAAAAAAAGAATCTAGAAATTTGTTTTTTTTACAATTTTTTATTTTAAAGTTAACAAAAGCCAATTTTTTTTATTAATTTTATAAAACAACTACCATTGTAAAATAATTATTTGTAGCTTTTCGCAAATTAAAAAAAAAAACTAATTTAAAATTTGAGAAGTAAAAAAGTAGAAACATGAATTAAAGCTTTTTCTTTTTTTTTAATAATTGTTTTTGTTTTTATCGCCCTATTGATAAATAATTCAAGGTTCGATTCGAGCTCAAGGCCAGAACAATAATTTTTTTCTAATGATAATTATTGTTATTTTTTAATTTTTCTAAATTTGAAAAATTGTATTTTTGTTTTTGAAATAGTAAGTAGAAAATTTTTCAGACAACCTGCCATAGCTGCGCATATAGATCCATTTCGAGGGGTGCTAAGCCTTCATCCTATGGGGGCCATATGCAAAGTCACTCTGCAGATACACAACGACAGGCACAAAAAAAGGCTCACCCATACATACGTGCTTTGTAAAACACATACATCAGCATTTTGACCAGTTAGCAAGCCAACACATTTTTACTAGTTTTTTTTTTGCTCCACCCAACGCCCAACTGCTCTGCATGGTATATAAGTATTTAAGCATTTTGATATACATACATCCGTGTCCATATGCCCATCTAATTTGTAAATATATGTACCGTCATATGTTTTGTGTAAATCCATATAAAATTATTCAGAAATTTCCCATAGTTATCAAGCAGATTATTTTATTGTATTGGCATATAATTACCACAACGTCCTTTTGAGTACCAAAATTTCAGCACGGCTAAACTGCATTATAGGAGTACGCACAATCGCATGTGCTAATAATTAGACACAACAAAAGGTTAAATACAATGAAGGCTTAGATGGATGGAGGATATACGAGTATAATTACTGGTGTTGGCTTTGTAATTAATCAGTTCAGATGCAAACCATCCAATGCCTCCCGTTTCGATAGTTCAGTCTCTTTCAAAGAGCAAACAAGCGATAACCTCGTATTTAACATTGAATATGACCTTCATTTCGAATATTTAAGGATGAAATGAAAAATATTAGAGCTTCATTATTAAAAGAAAATCTATAAAAAGGAATTGAAAAGTTATCAAAGCCAATGTGTTGTATTTGGATCTGCCGTTATGTGTCTTCCCCTTGACCCTCTTTCTTCGTTGTAGTTTACTCTAATTGTTCCTTTTACTTTTCTTCGGCTTCTCCCCTCCTTGGCATTTTTAGTTCCCTTTCCTTTGTCCTCTCCTTTGCTTTCCCCTATTCCCTTTCTACCTTTCTCTCCTATTCCTACTCTTTCTTCTCTTCCAATGCCTCCTCTTCCCCTTCCCTAAATTCTTTCCTACCTCTTCGTTTTCCACTGCTCCACCTATCCATTTCCCTTGCCCTTCTCCTTTCCTGTCCTCTTTCCCTATCTTATTGTCCTCGTTTTCATGCACCATCCGGTCCCCTTGTCACTCCTTTTTCTGTTTTCTTCACCTCCCTCTAATTTTATCGGATCCATTTCGATTCGATTCGATTAGATTAATATTTAATGTAAAAAATATCCTGTTTTTGTGTTTCGTGCAAGGATGGCACGCTTTATGCCCTGAATGCGATCTTTAAGTCCTTTTGCTAGAGTCTCCAAGTGTAGGACACATTTTCTATTTTGTGGTTATTATTTATTTGGGACTCCGTTTTTCAGTACTTTCTCACCTCTCTTTTTCCTTCTTCTTGCACTCCCTATCCCGTTACTTGTAAGGTTTTTCTTTATCAACCTCTTCCTCTTTATCAACCTCTTCCTCCCTTCATAATTTATTTGTACTTATCGCTCACTCACCATCTTTCTTTCTACCACAAAGAACTTGAGGCATTAGGAAAACAGTAGATTTCTGTACCAAGAGAGTTAGAAGCGAGTTGGCCTGCCGTAGCAATATGCGAACGGTGAGGCGTCATGGTGGGGGCGGCAACAGCGCGGAACGGTAGAAATGCGATGGAGTGTGTACCAGTAGCAGATACGGAGAGACGGGAGTATTGAATAAGAGAAGTGTGATATCTTCAGCATAGACCTAAAAGTTACAAATTAAATAGGTCACCTGAATTTAAAGTGACTATAGTGATCTCATCCTGTATCACTTTCTATCACCGCTATAAAGTGGTAATTTCGAACATCCTGTCATGTAGTTGACGGATAGGATATCACACTTGTATTGTACACAGTGGACAGTAGGTTAAAGCTGTTCATTGTCGCACTGTAAAATTCTCCAGAGGTATTATACGTCAACTGTACGCTAGGCGAACTCGTGTTCTGAGATGAGAACATACAAACGGGCCAGATAACCTAAAGGGTGCTGCGCGTTGGAGAGTACCATGGCAGCACCTCATCTAATCAGCTTATAGTACCGCCTCTCGCTAAAAATCGCCCATGTCGTGTTCAAACACTAAAATAAGTTCACGGGTAACGTGTACCAACTCTGTACTGTGCTCAGCCGTTTCTTCAGCTGTCATGCAGAAATGTTCCCGCAATCACCACCACTTCACAGCCGTAGAACCAGTTTTGTTGGGCCCAGTGCTGACGGAAGGGCATGGGTGTAGCCATAAGGCGGTGAGACCTTCACTTACCTTGAACGCGGCTGATATAACCTTACAGGCGCGGCACATTGCCCCTACAAGCGGAAGGTGATCGGTGCCAAGGGAGTTCCTTTTTCACTCACCCAGTCAGGACTGTCCTTAAGAAGGCAACTATCTCCTCTAACTTGCCTGCGCGCAATGAACCAAGCAAGGGCAATAGCAAAGTAATTTATTTTATCCTTACTTCGTTATAACCGAGTTTTGTCGTTACTAGCGGTGTGCTTTGCTGCTGTTGCTCAGCGGTTATAAGTTTAGGTTGTTGTTTGCTGCCCATTGTACTACGGCATACTTTTAGGCGCTGTGAATTTGCAGGGTGGTCCTGCTTATTGCAACTGCGTTACAAATATGTGATTTGTATGAAAGATGTCATGCCCTATTATTTAAAACAAATTGTGCTATACCTCTACGCTTCCTCGAAGTGCGAGCAATACGTCGATGAAAATTTGTTGAAGCCCGTAGAACTATTTGAAAGCTTATAAAATAAAAAGAGTGAAATAAACAAGAATTAACTTGTATATAGATTTAAGATAATTGTACACATGTACATGTGCAAATATCTCTCTCTCTCTCTTTTTCAAATATGTTATTCCTAATTAATATGTATAGTCAAATTGATTTCGTTTGCATAATATTAGGCGCTTTAGCAGCCTTCGTATAGATACGTAAGTTGCTAATAACGGTAAATTTGCAAATAAATGCATTTGTTTATGCAATTATGCAAATTTTGTTTATTTATATAATATTTGACAAATTTGTTTAAATTAGCGTAAAACACGATAACACAAACAATTACGAACGACCAACTCTTCGACCAACGACCAACGACCTTCGAAACTTTGTTTATCTCACATTTTATTGAATTTGTTTGTATTTAACTTGTAGATGATAATAAAATGATAACTTTGTACACATTTAATTTTACAATGACTTGCACCTGCATTTTTGAACAAATTTAATTTGTGCAGCATAACAATTTTCTTTGTGTGAGTCAATTTAGCATAAAATGAGATTAGAGTTAATTGTTAGAGGCCAACAAGGTGCTGCTTAAATGAGGCTTTGGGGAATTCTTTTGTGCATTATTGATACTGGATGTAAATATTTTTCATTGTATAATTACTGGTGTCCCTTTTTTCATCCAATTAACTTCATATTTTAATGTTTGTGTTAAAACCATCAAACTTAAAAACTAACGCCGTTCTCTTGCCAGATCCCAGAATCTTTCTAGGACCTTAGCCACTTGCTGCTTCTAGATTTGACAGCTGTATCACTCCTAATAGCTGAAGTCTTAGCATGACAAGCACATGGCACGAGCACAAAACGTGCTCGAACATTCCCTCCTCGAACCCGCACTTTGTACAACTGCTATCATTGATTAAACATAATTTAAAGGCATGTGACGCCAAAAAGCCGGGTCCAGTCAGAATACCTGTAATGAGTCTACAGTTCACTCTTTTTAATAATAGAAGCAACATTGTTAGTCTAAGGTTGTAAGACTTATGCATGATCTTCAGCACCTAACAGCGCCACGCTTGTTTACACGATTTTCCCGCTTGGTCGTTCATGTGCAACTACCGCCGATTCTTATCAAAGATTGCTTACACTCCAGCAAACTTTAAGTTGTTGTGCTATGCGAGATTACTGCCTTAATTGTTGCTTGGCTGACGCGACTGCAGCTTAAGCTAGTTTCTTTTAGTGTTTCTGCTGCTTATGGTTCGGCTACGACTTCAGCCTGAAAGACGCTACAGTTGTTGTTGTTTTCGTAGCAGTGCTTCGCCCCACCTAATAGTTGCGACCGATCACAAATTGTCATCAATATCCTCTAACGGGAGTCCAAGGAAACTTGCTGTTTCAACAGGGGTGTACCATACTTAAAGGGGTGTTAGAGGCGTTGGATCCACATTACAATTAAAGAGATGTTTGGTGTCATGTAGGGACACATTGCAAGCGGGGCATACATTTTGTATATCGGGGTTGGATTCTGGATAGGTAAGAGTTTAACCTGTTACAGTATCCAGAACGAAGTTGAGTTAGAGTGACTCGCGTTTCCCTGGGGAGTATGCGTTCCTCTTCCGCAAGTTTTGGATACTTTTCTTTGAGTACTGGATTCACCGGGCAATTCCCGGCATAAAGGTCCGACGCCTGTTCACCAAGGACCTGCTTGTGTTTTTTTTTTGCTTCATACGGCTGGGTTCTCAGGTGCGGTATTTCCTCAAAATGCTTACGGAGATCACTCCTTAAGCACCTAGGCGGGGCTGGCTCATCAATCAGATGTCTGTTGGGATGCCCAGGTTCCTGGGTATTCAACAGGAACTCTTTAATTTGTTGCGAAGACGCTACAGTGATATGGCTGCTTGTAGAATCTGCTTTTAAATAAATCACCACAGTATACCGCAGATCCCACTCCTTTAATTACTTTGCAACCATTGGCGAACACGTCTATCACCTCGTCCGCCATTGGGCACCCTTGCGTCAACCATTGCGGCTCTAAGCGGCCCTTTGAAGCGCAGATACCGATAGTCTGTTGCAGTACCGATAGTCTGTGTACTCTGGCAGTACAAGAAGTAAAAATAACATAAATATAGTTTAAAACAAGTAAGGAAGGTTAAGTTCGGGTGTAACCGAACATTACATACTCAGTTGAGAGCTATGGTGACAACATAAGGGAAAATAACCATGTAGGAAAATGAACCGAGGGAAACCCTGGAATGTGTTTGTATGACATGTGTATCAAATGAAAGGCATTAAAGAGTATTTTATGAGGGAGTGGGCCATAGTTCTATAGGTGGACGCCATTTAGGGATATAGCCATAAAGGTGGATCAGGGTTGACTCTAGAATGCGTTTGTACGATATGGGTATCAAATGAAAGGTATTAATGAGTATTTGAAAAGGGCGTGGACCTAAGTTCTATAGACGGACGCCTTTTCGAGATATCGCCGTAAAGATGGACCAGGGGTGACTCTAGAATGCGTTTGTACGATATGGGTATCAAATGAAAGGTGTTAATGAGCATTTTAAAAGGGAGTAATCCTTAGTTCCATAGGTGGACGCCGTTTCGAGATATCGCCATAAAGGTGGACCAGGGGTGACCCTAGAATTTGTTTGCACAATATGGGCATCAAACGAAAGGTGTTAATGAGTATTTTAAAAGGGAGTGGGCCTTAGTTCTATAGGTGGACGCCGTTTCGAGATATTGCCATAAAGGTGGGCCAGGGGTGACTCTAGAATTCGTTTGTGCAATATGGGTATCAAACGAAAGGAGTTAATGAGTATTTTAAGAGGGAGTGGGGCTTAGTTTTATAGGTGGATGCATTTTCGAGGTATCGCAATAAAGGTGGACCAGGGGTGACTCTAGACTTTGTTTGTACGATATGGGTATCAAATGAAAGGTGTTAATGAGTATTTTTAAAAGGGAGTGGGCCTTCGTTTTATAGGTGTTCGCCTTTTCGAGATATAGCCATAAAGGTGGACCAGGGGTGACTTTAGAATTTGTTTGTATGATATGGGTATCAAATGAAAGGTGTTAATGATTATTTTAAAAGGGCTTGGGGCTTAGTTCTATAGGTGGACCCCTTTTCGAGATATCGCCATAAAGGTGGACCAGGGGTGACTCTAGAATTCGTTTGTGCAATATGGGTATCAAACGAAAGGAGTTAATGAGTATTTTAAGAGGGAGTTGCCCTTTCTGGACCAGGGGTGACTCTAGACTTTGTTTGTACGATATGGGTATCAAATGAAAGGTGTTAATGAGTATTTTTAAAAAAGGAGTGGGCCTTCGTTCTATAGGTGTTCGCCTTTTCGAAATATCGCCATAAAGTTGGACCAGGGGTGACTCTAGAATGAGTTTGTACGATATGGGTATCAAATTAAAGGTATTAATGAGAGTTTTAAAAGGGAGTGGTGGTAGTTGTATATGTGAAGGCGTTTTCCAGATATCGACCAATGTGTGGACCAGGGTGACCCAGAACATCATCTGTTGGATACCGCTAATTTATTTATATATGTAATACCTGCCAAGATTTTAAGGGGTTTTTATTTCGCCCTGCAGAACTTTTTCATTTTCTTCTACTTAATATGGTAGGTGTCACAACCATTTTATAAAGTTTTTTCTAAAGTTATATTTCGCGTCAATAAAACAATCCAATTACCTTACCATATTTCATCCCTTTTTTCGTATTTGGTATAGAATTATGGCATTTTTTTCATTTTTCGTAATTTTCGATATCGAAAAAGTGGGCGTGGTCATAGTCGGATTTCGTTCATTTTTCATACCAAGATAAAGTGAGTCCAGATAAGTACGTGAACTGAGTTTAGTAAAGATATATCGATTTTTGCTCAAGTTATCGTGTTAACGGCCATGCGGAAGGACAGACGGACGACTGTGTATAAAAACTGGGCGTGACATCAACCGATTTCGCCCATTTTCACAGAAAACAGTTAACGCCATAAAATCTATGCCCCTACCAAATTTCAAAAGGATTGGTTAATTTTTGTTCGACTTATGGCGTTAAAAGTATCCTAGACAAATTAAATGAAAAAGGGCGGAGCCACGCCCATTTTTAAATTTTCTTTTATTTTTGTATTTTGTTGCACCATATCATTACTGGAGTTGAATCTTGACATAATTTACTTATATACTGTAAAGATATTAAATTTTTTGTTAAAATTTTACTTTAAAAAAAATTTTTTTTTTAAAAGTGGGCGTGGTCCTTCTCCGATTTTGCTAATTTTTATTAAGCGTACATATAGTAATAAGAGTAACGTTCCTGCCAAATTTCATCATGATATCTTCAACGACTGCCAAATTACAGCTTGCAAAAGTTTTAAATTACCTTCTTTTAAAAGTGGGCGGTGCCACGCCCATTGTCCAAAATTTTACTAATTTTCTATTTTGCGCCATAAGTTCAACTTATCTACCAAATTTCGTCGCTTTATCGGTCTTTTGTAATGAATTATCGCACTTTTTCGGTTTTTCGAAATCTTCGATATCGAAAAAGTGGGCGTGGTTATAGTCCGATATCGTTCATTTTAAATAGCGATCTGAGATGAGTGCTCAGGAACCTACATACCAAATTTCATCAAGATACCTCAAAATTTACTCAAGTTATCGTGTTAACGGGCGGACGGACGGACGGACGGACGGACGGACATGGCTCAATCAAATTTTTTTTCGATCCTGATTATTTTGATATATGGAAGTCTATATCTATCTCGATTCCTTTATATATGTACAACCAACCGTTATCCAATCAAACTTAATATACTCTGTGAGCTCTGCTCAACTGAGTATAAAAAACTAAACAACACTGCCTTCTTCAATAATTGCCGCTAGATGGGTCTCTTTGCGCGGCTATCCTAGAGAGTTACAAACATGCAAGTGAAGCTAATATAAGCGTGTTAAATATTGAGGGAAACCTGGCACCATACGGTCATAGAGATCAACCTAACGATCTTTGTTCACAGTCAGGGTGCCTTAAAGGCATTAGAATCAAAAGTGATAAAGTCAGATATCGTGTGGAGGTGTCAAGCCTCGCAGGCATTCATAACGCACCTAAATGTCTCCTTTTGCTGAGTCTTGGGCCACAGCGATATTGAAGTGAATGAATCTGCAGATGAAATGACCGGGAAAAACTCTGTAATGAACATAAGCAATGCGGACAGCTCCGAACGCACATGCTGTGAACTAACCGGGATGACTCCGAGGTATCAAGTACCCTATACCTATGTTTGGATAGGAACACGCGCAAAAAAAATTTAAAGCTGCGTCCGGTTCCGAGAAAAGTGAGTGTCTGCTAGCTTAAGACTCAAGCCAACAATAAATGCCAATGAATATAATATAAACTATTCAAGTCGTTCGGAATCTGTAGGTTGTGTTTTCGCGAAGCGTCTGCTGGCTTGGGTCTTAAGCTTGCAGACACTAACTTTTCTCGGAACCGGAAGCAGCTTTAATTTTTTTTGCGGTAATAAATTGCCAATAAATGAGGTATCAATTATTTAATATATAATATTATTGTTTGCTGTAGTGTGTCTGCCAATTTAATACGACCCTAGCAAATGTCATCTCAACTGGAAGACCAAAATAACTACATATATGCCATCTCAATTGGATGTACAGAAAACATACATGGTGTCACAGATTGCAGAATAATTGAAAAAACAAGAGCCACGCATAACAATACAACTCGAAGCACAAGAAGAGCGTCTCTCATCAAAGCTGGATGCACAAGAAAAAAGGTCTCATCGCAGATGGAGGCTTTCAGTGACCGACAACATAAAACTAAGGCCGAGATGGATGCTTTGAAAGATCGAATCCAGGAGTTACAATTAAACTGTCCAAGCGCTTTAATGTCTACTCTGGCTCTGTTCCTAAATGGATATAATACACGCTCCAAATTGCGAACCTGTGTATCTTTTTCATATAACAGGGTCGCAACAGCCGATGCGGTGATGTCCTTCAAATACAATTTTTTCAGACAATGCGCTGCAGTAACCAAAACTTCCATACTGAACAATATATGTTCGCAGGTTCGCAATCAAATAGGCCTTAGTTTGAGACCTTGATATGCATCATGTTCCTCTATTTTTATCCCTCCAGTTCTGTACTTTCCCTCCTCACACCTTGTTTGAATATCAATCTTTAAACTTCAGGGATGCTGATTATAACTCTCAAAATGCAACTTTTCTTGATATTTATTGGAACTCTATTTTTCTTTCTAGTAATGTCCTTGAGTGGTATGAAGTGTTTCTTGAAAAAATTTTCAAAGTCTTAAACTGTAAGAAATAAATATTTTAAACTCTTCAAGGCCACTAATGATCTAACCGGCAGGGAAAAGTACATCAGCTTCATGAACGAATTTAACGAGCTTGACAAAACTCTTAATAATAACTATATTTCGCGGTTCGAAGATGAGCTGAAGTTAAACCCCAAAGCCTTTTGGAATTACATTCGGTCCAGGAAAGATTGTCCGAATATCCCTAACTATATGACTCTAGATAATGTCCGTTCTTCTAGTTTGTTGGACACTGTGAATCATTTGCGGATTTTTTCGAATCCAACTTTGTCGGCGATGCGTTTAATTCACATACTTCATATTACGATGATATTAACTCGACATCTATCAATTTTGGAGAATTGTCTGTTACAGATATCTGTATTGGTATTTCTGCCTTAAAAATGTCACACAAAACTGATCTTGATGGTCTGTCTTCTTTCTTTCTTAAGAAGCATAGATCATCTCTTACCTAGCCTTTATCCCGCATAATTACTCTCTCCCTCTCCTCTGGTGTTTTCATTGATAAGTGGAAGGTGCAGTGTTGTCACTCTACCACTATAGAGGTAGATCTACCACTATTTAGGCTAAAATCCGGATCTACCACTCCTACCACTTTTTTTAAAAATCACTTTTTTATTTGCCTGCATTTGACTATGTTCTTTAAGTTGCTCACAATGACCTAAAATTAATAGCGTTTTCTTTTCTGAAATAAATTGTTGCCTAAGTAAATGGTAAGGCCTTAATAGAGTTACTTCTACCCCATCAAATTTTCAACATTTATAGCAGAGCCGGCCAAAAGTTGCACATTGTGCAATTTGAGTTCGTATTTTCACACAGATACTAACGATGTGCGATCACGATCGTTTGCTTTCGCTGGTCACTCATTAAAATCAACCAGGGATGCACCTTAACGTTAAGCTAATAGTTTATCAAAAAATTTCCACCGTTTCGGTAGAAACACTTCGAAATATTATCGATAAAGAAATTATCAAGATAAATTGTATATCGTTTTTAACCGAAACGAAAAGCTTTCGTTAACGTTAAAAACGTTAACAAAAACGTGATAATTTATGTTCGAATTGTGCTGGCAATGCTATAGCCATGGTGAAGCCGTAAAGTGGTAACAGCGAGCGGACATTACACACAAACTCCATGTAATTTGTTTCTGTAATTCGTTGGTGGTAATGTCAAAAATACTCTGAGAAATGTTCGTACTGTCAAAATTCATGAGAAAAGTTGCAATCGGCTTGGCTAATGCTTTCACCTTTAACGACTCCGCCATCAATCCGCTTTGCCAGCATAGTTTGAAATTAATAATCAACATAAACGATTTGATTTCGTTTTGATATGGCAGAAAACGAAACAAAATCATTTCGTTAATTTGACGTTTTTAACGTTAATAAACGAAACGAAATGACTTTGTTTCGTTTATTAACGTTAGTTATGGTAACGAAATGATATCGGTTCGTTGGTTAAGCATGCCTGAAATCAACAGTGAATGCAAAAGGAAAAGTCCACGCTACTTTTTGGGCACATAATAAAAACAATATGCTGCAATGTTAAAGTGACTTTTAATACGTTTTAGCTGATATTATTAAGTTCCTTTGAAGATACATATTAATATTGACAATTTAAATATTAATAATTAATAATAATTAATTAATTATTAATAAATATTGACAATTTAATATAAGTAACTTTTTATACGTTCTACTTAGTTCTATTAATTTTTATACATTTTTATACCTTTCATGAAAATGAAATGGTATATTAATTTCGTCACGAAACCCAAAATTGTAAGTCCTTAAAGGAAAATAGATAGACCCACCATTAAGTATACCGAAATAATCAGGTTGAAGAGCTGAGTTGATTTAGCCATGTCCGTCTGTCGGCTGTCCGTCTGTCTGTTTGTATGCAAACTAGTCCCTCAATTTTTGAGATATCTTGATAAAATTAGGTGAGCGGGTGTATTTGGGTGTCCGATTAGACATTTGTCGGAACCGGCCGGATCGGACCCCTATAGCATATATCCTCCATACAACCGACTTTTCAGAAAAAGAGGATTTTTGTAATATCTTACTCAATTTAACAGATTGAAGCTTCAAACTTCACCATATACTTTCGTATATTGCACATATTGTTGCCTGAAAAAGTTGATGAGGTCGGTCGTATATATAATATATATCCCCCACAACCGATTGTTCAGATAAGAAACTTTTCGTAATTACTGCCCTATTTTAAGAGCTAGAGGCTTCAAATTTCAACGAATGTTTACATATATAGCATATATTGTTGTCTGAAAAAATCATACAGTTCGGTGGTATATATAGTATATATATGGTGGTATATATAGTATATATATATAGTATATATTTATTTATTTCAAAGTAAATCTAGGACAAATTAAAATATCCTTACAGACTATTTACAAATTATTAGCTTAAATATTATCTACCATATCAAGTCATTTAGTATAAGTTTAAACTTTGATTTATTTACTGAAAAATCAATTTCCCTGGCATTAGTAAGAAGATTGAATTCATTCAATGCCCTAGCTATAGGCGAATTAGCGACATATGTCGTTCTGGCCCTATCCAATAAAAAATATCATGATTTCGAAGGGTTCTAGCTGGAATATTGAAGAGAATACGCTCCAAAAGAAACGGTGAGTCAATCGTGCCCCCTATCAAATCATAAATAAATATCAGCGCTTGAATAGATCTTCTACTATCCAGGGGCTTTAGTCTTATAAGTAGACATCTTGAGTAGTAAGATGGTAAAGGATCCTGAAAACGTAATGACCGGAGCCAAAAACGCAAAAATTTTTTCTAGATCATTTCAAGTCGCTGTATATGACAAGCGTGGTATGGTCTCCAAACGAAGGAAGCATATTCCAGTTTACACCGTACAAGCGATGTATATAGTAGCTTTAACGTATATGGATCATGGAAGTCCGAGCTAAAGCGGCGAATGAACGCAAGCATTGAATATGACTTAGCAATAACACAGTTAAGTTGACTCTGAAAGAGAAATTTAGTATCGAAGACAACTCCAAGATCTAATATTTAATCAACAGTTTTCAAAACAGAAAGAACGATGTGATACGAGGTGTTAATACCATTACGGGATTTTGAAAATGAGATGTGAAAGCACTTATTAATATTTAAATGTAAGCAATTCCTACTACACCAATCTATTACTCTGTCAAAATCTGACTGCAGCCGTAGCGAATCTGCCTGATTTGTGACTGATGTAAAAATTTTCAAATCATCTGCGTACAACAAAAAATTCGAGTAAATGAAGCAATGACGTATGTCATTAAAAAAAATTACGAATAAGAGAGGTCCTAGGACACTTCCTTGAGGAACACCAGAGGTCGCGGTAAAAGAACGAGAACTGACACCATCAACCACAACAGTACAACTCCGATCCGCCAGGTAAGACTTCACCCATGATAGAATATTGGAGTGAAATCCCAGATCAGCAAGTTTTAAAAGTAGTAATTTATGGCTAACTTTATCGAAAGCGTTAGAAAAATCAGTGTAGATGGTATCTACTTGTGCTCTATTATTAAAGACAGAGAGACAATATTCAGTAAAAACAGCAAGATTAGTCACAGTCGACCTACCGGACATAAAACCATGCTGGTTGGGTGAAATAATACTTTTTACCGCAAACGATATCTTTTCCTTAATTATAATCTCGAAAAGTTTCGATATTGTGGAAAGTTTTGATATTGGGCGGTAGTTGGCAATATTGCTCTTATTGCCACTTTTGAAAATAGGAGTAATGGAAGTTACTTTCCAGGCATTAATAAAATCTCCCTATTTTAGAGATTTATTGAAAATTAATAAAATCGGATAAGCAATTTCAACAGTATTTTTTTAGCAAAAATGAACACAGTCCACATCAGATTGTTTCGAGGACTTTAACACCGAAATTCCCCGAATAACATCATCAAGTGATATGGAAAGTTCACCAAAATTTATTTGAGTATTAACATCAGTATGCTCAACCACATCAGGCAAAACAGTATCAGACACAAAGTTAGACTGAAGAAATCTGCAAAAAGATTGACGGCATCAGTAAGAGAGTATACAGAGGTTTAATTATAAAAAACATGAGATGGGATGCTAGAGCATGACTTTTTAGCTCTAACGTAGCGCCAGAAAGATTTCGGATTCGACTTAATGTCGCATTCAAATTTCTCTACATATTTTTTATGAAGCCGATTCCTTAGGGATTTAAATTGCTTTGAATAATATACATATTTTACCTTAAAAGCAGGCGAGTTAGACAATTTGTACTTTTTAAAGAATTTGTTTCGTAAATTCTTAAGTTTTTTTAACTCCTTCGTATACCAAGGAATTTTATGGCAATTTCTCCGCATTCGAGGGATTAAACTATTATAAATTTGGTTGACTTTACCTTTGAAAATATCAAAGCACTCACTGACACCAATACATGAGAATATACTACTCCAATCAATTATGCTTATTTTGGCGTTGATAGCATCAAAATCATAGTTTCTAAAATTATAGTTTCCTGAGTTCATATCTAATCGAATTTTTTTAAACTCATAAAATTCTAATTCCAAAACTAGTGGAACATGATGTAAGCCAGGGCAAGAGAGAGAATCAAGACATTCGGAGAGTGAAAAAGTCATGTTATCACTAATAAAAATTAGATCCATATATATTTTCGCAATTTTAGCCCCATTATAACAGCTAGAAGCTTCAAATTTCACCAAATGCTTACGTATATAGTATATATTGTTGTATAATAAGTATATTATGGTATATATAGTATATATATATATTTTTTTTTGCGATTTCGGCCCCATTTTAACAGCTAGAAGCTTCAAATTTCACCAAATGCTTACGTGTATAGCATATATTGATGTCTGAAAAAATCATTGAGATCGGTGGTATACATAGTATATATCTCATACAACCGATTGTTCAGATAAGAAACTTTGCGCAATTTCTGCCCCGTTTTAAAAGCCAGAAGCTTCAAATTTCACCAAATGCTTACGTATATAGCATATAATGTTGTCTGAAAAAATCATAGAGATCGGTGGTATATATATTATATACTTCATATAAACTGTCATTTTTGCCCCTTTTTTACGGCTAGAAGCTTCAAAATTCATCAAATTTCATCAAATAATTATGTTTATGTCATATATTGTTGAAATACGTGATTCGTAGTCATAGTTTTTACACGCAGACCACAAAAAACCTGAAACTTTGCAACCTCACACAAAGTACTTACCTATTTTTATACTCAGTTGAGCAGAGCTCACAGAGTATATTAAGTTTGATTGGATAACGGTTGGTTGTACATATATAAAGGAATCGAGATAGATATAGACTTCCATATATCAAAATAATCAGGATCGAAAAAAAATTTGATTGAGGCATGTCCGTCCGTCCGTCCGTCCGTCCGTCCGTCCGTCCGTCCGTTAACACGATAACTTGAGTAAATTTTGAGGTATCTTGATGAAATTTGGTATGTAGATTCCTGGGCACTCATCTCAGATCGCTATTTAAAATGAACGATATCGGACTATAACCACGCCCACTTTTTCGATATCGAAAATTTCGAAAAACCGAAAAAATGCGATAATTCATTGTCAAAGGCGGTTAAAGCGATGAAACTTGGCAGATGGGTTGAGGTTATGACGCAGAATAGAAAATTAGTAAGATTTTGGACAACGGGCGTGGCACCGCCCACTTTTACAAGAAGGTAATTTAAAAGTTTTGCAAGCTGTAATTTGGCAGTCGTTGAAGATATCATGATGAAATTTGGCAGGAACGCTACTACTATTACTACGTATGTGCTAGATAAAAATTAGCAAAATTGGATGAAGAACACGCCCACTTTTTAAAAAAAAAATTTTTTTTATTCAAATTTTAACAAAAAATTTAATATCTTTACTGCATATAAGTAAATTAAGTCAAAATTCAACTCCTGTAATGATATCATGCAACAAAATACAAAAATAAAAGAAAATTTCAAAATGGGCGTGGCTCCGCCCATTTTCATTTAGTTTGTCTAGACTACTTTTAATGCCATAAGTCGAACAAAAATTTACCAATCCTTCTCAAATTTGGTAGGGACATAGATTCTATGACGGTAACTGTTCTCTGTGAAAATGGGCGAAGTCGGTGGAAGCCACGCCCAGTTTTTATACACAGTCCACCGTCTGTCCTTCCGCTCGGCCATTAACACAATAACTTGAGCAAAAACCGATATATCTTTACTAAACTTAGCCCACCTACTTATCTGAACTCACTTTATCTTGGTATAAAAAATGGCCGAAATCCGACCATAACCACGCCCACTTTATCGATATCGAAAATTACGAAAAATGAAAAAAATGCCATAATTCTATACCAAATACGAAAAAAGGGATGAAACATGGTAACTGGATTGGTTTGTTGACGCAAAATATAACTTTGGAAAAAACTTTGTCAAATGGGTGTGACACCTACCATATTAAGTAGAAGAAAATGAAAAAGTTCTACAAGGCGAAATCAACAGCTCTTGGAATCTTGGCAGGAATACTGTTAGTGGTATTGCATATATAAATAAATTAGCAGTACCCGACAGATGATTTTCTGGATCACCTGGTCCACATTTTGGTCGATATCGCGAGAACACCTTCACATATACATCTAAGGGCCACTCGCTTTTAAAACCCTCATTAATACCTTTAATTTGATATCCATATCGTACAAACACATTCTAGAGTCACCCCTGGCCCACCCTAAAGGCGATATCTCGAAAAGGCGTCCACCTATAGACCTAATGCCCACTCCCTCTTAAAATTCTCAGTAACACCTTTCGTTTGATACCCATATCGTACAAACATTCTAGAGTCACCTCTGGCCCACCCTAATGGCGATATCTCGAAAAGGCGTCCACCTATAGACCTAATGTCCACTCCCTCTTAAAATGCTCAGTAACACCTTTCGTTTGATACCCATATCGTACAAACATTCTAGAGTCACCCCTGGCCCACCCTATTGGCGATGTCTCGAAAAGGCCTCCACCTATAGACCTAATGCCCACTCCCTCTTAAAATGCTCAGTAACACATTTCGTTTGATACCATATCGTACAAACATTCTAGAGTCACCCCTGGCCCACCCTAATGGCGATATCTCGAAAAGGCGTCCACCTATAGACCTAGTGCCCACTCCCTCTTAAAATGCTCAGTAACACCTTTCGTTTGATACCCATATCGTACAAACATTCTAGAGTCACCCTTGGTCCACCTTTATGGCGATATCTCGAAAAGGCGTCCACCTATAGAACTAAGGATTACTCCCTTTTAAAATACTCATTACCACCTTTCATTTGATACCCATATCGTACAAACACATTCTAGAGTCACCCTGGCCCACCCTAATGGCGATATCTCGAAAAGGCGTCCACCTATAGACCTAATGCCCACTCCCTCTTAAAATGCTCAGTAACAACTTTCGTTTGATACCCATATCGTACAAACATTCTAGAGTCACCCTTGGTCCACCTTTATGGCGATATCTCGAAAAGGCGTCCACATATAGAACTAAGGATTACTCCCTTTTAAAATACTCATTACCACCTTTCATTTGATACCCATATCGTACAAACACATTCTAGAGTCACCCCTGGCCCACCCTAATGGCGACATTTCGAAAAGGCGTCCACCTATAGACCTATTGCCCACTCCCTCTTAAAATGCTCAGTAACACTTTTCGTTTGATACCCATATCGTACAAACATTCTAGAGTCACCCCTGGCCCACACTAATGGCGATATCTCGAAAAGACGTCCACCTATAGACCTAATGCCCACTCCCTCTTAAAATGCTCAGTAACACCTTTCGTTTGATACCCATATCGTACAAACACATTCTAGAGTCACCCCTGGCCCACCCTAATGACGATATTTCGAAAAGGCGTCCAATTATAGACCTAATGCCCACTCCCTCTTAAAATGCTCAGTAATACCTTTCGTTTGATACCCATATCGTACAAACATTCTAGAGTCACCCTTGGTTCACCTTTATGGCGATATCTCGAAAAGGCGTCCACCTATAGAACTAAGGATTACTCCCTTTTAAAATACTCATTACCATCTTTCATTTGATACCCATATCATACAAACACATTCTAGAGTCACCCCTGGCCCACCCTAATGGCGACATTTCGAAAAGGCGTCCACCTATAGACCTATTGCCCACTCCCTCTTAAAATGCTCAGTAACACTTTTCGTTTGATACCCATATCGTACAAACATTCTAGAGTCACCCCTGGCCCACCCTAATGGCAAAAAAAAAAAAAAAAAAAATATCTCGAAAAGGCGTCCACCTATAGACCTATTGCCCACTCCCTCTTAAAATGCTCAGTAACACTTTTCGTTTGATACCCATATCGTACAAACATTCTAGAGTCACCCCTGGTCCACCTTTATTGCGATATCTCGAAACGGCGTCCACCTATGGAACTAAGGATCACTCCTTTTCAAAATACTCATTACCACCTTTCATTTGATACCCATATCGTACAAACACATTCTAGAGTCACCCCTGGTCCACCTTAATGGCGATATCTCGAAAAGGCGTCCACCGATAGACCTAAGGCCCACTCCCTCTTAAAATGCTCAGTAACACCTTTCATTTGATACCCATATCGTACAAACAAATTCTAGAGTCAGCCCTGGTCCACCTTTATGGCGATATCCCTAAATGGCGTCCATC
This sequence comes from Eurosta solidaginis, assembly GCF_040869045.1. Classification (NCBI taxonomy): domain Eukaryota; kingdom Metazoa; phylum Arthropoda; class Insecta; order Diptera; family Tephritidae; genus Eurosta; species Eurosta solidaginis. The sequence goes on from NC_090323.1 coordinate 44,978,103, forward strand.
CATAGAACTATGGCCTACTCTCTCTTAAAATACTCTTTAATACCTTCCATTTGATACACATGTCATACAACCACATTCCAGGGTTACCCTAGGTTCATTTTCCTACATGGTGATTTTCCTTATTTTGTCTCCATAGCTCTCAACTGAGTATGTAATGTTCGGTTACACCCGAACTTCGCCTTCCTTACTTGTTTATTTTGTATTTATCTTAAAAATCGTTTATGTATGTAGATCTGTTCATTATATATTTCTTATCTTATACATCCGATTATTCGGAGATTACGAACGGCATAAGATTATTGTTCAGCCCCATTCATGAAAGGTATGAAGTCTTCGGCACAGCCGAAGACAGTTCCGTCCTTACTTGTTTTTTATTGAATAACTGTATGTTTTGAAAATATATATTTCTATCTTTACATTTACTTTGTTTTATAGTTTGTTCTTGATGAGAAGGTGATTTTTTAAGTAAATTTTGCATTGAAGAAACACCATACCTTCTTTTATAAAAAAGTTTTATCTGGCTAGCTCGACCTCCGCGTTCTTAGTTATATGAATATAAGTAAGTATTGTTAGGATTAGCTTGAAGTCAAATAACCAGCGTCCTTTTTAATTTCGAACTTCACAGTCCACATTTTCTTTTAGCGCACTGTGGGGAGTTGTTACTCAATTTTACACACACTTATGCAATTGTTTTAGTATTTGTGTGGCCGGTTCTGATTTATAGCAAAGCCGGCCAAAAGTTGCACATTGTGCAATTTGAGTTCGTATTTTCACACCGACACTAACGATGTGTGATCACGATCGTTTGCTTTCGCTTGTCACTCACTAAAATCAACGGTGAATGCAAAAGGAAAAGTCCATGCTACTTTTTGGGCACATATTAAAAACAATATGCTGCAATGTTAAAGTGGCTTTTAATACGTTTTAGTTAGTATTATTAAGTTCCTTTGAACATACATATTAATATTGATAATTTAAATATTAATTATTAATAATTAATTCATTAATAATAATTAATTAATTATTAATAAATATTGACAATTTAATATAAATATATTTTTATACGTTCTACTTAGTTTTATTAATTTTCATAAATTTTTTTTATTGAATAACTTTATGTTTTGAAAATATATATTTCTATCTCCACATTTACTTTGATTTATAGTTCTTTCTTAATGAAAAATTGAATTTTTTTAAGTAAACTTTGCATTGAACAAACACAATACCTTCTTTTATAAAAAAGTTTCATCTAACTAGCTGGAACTCCGCGTTCTTAGTTATACGAATAAAAGTAAATATAGTCAGGATTAGCTTGAAATCAAATAACCAAAGTCTTTTTTATTTTCAAACTTCACAGTCCACATTTTCTTTTAGCACACTGGGGAGTTGTCACTCAATTTTTACACACACCTGTGCAATTGTTTTAGTATTTGTGTGGCCGGCTCTGATTTATAGTCCATACAAAGAACATTTCAACTCACCATATTCACTCATATTAATAGAGTATATGTGGAACTTAAAAGCGAATTGAGAGTTTCACAGAGTTGCATTGCCACACCACCATTTTATACAGGGTAAAAGTGTAACACTTTTGCGTGCGAGCAGGCAACAATTTTCACAAAAGAACGAAATACCCCGTAAAGGCGTTGCCTGTTTTTTATAATAGAACAACAATCCTTGCGCGGCGTACAAAAGCCGTAACACTTTAGCCAGAAAAGAAAACGATATAAGGTTTTTAAGTATGTTGAAAATTAAACGTAAAGCACACTCTGTATAAGTTTTTCAAATTTTCACCAAAGAAATGTGTGATTTTTATATTACTTACATACCTTCGAAAGAACTTATATAACTTTATGTAAAATTTAACTTTATTGATGGGAAATTCGTGCCAAAAGCTTTGTAATAATCTGATATTTCAACTGCTGAGTGGAATATCGCCGTATCTCTGCCGCCGTTTCGAAAATGCCCTATCCCATAAAATTTTGGAATAAAGCCCTATTTCAGAACTTGTTTCAAAAACGCTCTGTCTCAGCTTAAATTTAATAAATTTGTGACATAAGCTGGGACGTTTGTGAAAAACATTTTGGGCATTCTTCAATCGAGTTCTGAGATAGGTCGTTTTCAAAAGAAAAACTGAAATATGGCGTTTTTGAAAAACATTCTCAGATAGGGCGTTCTCGAACTGGCAGCCGAGATACGAGCGATATTCCACTCAGCCGTCGATTGCAGTATCCGCTGGATGCCTTCGATGTCACGGATGTAAGTTGTAAGATTTAAGAAATAAATTGTTTTAATGCACAAGTCTATTTCATTAGATTCGGGCTATTGGTATTCGTTGGATACCATTGAAGTAATTTGTTATTTTAAGGTTTCTTAGTAGTATTATTATATGTTTGAACTACGTGTTATGAAAAATGGAATATTTGGAGACTGTAAATTAACTTTAGTCGTATTCACACATGGTTTGTTAAAGTTCTTGGTCGGTAGTTCGCATTCGATTATCAATTTCAGCTGTTAAGGTTTTTGTAGTAAAAATATTTTCAATCTTTTAAGACTAGTTCTTCGATACTTATTCAAATAGTTTATTAAAAAAAAAAACGCCTAAAAACTACTGACTACTAACTTCAGAATTAAAAACTAGGTGAGAGTCCCACTATTATTTAATTATATTTTTTTATTTGATAAGGTCTAGAGCCTATACAGTATACACATACTCTTCATACAGATGTTTATATGTATGTTGTTAATGCACTTGAAGTTGTTATGTTCGTTTTAATGGTTGAATAATAATAATTTGGAAAAAATTGGTTTTAATGTTTTTGAAAATTCTACCACTATTTTTAGGAGATCTACCACCCTTTTTTTTTGAGAATCTACCACTAAATAGATTTTTGAAGTGACAACTCTGGGAAGGTGGCCTCAGTTATGCCTATTCACAAAACTGGTAATAAAAATGATGTCAGAAATTACCGACCAATATCTAAACTAACCACGAGAAAATTGTGAAAGATAAAATAGTATTCGCTGTCAAAGAAATAATTGATCCAAATCTACATGGTTTCGTCCGTGGTCGCTCTACAGTTACCAACCTTGCTGTGTTCTCTGAGTATTGTATATCAGCTTTTAAGAGTGGACTTTAGGTGGACACAGCCTATACTGATTTCTCGAAAACCGTTGATACAATCTCACACAACATACTTGTTGGAGCTAGAAGCCTTTTTCTAGCTCTGGATTTGAATAAAAAACTCGAATAACTTTATTAACTAACAAGAATTAATCTTAACGCGTGGGTGGCTGAAATTATAATAATAATTTCTTTTAATTATATGTGCAGCTATCCTAGCGACAGCGACGATTCTTGAGTGCTGCTTGTTGTTGTATTATGCGAGCGGTGGTGTGATTTTGTGCCGTGCCGAAATATTCATTTTTTATGCACGCAATTTTGTATAAGCTCTTGATTAGCGGTATCTTTAATGAAAAACATCAAAACAAGTTACTGTTAGCAAAGATTATCGAAAATAAAGATGTTGCAGGCGCAAACTTCAGTGGAAAACAGCGGAGCTTCACAAAATTCTAGTAGGTCACTTTCACCACACCAAAAACTTTAACACAATTTTTAACATAATTTAAGCACAGAAATATACTGATTGGAGTTTTAGAGAGTAAAAGTTAAAATTCTGAACACATTACCTGAAAAAAAGGTGTACAAATAATTGTTAAATAACAAATACAGACAGTGGTAGCTAACAAAGTGGTGAATGTGACCTACTAGAAGTTTTGTGAAGCTTGCTTCACACGATTTTTCGTCCCTGCAACATCTTACTTTTCGATAATCTTTGCTGTTAGGTCGGTGCTAGCGTCCTACCGTGTGCTGCTGCTGCGTTGTTTTAAACCCAGTAATAAATTTTAATGCTTGAACAATACTGTTATATGAGCTTGGTCGTTTAGCCATTCAGCTTTCCTTACGTGGTTGAGCTCATACATCATCAACAGCCAACAGATTATAGCTGGAGACATTGGTGCTTTATCGGTAACCTTATCGGTAACCTTATAACATCTGATTTGACCAACCTTATAGAACTCAATGCAGTCGTAACCGTATCGTAGCCAACCAATTGGTTTTTGGTTGACCGTCGTAACGATAAACAGCTGATTACGTTAGGGATACGACTAACGGCACCAATGACTCCCGCTTATCGTTTGTTGAAATCGGCACCATGAAATCCTACTCTTTTGTGGCCACCTTCGGATTGCGAAAAGGCAGTATTCTTGGCCCGCTCTTGTTCTGTTTATAAACGATATTAGGTCTTGTTTCGCTCATGCACAATTTTTACTCTATGTTGATGATTTGAAGCTCTTTAGCAGAGTTACTTGCTTGTTCGACGTTTGTCGGCTACAAATTTGACCTCAACAATCTTAATGATCAATTCAAGTTACTCGATTGTAAATAATCAGCTGTCCACAGTCGAAGTACTCTCTGAGCTTGGGGTTCTCTTTGAATCTGAGTTCACCTTTGTTAATCCCGTGAACTTAGTAATTCCTAAAGCTTACTGCAATTTAGCATTTCTAAAGATCCCTATACCAGGAAATCCCTTTATAATTTCCTTGTTAGATTGAAGCCAGAATACGCCTCCTATATTTGGAACCCATTTTATGTTTCTCATTCCGACAGGATTGAGCGTGCACAACGGAGTTTTACTCGTTTTGCTCTCCACCCGCTTCACTTCGCTGATCCTTTTCCATCTTATAATGCCCGATGTATGCTTATAAACTTGAAATCTCTTGCTAGTAGGCGAACTATACAGTCCTTAATGTTTATCTATGATGTTATCAATGGACTTATTGACTGTACAATTTTGCTTGAGCAAATACGTTTCAACGTCCCTAATATAATACTTCGTATTTATTACCCATTTCACGCCATGCCAGCATCTAATTACCATAATTTTGCCCCCATTACTAGAGCTGTTAATGAGCTTAATAATATCTATATGAAGCTAGATCTTGACTTTGCAATGTCAAGAACTTTGCTCGCCTCTAGGATTACTTCCTTTTATTTATAGCGAATCGCGTATATTAAATCATTAATGAATTTCTTTATTAACGTAATACATATCTAGTTTCTAAGATTTAAATCCTTTACCTATATACCTTTATATTTCTAGTCTGTAAGATTTTGTAATCATAGACTGAATAAAGAATAATAATAAATTTAAGTTAAAGCCATATAAACTAAATCTTATAAATTAAATCACACTGCCCGTTAAAGCTATGAAATTTTTTGGGTGAAATACCCGTGAAAAATTGTAACCTTTCTATGGATAAACCCCTATTTTCATAAAAAATATAACAGGTTTAAAAAGCATTTTAAATTGACATTTCCGTACAAATTTTTGAGTTATCAGAGCCTTATAAACCTATTTTATTTGTTATGGTTATGGAGGGAAAACTACAAAGGTTTAAAAAACTTTTTAAAATGACGTGTCCATTGCAATTTCATATAATAAGAGCTTAAGTCGCTGTTTGTACACAAATATTTTAGTTGTTGAAACTCGTAATTTTGCGAAGAGGGGGTAACGAGGTAAGCGTGAGCACCGAGTTTCTTGTGCTCGGCGACTTGCTTTGAGCTGTTTTTCTTCTGTTTTCAAATTCTGGTTTTTGTGAATTTTTTTTGATGGAGAAACTTTTGGTTGATTTTGAATAGACATTTTTATAAGTTTTTTTGATATTTCTTATACATATTTCACAATAATTTTTAAAATTTTCAATGAATAAAAAAATATTTAGAAAGAATTGATATAAAATGTCAAATTGTTGCTAAGAAATAGTCGCCGTGTGTAAATATGTCGAAGTCGAAGCACAGGCACGGGACCAAATATTCCGTTTGCCCGATATTAGTTGAGGCTATAGTGCTATGGCCACACGGCCTGCACTCAACCTCCCCGAGGCCTTGAGTCTTGTTGCAATGGCTAACGCTACATTCTTGGCCATTAGATCTGCAGGCGTGATGTGTAGAACGGCAAGCAATGCCACTGTCGGAGTAGCTTTTACGGCTCCCGTTATGCTAATCATTGATTTTGGTATTCGTACTTTTTTGCGTGGCTGTCCACCAAACAAGGACCCCATGGTAAAGTATGGGTTTGGCAATTGCTGTAAGTTAGTTTGGGTGATAGGCCCCAAGTGCATCCTAGCATCCTATTTAGGATGACTCCTAGATATTTTGGGGCTATATTGTTCTTGTAGGGTTACATCTCCAAGCTTAGGCTTGGTCCAAATAGGCACCTTATATCTCCTAGTAAATAATACTAGATCGATTTATTCCGCGTTAGTGATTAACTCGACGCCAGATGCACAGACCTGTACATCCCGAAGTGCCTGATCCATTAGAGAGTTGATTGTTGTTAGGCATCTGCCGCTTATTTTGACTGAAAAAACGTCATCTGATATGCAGTTTGACTGGTGCTCCGTCGAACCGAAGCAATTGGTTGATAAGTAGTGTCACCAATACTGTGGACGCCCCTAAAACCCCACCTTGCGGCGTTCCTCTGTTTACGGGTTTTGTTGCCTAGACCCCGTTGCTAAGTGATCACTCTGCAGCTTAACATCGAGCCGATCCATTTTGTAAGGGCGGGATGAACTTTAATTGAGTTGAGACTGTCCGCGTTTACTAGTTTCGAGATATTGTTGAAAGCTCCAGAAAAACACCTAGAGGATATTCTCGGTGTTCCAGGGCTTTCTCTATATTTATAACCCAATGCAATGCAGTATTGATTGACTTGCCTTTGGTGTAGGTATGTTGTGCTGAAAATACTAACTCCTCATTCATATTTGATGTCCGCACAGACATTTTTCTATGAAACCCTCTTCGACCTATTGATTTCACGTTTAAAGATCTACAACAGATCTCTATATTCGTCCCAGTACTTCTTGTTTTCCGCAACTTCTGCCAACTTAAGAAACTCGTTTACTTGCCCTGTAAGAAGATTCAACTCCTTACTCCACCATGGTCGCTTTAATTTCTCTTTGAATTTTCTCAGAGTTGTTGCACTCCTCCAAGTCCTCAACGGTGGTAACCTGTCTTGGCTGCCCAAGTCTTCCTGATACACATTTCTGAAATTTGTACCAGTCTGTTGCCAATGAGTTTTAAGAGAAGAGTATTCATTTTTTGTCAACTCATAATCGGGGAAATAGAATAAATTTAGGAGTTTGGTTGAAGTCAGTAAAGAAAGTAACAACTTTATTTATCACATTTTCAATGAATATAACCAACAACAATGAATCGTAATCAACAACATTTCTTTCTGATAATACCATAAAAATATCGTCATTTCGACTGTTGAGTGGAATTTCAGACTATCTCAGCCACCATTTCGAAAACGCGCTACCTCTGCAAAAATTTAAAATGTTCTGACGTGAGCTGGGGCATTTATACAAAAATTTCTGTAATGGGGCTTTCATCCGAGATAGGGCAATGTTCCACTCAGCAGTCATATATGTATTTAATACTCCGATATTGCTAAAACAATATGTGTGCAATGCGTTTTTCATTCACGAAGTATTTTGATTGTAGCAGTTTAAGTTTTACAATAAAAAATTATAATTTAGGTAACAGAAATATATCAGCACTCTGATGTTTGCGAGTGCACCCTCTCTGTACTCTTTATTTAGAAGTATTACACACTTTTATGACAACATTTAATTTATAACTACACTTATGAACATCCAGTTGTTTCTTTTATATAATAATAAGCAAGACTTCCTTCATATAAATCTATATATAACTTTGACGAAGAAGAGAAATAAGATCCTGCGACAGCACAAAGAGCTCCGTCCACAACGCCCGGTGCTCCAGAATCTACTTCACATGTTGAACCAAATCCACAAATCGTCTTTTCTAAAATTCCCCTTTCCCCATAGAAAGGACGAACACAACAGCGCATTTCTCCTATAGTTTCGAAGGTAGAACGGATTTTATAACTAGATTTTTTTCGTGAATACGATCCTCGAAATTGAATTTGATTGCCCGGTTGTATTGTAGTTTTGCAAAGATTTATTATTCCTACTAGATTTTCGTCAAATTCGGGACTCACGTGAAGAATACCTATATCGATACCCTCCGTTTCCGTGACTTCTGTATAAAACATTAAAACACCCGCCGTGCGAACGTGCTCTTGCCCCGTTTGAGATATACTGTTTATACCAGCTTTAACTGTGATCTCTCCCCGACGTTCTCCTATCCCCAGGCATTTTAAAGCCGTAACCACGTAGTTAAAAGTGACCAATGATCCAACGCAATGATATTTATCGTCATAATATATTCCCACCACATATGATTTATCCTCTGTATTCACAGAACTGCTAGAACTGCCACCTCTACCGCAAAATACCGCATTCGTGTAGATGAAAGGGAAGCTAAGCGCGACCAACAGGATATAACTTCGTAAACTCATTTTAAATTATAACTTTTTGAGATGCTTGTTAAATATTGAGTAAATCAAGATAAGTTTTGCAGGCGCTATTTATACATTAGTTGACTGTGTGAATAAAAAATAAGTAGAAACTTCTAGATTCAGGAAATGGGCACAAGGCAAATATTTGGCTGTTTTTCAAATAAAATTTCCATGCGATTTATTTATATATTTGCACAGCTTAATTATGCTATTGAATTGAGAACGGCTATGTGACATAATGTTTGTATTTTTAATGAATAAACACTAATTAGTTATATCTGTTTCCAAACTGCTAACGTGTCTATTTTATACCGTCACAAAAGCAGGGTTGGGAGCAGTGCACTAAGTTGTGAGCAGTAACATTGCTCGAAGTTAAGTGGGCTGCCATAATCAAGATCCTGTGTTAAGTGTTAATAAGACCTTACTTTATTGTGGACTTAAACGTCTGTTCATCCTTGCCATATTCGTAAAATTTAGTGATTTCTATAGCAATTTCACACAGATGGTTAATGAAGTAATTAGCCAAGTTTTCTATATTAAAGCTCTTAATAAACCCAATGTTCCATACAAAATACAAATTCTTAATTATCCCGTTATTGCTTTATTGAGTGTTTAACAGTCCACTACAGAGGTGGGTGAATTCATAGGGGGTTCCTAGGTGACAACATGAGGAACGAACCATTAACCTATGGACAGTTAAAGGGTCTTGGCAGGCGGAATCCTCTGGTGCTTTAGCTCTTTCGGCATGGGGTGCGTTTTTGCCATACCTTAACTGCATTCATATAAATTTATTTTAATAGGATTCCTGACTGAGGAATACAAATCAAAACAAACTGGGAAATTATGTATGGCAACACGGGCGGAAACTAAATATTACCAAGAGAAAAAAGGGACACCCCACTGTCAATCGTACTGATGGATTTAGCGAGGTCTAAGATGATATTCGACCTGCGCTTTCTATACCCTACCCAGCCCTGGATCTTCTTAACAACTGCATTGATGAAGCTCCCAAGGAATGTAAAGTTCGCTACCTCCCTATGCCATCATACGCCTTCAGAAAAACTAAAGTTAACGCATAATTATATGTTATAAAGTCATATCCAATAAAAAAAAAAGAACTACGTTTACTATATTCTTTACTTGGCCAATGTCCGCCAAAAACGTTCAGATACAATGGTACCCGTTTTGATAGGTGAGAATAATTATGAGCTATGTATCTAGGGTAGGCAATCCAATTGTGCCTCTAATGCTAGGAGCTCAGAAAATTTACCTAACCGCAGTTGTGTGCGATCGCATTCGAAAGCAAATTGTAAACAAAAAAAAATTTAAATCAAATTTTAACAAAAAATTGAATATCTTTACAGAATATAAGTAAATTATGTCAACATTCCTGTAAGCGGAGAAATTTATTCTGCGTATGTTCTGCCGATCTTCGTCGATTTTGAACTCAAATCAGGACTGGATATACGAGGAGTGACATAAAGAGTTAAAATTCCTGGAGGAAATTGGAATTTCTCTTATTAACAGAATATGATTAAAGTTTAGATAAGTATACATACTTTTTTAGTGAAGAAAAACAGACAATTTTACTTGTGATTTATACTAAGTTATCTTAACTCGGACACTGTTCAAATTGCAACGATTAACCTTAAATTTCACATGTGATAGCCTAGTTTCAAAAAATGTGTATAAGTCTGTGTGAGTACGGAAATCGGCGAAGATCGTATGTACTAAAGATTAATAACAATCGATAATTGCAGTGTTGAATAACTACTAGAAGCTAAATGTATTATGTGGCGGTAACAATTCCACTCCAGAAATAAGATGGTGTTACAAAATACAAAACTAAAAGAAAATTTCAAAATGGGCGTTGTTGTTGTTGTTGTAGCAGTGCTCCGATCACAAATTGTCATGAATATAATATTAATAATAATAAACCCAACGGATTAATACCCTCCAAAGCCCGCCCAACCGACACGAGGGGCGCATCCGCATGACGCACGGATTTGTTTTTGTTTTTGCCGAGTTGTTGATAGGCGGAGGTTTGTTAAGCGTCGAGATCTAAAACTGCTCAGCTACAGAATAAAAATCATCAGCTGAGTATTATATACATAACAGTAGAAAATTATACATATAGTAAATTGTTAAATAAGTTAAGGATTTAGCATATAAAGATTTTTATTTTTTATTTTTATTTTTATTTTGTTACGAGTTAAGATAGGATAGGACAGCTTTCCTTATAGTAAAAAGTGAATCCGTTATATCAAATGAATTCGAGTGAGAGTTAAAATCATAACACAAACACCGGAAAGGTTCATTTAATTCGAAGTTAGTTCTACACTGCCTCAAAAGAAGAGGTTTGTAATGTCTTGACGCTCGTGATGGGATATTGAAGTTTACTTCGTTCAAAAGAAAGGGGCTAGAAATTAGTCCATTCAGTAGTTTAGCCATAAATAATACTCCTAGCATTTCTCTACGGCTAGCGAGAGTTGGAAGATTGATAAGCCTTAACCGACTAGTATAAGGTGGAAGATTATATGCAGAGTCCCAATGAAAATTCCTTAAAGAAAAAAGTAAAAATTGCTTCTGTATTGACTCAAGCCTATCTGCATGAACTTGATATCGCGGATTCCAGACTACTGATCCGTATTCTAGTATCGGCCTAACCAATGTGGTAAAAAGGGCTTTGGTTACATAAGGGTCACTAAATTCTTTAGACCATCTCTTCACGAATGATAGAACACCTCTAGCCTTATTGGCAGTAGTCATAATATGAAGGTTGAAACTAAGTTTAGCATCCATCGTAACTCCCAAGTCAACAAAATAATTTACTGATGCAAGACAAAAATTATCAATTACGTAAGAGGCTGCTGGCAAAGATCTCCGAGAGAAGCACATGAACTTACATTTATTGATGTTCAGCGGCATTGAATTCGCGTTGCACCAAGCAACTAAGCAGTTTAAATCCGCTTGAAGCAATGGACGTTCTTCAATAGACTCATAAGACCTAAAAAGTTTTACATCATCAGCATACATTAAAATTTTGGAATATTTTATTATGGTACAAATATCATTAATAAATAGCAAGAACAGAATTGGACCGAGATGACTGCCCTGTGGGACGCCAGAGGGGACATTAATGACCTCTGAAAGAGTATTTTTAAAAATTACTTGTTGCGTTCTACCGCAGAGATAAGAAGATATCCACTGAGTGAGACCTGGTTGGAAACCAAGTCGATCCAGCTTGTGGATAAGCAATGAATGGGAAACTTTGTCAAATGCTTTACTGAAATCAGTGTAAATAACATCGGTGTGAAGATTTTCTCTAAATCCATTAGAAACATGCGTTGTGAATTCAAGTAGGTTGGTAATGGTAGATTTGCCTCTACAGAATCCATGTTGAGAGTTTGCAATCAATGCAGAAATGGAAAATGTTAGCTGATTAGTAACAATGGCTTCAAACACCTTTGGGATGGCAGACAATTTTGCAATTCCTCGATAATTTTCTACACATGACCTACTGCCGTTTTTGTGGAGGGGTATTAGAAAAGATTCCTTCCAAGCAAAAGGAAAAACTCCATGTTTTAGGGACATGTTGAATAAATCAGTTAGGGGCAGATCTTTTGAGAAAACATGTGGGAATTAGATCAGGACCGTATTTATAAGATTCCTTCAAAGAAGTTAAATATGTAAGAACCTCTTCTGGAGATATTGATGGAATATTAATTGCGTTAAGTGAGTCAAGTTCAAACGGGTATTCACTAGACAAAGAAATTAATTCAGCGGAATAGTTAGATTTGAAAAATTGTGCAAATAAATTAGCAATAACTTGATCGTCGCTAGAGAAATCATCACAGTATTTCATACCAGAAGGAAAGCCTTTAACCTTACGTTTAGAGTTCACGAAATTATAGAAAGCTTTCGGATTGCAAGTTATTTTCTTTTTCATGGCACAGAGATAGGTATTGTAACACTTTTTATTTAATTCAAAATATTTATGACGCAATATAGAGTACTTCAAGTAGTCGGAGTGTGACCCCGTCTTCTTGTACAGCTTGAAGGAACGCGTTTTTTTGTTTTTTAAAGATTTCAGTTCTTTGGTGTACCATATTTGGACTAGTTCAGTGAAAACACGTTTACGCTTAGGTACATGTGTGTCCAGAATAGCGTGAATGACGGCGTTGAAGTCAGAAACGTTTTTGTCAATATCTGCACCGTATTTGGGCCAAACTATTGTAGATAAAATTTGGTTGAGTTTATTAAAATTAGCCTTCGCGAATTCGAATCTAAAACTAGAGTCGGTTTCTGTGGTAGTGCAACTCCGAGAACTTTCTTCCAATTCGTAAACTATTTCCAGCGAAGGATGGTAAGGATCCTCAGGTACAGTAAGAGGTTCACCCCTCCTAAGAATGGATTTTGAAGTATCATCAACAAATACCAGATCAAGTACCCTCCCGTACATGTTTGGAACTATATTTATCTGTCTTAGGCAAAGTTCAGTTATTTCTGCTAAAAAGTCGATGCTGGAGAATTTTGAAGAAACCGGTACAATACCATGGTCGGATGTGGTCCATGATACGTGCGGAAGATTAAAATCACCCAAGACAATTATCGAGTCAATAGGCTTCAACAATGAACTGATATCTTTCAGTAACGAAATATGGTTCATATACACCGAGGGATCTGAAGATGGTGGGATATAGCAAATGGCAATATAGGTAAAACCTATTCCCAGCTGGGTTCTAATGCACTTGAATTCCGTAGCTTCAATAACAGGTAAATTTACCTCAGCGGAAGGTATAGAAGAATGTACCGCGAGCAAAACTCCACCTCCAACTCTGTTCAAGCGGTCATTTCTATATATTTGGTAATCATTGCAAAGAATCTCCGAATTAAAAATATGAGGCTTTAACCAAGTTTCAGTAAAAGCCATGATATTGTAGTTACAGTTAAATGATCTCAAGTATAGATCAGTTAGTTTTGTGTTTAGGCCTCTTACATTTTGATAAAATATATTAAGGACAGGTTTAATATTTAGTTTTTTGCAGCATTATTGGTTTGAGGAACGGTAGCAAGATTACGAATATTAACGTTGCGTCTATGCTCGAATTCACGTACAAAGGCTCCGGGTGGCCAAAATGAATTATTCAAAATTGTTTCAAAATGTTGCGCTGATACGTCAATCCTAAATGGCGAAATGTCTCTAGGATAATTAAAATTAAATTTACGAATAGACACATTTTCAGATTTAAGTTTACTTATGATGTACGACTTCAAGTCCTCTTCTGTAGTGTCTCTCTCGAATCTGGAGACGAAAATCGACTTTTTAATCGGGACAGTAATCAATCTACCAGCCGGCGGTTCAGATTCCGCAGAGGGGTTTTGGGGAACCTGGTTCCTTTTTGTGGAGGGTACAGTAGATACAGCTGAATGAGCATTCGATGTCGATGGTTGAACTGCTAAGGGGCTCGGAGAGGACAGATTTATCAATTCAATAGTTGGGGTGGAAGATCTGGAGGTGAAGGAACTTTGGGATCAGCATCCGTAGTCGGAGCTGGAAGAGAAACATCGATAGACCTACGATTATTATCCGGAATGTTCACATTTGAATGTTTGAAAGACTTAAATAAGCTTTCATAATGCTTAAACTTCTCGGATAAAGCGGAAATCTCTTTGCCTATTTCAGAAAATCCATCTCGGGCCTGTTTGAAGACCTTGAAAAGGTCAATTTGGGTAGGCCTACATTTCAAACAAGCCCAACGTACTCCCTTATCGTTATCGTTAAGTGCGTCAACCACTCGTGCTGATAAACCGGCGCACTTCATATGAGCAAGCCGATCGCAAAGCCAGCATGCCACGAAGGGATGTGATTCACTTTTTACTAAGCAGTTAGGATATAAACACGACATTCTTAATAAATTTAAAGAGGATGAGGAAATAAATATATATATATAAATGCTACGGAAAAACCGAGAATTAATAAAATAGGAAAAGTATGAATATTAATTGAACGATAGCACAACGGGTTATAAGAAAAAATACAACAGTTTGAAAGTAGCTTTTAGAAAGAGATATGCTGTATGAGCAGTTTGAGATGCACTGTAATAACACTGAACAAACCGCGCAAACAGCTGTGACACTGAGGAAAGAATGTGCACGCAAAAAATCAAAAATAAAAACAAAATTACACTATTAAAAACTGAAGCCCATCAACAGCAACAACACAATGCAAAAATACTCGGCAATTCAACTGCAAATAAATATGTATATATGTATGTATATGCAAAATTTATGAAAATTTTAATTTTCAATATTAAAACTTTAAGTAAAAGCAATTGAATTTAAATTTAATTTCTTGATTCAGCATACACAAATTATAGCACTTCACCAACTATGTGAACAATAAAACTATATTTAGTAATATTAAAAACTATATTTATTGAAAACACAAGAGCACAGGTAAAAAAAATCAACTACACAGCTTAACGTTTGCTATATTCTTCTGTTTTGTTTAAAATGTTGCCTGTACTTTTCAGCCAAAAGTTTTTATGATTGTTTTGTTTTTTTTTCTTTTGTCAATTTCAATCTTATAATTTCCTCAATTGTATATTTTTTTTTATTCGATACTCTTCTTTTGTGTCTACTAAGTAATTATTTAAAAAAAAAATATCCTCTAATGGTCCACGGAAACTTGCTATTTCAACAGGGGCGGACCATAACGAAAGGGGTGTTAGAGGGGTTGGTTCCACATTACAATTAAAGAGATGGTTGGTGTCATGTGCGGACACATTGCAAGCGGGGCATACATTTTGTATGTCGGGGTTGATTCTGGATAGGTAAGAGTTTAGCCTGTTAAAATATCTAGAACGAAGTTGAGCTAGAGTGACTCGCATTTCCCTGGGGAGTATGCGTTCCTCTTCCGCAAGTTTTGGGTACTGTTCTTTGAGTACTGGATTCACCGGGCAATTCCTGGTATAATGGTCCGACGCCTGTTTGTGGAGTTCACTGAGGACCTGCTTGTGTTTTTTTGCTTCATACGGCTGAGTTCCTCAAAATATTTACGGAGATGACTCTTTAAGCCCCAAGGCGGTGTTGGCTCATCAATCAGATGTCTGTTGGGATGCCCAGGTTTCTGGGTATTCAACAGGAACTGTTTGGTTAGCACCTCATTTCTCTCCCTGATGGGGAATGTTCTCACCTCATTATGTAGATGGTGTTCTGGGGACATAAGAAGACAGCCCGTGGCGGTTCTGAGAGCAGTTTTTGGCAGGGCCGTAGCTTCTTCCAGTGAGTAGTTTTTAGGCTTGGCGACCATATAGGGGACGCGTAGCATGCAATCGGCTAGCCAATTGCTTTGTATGTGGTAATGAGCGTTTCTTTGTCTCTTCCTCAAGTACTGCCAGCAAGGGATTTGAGGATCTTATTACGGCTCTGGATTTTCGGTACAATTGCGGCTGCATGCTCACCAAAATGTAGATCCTGATCAAACGTCACACCCAAGCTTTTGGGGTGTAGGACAGTCGGTAGAGTAGTGCCATCGACGTGGATGTTGAAAATGGTCGACATTTGGGACGTCCATGTTGTAAATAAGGTCGCGAAGGAGTTAGTCGGTGATAACACCAGGTTTCGCGAGGCGAAAAAACTGGAGAGATCAGGGAGGTAGCCGCTTATTCTGTTGCAAAGCTGATCGATCTGTGGGCCTGGGGCTGTGGCCATTATTGTGCAGCATCAGCGTAGGAAACGATAGTAACTTCTTCTGGTGGCGAAGGTAGCTTAGATATGTGGAAATTAAACAAAAGTGGGGACAGGACACCATCCTGTGGTACCCCTTGTTTAATTATTCTTGGGGGAAGGGTAGACCCTTCCAGGTCTTGCAGTAACGTGCCATGGTCGACCGTATCAAAAGCTTTTGATAGGTCTAGCGCAACGAGTACTGTTCTATGGTGGGGGTTTTGATTTAAACCGCAATTTATTTGGGTGATAATGGCATTTAGCGCGGTGGTGGTGCTATGGAGTTTTCTGAAGCCATGCTGAGACAGGCTAGCTGCAAATTTGCTTCCATTTTTCGGGAATAACAAAGGTAAAAAGAGACAGGGTGGAGACATCTGCTGAATATTTGAAACCCTCTTTCCCTAGGCTTTTAAGCATCGGCATGGCTATGCCATCTGGGCCTACTGCTTTGGATGGTTTAGCATGACTGATGGCATCCTCAACTTCTTCGGCGGTGATGGTAATTGGTGAAGCGCGAATTTTTGTGTCAGTTGGCCTTCCGTCTATCTTTGTCGACCGTAGAATGCATTATATGCTGTCGGCAGAAAGCGCTCGCGCATTTTTTCGCATCCGACAGCACTTTATCGCCAAAGGCGATGGAAACCTTGTCATTTTGCCTAGACGGATTCGATAGGGACTTTACGGTGGACCAAAGCTTACCTACACCGGCAGAGAGGTTACAACCGCTTAGGTGCTCCTCCCATTTCGCCCGCTTGTGTTCATCCACAAGCAATCTGATGCGTTGGTTTATATCCCTTATTTGGGGGTCGCCGGGATCGAGCTGTCTTATAAGGTCACGTTCTCTCGCTAAATTTGCGGCCTCCATCGGAAAGTGGGGCCAAATTTCGGGAGTTCTACCGGCGGGAATGAAGCGAAACGGATTCAATGACCTTACGGAAAGCACGCTTCCCTTGGCGGGCATCAGTCGGGATAGGGAGGGCAGAAAAGCGGTTGTCTGTAAAGGATTTGTATTCGTCCCACTTTCCTTTTTTAAAGTTTATGAATGTGCGTTTTTCTGTGACAATGAAGTCGGCGGTACGCTCCAGAGAAATAAGTATAGGCAGGTGGTCGGATGCCAATGTTACCATCGGCTCCCAGTTGACGCAGTATACGAGTTCTGCGCTCACGATTGATATATCCGGCGAACTGTGACAGCTCCCTACCATACGTGTGGGGACGTCTCCATTTATTGTGCAGAACGTCGTTTCCTCTATTTGATTCGCCAACATCTCACCCCTACTGTCCGCCTGCAAGTTTGAATGCCATAGATAGTGATAGGCATTGAAATCGCCTAAGATAATGCGATTGTTGCCAGTGAAAAAGGCGCTGATATTAGGGCGGTATCCACTGGGCAACAGTTAGCAGGAGGGATGTAGATGTTGATGATTTCTAGGTTTGCATCGCCTGACCGGACAGATAAGCCTTTACGTTCTAAGACACTGTCCCTGCGGCCGATGTTGGGATAAAATATATGATACTGCACAGAGTGGTGTATGATAAACGCGAGGCCGCCTCCATTTCCGCTCTCGCGATCTTTTCTGTGGACATTATACCCAGAACAGGTCTGCAGAGAAGATCTTGCTGTGAGTTTAGTCTCTTGAATCGCAGCAATACGGATGTTGTGCCGTTTCATGAAATCGACTATCTCCGTGATCTTCCCAGTTAATCCATTACGGTTTAACTGGAGAATTCTGAACTGCATAGGGGGAGACGTCGTCACTCTGGGAGTATGTAACGGGTAACTACGCCTGGCTTATGGAAGGCTAGGACGCAACTGCTGTTGTGGCCTTGGGACTGGACGTCCTTGGGTAAGCATTGGGGTACCCGGTGTATTTGGGTCTGGCTATATGGCGCAATGAAACCAGTGGGGGGTTGCCGTCGCGTAGACCAGAACATCTAGGAAAGTCGCACCGTCCATGGCTGGAGCTGCATTGGGCGGATGTTGCGAACATATATATTCTGTGCTGGCAAACGGTGCAAAGGGAGGTAGGGAATAAGAGTCTGTTTCCCTGACCTACACAATTGCTGCCAGAAAAGAGGGGGGGGGGTAGACGGAGGCAGAGGCTGATGCTCGGCATTGCTGCCGACTCTACTACGGAGATTGTAGGTATGAGTGGGAGCAGCCGTATGAATTTGTGGCGCCGTCGAGCGCGAGCAGCAGCGGGTACATATTGTGACTTGCTGAGCGGGCTGCTGGAAGGTAGTGGGCAGGCGCTAAGGCGTAGACTACGGGACGCCCTAAGGAGTGAACAGCAAGGAGACACAAAAGATTTATAGAAGTTACGTGGACATCTGGTTTTGGGATCTAGCCCAGAACAACACGAGACGCACTGACAAGAGTATAATCGTCCTAAAAATATTCTTTTCCGGCAGATGCAGCAAAACCATTTCTCAGGACCGGGGTGAGGATACGGACCCGGATTGTGTTCGATACCTTCCCGGAGTAAGAGAATATGGAGCAATCCCGCTGCAAAGGGCTGCTGGGAGGATGAAAATTTGTGGGAGGGACGCAACAAATTAAATGGGGTTACACTGAAATGACAGTCCTTGGTCAGGAAAAATTCCGAGTCGCTCCGGTAAATAGAACCGACTGCCTTGGGAAGCGACAAAATGGGCGTGGTTCCGCCCTTTTTCATTTAATTTGTCTAGAATACTTTTAATGCCATAAGTCGAACAAAAATTGGCCAATCCTTGTGAAATTTGCTAAGGGCATAGCTTCTGTGCCGGTTTCTGTGAAAATGGGCGAAATCGGTTGAAGCCACGCCCAGTTTTTATACACAGTCGACCGTTTGTCCTTCCTCTTGGCCGTTAACATGATAACTTGATCAAAATCCGATATATCTCTACTAAACTTATAATTGTGATTTTTGGCGACCTCTTAATTAATTACTTATTTTGTTTAAAGCAGGCTTCAGGTCAAATTGAGTAAAACACAATATGTTTAAGTTTTACTACCAATATATTTCGGCTACTATTCCGATAACCGTCTTCAGGGCCTAACTATTGACAAAATCAAAACAAAATAAAATAAAACATTGACAATTGCACATATTAAAAATTATGAAATTGAACAAAATATATGTACATACATTGCATTTATTTACACGTCTGCTCTGTCTGACGTGGAGCTGTGTACTGTCTTGTTGGAAAGTAAATATTTGTAGCTGTGCGCGCAGTTCGCTATATCTGTCTTATAATTGAGCCTAATGTTTGTATCTTTGTCGACGATATGTAACATTTCTAGAGTGAAACATATCGTCGACAAAGATACAAACATTAGGCTCAATTATAAGACAGATATAGCGAACTGCGCGCACAGCTACAAATATTTACTTTCCAACAAGACAGTACACAGCTCCACGTCAGACAGAGCAGACGCGTAAATAAATGCAATGTATGTACATATATTTTGTTCAATTTTATAATTTTTAATATGTGCAATTGTCAATGTTTTATTTTATTTTGTTTTGATTTTGTCAATAGTTACGCCCTGAAGACGGTTACCGGAAGAGTAGCCGAAATATATTGGTAGTAAAACTTAAACATATTGTGTTTTACTCAATTTGACCTGAAGCCAGCTTTAAACAAAATAAGTCTACTAAACTTAGTTCACGTACTTATCTGAACCCACTTTATCTTGGTATAAAAAATGGGCGAAATCCGACTATGACCACGCCCACTTTTTCGATATCGAAAACTTTTTCGATATGAAACATGGTGATTGGATTGGTTTTTTGATGCAAAATATAACTTTGGAAAAAAATTTGTAAAACGGGTGTGACACCTACCATATTAAGTAGGAGAAAATGAAAAAGTTCTGCAGGGCGAAATCAAAAACCCTTGGAATCATTGGCAGGAATACTTTCCGTGGTATTACATTTATACATTTTGACAAGCGGAGAGAAAATCAGCCCTTAACTTTGAGCAGCTAATAAAATCTTCGTTTTTCAATTACATCGCGTTCAGAAAACAATCCAAAATGGTGGTGAAGAAGCCCAGGCCAAAGAAGAAGTCAGTTATCAAGAAGGTTGCGCCCACACCATTAGCCGTCAAGAAACCTTTTGTAAAAAAGGTGGTTAACCAGCTCTTCGAAAAGCGTCCCAAGAATTTCGGCATAGGCCAGAATGTCCAACCCAAACGTGGCTTATCTCGTTTTCTAAGTGGCCCAAATATATTCGGGTTCAGCGCCAAAAGGCTGTTTTGCAAAAGCGTTTGAAGGTTCCTCCACCAATTCAGCAATTTAGCCAAACTTTAGATAAAACAACAGCGGTAAAAACATTCAAACTTTTGGAGAAATACCGCCCAGAATCGGCGCTCGCTAAAAAGCAACGTTTGAAGAAGATTGCGGAAGCTAAAGCCGAGGGCAAGGATGTGCAACCCAAGAAGAAGCCCACTTTCGTGCGGTCTGGAACAAATACCGTGACCAAGCTTGTTGAGCAAAAGAAGCCACAGCTTGTTGTAATTGGTCACGATGTTGATCCATTGGAGTTTGTGCTGTTTTTGCCTGCTCTTTGCCGTAAAATAGGTGTACCATATTTTATCGTTAAAGGCAAAGGCCTTTTGGGTTTGTTGGTGCCTCGCAAGACTTGCACAGCTTTGGCGCTGACAAGTGTCAAGGCCAACGATAAGGCTAACTTTGCTAAGTTATTGGGGGCAAAAAGACGAATTATAATGATCGTCATGATGAGATCCGTAAGCACTGTGGAGGTGCTATTCTCGGCTATTAGAGTTTGGCACGCATTGCTAAATTGGAGCGCGTTAAGGCGCGTGAATTGGCACAAAAACAAGGTTAAACATGTAGAGATATTTGTAATTCTATGTTGGCTAATTATTTTTAAATGCTGAATTTTGCCAAGCAGTACTATATTAAAGGCAATGGAAAAGAAAATAAAATATTTTATACTGAACTTCCATGAAGAAAACAAATAAAATTAAATTGGCGGTACCCGACAGATGAAATTTTGGGTCACCCTGGTCCACATTTTGGTCGATGTCACGAAAACGCCTTCACATATACAACTAAGGCCTACTCCCTTTTGAAATACTCATTAACACATTTCATTTGATACCCATATCGTACAAACACATTCTAGAGTCACCCCTGGTCCACCTTTATGGCGATATCTCGAAAAGGCGATTAGCGAAAACCAAAAATAGGTTATTTAAATCACGTTTATTTTACTAATTTAACTTTCGATAATTATGTTCGCATGTACATTGTTATGGGCTATTTCCCTCGTGGGTTTTGCCATATACACAAACACTTATCCTAACCTACTCAATTGCCTCTTTTTGCACTAAGTCTTTTGGACTTTTCTCCGCTTTTTGTAGGCTGTTAAATTTTCGCGATGATTAAGATGCACGCCTGGTATGCGCGTTCGTGGAGCGTTGCTAAAGCGACCGAATGGGAGTCATTCCGCCAAGCGGACTTATGTTTCGGTTTTCCACAAGATTTTATGCTTCTCAACTGAACTGTCTATCTCCACACTAGTGCGCCAACGTTCCAGCTGAGCCTATGCAGACACCGGCAACCAAAGCTGGAGGTGGATGTGGAATTTTTTTTTCAGCAGATCAGAAAAATAAAGCTGACCCAATCACTTGGTACTACGCAATAGGTTTTGGCACAAGTCTTCCAAAAAGAGAACTCGGGGATTTTTCCGCTGGTGATCTGCTACTAACTATTTCACCACTTCGGTGACTCGCTTGCACACAGTAGGTAGAGATGTCCAAAAAGGAGCTAACTGTAGGCGCGTGGGCCCTTTTATACCCTGCAGAGGCCGGAAGTTAAGCTTTCCATTGTAACAGATGCGATCTATCGCGATGTTGAAGATGTTAAGAAATTGTTTAGCTTTTTGTATACTAACTTTTCATTAGGGACACAAGAAAACAGCGCCATCAACGGGTCGAACTTTGATTCTGTTATCGAAAGCGATACATTTTTATTTTTTTTAAAGACAAGTAATACTAGTACGCTGGGTCATTCGCAGGCTTATTCGCCAGGGATCATTACAAGTGCCAAACGGAGTCAAAAATCTAGACGGTCTTGTGGGCGTTATTTATACATTAGTGGATTGTGTGAATAAAAAGTAAGTAGAAACTTCTAGATTTCAGGAAATGGGCACAAAGAAAATATTTGGCTGTATTCAAAATAAAATTTCCATGTGATTCGTTTATGTTTGCACAGCTTAATTGTGCTATTGAATTGAGAAAGGCTATGTGATATAATGTTTGTATTTTTATTGAATAAATACAAAAAATTGAAAAAGGTACACTAATTAGTTTAATCTGCTCGTATATTTAATGAATAAACACTAATTAGTTTTATCTAGTTTTTTCGCGGTAATAAATTGCCAATAAATGAGGTATAAATTATTTAATATATAATATTGTTTTTTGCTGTAGTTTGTCTGCCACCTTAATACGACCCTAGCAAATGTCATCTCAACTGGAAAACCAAAATAAGTACATATATGCCATCTAAATTGGATGCACAGTAAACACATACATGGTCTACAGATTGCAAAAAATTTTAAGAATAATTGAGAGAACAAGAGATACGCATAACAATACAACTCGAAGCAAAAGAAGAGCGTCTATCATCAAAGCTGGAGACACAAGAAATAAAATAATTAAAAAAAAATTTTAGTTAAACGATTTTATTGAAAGCAATAATTACATTAAGTAGTAATAATATTAAAAGATAGAAAATAATTAGGTAGGTCCTAGGTACTAGTCATCACACTCCTCATCAGTCTAGGGCGTTGATCAGATAATTAAATAAAATCGTTGGGCGCGTGAAATTTCTAAAAATGTGAGGCGTAGCATAACCTGATTAAGGTTCAGTTGGTTTTACTTATGACTATCAATAGAAATATGACACCTACCTAATTATTTTCTAGCTTTTGGTATTATTATTACTTCATGTAACTATTGTTTTCAAAAAACCGTTTAACTTAAAATTTTTTGTTTAATTATTTTATTTTCAAGTTTTTAGTCTTTATTTAATTGCCTATTATTTCTCATTCTATTTAGTTCACTTAGTGACTCATTATTACAAGGACTCTTTCCTGACAATTTGTTACAACCTAAGTCCTCAATACTTAATCCTATCAAAGACTTTACTCGACTCTGCGCCACGTATGCTTGTCCCTCCTCCAAATCCAAAATATTTTGAAGTCACTTCTACCGAACTGTATGCAATATTTGTTCCAAATATGAGCCAAATCGGGCATCATGGGTCGCTTTCTATTCATGTATGTATTGTGTGTTCCAAATATGGACCAAATCGGACCACAAATACGATTTTTGTGAATATCTCGATCCTTGCGTCACCTAGCGGCTATTTTTTTCATAGGTCGCTCTCTATTCTTGTATGTATTATGTGTTCCAAATATGAGCCAAATCTGACCACAAATACGATATTTGAGAATATCTCGATCCTTGCGCCAGCTAGCGGCGATTTTTTTCTTATTATTGCATTGTCATCGGGTTCTGAACTATATTCCAAGTTTCAAGCTTGTAGCTTATCGGGAAGTTACTTAAATTTCAATTACAAAATTCGTTCACAACGGCCGTGCATGCGGCCGTGCGGCCTGCCTGTCAAGTCAAGCTAAATAAAACCGTTTAAAAAGGTCTCATCGCACAAGTAGGTTTTAGTGACCGGCAACATAAAATTAAAGCCGAGATTGATGCTTTGAAATATCGAATCCAAGAGTTACAATTAAACCGTCCAATCACTTCAACGTCCACTCTGGCTCTGTTTCTAAATTGATATAATACACGTCCGCATTGGGAACCTGTGTATCTTTTTTATATAACAGGGTCACGCCAGCCGACACGGTGATGTCCTTCAAATACAATTTTTTCAGGCAATGCGCTGCAGTAACCAAAACTTCCATACTGAACAATATAGGTACGCAATGAAATAAGCCTTAGTTTGAGACTTTTTCCGTCGCTTGTTAAGTTTAAAGTAAAGCAAGGCGCGTTAATTCAAATAAGCAAAACTTCTAGATTTAAGTTAAACCTATATAAACTAAATCTTATAATTTAAATCACACTGCCCGTTATAGCTATGAAATTTTTGGGTGAAATACCCGTGAGAAATTGTAACCCTTTTATGGATGAACTCCTATTTTCATAAAAAATATAAAAGGTTTAAAAAGCATTTTAAACTGACATTTCCGTACAAATATTTGAGTTATCAGAGCCTTATAAACCTATTTTATTTGTTATGGTTATGGAGGGAAAACTACAAGAGGTTTATAAAACTTTTTAAAATGACGTGTCCATTGCAATTTCATATAATAAGAGCTTAAGTCGCTGTTTATAAACAAATATTTTTGTTGTTGAAACTCGTAATTTTGCGAAGAGGGGGTAACGAGGTAAGCGTGAGCACCGAGTTTCTTGTGCTCGGCGACTTGCTTTGAGCTGTTTTTCTTCTGTTTTCAAATTCTGGTTTTTGTGAATTTTTTTGATTGAGGAACTTTTGGTTGATTTTGAATAGACATTTTTATAAGTTTTTTTTTGATATTTCTTACACATATTTCACAATAATTTTTTAAATTTTCAATGAATAAAAAAATATTTAGAAAGAATTGATATAAAATGTCAAATTGTTGCTTAGAAAGAGTTGCCGTGTGTAAATATGTCGAAGTCGAAGCACAGGCACGGGTCAATATAGTTCGTTTGCCCGATATTAGTTGAGGCTATAGTGATATGGTCATATGGCCTGCACTCAACCTCCACGAGGCCTTGATTCTTGTTGCAGTGGCTAACGCTATATTTTTGGCAATTAGATCTGCAGGCATGATGTGTAGAATGGCAAGCAATGTTACTGTCGGAGTAGCTTTTAGGGCTCCCGTTATGCTAATCATTTATTTTGGTATTAGTACCTTTTTGTGTGGCTGTCCACCAAACAACGACCCCATAGTAAAGTAAGGGTTTGGCAATTGCCGTAAGAGAGTTTGGCTGATAGGACCCACGTGCATCCTAGCATCCTATTTAGGATAACTCCTAGATATTTTGGGGCTATATTGTTCTTGTAGGGTTACACCTCCAAGCTCAGGCTTAGTCCAGTTAGGGACCTTATATCTCCTAGTAAATAATACTAGATCGATTTATTCCGCGTTAGTGGTTAACTCGACGCCAGATGCCCAGACCTGTACATCCCGAAGTGCTTGATCCATCAGAACTTGATTGTTGTTAGGCATCTGCCGATTATTATGACTGAAACGTCATCTGATATGCAGTTTGACTGGTGCTCCGTCGAACCGCCTAAGCAATTGGTTGATAACTAGTGTTACCAATACTGTGGACGCCCCTAAAACGCCACCTTGCGGCGTTCCTCTGTTTACAGGTTTAGTTGCCTGGACCCCATTGCTAAGTGATCACTCTGCATCTTAACATCGAGCCGATCCATTTTGTAAAGGCGGAATGAACTTTAATTGAGTTGAGACTGTCCGCGTTTACTCGTTTCGAGATATTGTTGAAAGCTCCAGAAAAACACCTAGAGCATATTCTTGGTATTCCAGGGCTTTCTCTATACATATTTATGACCCAATGCAATGCAGTATTGATTGACTTGCCTTTGGTGTAGGTATGTTGTGCTGAAAATACTAACTCCTCATTCATATTTGATGTCCACACAGATATTTTTCTATGAAACCCTCTTCGACCTATTGATTTTACGTTTAAAGATCTACAACAGATCTCTATATTCGTCCCAGTACTTCTTGTTTTCCGCAACTTCTGCCAACTTAGGAAACTCGTTTACATGCCCTGTAAGAAAATTCATCTCCTTACTCCACCATGGTCGCTTTAATTTCCCTTTGAATTTTCCCAAGTCTTCCTGATACACATTTCTGAAATTTGTACCAGTCCATTACCATTGGCTGAGAGATGTGTACTTAAATTTCAACGTGGATGAGAAGCTGCTCTCCACAACACAACATGCGTACACCAAAGGCAAGTCGGTAGACACTGCATTGTAGAGGGTGGTAATAAGAATAGAGAAAACCCTGCAATATAAGAACTATGCTCTAGGAGTCTTCTTAGACATTGCCGGGGCTTTCAATAATGTTTCTAAATGGGCGACTATGGATGGTCTCTATTATATTAAAGTACATCCAGCCTTAACGAGATGCATCGGCTGCATGTTAAATTGTAGGAAGATTACATCACAATGAGGATTGTACGAGGCCACGAAATCAGGGGACAGGGGCACACCGCATGGAGGGGTGCTATCACATCTGCTGTGGACGCTGGTCATCAACCAACTGCTCAGGCGATCCGATGAGGGACCCGTAAAACTTACGGCTTACGCAGATGACGTTGCAATTGTCATAAGTGGAAAGTTCCTTCCAACGATTAGCTCTTTGATGGATCGTGCGGTTCGGGATATTCGTACTTGGGCGTCTTATGTCGGGTTGAAAGTCAATGCGGAGAAGACGGATATGGTCTAGTTTACAAAGAGGTACAATGTCCCAAATTGGACCAGGCCTAAGTTAGGAGGGGTGACCCTACAGCAGAAACTTTGCACAAAATATGTAGGAATCATCCTAGACAGTAAGCTGTCATGGAAGCTCAGCGTGGGGGAGAGGGTGAAGAAGGCCTCAACGGCACTTTATGCATGTAAAAGAATGCTGGGGTGTACGAGAGGGCCTCTTTCTCATTGGGTTTTTACAGTGATTGTAAGCCCTATTCTATACTATGGAGTTCTTGTTTGGTGGAAAGCCACACAAAAAGCAACCTACCTCAAAAAATTAGAGGGGGTGTGCAGACTATCAATTCTTAGCATTACGGGAGCCCTGAAAACAACGCCGACGGCTGCACTGTATGCCATTATGCACATTCCACCTGTAGACCTGGTAGCAAAGAACATAGCGTTAACAACTGCAACCAGGCTCGGTGCCTCGGGGCAACTTGAGCGCCGACCATATGGCCACAGTAGTACAGCGTCATCAATCACAAGACCAACAGACTACCTGATTCCCTATCTGCGCTTCGAGGGAGATCTTAAGCCCACAACAGAGGTGGACGGTTGGCGCAAGGGTGCTAAAATGGCGGACGAGGCGATACATGTGTACACAGATGGATCCAAAGTAGTGGAAAGAGTAGGGTCTGCGGTATACTGTTCTGATCCGGAAATAAACAGATCCTACAGGCTGCCGCATTACTGTATCGTTTTCCAAGCGAAATAGGAGCCGTAACCAAAGAAGTAGAAACCCTGGAAAAAATAGCCTAAGCTGTAACCGCGTTAACTTTTATATTGACAGTCAAGCAGCAATTAAGGCAATAATCCCACATAGCACAGCATCTAAATGCGTGTTAGAGTATAAGCAATCCATGGAGAGAATCGGGACACGGAGAAGCATACGTCTATATTGGGTCCCAGGGCATATGGGAATCGATGGGAATGAAAAAGCGGATGAACTATATGAAAAGGGCGCATCACTTGAATCTTGCTCCGTAGACGTCCCAATTAGACTGGGCGAGATTAAGCGAAGGCGCGAGGTGAACATGATCGACCAAGCAGAAAAGGCGTGGGTTCAAGCGCGGGGCTGTAAAGTGTCGAAGATTATGTGTAGGTCTTACAACCTTAGACTAACAAAGTTGCTTCTATCATTAATAAGACGAATGGAAAGAAAGCGGGACACTGCCTTCTGGCGTCACATGCCTTTTTTTGAATCGCAATCAACCACATTTTTTTAATAATACCTTAAAAATATCGTCATTTTGACTGTTGAGTGGAATTTCAGACTATCTCAGCCACCATTTCGAAAACGCGCTACCACTGCATAAATTTAAAATGTTTTGACGTGCGCTGGGGCATTTATACAAAAATTTCTGTAATGGGGCTTTCATCCGAGATAGGGCAAGGTTCCACTCAGCAGTCATATATGTATGTAATACTCCGATATTGCTAAAAGAATATGTGTGCAATGCGTTTTTCATTCACGAAGTATTTTGATTGTAGCAGTTTAAGTTTTACAATAAAAGATTATAATTTAGGTAACAGAAATATATCAGCACTCTGATGTTTGCGAGTGCACCCTCTCTGTACTATTTACTTAGAAGTATTACACACTTTTATGACAACATTTAATTTATAACTACACTTATGAACATCCCGTTTCTCTTTTTATATATTCATAAGCACGACTTCCTATAGATAAATCTGTATATAACAACGGATGATTCTTTTCATAAGATCCTGCCACAGCACAAAGAGCTCCGTCCACTATGCCCGGTGCTCCAGAATCTACTTCACATGTTGAACCAAATCCATAAAACATTTTTAATATAGCGTCCATTTTCCCAGGGAAAGCACGACTAAAAAAGCGCTTTTTTCCTAAGATTTCGATAGTAGAACGGATATTATAACTAGATTCTTTTCGTGAATACGATCCGCTAACTTGAATTAGTTTGCCCGGTTGTATTGTAGTTTTGCAAAGATTTATTATTCCTACTAGATTTTCGTCAAATCTGGGACGCACTTGAATTATACCTATATCGATTTCCACCGTTCCCGTGTCTTCTTCAGGACACCATATTAAACTCGCTTTGTGAAAAGGCTCTTGCCCCGTTTGAGGTATACTGTTTATACCAGATTTAACTTTGATCTCTCGATAAGGTCCTGCTAACACCAGGCATTCGAAAGCTGTAATCGCGTGTTTCACAGTGATCACTGATCCAACGCAATGGTATTCATCGTTCTTATATATTCCCACCACAAATGATGTATCCCCTATATTCACAGAACTGCTAGAACTACCAACTCCAGCGCGAAATTCCGCTTTCGTGTAGATGAAAGGGAAGCTAAGCGCGACCAACAGGATATAACTTCGTAAGCACATTTTAAATTATAACTTTATATGACGTTTGTTAAATATAGAGTAAACCAAGATAAGTTTTGCAGGCGCTATTTATACATTAGTTGACTGTGTGAATAAAAAATAAGTAGAAACTTCTAGATTCAGGAAATGGGCACAAAGCAAATATTTGGCTGTTTTGAAAATAAAATTTCCATGCGATTTGTTTATATATTTGCACAACTTAATTATACTATTGAATTGAGAACGGCTATGTGATATAATGTTTGCATTTTTAATGAATAAACACAGAAAAGTACAAAAGGTACACTAATTAGTTTTATCTGTTTGTATTTTTTATGAAGAAACACTAATTAGTTATATCTGTTTCCAAACTGCTAACGTGTCTATTTTATACCGTCACAAAACCAGGTTTGGGAGCAGTGAACCAAGTTTTGAGCAGTAACATTTCTCGAAGTTAAGTGGGCTGCCATAATCAAGATCCTGTCACTTTTCTCGAAACTGGACGCAGCTATAATTTTTTTGTTGCGGTAATAAATTGTCAATAAATGTAATATTAACTATTCAAGCTTGGTATGCGCGTTCGTGGAGCGCTGCAACTTTTCGTTGGGAATGTGGCCCTTGGATGCTAAACCGACCGAATGGGAGTCATTCCACCAAGCGGACTTATGTTCCGGTCTTCCACAAGATTTTATGCTTCTCAACTGAACTGTCCACCTCCGCACTAGTGCGCCAACGTTCCAGCTGAGCCGATGCAGACGCTGGCAACCAAAGCTGTTCATGGATATGGAGATCATCGTGCTTCGGACGTATATGGTTTTCTTGGCGCTGGGCGATCCAGGCTATTAAGCGTGGGCTTGGTAAGGAAGTTGGTGAAGAATACCCCAATCACTTGGTACTACGTAATACGGTTTTGACACAGGTCTTCCAAAAAGAGAACTCGGGGATTTTTCCGCTGGTGATCTGCTACTAACTATTTCCCCACTTCGGTGACTCGCTTGCACACAGGAGGTAAAGATGTCCAAAAAAAGCCTACTGTAGGCGCGTGGGCCCTTTTATACCCTTGAGAGGCCGGATGTTAAGCTTTCCATTGTAACAGATGCGATCTATCCCGCTGTGGAAGATGTTAAAAAATATGTAGCTTTTTTATACTAACTTTTCATTAGGGACACAAGACAACAGCGCCATCAACGGGTCGAACTTTCATTCTGTTATCGCATGCGATACATTTTTTTTAAAGACAAGTAATACTGTAGCATTCATTCCTTCACTCATTCATTCATTAATTTGTACAAACATATATTTTGACTCATTTTGGTATGTTTTGAGATGCATTGAGTATTGCAAACATATTCAGTCAATTGCACATACATATATTTCGGCACGCGCCACGATAGTCTACTGTCTCGTAACTCGAGACGTATTCTGTTACAAGTTAAAGCTGTCGATTTGCTCACCACCAGCCTTTGCCTGCACACAATTTATTCCCACAACGCATTGACACTTAACTTACTCTATTCTGTCTTTGCATTTCCCACAACTAAATGATATTTGCTTACTAAGGGTTTCCCACAACTAATGTCATTAGCGCTGAGCTTGCGTTTCCCACCGAGCTGCATATATGTATCTACGTAGTTCATATTTTGTACATTTAGTATGTAAGTATGTATTAATGTAAATATGTAATGTAGGTAGCTCACAAGAATTAATTATATTAATTTTGTATAAATACCAAAGACTGATCGAGGAATAAAGATGTTCAATGCGCGAACTTCGGTGGAAAGCAGCGGAGCTTCACAAAATTCTAGTAGGCCACTTCCACCGCACCAAAAACTTTAACACAATTTTTAACATAATCTAACCACACAAAATACACTGATTGTAGTTTTAGAGTGTAAAAGTATAAATTCTGAACACATAGCTGAATTAAAATTGTACAAATAATTGTTAAATAATAAATACAGACAGTGGTAGTTTAATAAATTCTGCTGTGGTAAGTGGTCGATGTGACCTACTAGAGGTTTGTGAAGCTTGCTTCACACTATTTTTCGTCCCTGCAACGTCTTTATTCTTCGATCAGTCTTTGTAAATACTAAGGTAAAAAACAAAAAAAAACAATTATCGTTGGGGCAATACGGGTAACCAAGTTTTACATTTTTATTATTATAACAATACAATTACAATTACAAGTGCCAAATGGAGTCAAAAATCTAGACGGTCTTGTGGGCGCTATTTATACATTAGTGGATTGCGTGAATAAAAAATAAGTAGAAACTTCTAGATTTCAGGAAATGGGCACAAATCAAATATTTGGCTGTTTTCAAAATAAAATTTGCGTGTGATTCGTTTATATTTGAACAGTTAATTGTGCTATTGAATTGAGAAACGCTTTGTGATATAATGTTTGTATTTTTATTGAATAAATACAGAAAAGTGAAAAAGGTACACTAATTAGTTTTATCTGTTTCCAAACTGCTAACTTGTATATTTTATACCGTCACAAAGCCAGAGTTAGGAGCAGTGCACCAAGTTTTGAGCAGTAACATTTCTCGAAGTTAAGTAAATAAATAAATAAATGTAAGGCGCGATAACCTCCGAAGAGATTTTGCGCCGAGCTTCTACTCCAATTTACGTCGTGCTCCTTTTTTTAATTTTTCCTACAAATTGACGGGACGGGACCTACTTGTTTTATGCCGACTCCAAACGGCATCTGCGAGCCATATGAGTTTTCACTGAGAGCTTTTCATGGCAGAAATGCACTGGGAGTGCTTGCCAAACACTGCCTAAGGGCGACCACGTTTAGAAAAATTTTCTTCTAATTGAAAAACCTTATTTCTAAAATTTTGATGTTGCTTTGCCCGGGGTGTGAACCCAGGGCATTCGGTGTGGTAGGCGGAGCACGCTACCGTCACACCACTGTGGTCGCCGAAGTTATGCGGGCTGACATAATCAATATCCTGTCACTTTTCTCGAAACCGGCTCAGCTATAAACTTTTTTTGCGGTAATAAATTGCCAATAAATGAGCTCTGTGAAGTTTGCACCTCCATTTGCGAGTAA
Source organism: Eurosta solidaginis (assembly GCF_040869045.1). Lineage (NCBI taxonomy): Eukaryota > Metazoa > Arthropoda > Insecta > Diptera > Tephritidae > Eurosta > Eurosta solidaginis. The sequence continues at coordinate 45,010,211 of NC_090323.1, forward strand.
TTAACAAAACCAAGAGCCATTCGTTTGTCCACGTTTGTCCAAGAAAAAAATTTTTTTCGAAAAAATTAAACATCTTTGTTATAACTTTTTAACAAAAGGTGGGCAAACGAAAATTTTCCTGGACAAACGTGGACAAACGAATGGCTTTTGGTTTTTTTAATTACTCTCAAATGGAGGTGCCAACTTCACAGAGCTCAATAAATGTAATATTAACTATTCAAGCCGTTCGGAAGCTGTACGTCGGGTTTTCACGAAGTACGTTTTACTCGGAACCGCTGCATCCGGTTATAAATATTTTTTTGCGGTAATAAATTGCCAATAAATGAGGTATCAATTATTTAATATATAATATTGTTGTTTGCTGTAGTGTGTCTGCCAATTTAATACGACCCTAGCAAATGTCATCTCAACTGGAAGACCAAAATAACTACATATATGCCATCTCAATTGGATGTACAGAAAACATACATGGTGTCACAGATTGCAGAATAATTGAAAAAACAAGAGACACGCATAACAATACAACTCGAAGCACAAGAAGAGCATCTCTCATCAAAGCTGGAGGCACAAGAAAAAAAGGTCTCATCGCAGATGGAGGCATTTAGTGACCGACACATAAAATTAAGGCCAAGATGGATGCTTTGAAAGACCGAATCCAGGAGTTACAACTAAACCGTCCAATCACTTCAACGTCCACTCTGGTTCCGTTCCTAAATGGATATAATACACGGTCCACATTGCGAACCTGTGTATCTTTTTCATATAACAGGGTCGCACCAGCCAACACAGTGATGTCCTTCAAATACAATTTTTTAGGCAATGCGCTGCAGGAACCAATACTTCCATACTGAAAAATATATGTAGGCAGGTTCGCAATGAAACAGGCCTTGAGACTTTTTTCGTCGCTTGTTAAGTATAAAGTAAAGCAAGAAAACTTTTGTGGCGCGTTAATTCAAATAAGCAAAAACTTTACCTTCTAGATTTCAAGAATTTGATACAATAGAAATACAAACATCTAAATTTAAGTTAAGGCTGGGTGCGAATTCACCTAAATTTTAGGTACCTAAACTAATATTCCACTGGAACTTTCCAGCACTGCAATAATTTAGGAAAAAGCTGTCAAAACTGTGCGAGTTGATGTGAAATCCTAAATTGTTTATTTCTGTTAAGAAAATAATAACAATACCGGAAATTTGGTATTTTTGATGCGTTTTCACGCTTAGAAAGAACAGAGGTCAATAGGGTCTGCGGAAAGTACCTATCCCAAGATAGCAGTTCAATAAAATGCAGTGGCTTCGTTTTATGAGGTTTTTTTTTCGTACATAGTGGAGCACGTGCACAATGACCTTTTCCACAATCCCCAATTCAATACTGTGATGTTGGTACGCCTCCAATAACTTCTTTGGGCCAACTAGTGCACTTGGTTGCCAAAAATGTTCAGGTTGTGGCCCATAATTCAGAAGGATCCAATTCTTGTGTCGCCAACATAAGCTTGAATAAATTTGAGCTCACCATCACGTACAATCGATCGGGCCTTAATCCCAGCAGTGATCACCGCTCTATGATCTCAGAGTTACTTAAATTGAATGGACAATTTATTTGCATATACAATATTGAAAAATCAATATTTTTGGTTTAGAAATTTGACATTTGAATTTAAGTTGAAAAGTATGCTCATAAAAATTCTAAATTTTAATTTGGCACTGGCTTACCGACAGTTTCCAGTGGTTTAGGTTCTTTCTCTATTTAGGCAGAAATTTAGCTGAACTCACACACAGCCTAAAGCTATATAAACTAAATATTATTATTCAAATCACATTGCCCGTTATAGCTATGAATTATTTGGGTGAAATACTCGTGAAAAATTGTAACACTTTTATGGATAAACTCCTATTTTGATAAAAAATATAACAGGTTTAAAAAGCATTTTAAAATGACATTTCCGTACAAGTTTTTGTTTTATAAGAGCTTTATAAACCTATTTTATTTGTTTTGATTATGGAGGGAAAACTACAAGAGGTTTATAAAACTTTTTAAAATGACGTGCCCATTGCAATTTCTTATAATAAGAGCTTAAGTCGCTGTTTATAAACAAATATTTTTGTTGTTGAAACTCGTAATTTTGCGAAGAGGGGGTAACGAGCTAAGCGCGAGCACCGAGTTTCTTGTGCTCGGCGATTTGCTTTGAGCTGTTTTTATTCTGTTTTCAAATTCTGGTTTTTGTGGTTGATTTTGAAATATTGGAAAAAGAATAAAATATGATAGAATTTTTTTAATCTTTATTTCAATTCTTAATCCAAAACAATTGGATACACTACATTTTTCGTTTTTTCATCTGGGATATGAATAAACAAACAATTTGGAATGCCTACTCTGGTACAGGCAACGTATAGCTGTCCGTGCGAAAAGCGCGGTTCCTCCAAATTCAATCCGCATACTCGAAGCGTTTGTCCTTGCGCCTTGTTGACTGACATAGCAAATGACAGGCGCAATGGAAATTGCAAACGCTTGAATTCAAATGGCATGTCTGTTGGTATCAGTGGCATTCGCGGTAAAAGCACAATTCCACCTTTGGCTTTGTCGGTCAATATTGTTGCTTCAATTAAATTCGTCATCAACTTTTTTTACATTCAGTCTTGTTCCATTACACAATTTTGGTGCATTTAAATTCCGTAATAAAATAACTGATGAGCCGACCTTCAAATTTAAACAATGGGGTGGCATACCAGACGGTTCCAATGAATTCAAAAATTCAACTGGATAATTCACTGCGTCATCTTGATTCATTGCGTTATCCACTGACTTGTATGTTGTCACCACACCTGACAATTTTTTCAGAATGTGATGATTGATTTCATTGACATGTACATTTTTTGGTGCCAGTATTGCGCGTTCTCTCAACCAATCGTGATTCATGTAATTTTGAACAATATTTGGAAACACTCGTTCAATTAATTCTTCTTTTGATTGGATAATTGTACAAAAATTGTTTGGCAATGTAATCAAACCATTTGTTTTGTCGATTGGATTTTTGCCATATCCGATCACTAACAATTGCTTCGAGAACTGCTCTGCAGACTGAGAACTGTGCAACTGAACACGCATGTAATGTAAATTTTTTCACGTATCGCCACAAAAGGGAAGACTTCAAACATGCATTGATCTCATCTGCCGGTGTTGGGAATCAATGGCATGCATGTTGGCATTATAATCGAAAATAGCATTCGTATTTGCTCTGGATGAGATGAAATCGATGCATCATGAAGTATTGCGTCCCAATCAGTGTCATCTTCTAACAAATGCAAGAGCTGACATGCTTCGCGATATGTCTAACAAAAATGGCCGCGAACTGTTCTTAAATCCTCAAATGATTTTGGTCGTCGAACGTTTACCAACAACATTGGCAAATAGAAACATTCAGCATTGTTCGGATGTACCGTATACATCCTGCCCAAGGCATCTGTTTGGAAAATACCTGGATGACCATCAACTGGGGTTCCTTGTTTACGCCGTTAAAATTTTTTCGATGATGCATTCCTGATGTAATATTGCGGTATTTGAACATATGTCAAATTTCTGGCAACTGTGTCGATTTCACACAATTGAAAAAAAGCAGTTAAAGTAGTTCCTGGAGGTTGTGCTGCTCTCTGCTGTACATTCTCAGTAGTGAAATAAACTCGTTGACCATTCTCCAGATCAGGGATGCACCTTAACGCTAAGCTAATCGTTTATCAAAAAATTTCCACCGTTTCTGTTGAAACACTTCGAAATATTATCGAGAAAGAAATTATCAAGATAAATTGTATCTCGTTTTTAACCGAAACGAAAAGCTTTCGTGAACGTTAAAAACGTTAACAAAAACGTAATAGTTTATGTTTGAATTGTGCTGGCAATACTCTAGCTATGATGAAACCGTAAGGTAGTAACAGCCAGCGGATATACACACAAACTCCATGTTATTTGTTTGTGTAATTCGTTGGTGGTAATGTCAAAAATACTCTGAGAAATGTTCGTACTGTCAAAATTCATGAGAAAAGTTGCAATCAGCTTGGTTAATGCTTTCACCCTTAATGACTCCGCCATCAATCAGCTTTGCCAGCATAGTTTGATTTTAATAATCAGCATAAACGATTTGATTTCGTTTTGATATGGCAAAAAACGAAACAAAATCATTTCGTTAATTTGACGTTCTTAACGTTAATAAACGAAACAAAATGACTTTGTTTCGTTTATTAACATTAATTGTCGTAACGAAATGACATCGGTTCGTTGGTTAAGCATGCCTGCTCCAGATGAACTGCCAAATGGACAACAACAGGATTTCTTTCGTGCAAAGGAAACAAGAAGATACGCCAAACTGATTCAGTACTGCTTATGTATCGCCCCATTGGATATTGAGTGATTTCATCATTTCTATTTTCACCATCTACTCTAAAAACAGCCATATCACTTCCTTTATTTACATATTTACAAATGTATTTGATAGACTTTACTGAGTTACAGTACTCGGCTTTCGTGAACGATGTGGGCCTGAACAACTTTTGACAGTATCGGTGAATATGACACGACCCAACCATTGTCAACTTCGATGTCTTGATTGCGCACTCTTATTATCGCCGTTTTACCATTATTTTCAAATGATCGACGTCGATACAACGGATAGCCGTCATTGCTTGTTATGGTATCGGAAATTAATGCTCTCGGATACCGCTTTGAACATTTCCCATCGATCATACATGGTGAATTCATATTTATTTCACCGCATGGACCGTGAATCATGTTTTTTGTTACCACTTCATATAATTCTGGATCGATGGTTTGATTGGCTGATATGACGCTATCAATCTCGTCCGGTATTATTTTACGTACCAGCCATATCAATATGTGTGCGTGTGGCAGACCTCTTTTCTTGTACCTTTACAAAAATGCTAAATTTCACAATTAAATCCATCAGTGCTTTCAATTTTTGCCGGAATTTTTTTATATCGTTCCACATCGGATTACACGTAAAAGTGATGAAAAGATCTGGTCGGCCGTATTTTCGAACATATGACATAGCATCCTGTGCATATTCATGCATGTGGCGTGGACTACCAATATAAGAAGCTGGTAATATCGTCAGACGTCCGAGATCATTCACATTTGCATCATTCGCTATTGGATCTTGCAAATGTATGTACTCTTCAGATCGCAATTGGGCTTGCATACATGTCTACAATGTATTGGTGAAAAAGTTTACCACATCTCAGAATGTAATTTTGTTCTTGTGCACGAATCATCAATCGATAAGAATAATAATTCATCGCACTAACTTTCTTTTGAACATCTCGACCTGTAAAAAATATGTTCATTCGATTAAAGATTTTAGTTTTTATTTAATATCTGATTAATAAAATTAGTCTATTATTTACCGGTTCTTGGATCTATCACTGGTATATTAATGTGATAACCATCATCACCTTTCCAATGTAGAATTGGATATTGTAATGCATCGTAACTGCGATGTAGCTCCGAAACACGCTGTAATTGTTCATTTCTATGGTGAAGTACAATATCGCGGGATTGAAACTGATCGCCAACAATTACAATTGCCACTTCATCAATCGTCGGTACATTAAATCTTATGGCATGCTTACTAAAAGGCGTTTTATCCGCTCTGATTATGATTTTGTGAGTATCAGATGGCATACGATCGCGAGCGGTTTTGAACAATTTCACCAATTCATTGTTCTGATGAAAAAATCTTTGGAGATCACAAATAATCGCTCGTTTTGTATGTGAGCCAATTGTGCAACGTTCATTCAACTCACGATTTTCATCCCCGATAAAATATATTTGCAAAAATTGATGGTTAGCTTTAGGAAATGGTAACAATGCACCCGCTCGATGATAAATCTGACCTTGAATCTGTAATATGTATGCAATGTAATTTGATGTTGGATCAAAATCCTTAAAAACACTGTAAAAACCATTACTTAGATCTACAGAAAAATTAGATATTCCCCATGGAGTAATCACCTTAAATATCGGCATAAAATTGTCTCTTATAATTTTTGTAGCACCAAAAGAAGTAATTTGAAATGATGAATTGTATTCTTGTATATGATTCATGAAATGCTTCGATATTGGTGATCCTCCAAAAATCAATGAGTGCAATGGATCATGTGCCATTCGCACAACACATGCCAGCCATTTCAACCAGAAACTTAGCTGCTTCACAATGTGGACATATCGCACTCATTAATCCAATATATCCATGCATACAGTAATCAATTTGTGGATCGTAATTAAAAGTAGCACGATACATATTTTCTAGAACAGGACGTCGTATTTGTCTTGGTCGTGCTGGATTTCTTTACCGCTGTGGTTCTACAGATATATTCCGTGCATATCGTTCACGTCGTATTTCGTTATGTTGTGACAGGTCATCAATAGTTTGCGCTCTTCTTTGAAGTAACATTCTGTTAGCTCTACACGTACGTCGACCGATATCTGGCTCGAGGCATTTTCTTCAAGAAAAAGGAAACAAATTCTCTAAAACTCCATGCTCAACGCAAGAAATTTAATTTAAGAAAAGTACATGTGTAAACAAAAAATGCGTGGTCGAAATACACCCACACGTAAATGTCCAAAAGACAAAACGAAAATACAAACCGTGCAAAAAATTTGATGAAAAACACAATAAAACACGTGCGCACGATTAGATACAGTTGAAATCACTAAATGTATTCTGTAAAATGAACGAAGAAAGAACATTTGAAAAAATAAATTTGAAGAGAAAAACATGATACATCATTGCCACAATTTTCTACTATGTTTTTGTTCAACGATACGACATACATACAGAAGGAATTCCCAATGTATTATAAATATTGATATGAATTCAATTGAAAATGAAGAAATACTAAATTATACATAAATATTGAACACATGTGTTGATTCTCCATAGTTCATAAGAAAAAGACCTAATGTCAATATACACCGAAAGTACGATGTGACATATATGTTGTGTTGTGGTGTATCTCTTTGCATTGTATCTGAAAAATCCCTATTGCTAAAATGGCAGCCATGTTCATTGTTCATAGTCTTGTCTAAGAAAACTCGATCAGATGCAGAGGAATCAGTACAACACATCATAAATACATTACTTCATTACTTTTTTTAATTTTTTTTATTCTAAGGCATCAGAGTAAAAAAGTTAGTAAGTGTGTAGGAACAACAATTTTCGGGACGCTAGTGAATATATTCGTTGAACTCGAGGGATCCATGAGCTAGGTTCCCAAGTAGTAGTAGCGATAATGATTAGAAAACAGGTGGGCGAATGTTTCTAATGTTGACTTGATCCGTATTTCGAAGAAACATTGTATATGTAAATCTTATGGCTATCAGATTTGGTGGTCGTAAATTTGCAAGTTGAATGGCAGCAGTCAACGATTCTGTATATTCGTTGTCCTAATAAGTGATTTCTCGTCGTGAAAGAAGATTGAACACGTTGCGCCGAACCGTTGTTTGTTGGGACAGTTGTGTAATGAAGAGATATTGTAAATTTTCAGTAAGGAAGCGACCATTTTAAAAGAACCATTTGAAATTTGCGGAATGGCTGGTTTTGATTTCGGGAAATCTAAAATATTGACCGAAATAATGCACAAGCGCTTCGTCGTAAAAAATGCGATGAACTCGATACTCTTCAATTCTTGTTACCAAAATCCCAGCCAAAAATGAATTTGCCGATGCGAAATGTATGACATCTTCATCAGAATGCAGTCGGTCAGCAATTTCCAAGATTATTTCTACTGTATTCATGGTTGTTTCTGAAGAAGAGCAACGCCATTCTATTACAATGTTGTTTCTTTGACACAACAAAATCACACTTAATAAATTTCGTGGGACAATACTCACCAAATTGAAGCACAGCATATACCGAATTTACTTAATTCCAGTTCATTTATTTTATTTTTTTCACAGTTTTTATGAAAAAAAAAAAAAAACAAATTACTTTTTTTATACTCAGTTGAGCAGAGGTCACAGAGTATATTAACTTTGACTGGATAACGGTTGGTTGTACAGGTATAAAGGAATCGAGATAGATATAGACTTCCATATATCAAAATCATCAGTATCGCAAAAAAATTTGATTGAGCCATGTCTGTCCGTCCGTCTGCCCGTTAACACGATAACTTGAGTAAATTTTGAGGTATTTTGATGAAATTTGGTACGCAATTTCCTGGGCACTCATCTCAGATCGCTATTTAAAATGAACGATATCCGACTATAGCCACGCGCAATTTTTCGATATCGAAAATTTCGAAAAACCGAAAAAGTGCGATAATTCATTACCAAAGACGGATAAAGCGATGAACCTTGGTAGGTGAGTTGAACTTATGACGCAGAATAGGAAATTTGTAAAATTTTGGACAATGGGCGTGGCACCACCCACTTTTAAAAGAAGGTAATTTAATAGTTTTGCAAGCTGTAATTTGCCAGTCGTTCAAGATATCATAATAAAATTTGGCAGGAAAGTTACTCCTATTACTATATCTATGCTTAATAAAAATTAGCAAAATCGGAGAAGGACCAAGCCCACTTTTAAAAAAAAATTTTTTTAAAGTAAAATTTTAACAAAAAATTTAATATCTTTACAGTATATAAGTAAATTATGTCAACATTCGACTCCAGTAATGATATGGTGCAACGAAATACAAAAATAAAAGAAAAATTTAAAATGGGCGTGGCTCCGCCCTTTTTCATTTAATTTGTCTAGGATACTTTTAATGCCATAAGAACAAAAATATACCAATCTTTGTGAAATTTGGTAGGGGCTTAGATTCTAGGACGGTAACTGTTTTCTGCGAAAAAGGGCGAAATCGGTTGAAGCCACGCCCAGTTTTTATACGCAGTCGACCGTCTGTCCTTCCGCTCGGGCGTTAACACGATAACTTGAGCAAAAATCGATATATCTTTACTAAACTCAGTTCACGTATTTATTTAAACTCAATTTGTATTGGTGTAAAAAATGGCCGAAATCCGACTATGACCGCGCCCACTTTTTCGATATCCAAAGTTACGAAAAATGAATAAATAATAATTCTATACCAAATACGAAAAAAGGGATGAAACATGGTAATTGGATTAGTTTATGACGCAAAATATAACTTTAGAAAAAAACTTTGCAAAATGGGTGTGACACCTACCATATTAAGTAGAAGAAAATGAAAAAGTTCTGCAGGGCGAAATCAAAAGCCCTTGGAATCTTGGCAGGAATACTGTTCGTGGTATTACATATATAAATAAATAAGAGGTACCCGACAGATGATGTTCTGGGTCACCCTGGTCCACATTTTGGTCAATATTTCGAAAACGCCTTCATATATAAAACTACGACCACTCCCTTTTAAAATACTCATTAACACCTTTCGTTTGATACCCATATTGTACAAACGCATTCCAGAGTCACCCCTGGTCCACCTTTATGGCGATATCCCTAAATGGCATCCACCCATAGAACTATGGCCTACTCCCTCTTAAAATTGATATAGAATGTCAAATTGTTGCTTAGAAAAAGTCGCCGTGTGTAAATATGTCGAAGTCGAAGCACAGGCACGGGACCATATATTTCGTTTGCCCAATATTAGTTGAGGCTATAGTGCTATGGCCATACGGCCTGTACTCAACCTCGCCGAGGCCTTGAGTCTTGTTGCAGTGGCTAACGCTACATTTTTGGCAATTAGATCTGCAGGCGTGATGTGTAGTAATGCAAGCAATGCTACTGTCGGAGTAGCTTTTAGGGCTCGCGTTATGCTAATCATTGATTTTCGTATTCGTACCTTTTTGTCCACCAAACAAGGACTCGTTAGTAAAGTAGGGTTTGGCAATTGCCGTAAGAGAGTTTGGGTGCATCCTAGCATCCTATTTAGGATGACTCCTAGATATTTTGGGGCTATATTGTTCTTGTAGGGTTACACCTCCAAGATCAGGCTTGGTCCAATTAGGGACCTTATACCCTCTAGTAAATAATACTAGATGGATTTATTCCGTGTTAGTGGTTAACTCGGCGCCAGGTGCCCAGACCTTTACATCCCGAAGTGCCTGATCCATCAGAGAGTTGATTGTTGTTAGGCATCTGCCGCTTATTATGACTGAAACGTTATCTGATATGCAGTTTGACTGGTGCTCCGTCGAACCGCCTAAGCAATTGGTTGACAACTAGCGTTACCAATACTGTGGACGCCCCTAAAACCCCACCTTGCGGCGTTCCTCTGTTTACAGGTTTAGTTGCCTAGACCCCATTGCTAAGTGATCACTCTGCAGCTTAACATCGAGCCGATCCATTTTGTAAAGTCGGGATGAACTTTAATTGAGTTGAGACTGTCCGCGTTTGCTCGTTTCGAGATATTGTTGAAAGCTGTAGAAAAACACCTAGAGCATATTCTTGGTGTTCCAGGGCTTTCTCTATATTTATGACCCTATGCAATTCAGTATCGATTGACTTGCCTTTGGTGTAGGTATGTTGTGCTGAAAATACTAATTCCTCATTAATATTTGATGTCCGTACAGACATTTTTCTATGAAACCCTCTTAGACCTATTGATTTCACGTTTAAAGATCTATAACAGATCTCTATATTCGTACCAGTACTCCTTGTTTTCCGCAACTTCTGCCAACTTAAGAATCAATCTCGTTTACTTGAAGTCAGTAAAGAAAGTAACAACTTTATTTATCACATTTTCAATGAATATAACCAATACTTTTTATTGAATCGCAATCAACAACATTTCTTTCTGATAATACCATAAAAATATCGTCATTTCGACTGTTGAGTGGAATTCCACGCTATCTCAGCCACCATTTCGAAAACGCGCTACCTCTGCATAAATTTAAAATGTTTTGACATGAGCTGGGGTATTTATACAAACAATTCTGTAATGGGGATTTCAGCCGAGATAGGGCGATGTTCCACTCAGCAGTCATATATGTGTGTAATACTCCGATATTGCTAAAACAATATGTGCACAATACGTTTTTCATTCATGAAGTATTTCGATTGTAGCAGTTTAAGTTTTACAATAAAAAATTGTAATTTAGGTAACGGAAATATATCAGCACTCTGGTGTTTGCGAGTGCACCCTCTCTGTACTCTTTATTTAGAAGTATTACATACTTTTATGACAGCATTTAATTTATATCTACGTTTATGAACATCCCGTTATCCTTTTTATATAATCATAAGCAAGACTTCGTTTAGATAAATCTATATACAACTTTGACGAAGGAGAGAAATAAGATCCTGCCACAGCACAAAGGGCTTCGCTTACAACGCCCGGTGCTCCAGAATCTACTTCACATGTTGAACGAAATCCAGAAATCGTTTTTTCTAAAATTCCCCTTTCCCCACGGAAACGACGAACACAACAACAAATTTCTCCTATAGTTCGAGAGGAGAACGGATATTATAACTAAATTCGTGTCGTTAATACGATCCGCTAACTTGAATTTGCTTGCCCGGTTATAATGTACTTTTGCAAAGTTCTATAGTTCCTACTAGATCTCGGTCAAATTCGGGACTCACTTGAAGTATACCTATATCGATACCCTCCGTTCCCGTGACTTCTGTATAAAAATGTGAAATACTCACTGTGTGAACGTGATCTTGCCCCGTTTCAGATATACTGTTTATACCAGCTTTAACTGTGATGTTTTTCCGTTTACCTATCCGCAGGCATTTTAAAGCCGTCACCACGTGTTTCAAAGTGACCACTGATCCAACGCAAATATATATATCGTGATCATATATTCCCACCACAAATGATTTATCCTCTGTATTCACAGAGCTGCTAGAACTACCACCTCCAGCGCGAAATTCCGCATTCGTGTAGGTGAAAGGGAAGCTAAGCGCGACCAACAGGATATAACTTCGTAAACTCATTTTAAATTATAACTTTTTGAGATGCTTGTTAAATATTGAGTAAATCCAGATAAGTTTTGTGTGGTGGGTTTTGTCGAAGGCTGAGGTAAGCTCAGCCGCTCCAGGGTCAGGCGAAGGTCCCACTAACCTCTACCAATTAATAACACAATTAGTTGTTGTTTTGTTCCGAACACACACACACACACACACACGATGCAGCTTTTGCCTTTCGATGCCGGTAGCCTTTAATCCCAGAGAGAGAGAGATAGAGAGAGAGATGCCACGAATGATAGCGCAGTAGCGGCGGAAAGATGACAGTACAGGTCGCGGTTCTCAGGGAACGGTGGTGATAATCCTCAAGTATCTTACCCCAGAGAGAGCTTATGGATTGGTTCAGGCGGGTTGCGGTGGTACTCCTATGGCTAACGATAGGTGGCAGCGGGCAGTAAGGGCGCAGTTTGACCTTGGTGAAGTATATCTATGTTAGTAATACCCAACGTACAAATATATGTGTATAAGTTAAGCAAGTCATATTGCTTATTCCAAATAAAACAAAAACTTTATTTTATATTAGATAATCACTTTTATTTAATAAATTAAATTGGTTGCTTTGCAACCTTACTTTACTTCCAAAGAAGAACTGCCATTGAAGGGCGATGATACCGCCTTAAATACCCTTGTGATCAGCGTTATTCACCTGTTGATGTTGTTGTGCAGAAAAAGGTCGTTATGATGCTATTGCTAGCAACCTAGCAACAGAATTGTATTGCTTCGGACGTGCATCAGTCATATCAAGGCATAACCTGTTGTACCGCTGGCCTACCTACCAAGCTCGTCAACCAAACGTTGCTTGCTATGCAGTGGGTGGTAAAGCGGGCAATGCTTATGTGCTGTATGCCCATCATGTTGTTATGCAGAATAGGTCGCTTTGGTGTTATTGCTAGCGACCTAGCAACAGAGTTGTGCTGATCAGACGCACATTACTTCATATTGCGACGTAGGCTGCTGGCCTACCTGACAAGCTTGTCAACCAAGCTTTGCTTGCTATGCAGTGGGTGGTAAAGCAGGCAATGCTTATGTGCTGCATTCCCACCCTGCTGTTGCTAAGATAAGTGCAAGCGGCGATCACCCTTTGTTGTGATAATAAACGAGCTCACGCATATGATGTTGCTATGCTGATTATAATATCATATCTGGTTTGTTAGGCAAAGGCAGGTAGCGAGTTGTGGGTTGCTGTTGGGCTGCGTACCCAACTCGTGCAATTGTTGTTGCTATGCTGTGATGTCAGGCATTTAGGCAAGTTATGTTTCTAATGTAGTTGGATTGTTGGTAAGCTGCATCAACTGACTATTGACGCTTTAGTTTTCTGTTGCCCTGGTATTGCCTATTTCTGCAGCAGGTTATATGCAAGGAAATGCCTTTGTTATGTAGGTGGTGGTATCATACTTTAACTTATACATGGGTACTGGGTAGATTCAGTACTCCTCTCAGGGAGCCTCGGACAAGAGTCCTAGCGACCATGAGCTGTGTAGTGAAGTCCACCGTTGCATTCGGCTAGGCACCCCAATCAGGAGGCGGGGGAGGGAGATGCTCCTCGGTCACCCTGAGTGAACTGTCCGCGCCTCATGCCATCCCTATTTGTGGCTGGGTAGACTCAGTACTCCTCACAGAGAGCCTCGGACAAGAGTCCTAGAGACCATGAGTGGCGTAGCAAAGTCCACCGTTGCATATGGCTCGGCACTTCAACCAGGGAGCGGGGGAGCGAGATGATCCTCGGCAACCCTGGGTGAACTGTCCGCGACAAATGCCACCCGTATTGATATTTATTGGGCCTGGCATGTCCCTCAAGTGCAGCCTAGGACTGGTCCTGGACGCGCCTTGGGGGAACTACCCGTGCCCATCCGTCCTTCAAGGCAGAAAGGGAGCGTATCCCCTCCTACCCCGTGGGACGTTGTGCAAAAGGTTGGTTTCCCATAGGTGGGTGGGGTGGAGATCCGTGAGCCCGATGGGTTCGCTGAGAGTCTGCCCCGTTCACCGTAGGACCCTTTGATACCTACCATTGTAAGTTTGCCTTGGCCTTACTTACCTAAGTTAAGTATGCAGTAGGTGATGGCGTTTGCCATTATATACTTCGCAGCGTATAAAATTGTTAAGAATTCAGCTCATCAATAACTCCTCGTTATGATAGCGAATGAAAAATGCACGTCAAATAATCAGTACCACGTGTGCTGAGTATCTTTGGTTGTTCACTGTTGGTACTTGGCACACCAAGTGCGGGTGGTTGTTCGCTGTGCAAGGCGATCGTAGGGTATGTATATTTAATTGGCATATTATGTGCGGATGGTTGTTCGCTGTGCAAGGCGAACGTAGGGTATGTATATATTTAGTGTTAGGGTATGTATATATTTAATGTTAGGGCTGTGAGTAGGTTATTGTGACGTAGCATTTTGCTACGTTACAGTTTTGTAGGCGCTATTTATGCATTGGTGGATTGTGTGAATAAAAAATTTCTGAGGGGGTCCGGGATTTAGAGGTACTATGACATTTTTTTTAATTCAGGAGAGTCTTAATTGTTCCATGTGCACTTTTAAGCCGAATTTCAAAAGCAACGAAAATCTGCATTTCGTTTTAATATTATAGTGAAGTGTGAAAAATAAAAATCTATATCTTAATATATAAAAACACGTGTCACAACATTTTCGGCTGCGATGGACTCCTAAACTACTGAACCGATTTTGAATTTGTTTTTCACCCTATGTGTAGTTTAATCTAACTTGAGACATAGGATAGGTTATATCTCAGTTTATAGTCGCAATATTATTATTGTATTGCAAATTTTTTTATTTATTTATACGTAATAATAAAATGTTACGCAGTGGTGCATCTCTTTTCAGTTGGTATGGATATGTTGGTGCTTTTTTTATTAGGGGGACTCATGAAAGCATATCAACTTATAAGGTGTAAAATTATATCCATTTACACACGCTGTTATATGCACGCACCTAGTAATACTCTTGGTAAACTTGATTGTTTATCAGCTGTATTATTGCCAAACAAATTTTTTTTTGATTGTTATACAAATTAAAAAATGCCAAGATTAACTGAAAAATCAAAACCAAAACGCCTTTACTTGCTGATGTGGGCGATTTCTGATGAAAATGCCTGCTGTAATGTCTGCAAGGTTGCATTCCTTTGAGTATACCGCGTTTACACAATGAAATGTGCGCGTAAATATTTAATAATATTTTAATAATTATTAATAAAGATGCAGATGCTGGCAACCAAAGCTGGAGATGGATGAAGAAAAATAAAGCTGACCCAGTGGATAGTGCCGTCAGTTTCTGTTGGTGGATGGCAATCTGGAGATCGTGCTTCGCACGTATATATTTAATAATATTTTAATAATTATTAATAAAGATGCAGATGCTGGCAACCAAAGCTGGAGATGGATGAAGAAAAATAAAGCTGACCCAGTGGATAGTGCCGTCAGTTTCTGTTGGTGGATGGCAATCTGGAGATCGTGCTTCGCACGTATATGTTTTTTCTTGCCACTGGGCACTCTGTAGGCTATTAGGCCTGGGCTTGGCAAGAAAGCTGGTGAAGAATGCCAATCGCTTGGTACTACGCAATACGGTTTTGATACAGGTCTTCCAAAAAGAGAACTCGGGGATTTTTCCGCTGGTGATCTTCTACTAACTATTTCAACACTTCGGTGACTCTCTTGCACACAGTAGGTAGAGATGTCCAAAAAAGAGCTAACTGTAGGCGCGTGGGCCCTTTTATACCCTTCAGAGACCGGAAGTTAAGCTTTCCATTATAACAGATGCCATCTATCGCGATGTGGAAGATGTTATAAATTGTTTAGCTTTTTGTATACTAACTTTTCATTATGGACACAAGACAACAGCGCCATCAACGGGTCGAACTTTGATTCTGTTATCGCATGTGATAATTTTTTTTTTTAAAAGACAAGTAATACCAGTACGCTGGGTCATTCGCAGGCTTATTCGCCGGGGACCATTACAAGTGCCTAATGGAATCAAAAATCTAGACGGTCTTGTAGGTGTTATTTATACATTAGTGGATTAAACAAAAAAAATAATAAATGTAAGGCGCGATAAGCTCCGAAGAGATCTAAGGCCGAGATTCTCTTCCAATTTGCGTCCTGCTCCTCTTGATTCTCCCTACAAATTGGCCGGACGGGACCTACATGTTTTATGCCGACTCCATTAGTAGATTGTGTAAATAAAAAATAATTAGAAACTCCTAGATTTCAGGAAATGAGCACAAACAAAATATTTGGCTGTTTTCAAAATAAAATTTCCATGTGTTTCGTTTATATTTGCACAGCTTAATTGTGCTATTGCATTGAGAAACGCTATGTGATATAATGTTTGTATTTTTATTGAATAAACAAAGAAAATTACAGAAGGTACACTAATTAGTTTTATCTGTTTGTATTTGTAATGAATAAACACTAATTAGTTTTATCTGTTTGTATTTTTAATGAATAAACACTAATTGGTTTTATCTGTTTGTATTTTTAATGAAGTAGTAGTAGTAGTAGTAATTTGTTTTATTAAACAGAATCTTTTTTTTTTTTAAGTTGATTACAATATAAAATTTTTTATAACTAAACTTTGGCGAGGTGCCGTCAGTTTATAAGTACTTGTAGTAAGTTTTTCTGTACATTATATAATAAAATATTTCTTAAATATAAGTTTCAGAATTCCTCTTCTAAAATTTGCTTCCTTTATTTTAATGCTGATTTAACGTACTGATTCAGTGTGATCCAGTCTTTACCATTTAGGTATTCATTAATCCCTTGGTGTGTTAATACACTTTTTTTAAAAAATAATATTCTATATTCCATAAGTACGGGACAACTACCTAGAAAGTGTAAAACGTTTTCTTCGTTTCCTGATTGGCAAATTGGACAGCGATTATCTGGATGCTCAAGATGAGGTTCATAATTTAGTCTCCTCTTACGCGAAACAAATTGCTGATCGCATATATTGTAAATTCATCTCTAAAATAATTGAGCTCACAAAGATTATGTTCGAGGACGGGGTAAGTTCGTCTTACTTGGCTAGCTTGAGCTTTTAACAGAAAATGTTCCCTTTTCACTGCATCTATTTTAGCTAGTATATTGCGGTGCCAAGGTCTTCACAAAGTGTTATCATTTATTAGAATTGGTTCACCGTGCTCATTGGCAAGCGCATCCCACTTTTGGAAATATTAAGACCTAGTTTCTAGCAAGTGCATTGCGATTACCTTTGGAAGACGGTTATTACCCATTTATATAACCCTGCAAATATGAAATGTGTTTTCAAGAATTCAATATATAATTCTGGGAGTCCGGTTTCCAGATGAATCATATAATTCGGGGTGTTACGCGGTAATCTGAACAGCCTCTTAATAAAGTACCTCAGCAACTTTTCTACTTCTTCTTAATATTCAATTCCCCACACTTCTGATGCATAGCCCAATACTGTTCGTACAGCTGCTTCAAATAGTTTGTACTTATGACTATGAGGAATGTATTTTATAGACAAAAAAGCTCTCCAGGTGCTGTTTATAGCGTATCTTGCTGGTTTAAGCTTACTTGACAAAACTTTATTGTACGATGCCTTGTACGTTACAAATACACCTAGATACTTGTATTCCTTAACCTTCTCCAACTCTTGTACACACAAATGCCACTTTTCATCGCTACAGTATCTACCTTTTGAGCCCCTGAATATGAGTACTTTTGTCTTATTCTGCTAATGTCATTAGCGCTGAGCTTGCGTTTCCCACCGAACTTCATATATGTATCTACGCAGTTCATATTTTGTACATTTAGTATGTAAGTACGTATTAATGTAAATATGTAATGTAGGTAGCTCACAAGAATTAATTAAAATAATTTTGTATAAATACCAAAGACTGATCGAAGAATAAAGATGTTCCATGCGCGAACTTCGGTGGAAAGCGGCGGAGATTCACAAAATTCTAGTAGGCCACTTCCACCACAACAAAAACTTTAACACAATTTTTAACATAATCTAACCACACAAAATACACTGATTGTAGTTTTAGAGTGTAAAAGTATAAATTCTGAACACATAGCTGAATTAAAAGTGTACAAATAATCGTTAAATAATAAATACAGACAGTGGTAGTTTAATAAATTCTGCTGTGGTAAGTGGTCGATGTGACCTACTAGAGGTTTTGTGAAGCTTGCTTCACACTTTTTTTCGTCCCTGCAACGTCTTTATTCTTCGATCAGTCTTTGTAAATACTAAGGTAACTTTGTAAAAAAAAAAAAAAATAATTATCGTTGGGGCAATACGGGTAACCAAGTTTTACTTTTTTATTATTATAACAATACAATTACAATTACAAGTGCCAAATGGAGTCAAAAATCTAGACGGTCTTGTGGGCGCTATTTATACATTAGTGGATTGCGTGAATAAAAAATAAGTAGAAACTTCTAGATTTCAGGAAATGGGCACAAATCAAATATTTGGCTGTTTTCAAAATAAAATTTCCCTATGATTCGTTTATATTTGAACAGCTTAATTGTGCTATTGAATTGAGAAACGCTTTGTGATATAATGTTTGCATTTTTATTGAATAAATACAGAAAAGTGAAAAAGGTACACTAATTAGTTTTATCTGTTTCCAAACTGCTAACTTGTATATTTTATACCGTCACAAAGCCAGAGTTGGGAGCAGTGCACCAAGTTTTGAGCAGTAACATTTCTCGAAGTTAAGTAAATAAATAAATAAATGTAAGGCGCGATAACCTCCGAAGAGATTTTGCGCCGAGCTTCTACTCCAATTTACGTCATGCTCCTTTTTTTAATTTTTCCTACAAATTGGCGGGACGGGACCTACTTGTTTTATGCCGACTCCAAACGGCATCTGCGAGGCATATGAGTTTTCACTGAGAGCTTTTCATGGCAGAAATGCACTGGGAGTGCTTGCCAAACACTGCCTAGGGGCGACCACGTTTAGAAAAATTTTCTTCTAATTGAAAAACCTTATTTCTAAAATTTTGATGTTGCTTTGCCCGGGGTGTGAACCCAGGGCATTCGGTGTGGTAGGCGGAGCACGCTACCGTCACACCACGGTGGTCGCCGAAGTTAGGTGGGCTGACATAATCAATATCCTGTCACTTTTCTCGAAACCGGCTCAGCTATAAACTTTTTTTGCGGTAATAAATTGCCAATAAATGAGCTCTGTGAAGTTGGCACCTCCATTTGCAAGAAAAAATTTTTTCGAAAAAATTAAACATCTTTGTTATAACTTTTTAACAAAAGGTGGACAAACGAAAAATTTTCCTGGACAAACGTGGACAAACGAATGGCTTTTGGTTTTTTTAATTACTCTCAAATGGAGGTGCCAACTTCACAGAGCTCAATAAATGTAATATTAACTATTCAAGCCGTTCGGAAGCTGTACGTCGGGTTTTCACGAAGTACATTTTACTCGGAACCGCTGCATCTGGTTATAAATATTTTTTTGCGGTAATAAATTGCCAATAAATGAGGTATCAATTATTTAATATATAATATTGTTGTTTGCTGTAGTGTGTCTGCCACTTTAATACGACCCTAGCAAATGCCATCTCAACTGGAAGACCAAAATAACTACATATATGCCATCTCAATTGGATGTACAGAAAACATACATGGTGTCACAGATTGCAGAATAATTGAAAAAACAAGAGACACGCATAACAATACAACTCGAAGCACAAGAAGAGCATCTCTCATCAAAGCTGGAGGCACAAGAAAAAAGGTCTCATCGCAGATGGAGGCATTTAGTGACCGACACATAAAATTAAGGCCAAGATGGATGCTTTGAAAGATCGAATCCAGGAGTTATAATTAAACCGTCCAATCACTTCAACGTCCACTCTGGTTCTGTTCCTAAATGGATATAGTACACGGTCCACATTGCGCACCTGTGTATCTTTTTTATATAACAGGGTCGCACCAGCCAACACAGTGATGTCCTTCAAATAAAATTTTTTTAGGCAATGCGCTGCAGTAACCAATACTTCCATACTGAAAAATATATGTAGGCAGGTTCGCAATGAAACAGGCCTTAGTTTGAGACTTTTTTCGTCGCTTGTTAAGTTTAAAGTAAAGCAAGAAAACTTTCGTGGCGCGTTAATTCAAATAAGCAAAAACTTTACCTTCTAGATTTCAAGAATTTGACACAAAAGAAATACAAATATCTAAATTTAAGTTAAGGCTGGGTGCGAATTCGCCTAAATTTTAGGTACCTAAACTAATATTCCACTGGAACTTTCCAGCACTGCAATAATTTAGGAAAAAGCTGTCAAAACTGTGCGAGTTGATGTGAAATCCTAAATTGTTTATTTCTGTTAAGAAAATAATAACAATACCGGAAATTTGGTATTTTTGATGCGCTTTCACGCTTAAAAAGAACAGAGGTCAATAGGTTCTGCGGTAAGTACCTATCCCAAGATAGCAGTTCAATAAAATGCAGTGGCTCCGTTTTATGAGGCTTTTTTTCGTACATAGTGGAGCACGTGCACAATAACCTTTTCCACAATCTCCAATTCAATACTGGGATGTTGGTACGCCTCCAATAACTTCTTTGGGCCAACTAGTGCACTTGGTTGCCAAATATGTTCAGGTTGTGGCCCATAATTCAGAAGGATCCAATTCTTGTGTCGCCAACATAAGCCTGAATAAATTTGAGCTCACCATCACGTACAATCGATCGGGCCTTAATCCCAGCAGGGATCATCGCTCTATGATCTATGCGTTACTTAAATTGAATGGACAATTTATTTGCATATACAATATTGAAAAATCAATATTTTTGTTTTAGAAATTTGACATTTGAATTTAAGTTGAAAAGTATGCTCATAAAAATTCTAAATTTTAATTTGGCACTGGCTTACCGACGGTTTCCAGTGGTTTAGGTTCTTTCTCTATTTAGGCAGAAATTTAGCTGAACTCACACACAGCCTAAAGCTATATAAACTAAATATTATTATTCAAATCACATTGCCCGTTATAGCTATGAAATTTTTTGGTGAAATACTCGTGAAAAATTGTAACCATTTTATGGATAAACCCCTATTTTGATAAAAAATATAACAGGTTTAAAAAGCATTTTAAATTGATATTTCCGTACAAGTTTTTGTTTTATAAGAGCTTATGTTGTATGTTGTCACCACACCTGACAATTTTTTCAGAATGTGATGATTGATTTCATTGACATGTACATTTTTTGGTGCCAGTATTGCTCCAGTATTCTCTCAACCAATCGTGATTCATGTAATTTTGAACAACATTTGGGAACGCTCGTTCAATTAATTCTTCTTTCGATTGGATAATTGTACAAAAATTGTTTGGCAATGTAATCAAACCATTTGTTTTGTCGATTGGAATTTTGCCATATCCGATCACTAACAATTGCTTCGAGAACTGCTCTGCAGACTGATCATTGTGCAACTGAACACGCATGTTTATGTGTAATGTAAATTTTTTCACGTATCGCCACAAAAGGGAAGACTTCAAACCTGCATTGATCTCATCTGCCGGTGTTGATCGTGGAATAACGGGCAATGTTTGTTGAAAGTCACCTGACAATAAAATTAAAGCACCACCAAAAAGCCTTCGGTTTGCACGTAAATCTTGCATCGTTCGATTTAATGCTTCCAATTATTATACCTTTCATGAAAATGAAATGATATATTAATTTCGTCACGAAACCCAAAATTGTAAGTCCTTAAAGGAAAATAGATAGACCCATCATTAAGTATACCGAAATCATCAGGTTGAAGAGCTGAGTTGATTTAGCCATGTCCGTCTGTCCGTCTGTCTGTTTGTATGCAAACTAGTCCCTCAATTTTTGAGATATCTTGATAAAATTTGGTGAGCGGGTGTATTTGGGTGTCCGATTAGACATTTGTCGGAACCTGCCGGATCGGACCACTATAGCATATATCCTCCATACAACCGATTTTTCAGAAAAGGAGGATTTTTGTCATATCTTACTCAATTTAACAGATTGAAGCTTCAAACTTCACCATATAAATTCGTATGTTGCACATATTGTGACCTGAAAAAATTGATGAGATCGGTCGTATATATCCCCCACAACCGATTGTTCAGATAAGAAACTTTTCGTAATTAGTGCCCTATTTTAAGAGCTAGAGGCTTCAAATTTCAACGAATGCTTACGCATATAGCATATATTGTTGTCCGAAAAAATCATACAGATCCGTGGTATATATAGTATATATAGCATATATATATAGTATATATACATATATATTTTCGCAATTTTAGCCCCATTTTTACAGCTAGAAGCTTCAAATTTCACCAAATGCGTACGTATATAGCATATATTTTTGTCTGCAAAAATCATTGAGATAGGTGGTATATATATTATATACTTCATATAAACTGTCATTTTTGCCCCTTTTTTACGGATAGAAGCTTCAAAATTCATCAAGTTTCATCAAATAGTTACGTTTACTTCATATATTTTTTAAATACGTGATTCGTAGTCATAGGTTTTACACGCAGACCACAAAAACCTGAAACTTTGCATCCTCACACAAAGTACCTACCTATTTTTATACCTTTCATGAAAATGAAATGGTATTTTACGAATATTAGCAAAACTAAGGGTGATGTTATCGTCTCTAAGCCGATGCTAAGCAGTGACGTGAATTCACATCCATAGATCAATCATTATGTATCTACATAAACGAAACAATAATTGCGTCTACACATATGTACCATGTACGTATACGAACAGCGGAGAGTCAATGCACAAACACATGCATATATCTGAGATACTCCTATAAGTATGCAATGAGAAAAACTATAAAATTGTGCAATTGTAGTTACAGCTGAGAAGTTTGAGAGCTACTGGACTAGTAGATTCTGGAAGCGCCTAGAAGATGTATAAAATTGTGCAATTGTAGTTACAGCTGAGAAGTTTGAGAGCTGCTTTACTAGTAGATTCTGGAAGCACCTAGGAGATGCGAAGGTTGAAATCAAAGAGTATAAAAGGCGACAATTGTAGAGGCGCTGGAATTCAGTTTGATTTGAGTTGTCAAGCAGTTACGACTAGGACGATATCTAGCGAGCAATAGCAGTATTATTTTGAAAGTCAGTTTCATTTAAGCTATCAGTTTGGTTATTAAGCTATTCGTTGCACAGTTTGAGTGTTATTGTGAAGTACTTTAAACAAAGGCCATTTTGCATTATTACAAATTGGAGTTATTTATTCAACAGTTTAGTGATTCGAACTTAGCAGAGGATTGCAAATAAGAGGATTTGCAGCAAATTCGTTGCAATTGGTGTCAGAAGAGGAATTGTTGAATAAATTCCGAAGGACATCAAGGACACGGCAAAGTTCAGTTAATTGAAGATCCAGCAACTGAAGAAGGAGTTGGAGAGACGTGAATTGAATAAAAGCGGCGTTAAACTCGAACTTCAGGCACGGCTACGAGAGGCAATGGAAGCAGAAGGAATTGATGTGGACGAGTATGTATTTTATCCTGATGGGGACGAGACAACAACAAAAATTGAAGAGAAAAACGAAACATCGCAGACACTTACGAGCACAGACTTGAATATGATTTTGGCTGCAATATCTGCTCAAACATCGACAATGTCATCCCAACTAGAAGAACAGAAAACGTATATGTCATCACAGATGGAATCCCAAGAGACACGAATAACATCGAAGATTGAAGCACAAGAAACGCGTATGTCAGAAATGTCGACACATATTACATCGAAGATGGAAGCACAAGAAATGCGTACATCCGAAATGTCGTCGTAAATGTCATCTCAGCTGGAATCGCAGGAGAACGGTATAACAGCGAAGATTGAAGCAGAAGAGGCACGGATATGCGAAATGTCGGCGCAAATTTCAGCACAGATATCATCGCAGATCTCTGCTCAACTGGAAGAGCAAGAAGGACGTATTTCTTCGAAGTTGGAGGCGCAAGATACAAACATTTTACAGTTTGAAGAAAAAATCGAGGCCGAAGTGGATGCTTTGAGAGGATGTATCAAGCAGTTGCAACTGAATCGCCCAGCAGTTTCAACGAGTAATGCAAAGGTAAAAACACCATCCTTTGACGGTTCTGTTCCTTTCCAGGTCTTTAAGCTACAGTTTGAGAAGACCGCAGCAGTGAACAACTGGAATGCTGAAGATAAAGTCGCTGCATTGTTCGTAGCTTTAAAAGGACCAGCTGAGGAAATCTTACAGACCATCCTAGAGTACGAGCGGAACAACTACGAAACATTGATGAGCGCTTTAGAGAGACGTTACGAAAGTGAGCATAGGAAACAGATATTCCAAATTGAGTTGCAAAACCGTCACCAAAAAGCTAATGAGACTTTGCAGGAGTTTGCCTCGGATATTGAAAGGTTAGCTCATCTCGCAAATGCGGACGCACCCGTGGGATACACCGAGAGGTAAAAATCCAGAGTTTTATAAATGGCATACGGGACGTGGAAACGAAGCGAGCTACATACGCAAACCCAAAGCTGACATTTGCTGAAACGGTATCACAGGCATTGACTCAGGAAACGGCCTCACTATTGAGTAAACCAGCATACAAAGCTCATCGTGTGGAAGTGGAAAGATCAGATTGGGTAGACATAATATTGGAAGCGCTGAAAGGATCGCAAAAGCGAAGGGAAAAAGTTATCAAATGTTTCAAATGCGGGAAGTCCGGTCACATTGCCCTTCATTGCGATCTTGATCCTAGTAGTTCCAACAATGGGGGTGGCCGTAAACACAAAGCTGGAGGAAATGAGCAAGAGCGTGTCGGATGTAAAGAACGAAAACTTGCCCCGGCTATTGAATGTCCTGTGATATCTGTGTCGCAGATTGGAAGGAAATCAAGCAGTCGTACCATCAGAGGGAATGTGGATGGTAAAGAGCGTGTACTGACTGTAGATACGGGGGCATCTCATTCCTTGATTCGATTTGATTTGGTCTACAGGAGAGTAAAGTCATTACCTGGAGCAAGGTTGCGTGCGGTCACAGGCGAGTATAATCAAGTCCAAGGCGAAGTGGTATGTGAGGTATTAATTGGAAAAGTCATGGTTCTACACAAATTCGTTGTGGCGGAGATCGTTGATGAAGTCATATTGGGAGTGGACTTCTTGGTTGACCATGACATCAGGATCGATATGCGGAGAAAAATTATGCGCTATAAGAACCAGGACATACCACTTAACTTTAGTTTGGAAAAAGGGTTCAGCAGTAATCGGGTACTTGCGGAAAAGACTCAACAAAGACCACGAAAGTCAAAGGCAAAGGTTGATAGACCGAATGGGCCAAATAAATCAAAATCAAAAGTACCTGCGAGAGAAACTCTGGCATTGACAAAACCTAAAAGACGCAGGAAAACGAAGCAACGAATTTCCGAGAAAGATGCGAGGGTACTTTCAAGCCAGAGCGCACTACTTTGGGGAAACGTGGGAACAATACTGATTATGCAAAGCAAATCCATCCAGCGCAAGCTCTATGAAGTAGGTCATCGGCCAAACAACAGAGCGTGAATGAACGAACCAGGGTATTGAGTAGTACGATGAAACACAGGTACCATGAGAACAATAATTCGAAAGGTTTCTTGGAGGGAGATTTGGTACTGTTATACAACCCTCACCGGCGGAAAGGTGTTCCATCCAAATTTCGGTGCAGTTGGGAAGGCCCGTACAAAGTTGTGAAGAAGATCAGTGACACCATCTACCGCATACAAACCATTGGGAAACCACGGAGTAGAAGAGTGGTACATTTGGAGATGCTGGCAGCGTTTATATCAAGAGATTTGTCTGATCGGGACGATTAGACTTAGGTGGAGGGCAGTGTTACGAATATTAGCAAAACTAAGGGGTGATGCTATCGTCTCTAAGCCGATGCTAAGCAGTGACGTGAATTCACATCCATAGATCAATCATTATGTATATACATAAACGAAACAATAATTGCGTCTACACATATGTACCATGTACGTATACGAACAGCGGAGAGTCAATGCACGAACACATACATATATCTGAGATACTCCTATAAGTATGCAATGAGAAAAACTATAAAATTGTGCAATTGTAGTTACAGCTGAGAAGCTTGAGAGCTACTGGACTAGTAGATTCTGGAAGCGCCTAGAAGATGTATAAAATTGTGCAATTGTAGTTACAGCTGAGAAGTTTGAGAGCTGCTGGACTAGTAGATTCTGGAAGCACCTAGAAGATGCGAAGGTTGAAATCAAAGAGTATAAAAGGCGGCAATTGTAGAGGCGCTGGAATTCAGTTTGATTAAAAAATAAAAAATAAAATCTTCAGCATTCCAGTTGTTCACTGTTGCAGTCTTCGCAAACTGTAGCTTAAAGACCTGGAAAGGAACAGAACCATCAAAAGATGGAGTTTTTGCCTTCGTATTACTCGCTGAAAATGCTGGGCGATTTAATTGCAATTCCTGTATAGGACCTCTCAATGTTTCAATCCGGGCATCGATTTTGTTCTCGAGTTGCAAAATTTTTGTGTCCTGCGCCTCCATCTTCGAAGAAATACATCCTTCTTGCTCTTCCAGTTGTGCAGAGATCTGCGCTGAAATTTGTGCCCACATTTCGGATATTCGTGCCTCTTGTGCTTCATTCTTCGATGTTATACGGTTCTCCTGCGATTCCAGTTGAGATGCTATACGTGTCTCCTGTGATTCCAGTTGGGATGCCATATTTGTGGATATTTGTGATGACATTTCTGTTATGCGTGTTTCCTGTGTTTCCATTTTTGCCGGTATCTGTGATAACAAAGCCAATATGGCATTAGTTCTTCTCTTCAATTTTTGTTGTTGTCTCGTCCTCATCAGGATGAAAGACATCATCATCCAGATTAATTCCTTCCAACTCCATTACCTCTCGTAGCCGTGCTTGGAGTTCGATCTTATTGCCGGTTGTATTCAATCCACGGCTCTCCAACTCCTTCTTCAGTTGCTGGATCCTCAATTCACTCAACTTTGCCATGTCACAGTTGTTTTCGCAATCTTCGGAATTTATTCAACAATTCCTCTTCTGACACCAATTGTAACGAATTTAGGGCAATTCCTCTTATTTGCAACCATCTACTAACGTTCGAATCACTAAACTGTTGAATAAATAACTCTACTATTCAATAATGCAAAATGGCCGTCGCAATAACACTTATACTTCGCAACTGATAGCTTACTTAAATCAAGCTGATTTTCTGATTGCTCAGCAGGCACTCTTTCATACCCTGTGCAGTGTCGCTCGCATACTTCTAGGCGTTTCTATTTCTAGAATCTACTACTTATTTATCAGCTATAAACTTATCAGCTATAGCTACAGATGCACGCCTATAGCCTCTCATATGCGCGTGTATATGTGACTGATACTTGCACAAATTATTGCTTACTTTTGAGCGCATCTCAGATAAGATATATGCATGTGTTTGTGCGTTTTCTCTCCGCTGCTTGTATGGCCATAAGTATAGACATAATGAGTGATTTGTTGATGTGCATACAATTCACAGCTTAGTGTTGGCTTTGAGATGATAGTATCCCTTAGTGTTGCTAATATTCATCAAAATATTAACTATTCAAGCCTGGTATGCGCGTTCGTGTAGCGTTGTAACTTTTGGTTGGGAATGTGGCTCCTTGGATGCTAAAGCTACCGAATGGGAGTCATTCCGCCAAGCGGACTTACGTTCCGGTCTTCCACAAGATTTTATGCTTCTCAGCTGAACTGTCCACCTCCACACTAGTGCGCCAGCGTTCCAGCTGAGCCGATGCAGATGCTGGAAACCAAAGCTGGAGATGGATGTGGTATTTTTTGTTTGTCACCGGATCAGAAAAATAAAGCTGACCCAGTGGATAGTGCCGTCAGTTTCTGTTGGTGGATGACAATCTGGAGATCCTGCTTCGCACGTATATGTTTTTTTTTTGGCACTGGGCATTCTGTAGGCTATTAGGCCTGGGCTTGGCAGCTGGTGAAGAATGCCAATCGCTTGGTACTACGCAATACGGGTTTGATACAGGTCTTCCAAAAAGAGAACTCGGGGATTTTTCCGCTGATGATCTGCTACTAACTATTTCAACACTTCGGTGACTCGCTTGCACACAGTAGGTAGAGAGGTCCAAAAAAGAGCTAACTGTAGGCGCGTGGGCCCTTTTATACCCTTCAGAGGCCGGAAGTTAAGCTTTCCATTGTAACAGATGTCATCTATCGCGATGTGGAAGATGTTATAAATTGTTAAGCTTTTTGTATACTAACTTTTCATTATGGACACAAGAGAACAGCGCCATCAACGGGTCGAACTTTGATTCTGTTATCGCATGTGATAATTTTTTTTTTAAAAGACAAGTAATACCAGTACGCTGGGTCACTCGCAGGCTTATTCGCCGGGGACCATTACAAGTGCCTAATGGAATCAAAAATCTGTAGGTGTTATTTATACATTAGTGGATTAAACAAAATAATAATAAATGTAAGGCGCGATAAGCTCCGAAGAGATCTAAGGCCGAGCTTCTCTTCCAATTTGCGTCGTGCTCCTCTTGATTTTCCCTACAAATTGGCCGGACGGGACCTACATGTTTTATGCCGACTCCATTAGTAGATTGTGTGAATAAAAAATAATTAGAAACTCCGAGATTTCAGGAAATGAGCACAAACAAAATATTTGGCTGTTTTCAAAATAAAATTTCCATGTGATTCGTTTATATTTGCACAGCTTAATTGTGCTATTGCATTGAGAAACGCTTTGTGATATAATGTTTGCATTTTTATTGAATAAACAAAGAAAAGTACAAAAGGTACACTAATTAGTTTTATCTTTTGTATTTTTAATGAATAAACACTAATTGGTTTTATCTGTTTGTATTTTTAATGAAGTAGTAGTAGTAGTAGTAATTTGTTTTATTAAACAGAATCTTTTTTTTTTAAAGTTGATTACAATATAAAAATTTTTATAACTAAAATTTGGCGAGGTGCCGTCAGTTTATAAGTACTTGTAGTAAGTTTATCTGTACATTATATAATAAAATGTTTCTTAAATATAAGTTTCAGAATTCCTCTTCTAAAATTTGCTTCCTTTATTTTAACGTTGATTTAACGTACTGATTCAGCGTGATCCAGTTTTTACCATTTAGGTATTCATTAATCCCTTGGTGTGTTAATACACTTTTTTAAAAAATAATATTCTATATTCCATAAGTACGGGACAACTACCCAGAAAGTGTAAAACGTTTACTTTGTTTCCTGATTGGCAAATTGGACAGCGATTATCTGGATGCTCAAAATGAGGTTCATAATTTAGTCTCAGTAGTTCTCCTCTTACGCGAAACAAATTGCTGATCGCATATATTGTAAATTCATCTCTAAAATAATTGAGCTCACAAAGATTATGTTCGAGGACGGGGTAAGTTCGTCTTACTTGGCTAGCTTGAGCTTTTAACAGAAAATGTTCCCTTTTCACTGCATCTATTTTAGCTAGTATATTGCGGTGCCAAGGTCTTCACAAAGTGTTATCATTTATTAGAATTGGTTCACCGTGCTCATTGGCAAGCGCATCCCACTTTTGGAAACATTAAGACCTAGTTTCTAGCAAGTGCATTGCGATTACCTTTGGAAGACGGTTATTACCCATTTATATAACCCTGCAAATATGAAATGTGTTTTCAAGAATTCAATATATAATTCTGGGAGTCCGGTTTCCAGATGAATCATATAATTCGGGGTGTTACGCGGTAATCTGAACAGCCTCTTAATAAAGTACCTCAGCAACTTTTCTACTTCTTCTTAATATTCAATTCCCCACACTTCTGATGCATAGCCCAATACTGTTCGTACAGCTGCTTCAAATAGTTTGTACTTATGACTATGAGGAATGTATTTTATAGACAAAAAAGCTCTCCAGGTGCTGTTTATAGCGTATCTTGCTGGTTTAAGCTTACTTGACAAAACTTTATTGTACGATGCCTTGTACGTTACAAATACACCTAGATACTTGTATTCCTTAACCTTCTCCAAATCTTGTACACACAAATGCCACTTTTCATCGCTACAGTATCTACCTTTTGAGCCCCTGAATATGAGTACTTTTGTCTTATTCGTATTTATTGTAAGCTCCCAGTCACTACATTGCTCCTCTAGTTTGTTGATCATTTTCTGTAATTGCTTTGGGGTTTCTGCTAAGATAACTACATAAGTATCTTTATATGGATGCCCCCAAACGTAATACCCTTTGGCAAGTGATTCACCAAATCGTCCAGGAAAAGAGAAAAGCGCAATGGGCTAAGTAGGGAACCTTGTTTAATACCCGTTTCTGTTGGAAGCCATTCTGAGGCAGTGCTGCCATCCCACACCCCTACAACGTTAGTTTTGTAGAGACTGCTTATTATTTCTAGCATTTTCGTTGAAAGACCTAAATTACTTAATTTGAAGAAATTTCGTATTATAGAGTCAAAAGCGGCCTTAAGGTCCACGAACAAAGTATACAGTTTTCTCTTCTTTGAAATGTAATACTGAGATAAGCTAGATAAACTAAAAATATGGTCGATTGTAGAGTATCCCTTTCTAAATCCCTCCTGGAACTCACTTAGAAGCGATTTCCTCTCTACCCACGCCGTTAACCTTTGATACAAAATGGAGGTAAATATTTTTGCAATAGCATTCTGAAAGGAAATTCCTCTGTAATTATTTTGGTCATTTATGTCTCCTTTTTTAAAAAGTGGGAATATAATAGCCTTCTGAAACAGCGAAGAGACCGTACCAGAGTTGTAAGCTGTTCTATAAAGTTAGGAGGGGCATGTTTAAAAAATTCCGCGTGAATGCCGTCAGGCCCTGGTGCCTTATTATCTTTAGTTCTTTTAAGTGCGGTCTTCACTTCAACCGCCGTAATTTCGCAATCCAATTCCCGTATATTCACGAAGGGCAGTACAAAACTTAGGGTAGATACACTACTGTTTTGGTTTAGCAGAGAGGAAAAATGCGCTCCCAAACGTTTCGCGTCTAACTGTGCACTCTTCGCGAACCCCGAACCATTTTGCTTCTTCACAAACCCCCAGTTCTCTTTACTGTCTTTAATATCGCCAAGTTTCATTGTCGTATTTTTTAAAATATACGTGTTTTTATGCGTGCAAATTTCTTTAATTACTTTGTTAAGATTTTGATAATCTCTCAAACTTTCTTGCGTACCAAGTATTTTAGCTTTAAGTAAGGCTGAAAAGGATGTCCTTCTGGCTTCTTTGCACTCAAAGTCAAACCGGGGGTGTATGTTCTTTGTACACACCTTTTTTTTTTACTTTTTTCTTGTACACACTAATTGATTTTATCTGTTTTCAAACTGCTAATTTGTCTATTTTATACCGTCACCAAACCAGAGTTGGGAGCAGTGCACCAAGTTTTGAGCAGTAAAATTTCTCGAAGTTAAGTGGGCTGACATAATCAAAATCCTGTGTTAAGTGTCATTCCGCCAAGCGGACTTATGTTCCGGTCTTCCACAAGATTTTATGCTTCTCAACTGAACTGTCCACCTGCACGCCAGTGCGCCAGCGTTCCAGTTGAGCCGATGCAGACGCTGGCAACCAAAGCTGTTGGTGGATGGCAATCTGGAGATCTTTGTGCTTCGGACGTATGTGGTATTCCTGGCACTAGGCACTCTCTAAGCTATTAGGCGTGGGCTTGGCAAGGAAGCTGGTGAAGAATGTCAATCACTTGGTACCACGCAATACGGTTTTGACACAGGTCTTCCAAAAAGAGAACTCGGGGATTTTTCTGCTGGTGATCTGCTACTAACTATTTCCCCACTTCGGTGACTCGCTTGTACACAGGAGGTAGAGATGTCCAAAAAAGAGCTAACTGTAGGCACGTGGGCCCTTTTATACCCTTCAGAGGCCGGAAGTTAAGATTTCCATTGTAACAGATGCGATCTATCCCGCCGTGGAAGGTGTTAAAAAATGTGTAGCTTTTTTATACTAACTTTTCATTAGGGACACAAAACAACAGCGCCATCAGCGGGTCGAACTTTGATTCTGTTATCGCATGCGATACATTTTTTTAAAGACAAGTAATACTGTAGCATTCATTCCTTCACTCATTCATTCATTAATTTGTACAAACATATATTTTGACTCATTTTGGTATGTCTTGAGATGCATTGAGTCTTACATACATATTCAGTCAATTGCACATACATATATTCCGACACGCGCCATGATAGTCACTGTCTCGTAACTCGAGACGTATTCTGTTACAAGTTAAAGCTGTCGATTTGCTCACCACCAGCCCTTGCCTGCACACAATTTATTCCCACAACGCATTGACACTTAACTTACTCTATTCTGTTTTTGCATTTTCCACAACTAAATGATATTTGCTTACAAAGCGTTTCCCACAACTAATGTCATTAGCGCTGAGCTAGCGTTTCCCACCGAACTTCATATATGTATCTACGCAGTTCATATTTTGTACATTTAGTATGTAAGTACGTATTAATGTAAATATGTAATGTAGGTAGCTCACAAGAATTAATTATATTAATTTTGTATAAATACCAAAGACTGATCGAAGAATAAAGATGTTCCATGTGCGATCTTCGGTGGAAAGCAGCGGAGCTTCACATATTTCTAGTAGGCCACTTCCACCACACCAAAAACTTTAACACAATTTTTAACATAATCAAACCACACAAAATATACTGATTGTAGTTTTAGAGTGTAAAAGTATAAATTCTGAACACATAGCTGAATTAAAATTGTACAAATAATTGTTAAATAATAAATACAGACAGTGGTAGTTTAATAAATTCTGCTGTGGTAAGTGGTCGATGTGACCTACTAGAGGTTTTGTGAAGCTTGCTTCACACTATTTTTCGTCCCTGCAACGTCTTTATTCTTCGATCAGTCTTTGAAAATACTAAGGTAAAAAAAAAAAACAATTATCGTTGTGGCAATACGGGTAACCAAGTTTTACTTTTTTATTATTATAACAATACAATTACAATTACAAGTGCCAAATGGAGTCAAAAATCTAGACGGTCTTGTGGGCGCTATTTATACATTAGTGGATTGCGTGAATAAAAAATAAGTAGAAACTTCTAGATTTCAGGAAATGGGCACAAATCAAATATTTGGCTGTTTTCAAAATAAAATTTGCGTGTGATTCGTTTATATTTGAACAGCTTAATTGTGCTATTGAATTGAGAAACGCTTTGTGATATAATGTTTGCATTTTTATTGAATAAATACAGAAAAGTGAAAAAGGTACACTAATTAGTTTTATCTGTTTGTATTTTTAATGAATAAACACTAATTAGTTTTATCTGTTTCCAAACTGCTAACTTGTATATTTTATACCGTCACAAAGCCAGAGTTGGGAGCAGTGCACCAAGTTTTGAGCAGTAACATTTCTCGAAGTTAAGTAAATAAATAAATAAATGTAAGGCACGATAATCTCCGAAGAGATTTTGCGCCGAGCTTCTACTCCAATTTACGTCGTGCTCCTTTTTTTAATTTTTCCTACAAATTGGCGGGACGGGACCTACTTGTTTTATGCCGACTCCAAACGGCATCTGCGAGGCATATGAGTTTTCACTGAGAGCTTTTCATGGCAGAAATGCACTGGGAGTGTTTGCCAAACACTGTCTAGGGGCGACCACGTTTAGAAAAATTTTCTTCTAATTGAAAAACCTTATTTCTAAAATTTTGATGTTGCTTTGCCCGGGGTGTGAACCCAGCGCATTCGGTGTGGTAGGCGGAGCACGCTACCGTCACACCACTGTGGTCGCCGAAGTTATGCGGGCTGACATAATCAATATCCTGTCACTTTTCTCGGAACCGGCTCAGCTATAAACTTTTTTTGCGGTAATAAATTGCCTATAAATGAGCTCTGTGAAGTTGGCACCTCCATTTGCGAGTAATTAAAAAAAACCAAAAGCTATTCGTGTGTCCATTATTTGTCCACGTTTGTCCAAGAAAAATTTTTTTTTGAAAAAATGAAACATCTTTGTTATAACTTTTTAACAAAAGGTGGACATACGAAAATTTTTCCTGGACAAACGTGGACAAACGAATGGCTTTTGGTTTTTTTAATTACTCGCAAATGGAGGTGCCAACTTCACAGAGCTCAATAAATGTAATATTAACTATTCAAGCCGTTCGGAAGCTGTACGTCGGGTTTTCACGAAGTACATTTTTCTCGGAACCGCTGCATCCGGTTATAAATATTTTTTTGCGGTAATAAATTGCCAATAAATGAGGTATCAATTATTTAATATATAATATTGTTGTTTGCTGTAGTGTGTCTGCCACTTTAATACGACCCTAGCAAATGCCATCTCAACTGGAAGACCAAAATAACTACATATATGCCATCTCAATTGGATGTACAGAAAACATACATGGTGTCACAGATTGCAGAATAATTGAAAAAACAAGAGACACGCATAACAATACAACTCGAAGCACAAGAAGAGCATCTCTCATCAAAGCTGGAGGCACAATAAAAAAAGGTCTCATCGCAGATGGAGGCATTTAGTGACCGACACATAAAATTAAGGCCAAGATGGATGCTTTGAAAGATCGAATCCAGGAGTTACAACTAAACCGTCCAATCACTTCAACGTCCACTCTGGTTCCGTTCCTAAATGGATATAATACACGGTCCACATTGCGAACCTGTGTATCTTTTTCATATAACAGGGTCGCACCAGCCAACACAGTGATGTCCTTCAAATACAATTTTTTAGGCAATGCGCTGCAGGAACCAATACTTCCATACTGAAAAATATATGTAGGCAGGTTCGCAATGAAACAGGCCTTGAGACTTTTTTCGTCGCTTGTTAAGTATAAAGTAAAGCAAGAAAACTTTTGTGGCGCGTTAATTCAAATAAGCAAAAACTTTACCTTCTAGATTTCAAGAATTTGATACAATAGAAATACAAACATCTAAATTTAAGTTAAGGCTGGGTGCGAATTCGCCTAAATTTTAGGTACCTAAACTAATATTCCACTGGAACTTTCCAGCACTGCAATAATTTAGGAAAAAGCTGTCAAAACTGTGCGAGTTGATGTGAAATCCTAAATTGTTTATTTCTGTGAAGAAAATAATAACAATACCGGAAATTTGGTATTTTTGATGCGTTTTCACGCTTAGAAAGAACAGAGGTCAATAGGGTCTGCGGAAAGTACCTATCCCAAGATAGCAGTTCAATAAAATGCAGTGGCTCCGTTTTATGAGGCTTTTTTTCGTACATAGTGGAGCACGTGCACAATAACCTTTTCCACAATCCCCAATTCAATACTGTGATGTTGGTACGCCTCCAATAACTTCTTTGGGCCAACTAGTGCACTTGGTTGCCAAATATGTTCAGGTTGTGGCCCATAATTCAGAAGGATCCAATTCTTGTGTCGCCAACATAAGCCTGAATAAATTTGAGCTCACCATCACGTACAATCGATCGGACCTTAATCCCAGCAGGGATCATCGCTCTATGATCTCAGAGTTACTTAAATTGAATGGACAATTTATTTGCATATACAATATTGAAAAATCAATATTTTTGTTTTAGAAATTTGACATTTGAATTTAAGTTGAAAAGTATGCTCATAAAAATTCTAAATTTTAATTTGGCACTGGCTTACCGACAGTTTCCAGTGGTTTAGGTTCTTTCTCTATTTAGGCAGACATTTAGCTGAACTCGCACAAAGCCTAAAGCTATATAAATAAATAAAAATAAATGTAAGACGCGATAACCTCCGAAGAGATCTAAGGCCGAGCTTCTCTTCCAATTTGCGTCGTGCTCCTCTTGATTTTTCCCTACAAATTGGCCGGACGGGACCTACATGTTTTATGCCGACTCCGAACGGCATCTGCAAGGCAGATGAGTTTTCACTGAGAGCTTTTCATGGCAGAAATACAATCGGAGCGCTTGCCAGACACTGCCGAGGGGCGACCCCGCTTAGAAAAATTTTCTTCTAATTGAAAAATCTTATTTCTAAAATTTTGATGTTGCTTTGCCCGGGAGTTGAACCCAGGGCATACGGTGTGATAGGCGGAGCACGCTACCATCACACCACGGTGGCCGCCAAAGCTATATAAACTAAATATTATTATTCAAATCACATTGCCCGTTATAGCTATGAATTATTTGGGTGAAATACTCGTGAAAAATTGTAACACTTTTATGGATAAACCCCTATTTTGATAAAAAATATAACAGGTTTAAAAAGCATTTTAAATTGACATTTCCGTACAAGTTTTTGTTTTATAAGAGCTTTATAAACCTATTTTATTTGTTTTGATTATGGAGGGAAAACTACAAGAGGTTTATAAAACTTTTTAAAATGACGTGCCCATTGCAATTTCTTATAATAAGAGCTTAAGTCGCTGTTTATAAACAAATATTTTTGTTGTTGAAACTCGTAATTTTGCGAAGAGGGGGTAACGAGGTAAGCGCGAGCACCGAGTTTCTTGTGCTCGGCGATTTGCTTTGAGCTGTTTTTATTCTGTTTTCAAATTCTGGTTTTTGTGGTTGATTTTGAAATATTGGAAAAAGAATAAAATATGATAGAATTTTTTTAATCTTTATTTCAATTCTTAATCCAAAACAATTGGATACACTACATTTTTCGTTTTTTCATCTGGGATATGAATAAACAAACAATTTGGAATGCCTACTCTGGTACAGGCAACGCATAGCTGTCCGTGCGAAAAGCGCGGTTCCTCCAAATTCAATCCGCATACTCGAAGCGTTTGTCCTTGCGCCTTGTTGACTGACATAGCATATGACAGGCGCACTGGAAATTGCAAACGCTTGAATTCAAATGGCATGTCTGTTGGTATCAGTGGCATTCGCGGTATAAGCACAATTTCACCTTTGGCTTTGTCGGTCAATATTGTTGCTTCAATTAAATTCGTCATCAACTTTTTTTACATTCAGTCTTGTTCCATTACACAATTTTGGTGCATTTAAATTCCGTAATAAAATAACTGATGAGCCGACCTTCAAATTTAAACAATGCGGTGGCATACCAGACGGTTCCAATGAATTCAAAAATTCAACTGGATAATTCACTGCGTCATCTTGATTCATTGCGTTATCCACTGACTTGTATGTTGTCACCACAACTGACAATTTTTTCAGAATGTGATGATTGATTCCATTGACATGTACATTTTTTGGTGCCAGTATTGCGCGTTCTCTCAACCAATCGTGATTCATGTAATTTTGAACAATATTTGGAAACACTCGTTCAATTAATTCTTCTTTTGATTGGATAATTGTACAAAAATTGTTTGGCAATGTAATCAAACCATTTGTTTTGTCGATTGGATTTTTGCCATATCCGATCACTAACAATTGCTTCGAGAACTGCTCTGCAGACTGAGAACTGTGCAACTGAACACGCATGTAATGTAAATTTTTTCACGTATCGCCACAAAAGGGAAGACTTCAAACATGCATTGATCTCATCTGCCGGTGTTTATCGTGGAATAACGGGCAATGTTTGTCGAAAGTCACCTGACAATAAAATTAAAGCACCACCAAAAAGCTTTCGGTTTGCACGCAAGTCTTGCATCGTTCGATTTAATGCTTCCAATGATTTTTTGTTTGCCATTGTACACTCATCCCATAGAATGACCGCTGCTTGTTGCAAAACCTTTGCCATTGCTGAAATTTTGGATATGTTACAGGTTGGAGTTTCAACCACCTGTATATTCAATGGCAATTTTAAAGCTGAATGAGCTGTTCGTCCTCCATCCAATAAAGTTGCAGCAATTCAAGAAGAAGCGAGTGTCAAAGCAATTTTCGGTTGCGATCGAATAGTTGCTAAAATCAATGAAATCACAAATGTTTTTCCGGTGCCGCCAGGTGCATCCAAAAAATATAATCCACCAGTGTTTTCAGAAACAGCTTGCATTATTTTGTCATATATATCCTTTTGTTGATTGTTCAATTTGATGATGTTGGATTGAACAAATGTACGTAAATCGCTACAATCGAATAGTTGTTCACGCTGCAACTCTCGATCATATAAATCATGCATTGGACGATTTGGTGAAATCAAAGCAACTGCCCCAGTGCTTTATTGGCAATCGCAAGACACATATCTTCAATTATTATCATAGCTTCATTGTACATTTCCAATGTAATCAGCAAATCAGGATCAATTGTACTACGACGCACTCGAATTAAAATATCTTCAGTCATGTAATCTTTATATTTATTCCACAATTCAATTGGATTCAATGGCATGCATGTTGATATTATAATCGAAAATAGCACTCGTATTTGCTGTGGATGAGATGAAATCGATGCATCATGAAGTATTGCGTCCCAATGAGTGTCATCTTCTAACAAATGCAAGAGCTGACATGCTTCGCGATATGTCTAACAAAAATGGCCGCGAACTGTTCTTAAATCCGCAAATGATTTTGGTCCTCGAACGTTTACCAACAACATTGGCAAATAGAAACATTCAGCATTGTTCGGATGTACCGTATACATCCTGCCCAAGGCATCTGTTTGGAAAATACCTGGATGACCATCAACTGGGGTTCCTTGTTTACGCCGTTAAAATTTTTTCGATGATGCATTCCTGATGTAATATTGCGGTATTTGAACATATGTCAAATTTCTGGCAACTGTGTCGATTTCACACAATTGAAAAAAAGCAGTTAAAGTAGTTCCTGGAGGTTGTGCTGCTCTCTGCTGTATATTCTCAGTAGGAAATAAACTCGTTGACCATTCTCCAGATCAGGGATGCACCTTAACGTTAAGCTAATCGTTTATCAAAAAATTTCCACCGTTTCCGTTGAAACACTTCGAAATATTATCGAGAAAGAAATTATCAAGATAAATTGTATCTCGTTTTTAACCGAAACGAAAAGCTTTCGCGAACGTTAAAAACGTTAACAAAAACGTAATACTTTATGTGACATCGGTTCGTTGGTTAAGCATGCCTGCTCCAGATGAATTGCCAAATAGACAACAACAGGATGTCTTTCATCATTTCTATTTTCACCATCTACTCTGAAAACAGCCATATCACTTCCTTTATTCACATATTTACAAATGTATTTGATAGACTTTACTGAGTTACAGTAATCGGCTTTCGTGAACGATGTGGGCCTGAAAAACTTTTGACAGTATCGGTGAATATGGCACCACCCAACCATTGTCAACTTCGATGTCTTGATTGCGCACTCTTATTATCGCCGTTTTACCATTATTTTCAAATGATCGACGTCGATACAACGGATAGCCGTCATTGCTTGTTATGGTATCGGAAATTAATGCTCTCGGAGACCGCTTTGAACATTTCCCATCGATCATACATGGTGAATTCATATTTATTTCACCGCATGGACCGTGAATCATGTTTTTTGTTACCACTTCATATAATTCTGGATCGATGGTTTGATCGGCTGATATGACGCTATCAATCTCGTCCGGTGTTATTTTACGTACCAGCCATATCAATAAGTGTGCGTGTGGCAGACCTCTTTTCTGCCATTCAATCGAGTACATCCAACATTGTGACTTTACAAAAATGCTAAATTTCACAATTAAATCCATCAGTGCTTTCAATTTTTGCCGGAATTTTTTTATATCGTTCCACATCGGATTACACGTAAAAGTGATGAAAAGATCTGGTCGGCCGTATTTTCGAACATATGACATAGCATCCTGTGCATATTCATGCATGTGGCGTGGACTACCAATATAAGAAGCTGGTAATATCGTCAGACGTCCGAGATCATTCACATTTGCATCATTCGCTATTGGATCTTGCAAATGTATGTACTCTTCAGATCGCAATTGGGCTTGCATACATGTCTACAATGTATTGGTGAAAAAGTTTACCACATCTCAGAATGTAATTTTGTTCTTGTGCACGAATCACCAATCGATAAGAATAATAATTCATCGCACTAACTTTCTTTTGAACATCTCGACCTGTAAAAAATATGTTCATTCTATTTTAGATTTTAGTTTTTATTTAATATCTGATTAATATAATTAGTACATTATTTACCGGTTCTTGGATCTATCACTGGTATATTAATGTGATAACCATCATCACCTTTCCAATGTAGAATTGAATATTGTAATGCATCGTAACTGCGATGTACATAGCTCCGAAACACGCTGTAATTGTTCATTTCTATGGTGAAGTACAATATCGCGGGATTGAAACTGATCGCCAACAATTACAATTGCCACTTCATCAATCGTCGGTACATTAAATCTTATGGCATGCTTACTAAAAGGCGTTTTATCCGCTCTGATTATGATTTTGTGAGTATCAGATGGCATACGATCGCGAGCGGTTTTGAACAATTTCACCAATTCATTGTTCTGATGAAAAAATCTTTGGAGATCACAAATAATCGCTCGTTTTGTATGTGAGCCAATTGTGCAACGTTCATTCAATTCATGATTTTCATCCCCGATAAAATATATTTGCAAAAATTGATGGTTAGCGTTAGGAAATGGTAACAATGCACCCGCTCGATGATAAATCTGACCCTGAATCTGTAATATGTATGCAATGTAATTTGATGTTGGATCAAAATCCTTAAAAACACTGTAAAAACTATTACTTAGATCTACAGAACAATTAGATATTCCCCATGGAGTAATCACCTTAAATGTCGGCATAAAATTGTCTCTTATAATTTTTGTAGCACCAAAAGAAGTAATTTGAAATGATGAATTGTATTCTTGTATATGATTCATGAAATGCTTCGATATTGGTGATCCTCCAAAAATCAATGAGTGCAATGGATCATGTGCCATTCGCACAACACATGCCAGCCATTTCAACCAGAAACTTAGCTGCTTCACAATGTGGACATATCGCACTCATTAATCCAATATATCCATGCATACAGTAATCAATTTGTGGATCGTAATTAAAAGTAGCACGATACATATTTTCTAGAACAGGACGTCGTATTTGTCTTGGTCGTGCTGGATTTCTTTACCGCTGTGGTTCTACAGATATATTCCGTGCATATCGTTCACGTCGTATTTCGTTATGTTGTGACAGGTCATCAATAGTTTGCGCTCTTCTTTGAAGTAACATTCTGTTAGCTCTACACGTACGTCGACCGATATCTGGCTCGAGGCATTTTCTTCAAGAAAAAGGAAACAAATTCTCTAAAACTCCATGCTCAACGCAAGAAATTTAATTTAAGAAAAGTACATGTGTAAACAAAAAATGCGTGGTCGAAATACACCCACATGTAAATGTCCAAAAGACAAAACGAAACACAATAAAACACGTGCGCACGATTAGATACAGTTGAAATCACTAAATGTATTCTCTAAAATGAACGAAGAAAGAACATTTGAAAAAATAAATTTGAAGAGAAAAACATGATACATCATTGCCACAATTTTCTACTATGTTTTTGTTCAACGATACGACATACTTACAGAAGGAATTTCCAATGTATTATAAATATTGATATGAATTCAATTGAAAATGAAGAAATACTCAATTATACATAAATATTGAACACATGTGTTGATTCTCCATAGTTCATAAGAAAAAGACCTAATGTCAATATACACCGAAAGTACGATGTGACAGATATGTTGTGTTGTGGTGTATCTCTTTGCATTGTATCTGAAAAATCCCTATTGCTAAAATGGCAGCCATGTTCATTGTTCATAGTCTTGTCTAAGAAAACTCGATCAGATGCAGATGAATCAGTACAACACATCATAAATACAGTACTTCATTACTTTTTTTCATTTTTTTATTCTAAGGCATCAGAGTAAAAAAGTTAGTAAGTGTGTAGGAACAACAATTTTCGCGGCGCTAGCGAATATATTCGTTGAACTCGAGGGATCCATGAGCTAGGTTACCAAGTAGTTGTAGCGATAATGATTAGAAAACAGGTGGGCGAATGTTTCTAACGTTGACTTCATCCGTATTTCGAAGAAACATTGTATATGTAAATCTTATGGCTATCAGATTTGGTAGTCGTAAATTTGCAAGTTGAATGGCAGCAGTCAACGATTCTGTATATTCGTTGTCCTAATAAGTGATTTCTCGTCGTGAAAGTAGATTGAACACGTTGCGCCGAACCGTTGTTTGTTGGGACAGTTATGTAATGAAGAGATATTGTAAATTTTCAGTAAGGAAGCGACCATTTTAAAAGAACCAGTTGAAATTTGCGGAATGGCTGGTTTTGATTTCGGAAAATCTAAAATATTGACCGAAATAATGCACAAGCGCTTCGTCGTAAAAAATGCGATGAACTCGATACTCTTCAATTCTTGTTGCCAAAATCCCAGCAAAAATGAATTTGCCGATGCGAAATGTATGACATCTTCATCAGAATGCAGTCGCTCAGCAATTTCCAAGATTATTTCAACTGTATTCATGGTTGTTTCTGAAGAAGAGCAACGCCATTCTATTACAATGTTGTTTCTTTGACACAACAAAATCACACTTAATAAATTTCGTGGGACAATACTCACCAAATTGAAGCACAGCATATACCGCATTTACTTAATTCCAGTTCATTTATTTTTTTTTTCACAGTTTTTATGAAAAAAAAAAAAAAAAAGAAATTACTTTTTTTATACTCAGTTGAGCAGAGGTCACAGAGTATATTAACTTTGGATAACGGTTGGTTGTACAGGTATAAAGGAATCGAGATAGATATAGACTTCCATATATCAAAATCATAAGTATCGCAAAAAAATTTGATTGAGCCATGTCCGTCCGTCCGTCTGTCCGTTAACACGATAACTTGAGTAAATTTTGAGGTATTTTGATGAAATTTGGTACGCAAGTTCCTGGGCACTCATCTCAGATCGCTATTTAAAATGAACGATATCCGACTATAGCCACGCGCAATTTTTCGATATCGAAAATTTCGAAAAACCGAAAAAGTGCGATAATTCATTACCAAAGACGGATAAAGCGATGAACCTTGGTAGGTGAGTTGAACTTATGACGCAGAATAGGAAATTTGTAAAATTTTGGACAATGGGCGTGGCACCGCCCACTTTTAAAAGAAGGTAATTTAAAAGTTTTACAAGCTGTAATTTGGCAGTCGTTGAAGATATCATGACGAAATTTGGCAGGAACGTTACTCCTGTTACTGTATGTATGCTCAATAAAAATTAGCAAAATCGGAGAACAAATACGCCCACATTAAAAAAAAAATTTTTAAAGTAAAGTTTTAACAAAAAATGTTATATTTTTACAGTATATAAGTAAATTATGTCAACATTCGACTCCAGTAACGATGTGGTGCAACAAAATACAAAAATAAAAGAAAATTTCAAAATTGGCGTGGCTCCGCCCTTTTTCATTTAATTTGTCTAGGATACTTTTAATGCCATAAGAACAAAAATATACCAATCTTTGTGAAATTTGGTAGGGGCTTAGATTCTAGGACGATAACTCTTTTCTGTGAAAAAGGGCGAAATCGGTTGAAGCCACGTCCAGTTTTTATACACAGTCGACCGTCTGTCCTTCCGCTCGGGCGTTAACACGATAACTTGAGCAAAAATCGATATATCTTTACTAAACTCAGTTCACGTATTTATTTAAACTCAATTTGTATTGGTGTAAAAAATGGCCGAAATCCGACTATGACCGCGCCCACTTTTTCGATATCCAAAGTTACGAAAAATGAATAAATAATAATTCTATACCAAATACGAAAAAAGGGATGAAACATGGTAATTGGATTAGTTTATGACGCAAAATATAACTTTAGAAAAAAACTTTGCAAAATGGGTGTGACACCTACCATATTAAGTAGAAGAAAATGAAAAAGTTCTGCAGGGCGAAATCAAAAGCCCTTGGAATCTTGGCAGGAATACTGTTCGTGGTATTACATATATAAATAAATAAGAGGTACCCGACAGATGATGTTCTGGGTCACCCTGGTCCACATTTTGGTCAATATTTCGAAAACGCCTTCATATATAAAACTACGACCACTCCCTTTTAAAATACTCATTAACACCTTTCGTTTGATATCCATATTGTACAAACGCATTCCAGAGTCACCCCTGGTCCACCTTTATGGCGATATCCCTAAATGGCATCCACCCATAGAACTATGGCCTACTCCCTCTTAAAATTGATATAGAATGTCAAATTGTTGCTTAGAAAAAGTCGCCGTGTGTAAATATGTCGAAGTCGAAGCACAGGCACGGGACCATATATTTCGTTTGCCCAATATTAGTTGAGGCTATAGTGCTATGGCCATACGGCCTGCACTCAACCTCGCCGAGGCCTTGAGTCTTGTTGCAGTGGCTAACGCTACATTTTTGGCAATTAGATCTGCAGGCGTGATGTG
The DNA here is from genome assembly GCF_040869045.1 of Eurosta solidaginis. Classification (NCBI taxonomy): domain Eukaryota; kingdom Metazoa; phylum Arthropoda; class Insecta; order Diptera; family Tephritidae; genus Eurosta; species Eurosta solidaginis. The sequence goes on from NC_090323.1 coordinate 45,054,475, forward strand.
TAGAATGGCAAGCAATGCTACTGTCGGAGTAGCTTTTAGGGCTCGCATTATGCTAATCATTGATTTTCGTATTCGTACCTTTTTGTCCACCAAACAAGTACTCGATAGTAAAGTATGGGTTTGGCAATTGCCGTAAGAGAGTTTGGGTGATAGGCCCCGCGTGCATCCTAGCATCCTATTTAGGATGACTCCTAGATATTTTGGGGCTCTATTGTTCTTGTAGGGTTACACCTCCAAGCTCAGGCTTGGTCCAATTAGGGACCTTATACCCTCTAGTAAATAATACTAGATGGATTTATTCCGTGTTAGTGGTTAACTCGGCGCCAGGTGCCCAGACCTGTACATCCCGAAGTGCCTGATCCATCAGAGAGTTGATTGCTGTTAGGCATCTGCCGCTTATTATGACTGAAACGTCATCTGATATGCAGTTTGACTGGTGCTCCGTCGAACCGCCTAAGCAATTGGTTGATAACTAGCGTTACCAATACTGTGGACGCCCCTAAAACCCCACCTTGCGGCGTTCCTCTGTTTACAGGTTTAGTTGCCTAGACCCCATTGCAAAGTGATCACTCTGCAGCTTAACATCGAGCCGATCAATTTTGTAAAGTCGGGATGAACTTTAATTGAGTTGAGACTGTCCGCGTTTGCTCGTTTCGAGATATTGTTGAAAGCTCCAGAAAAACACCTAGAGCATATTCTTGGTGTTCCAGGGCTTTCTCTATATTTATGACCCTATGCAATTCAGTATCGATTTGCTTGCCTTTGGTGTAGGTATGTTGTGCTGAAAATACTAATTCCTCATTCATATTTGATGTCCGCACAGACATTTTTCTATGAAACCCTCTTAGACCTATTGATTTCATGTTTAAAGATATATAACAGATCTCTATATTCGTACCAGTACTCCTTGTTTTCCGCAACTTCTGCCAACTTAAGAAAGTAACAACTTTATTTATCACATTTTCAATGAATATAACCAATACTTTTTATTGAATCGCAATCAACAACATTTCTTTCTGATATTACCATAAAAATATCGTCATTTCGACTGTTGAGTGGAATTCCACGCTATCTCAGCCACCATTTCGAAAACGCGCTACCTCTGCATAAATTTAAAATGTTTTGACGTGAGCTGGGGCATTTATATAAACAATTCTGTAATGGGGATTTCAGCCTAGATAGGGCGATGTTCCACTCAGCAGTCATATATGTGTGTAATACTCCGATATTGCTAAAACAATATGTGCACAATACGTTTTTCATTCATGAAGTATTTCGATTGTAGCAGTTTAAGTTTTACAATAAAAAATTGTAATTTAGGTAACAGAAATATATCAGCACTCTGGTGTTTGCGAGTGCACCCTCTCTGTACTATTTACTTAGAAGTATTACATACTTTTATGACAGCATTTAATTTATATCTACACTTATGAACATCCCATTATCCTTTTTGTATAATCATAAGCAAGACTTCGTTTAGATAAATCTATATACAACTTTGACGAAAGAGAGAAATAAGATCCTGCCACAGCACAAAGAGCTTCGCTTACAACGCCCGGTGCTCCAGAATCTACTTCACATGTTGAACGAAATCCAGAAATCGTTTTTTCTAAAATTCCCCTTTCCTCACGGAAACGACGAACACAACAACAAATTTCTCCTATAGTTCGAGAGTAGAACGGATATTATAACTAAATTCGTGTCGTGAATACGATCCGCTAACTTGAATTTGCTTGCCCGGTTTTAATGTACTTTTGCAAAGTTCTATTGTTCCTACTAGATCTCGGTCAAATTCGGGACTCACTTGAAGTATACCTAGATCTTGCCCCGTTTCAGATATACTGTTTATACCAGCTTTAACTGTGATGTTTTTCCGTTTACCTATCCGCAGGCTTTTTAAAGCCGTCACCACGTGTTTCAAAGTGACCACTGATCCAACGCAAATATATATATCGTGATCATATATTCCCACCACAAATGATTTATCCTCTGTATTCACAGAGCTGCTAGAACTACCACCTCCAGCGCGAAATTCCGCATTCGTGTAGGTGAAAGGGAAGCTAAGCGCGACCAACAGGATATAACTTCGTAAACTCATTTTAAATTATAACTTTTTGAGATGCTTGTTAAATATTGAGTAAATCCAGATAAGTTTTGTGAGGTGGGTTTTGTCGAAGGCTGAGGTAAGCTCAGCCGCTCCAGGGTCAGGCGAAGGTCCCACTAACCTCTACCAACTAATAACACATTTAGTTGTTGTTTTGTTCCGAACACACACGCACACACGATGCAGCTTTTGCCTTTCGATGCCGGTAGCCCAGAGAGAGAGGGAGAGAGAGAGAGATAGAGAGAGAGATGCCACGAATGATAGCGCAGTAGCGGCGGAAAGATGACAGTACAGGTCGCGGTTCTCAGGGAACGGTGGTGATAATCCTCAAGTATCTTACTCCAGAGAGAGCTTATGGATTGGTTCAGGCGGGTTGCGGTGGTACTCCTATGGCTAACGATAGGTGGCGGCGGGCAGTAAGGGCGCAATTTGACCTTGGTGAAGTATATCTATGTTAGTAATACCCAACGTACAAATATATGTGTATAAGTTCAGCAAGTCATATTGCTTATTCCAAATAAAACACAAACTTTATTTTATATTAGATAATCACTTTTATTTAATAAATTAAATTGGTTGCTTTGCAACCTTACTTTACTTCCAAAGAAGAACTGCCATTGAAGGGCGATGATACCGCCTTAAATAACCTTGTGATCAGCGTTATTCACCTGTTTATGTTGTTGTGCAGAAAAAGGTCGTTATGATGCTATTGCTAGCAACCTAGCAACAGAATTGTATTGCTTCGGACGTGCATCAGTCATATCAAGGCATAACCTGTTGTACCGCTGGCCTACCTACCAAGCTCGTCAACCAAACGTTGCTTGTTATGCAGTGGGTGGTAAAGCGGGCAATGCTTATGTGCTGTATGCCCATCATGTTGTTATGCAGAATAGGTCGCTTCGGTGTTATTGCTAGCGACCTAGCAACAGAGTTGTGCTGATCAGACGCACATTACTTCATATCGCGACGTAGGCTGCTGGCCTACCTGACAAGCTTGTCAACCAAGCTTTGCTTGCTATGCAGTGGGTGGTAAAGCAGGCAATGCTTATGTGCTGCATTCCCAGCCTGCTGTTGCTAAGATAAGTGCAAGCGGCGATCACCCTTTGTTGTGATAATAAACGAGCTCACGCATATGATGTTGCTATGCTGATTATAATATCATATCTGGTTTGTTAGGCAAAGGCAGGTAGCGAGTTGTGGGTTGCTGTTGGGCTGCGTACCCAACTCGTGCAATTGTTGTTGCTATGCTGTGATGTCAGGCATTTAGGCAAGTTATGTTTCTAATGTAGTTGGATTGTTGGTAAGCTGCATCAACTGACTATTGACGCTTTAGTTTTCTGTTGCCCTGGTATTGCCTATTTCTGCAGCAGGTTATATGCAAGGAAATGCCTTTGTTATGTAGGTGGTGGTATCATACTTTAACTTATACATGGGTACTGGGTAGATTCAGTACTCCTCTCAGGGAGCCTCGGACAAGAGTCCTAGCGACCATGAGCTGTGTAGTGAAGTCCACCGTTGCATTCGGCTAGGCACCCCAATCAGGAGGCGGGGGAGGGAGATGCTCCTCGGTCACCCTGAGTGAACTGTCCGCGCCTCATGCCATCCCTATTTGTGGCTGGGTAGACTCAGTACTCCTCACAGAGAGCCTCGGACAAGAGTCCTAGAGACCATGAGTGGCGTAGCAAAGTCCACCGTTGCATATGGCTCGGCACTTCAACCAGGGAGCGGGGGAGCGAGATGATCCTCGGCAACCCTGGGTGAACTGTCCGGGACAAATGCCACCCGTATTGATATTTATTGGGCCTGGCATGTCCCTCAAGTGCAGCCTAGGACTGGTCCTGGACGCGCCTTGGGGGAACTACCCGTGCCCATCCGTCCTTCAAGGCAGAAGGGGAGCGTATCCCCTCCTACCCCGTGGGACGTTGTGCAAAAGGTTGGTTTCCCATAGGTGGGTGGGGTGGAGATCCGTGAGCCCGATGGGTTCGCTGAGAGTCTGCCCCGTTCACCGTAGGACCCTTTGATACCTACCATTGTAAGTTTGCTTTGGCCTTACTTACCTAGGTTAAGTATGCAGTAGGTGATGGCGTTTGCCATTATATACTTCGCAGCGTATAAAATTGTTAAGAATTCAGCTCATCAATAACTCCTCGTTATGATAGCGAATGAAAAATGCACGTCAAATAATCAGTACCACGTGTGCTGAGTATCTTTGGTTGTTCACTGTTGGTACTTGGCACACCATGTGCAGGTGGTTGTTCGCTGTGCAAGGCGATCGTAGGGTATGTATATTTAATTGGCATATTATGTGCGGATGGTTGTTCGCTGTGCAAGGCGAACGTAGGGTATGTATATATTTAGTGTTAGGGTATGTACATATATATTTAATGTTAGGGCTGTGAGTAGGTTATTGTGACGTAGCATTTTGCTACGTTACAGTTTTGTAGGCGCTATTTATGCATTGGTGGATTGTGTGAATAAAAAATTTCTGAGGGGTCCGGGATTTAGAGGTACTATGACATTTTTTTTAATTTAGGAGAGTCTTAATTGTTCCATGTGCACTTTTAAGCCGAATTTCAAAAGCAACGAAAATCTGCATTTCGTTTTAATATTATAGTGAAGTGTGAAAAATAAAAATCTATATCTTAATATATAAAAAACACGTGTCACAACATTTTCGGCCGCTATGGACTCTTAAACTACTGAACCGATTTTGAATTTATTTTGCACCCCATGTATAGTTTAATCTAACTTGAGACATAGGATATGTTATATATCAGTTTATAGTCGCAATATTATTTTATTGCAAATTTTTTTATTTGTTTATACGTAATAATAAAATGTTACGTATACGCAGTGGTGCATCTCTTTTCAGTTGGTATGGATATGTTTGTGCTTTTTTATACTCAGTTGAGCAGAGCTCACAGAGTATATTAAGTTTGATTGGATAACGGTTGGTTGTACATATATAAAGGAATCGAGATAGATATAGACTTCGATATATCAAAATAATCAGGATCGAAAAAAAATTTGATTGAGCCATGTCCGTCCGTCCGTCCGTCCGTTAACACGATAACTTGAGTAAATTTTGAGGTATCTTGATGAAATTTGGTATGTAGGTTCCTGAGCACTCATCTCAGATCGCGATTTAAAATGAACGATATCGGACTATAACCACGCCCACTTTTTCGATATCGAAAATTTCGAAAAACCGAAAAAATGCGATAATTCATTGCCAAAGGTGGTTAAAGCGATGAAACTTGGTAGATAGGTTGACGTTATGACGCAGAATAGAAAATTAGTAAGATTTTGGACAATGGGCGTGGCACCGCCCACTTTTACAAGAAGGTAATTTAAAAGTTTTGCAAGCTGTAATTTGGCAGTCGTTGAAGATATCATGATGAAATTTGGCAGAAACGTTACTACTATTACTATATATCTGCTAAATAAAAACTAGCAAAATTGGATGAAGAACACGCCCACTTTTTAAAAAAAAATTTTTTTAAATTCAAATTTTAACAAAAAATTTAATATCTTTACTGTATATAAGTAAATTAAGTCAAAATTCAACTCCAGTAATGATATGATGCAACAAAATACAAAAATAAAAGAAAATTTCAAAATGGGCGTGGCTCCGCCCATTTTCATTTAGTTTGTCTAGAATACTTTTAATGCTATAAGTCGAACAAAAATTTACCAATCCTTCTCAAATTTGATAGAAGCATAGATTCTGTGACGGTAACTGTTCTCTGTGAAAATGGGCGAAATCGGTGGAAGCCACGCCCAGTTTTTATACACAGTCCACCGTCTGTCCTTCCGCTCGGCCGTTAACACAATAACTTGAGCAAAAACCGATATATCTTTACTAAACTTAGCCCACATACTTATCTGAACTCACTTTGTATTGGTGTAAAAAATGGCCGAAATCCGACTATGACCACGCCCACTTTTTCGATATCGAAAATTACGAAAAATGAAAAAATGCCATAATTCTATACCAACTACGAAAAAAGGGATGAAACATGGTAACTGGATTGGTTTATTGACGCAAAATATAACTTTGGAAAAAACTTTGTAAAATGGGTGTGACACCTACCATATTAAGTAGAAGAAAATGAAAAAGTTCTACAAGGCGAAATCAACAGCCCTTGGAATCTTGGCAGGAATACTGTTAGTGGTATTGCATTTATAAATAAATTAGCAGTACCCGACAGATGATTTTCTGGATCACCTGGTCCACATTTTGGTCGATATCGCGAGAACGCCTTCACATATACATCTAAGGGCAAGTCGCTTTTAAAACCCTCACTAATACTTTTAATTTGATATCCATATCATACAAATACATTCTAGAGTCACTCTGGCCCACCCTAATGGCGATATCTCGAAAAGGCGTCCACCTATAGACCTAATGCCCACTCCCTCTTAAAATGCTCAGTAACACCTTTCGTTTGATACCCATATCGTACAATCATTCTAGAGTCACCCCTGGCCCACCCTAAAGGCGATATCTCGAAAAGGCGTCCACCTATAGACCTAATGCTCACTCCCTCTTAAAATGCTCAGTAACACCTTTCGTTTGATACCCATATCGTACAAACATTCTAGAGTCACCCCTGGCCCACCCTAATGGCGATATCTCGAAAAGGCGTCCACCTATAGACCTAATGCCCACTCCCTCTTAAAATGCTCAGTAACACCTTTCGTTTGATACCCATATCGTACAAACATTCTAGAGTCACCCTTGGTCCACCTTTATGGCGATATCTCGAAAAGTCGTCCACCTATAGAACTAAGGATTACTCCCTTTTAAAATACTCATTACCACCTTTCATTTGATACCCATATCGTACAAACACATTCTAGAGTCACCCTAGCCCACCCTAATGGCGATATCTCGAAAAGGCTTCCACCTATAGACCTAATGCCCACTCCCTCTTAAAATGTTCAGTAACACCTTTCGTTTGATACCCATATCGTACAAACATTCTAGAGTCACCCCTGGCCCACCCTAATGGCGATATCGCGAAAAGGCGTCCACCTATAGACCTAATATCCACTCCCTCTTAAAATGCTCAGTAACACCTTTCGTTTGATACCCATATCGTACAAACATTCTAGAGTCACACCTGGCCCACCCTAATGGCGATATCGCGAAAAGGCGTCCACCTATAGACCTAATGCCCACTCCCTCTTAAAATGCTCAGTAACACCTTTCGTTTGATACCCATATCGTACAATCATTCTAGAGTCACCCCTGGCCCACCCTAAAGGCGATATCTCGAAAAGGCGTCCACCTATAGACCTAATGCTCACTCCCTCTTAAAATGCTCAGTAACACCTTTCGTTTGATACCCATATCGTACAAACATTCTAGAGTCACCCCTGGCCCACCCTAATGGCGATATCTCGAAAAGGCGTCCACCTATAGACCTAATGCCCACTCCCTCTTAAAATGCTCAGTAACACCTTTCGTTTGATACCCATATCGTACAAACACATTCTAGAGTCACCCCTGGCCCACCCTAATGACGATATCTCGAAAAGGCGTCCACCTATAGACCTCATGCCCACTCCCTCTTAAAATGCTCAGTAACACCTTTCGTTCGATACCCATATCGTACAAACATTCTAGAGTCACCCTTGGTCCACCTTTATGGCGATATCTCGAAAAGGCGTCCACCTATAGAACTAAGGATTACCCCCTTTTAAAATACTCATTACCATCTTTCATTTGATACCCATATCATACAAACACATTCTAGAGTCACCCCTGGCCCACCCTAATGGCGACATTTCGAAAAGGTATCCACCTATAGACCTAATGCCCACTCGCTCTTAAAATGCTCAGTAACACCTTTCATTTGATTCCCATATCGTACAACTAGAGACACCCCTGTTCCACCTTTATGGCGATATCTCGAAACGGCGTCCACCTATGGAACTAAGGATCACTCCTTTTCAAAATACTCATTAACAGCTTTCATTTGATACCCATATCGTACAAACATATTCTAGAGTCACCCCTGGTCCACCGTTATGGCGATTTCTCGAAAAGGCGTGCACCTATAGAACTAAAGCCCATTCCCTTTTAAAATACTCATTATCACCTTTCATTTGATACCCATATCGTAACACATTCTAGAGTCAGCCCTGGTCCACCTTTATGGCGATATCCCTAAATGGCGTCCATCCATAGAACTATGGCCTACTCTCTCTTAAAATACTCTTTAATACCTTCCATTTGATACACATGTCATACAACCACATTCCAGGGTTACCCTAGGTTCATTTTCCTACATGGTGATTTTCCTTATTTTGTCTCCATAGCTCTCAACTGAGTATGTAATGTTCGGTTACACCGGAACTTAGCCTTCCTTACTTGTTTTTATTAGGGGGACTCATGAAAGCAAATAAACTTATAAGGTGTAAAATTATATCCATTTACACACGCTGTTATATGAACGCACCTAGTAATACTCTTGATAAACTTGATTGTTTATCAGCTGTATTATTGCCAAACAAATTTTTTTTGATTGTTATACAAATTAAAAAATGCCAAGATTAACTGAAAAAAAACTAAAACGCCTTTACTTGCTGATGTGGGAGATTTCTGATGAAAATGCCTGCTGTAATGTCTGCAAGGTTGCATTCCTTTGAGTTTACCGCGTTTACACAATGAAATGTACGCGTAAATTTATACAAATTGTGTAAATGATTTTTCATACAAAATTTGACAGTCGTTTACGCACTAGATAAATTTATACGTTTACATGAGTCCCCCTATTATGTTATTTGACTTTACATACATATAATATATATATAGCACATCACCAGGGCCGGCGAGAGGGCGGCCCGGGGTTTCTGAGGGGGCCCGCGATTTGAGGTACTAAGACATTTTTTTAATTCAGGAGAGTCTTTAGTTGTTCTATGTGCAATTTTTAAGCCAAATTTCAAAAGCAATGAATATCTGCATTTCGTTTTAATATTATAGTGAAGTGTAAAAATAAAAATCCATATATATTAAACTGACTCGGAGTGGGACTGGGACTGGGACTGGAATAAAATACGTACCACCCTCTGGGAATGGCAATAAGGGATGAAGAAGAATGAGAAGGAATGGAGAGAAGAGAAGAGAGAGAAGGAGATTGAGAAAGAGATAGAATGAGATGAAGATGGAGATAGATGAAACGAAAAAGACGGAGGTAGGAGCGAATAAAAGGATTAGGAAAAAGTGGAGAGGGGTGGGAGGGCAGAGTCAGACGGAAAAAGCTTATTGAAATGTATGCAGATAAGCCAAATTTAGGGCAGGACAACGTCTGCCGGGTCTTCTAGTATTATATATTAAATTTTTTATACCTCATTCATTGGCAATTTACTACAGCAAAAAAAATTTATAGCTGCGTCCGGTTCCGAGAAAAGTGATTGTCTTCTTGCTTAAGACTCAAGCCAGCTATAATTGCCAATGATTGTAATATTAACTATTCACGTCGTTCGGAAGCTGCACGTCGGGTTTTCACGAAGTGTCTGCTAGCTTAAGTCTGAAGCCAGCAGACATTCACTCTTCTCGGAACCGGACGCAGCTATAATTTTTTTGTGGTAGTAATTTGCCAATAAATGTAATATTAACAATTCAAGTCGTTCGGAAGCTGTACGTCGGGTTTTCGCGAAGTGTCTGCTGGCTTGAGACTTAAGCTAGCAGACACTCACTTTTCTCGGAATCGGAAGTTATAATTTTTTTTTTGCTGTAATAAATTGCCAATAAATGTAATATTAACTATTCAAGGCGTTCGGAAGCTGTGCGTCGGGTTTTCACGAAGTGCCTACTGGATTGTGACTTAAGCTAGCAGACACTCACATTTTTTCGGAACCGGACGCAGTTATAATTTTTTTTCGCGGTAATAAATTGCCAATAAATATAATATTGTAACGAATTTAGGGCAATTCCTCTATTTTCAACCTTCTACTAACGTTCGAATCACTAAACTGTTGAATAAATAACTCCACTATTCAATAATGCAAAATGGCCTTCACAATAACACTTATAGTTCGCAACTGATAGCTTGCTTAAATCAAACTGATTTTCTGATTGCTCAGCTGGCACTCTTTCATACCCTGTGCAGTGTCGCTCGCATACTTCTAGGCGTCTCTATTTCTAGAATCTACTACTTATTTATCAGCTATAAACTTATCAGCTATAGCTACAGATGCAAGCCTATAGCCTCTCATATGCGCGTGTATATGTGACTGATACTTGCACAAATTATTGTCTACTTTTGAGCGCATCTCAGATAAGATATATGCATGTGTTTGTGCGTTTTCTCTCCGCTGCTTGTATGGCCATAAGTATAGATAAAATGAGTGATTTATTGATGTGCATACAATTCACTGCTTAGTGTTGGCTTAGAGATGATAGTATCCCTTAGTGTTGCTAATATTCATCAAAATATTAACTATTCAAGCCTGGTATGCGCGTTCGTGTAGCGTTGTAACTTTTCGTTGGGAATGTGGCTCCTTGGATGCTAAAGCTACCGAATGGGAGTCATTCCGCCAAGCGGAATTACGTTCCGGCCTTCCACAAGATTTTATGCTTCTCAGCTGAACTGTTAACCTCCACACTAGTGCGCCAGCGTTCCAGCTGAGCCGATGCAGATGCTGGCAACCAAAGCTGGAGATGGATGTGGTATTTTTTGTTTGTCACCGGATCAGAAAAATAAAGCTGACCCAGTGGATAGTGCCGTCAGTTTCTGTTGGTGGATGGCAATCTGGAGATCGTATATGTTTTTTTTTTGCCACTGGGCACTCTGTAGGCTATTAGGCCTGGGCTTAGCAAGGAAGCTGGTGAAGAATGCCAATCGCTTGGTACTACGCAATACGGTTTTGATACAGGTCTTCCAAAAAGAGGACTCGGGGATTTTTCCGCTGGTGATCTGCTACTAACTATTTCAACACTTCGGTGACTCGCTTGTACACAGGGGGTAGAGATGTCCAAAAAAGAGCTAACTGTAGGCGCGTGGGTCCTTTTATTCCCTTCAGAGGCCGGAAGTTAAGCTTTCCATTGTAACAGATGCCATCTATCGCGATGTGGAAGATGTTATAAATTGTTTAGCTTTTTGTATACTAACTTTTCATTATGGACACAAGACAACAGCGCCATCAACGGGTCGAACTTTGATTCTGTTATCGCATGTGATAATTTTTTTTTTTTAAAGACAAGTAATACCAGTACGCTGGGTCATTCGCAGGTTTATTCGCCGGGGACCATTACAAGTGCCTAATGGAATCAAAAATCTAGACGGTCTTGTAAGTGTTATTTATACATTAGTGGATTAAACAAAAATAATAATAAATGTAAGGCGCGATAAGCTCCGAAGAGATCTAAGGCCGAGCTTCTCTTCCAATTTGCGTCGTGCTCCTCTTGATTTTCCCTACAAATTGGCCGGACGGGACCTACATGTTTTATGCCGACTCCATTAGTAGATTGTGTGAATAAAAAATAATTAGAAACTCCTAGATTTCAGGAAATGAGCACAAACAAAATATTTGGCTGTTTTCAAAATAAAATTTTCATGTGATTCGTTTATATTTGCACAGCTTAATTGTGCTATTGCATTGAGAAACGCTATGTGATATAATGTTTGTATTTTATTGAATAAACAAAGAAAAGTACAAAAGGTACACTAATTAGTTTTATCTGTTTGTATTTTTAATGAATAAACACTAATTAGTTTTATCTGTTTGTATTTTTAATGAATAAACACTAATTGGTTTTATCTGTTTGTATTTTTAATGAAGTAGTAGTAGTAGTAGTAATTTGTTTTATTAAACAGAATCTTTTTTTTTGTAAGTTGATTACAATATAAAATTTTTTATAACTAAAATTTGGCGAGGTGCCGTCAGTTTATAAGTACTTGTAGTAAGTTTTTCTGTACATTATATAATAAAATGTTTCTTAAATATAAGTTTCAGAATTCCTCTTCTAAAATTTGCTTCCTTTATTTTAACGCTGATTTAACGTACTGATTCAGTGTGATCCAGTTTTTACCATTTAGGTATTCATTAATCCCTTGGTGTGTTAATACACTTTTTTAAAAAATAATATTCTATATTCCATAAGTACGGGACAACTACCCAGAAAGTGTAAAACGTTTACTTTGTTTCCTGATTGGCAAATTGGACAGCGATTATCTGGATGCTCAAAATGAGGTTCATAATTTAGTCTCAGTAGTTCTCCTCTTACGCGAAACAAATTGCTGATCGCATATATTGTAAATTCATCTCTAAAACAAGTAAGGAAGGCTAAGTTCGGGTGTAACCGAACATTATATACTCAGTTGAGAGCTGTGGAGACAAAGTAAGGGAAATCACCATGTTGTAAAAGGAACCTAGGGTAACCCTGGAATGTGTTTGTATGACATGTGTATCAAATGGAAGGTATTAAAGAGTATTTTAAGAGGAAGTGGGCCATAGATCTATAGATGGACGCCATTTAGGGATATCGCCATAAAGGTGGACCAGGCCTGACTCGAGAATTTGTTTGTACGATATGGGTATCAAATGAAATGTGTTAATGATAATTTTAAAAGGGAGTGGGCCTAAGTTCTATAGGTGGACGCCTTTTCGGAATATCGTTATAAAAGTGGACCTGGGTTGACTCTAGAATGCGTTTGTACAATATGGGTGTCAAACGAAAAGCGTAATAAGTGTTTTAAAAGGGAGTGGGCCTTTGTTCTATGGGTGGACGCCTTTTCGGGATATCGCCATAAACGTGGACCAGGGGTGACTCTAGAATGCGTTTGTACAATATGGGTATCAAATGAAAGGTGCTAATGAGTATTTTAAAAGGGTGTGGGCCTTACTTCTCTAGGTGGACGCCGTTTCGAGATATCGCCATAAAGGTGGACCAGGGGTGACTCTAGAATTTGTTTGTACGATATGGATATCAAATGAAAGGTGTTCATGAGTATTTTAAAAGGGCGTGGGTCTTAGTTCTATAGGTGGACGCCTTTTCGAGATATCTCCATAAAGATAGACCAGGGGTGACTCTAGAATTTGTTTGTACGATATGGGTATCAAATGAAAGGTGTTAATGAGTATTTTAAAAGGCAGTGGGCCTTAGTTCTATAGGTGGATGCCTTTTCGAGATATCGCCATAAGGGTGGGCCAGGGGTTACTCTAGAACTTTTGTGTACGATATGGATATCAAATGAAAGGTGTTAATGAGTATTTTAAAAGGGTATGGGCCTTAGTTCTATAGGTGGACGCCTTTTCGAGATATCGCCATAAAGGTGGACCAGGGGTGACTCTACAATTTGTTTGTACGATATGTGTATCAAATGAAAGGTGTTAGTGAGTATTTTAAAAGGGCGTGGGCCTTAGTTCTATAGGTGGATGCCTTTTCGAGATAGCGACATAAAGGTGGACCAGGGGTGACTTTAGAATTTGTTTATACGATATGGGTATCAAATGAAAGGTGTTAATGAATATTTTAAAAGGGAGTGGGCCTTAGTTCTATAGGTGGATGCCTTTTCGAGATATCGATATAAAGGTGGACCAGGGGTGACTCTAGAATTTGTTTGTACGATATGGGTATCAAATGAAAGGTGTTAATGAGTATTTTAAAAAGGAGTGGGCCTTAGTTCTATATGTGAACGCCTTTTCGAGATATCGCCATAAACGTGGACCAGGGGTGACTCTAGAATGTGTTTGTACGATATGGGTATCAAATTAAAGGTATTAATGAGGGTTTTAAAAGGGAGTGGCCCTTAGTTGTATATGTGAAGGCGTTTTCGAGATATCTACCAAAATGTGGACCAGGGTGATCCAGAACATCATCTGTCGGGTACCGCTAGTTTATTTATATATGTAATACCACGTACAGTATTCCTTCCAAGATTCCAAGGGCTTTTGATTTCGCCCTGCAGAACTTTTTCATTTTCTTCTACTTAATATGGTAGGTGTCACACCCATTTTTCCAAGTTTTTTTCTAAAGTTATATTTTGCGTCAATAGACCAATACAATTACCATGTTTCATCCATTTTTTCGTATTTGGTATATAATTATGGCATTTTTTTCATTTTTCGTAATTTTCGATATCGAAAAAGTGGACGTGGTCATAGTCGGCAATTTTTTATACCAATACAAAGTGAGTTCAGATAAGTACGTGAACTGAGTTTAGTAAAGATATATCGATTTTTGCTCAAGTTATCGTGTTAACGGCCGAGCGGAAGGACAGACGGTCGACTGTGTATAAAAACTGGGCGTGGCTTCAACCGATTTCGCCCTTTTTCACAGAAAAATTACAAGCATCCTAGACAAATTAAATGAAAAAGAGCGGAGCCACGCCCATTTTGAAATTTTCTTTAATTTTTGTATTTTGTTGCACCATATCATTACTGGAGTTGAATGTTGGCATAATTTACTTATATGCTGTAAAGATATTAACTTTTCTTTTAAAATTTGAATTAAAAAAAAATTTTTTTTAAAAAGTGGGCGTGGTCGTTCTCCGATTTTGCTAATTTTTATTGAGCAGTCATAAAGTAATAAGAGTAACGTTCCTGCCAAATTTCATCATGATATCTTCAACGACTGCCAAATTACAGCTTGCAAAACTTCTAAATTACCTTCATTTAAAAGTGGGCGGTGCCACGCCCATTGTCCAAAATTTTGCTAGTTTTCTATTCTGCGTCATAAGCCCAACTCACCTACCAAGTTTCATCGCTTAATGCGTATTTGGTAATGAATTATCGCACTTTTTCGATTTTTCGAAATATTCGATATCGAAAAAGTGGGCGTGGTTATTGTCCGATATCGTTCATTTTAAATAGCGATTTGAGATGAGTGCCCAGGAACCTACGTACCAAATTTCATCAAGATACCTCAAAATTTACTCAAGTTATCGTGTTAACGGACAGACGGACGGACGGACGGACGGACATGGTCAAATCGAATTTTTTTTCGATACTGATGATTTTGATATATGGAAGTCTATATCTATCTCGATTCCTTTATACCTGTACAACCAACTGTTATGCAATCACAGTTAATATACTCTGTGAGCTCTGCTCAACTGAGTATAATAATTGAGTTCACAAAGATTATGTTCGAGGACGGGGTAAGTTCGTCTTACTTGGCTAGCTTGAGCTTTTAACAGAAAATGTTCCCTTTTCACTGCATCTATTTTAGCTAGTATATTGCGGTGCCAAAGTCTTCACAAAGTGTTATCATTTATTAGAATTGGTTCACCGTGCTCATTGGCAAGCGCGTCCCACTTTTGGAAACATTAAGACCTAGTTTCTAGCAAGTGCATTGCGATTACCTTTGGAAGACGGTTATTACTCATTTCCATAACCCTGCAAATGTAATTGAAATGTGTTTTCAAGAAGTCAATATACAATTCTGGGAGTCCGGTTTCCAGATGAATCATATAATTCGGGGTGTTACGCGGTAATCTGAACAGCCTCTTAATAAAGTACCTCAGCAACTTTTCTACTTCTTCTTAATATTCAATTCCCCACACTTCTGATGCATAGCCCAATACTGTTCGTACAGCTGCTTCAAATAGTTTGTACTTATGACTATGAGGAATGTATTTTTTAGACAAAAAAGATCTCCAGGTGCTGTTTATAGCGTATTTTGCTGGTTTAAGCTTACTTGACAAAACTTTATTGTACGATGCATTGTACGTTACAAATACACCTAGATACTTGTATTCCTTAACCTTCTCCAACTCTTGTACACACAAATGCCACTTTTCATCGCTACAGTATCTACCTTTTGAGCCCCTGAATATGAGTACTTTTGTCTTATTCGTATTTATTGTAAGCCCCCAGTCACTACATTGCTCCTCTAGTTTGTTGATCATTTTCTGTAATTGCTTTGGGGTTTCTGCTAAAATAACTACATCATCGGCATACATAAGTATCTTTATATAGATGCCCCCAAACGTAATACCCTTTGGCAAGTGATTCACCAAATCGTCCAGGAAAAGAGCAAACAGTAATGGGCTAAGTAGGGAACCTTGTTTAATACCCGTTTCTGTTGGAAGCCATTCTGAGGCAGTGCTACCATCCCACACCCCTGCAACGTTAGTTTTGTAGATACTGTTTATTATTTCTAGCCTTTTCGTTAAAAGACCTAAATTACTTAATTTGAAGAAATTTCGTATTATAGAGTCAAAAGCGGCATTAAAGTCCACGAAAAAAGCATACAGCTTTCTCTTCTTTGAAATGTAATACTGAGATAAGCTAGATAAACTAAAAATATGGTCGATTGTAGAGTATCCCTTCCTAAATCCCGCCTGGAACTCACTTAAAAGCGAATTCCTCTCTACCCACGCCGTTAACCTTTGATACAAAATGGAGGTAAATATTTTTGCAATGGCATTCTGAAAGGAAATTCCTCTGTAATTATGAGGGTCATTTATGTCTCCTTTTTTAAAAAGTGGGAATATAATAGCCTTCTGAAACAGCGAAGAGACCGTACCAGAGTTGTAAGCTGTTCTATAAAGCTGGGGGGGCATGTTTAAAAAATTCCGCGTGAATGCCGTCAGGCCCTGGTGCCTTATTATCTTTAGTTCTTTTAAGTGCGGTCTTCACTTCAACCGCCGTAATTTCGCAATCCAATTCCCGTATAGTCACGAAGGGCAGTACAAAACTTTGGGTAGATACACTACTGTTTTGGTTTAGCAGAGAGGAAAAATGCGCTCCCAAACGTTTTTCGTCTAACTGTGCACTCTTCGCGAACCCCGAACCATTTTGCTTCTTCACAAACCCCCAGTTCTCTTTACTGTCTTTAACATCGCCAAATTTCATTGTCATATTTTTAAAATATACGTGTTTTTTATGCGTGCAAATTTCTTTAATTACTTTGTTAAGATTTTGATAATCTCTCAAACTTTCTTGCGTACCAAGTATTTTAGCTTTACGTAAGGCTGAAAAGGATGTCCTTCTGGCTTCTTTGCACTCAAAGTCAAACCAGGGGTGCACGTTCTTTGTACACACTGTTTTGTTTTTAATGAGTAAACACTAATTAGTTTTATCTGTTTCCAAACTGCTAATTTGTCTATTTTATACCGTTACAAAACCAGAGTTGGGAGCAGTGCACAAAGTTTTGAGCAGTAACATTTATCGAAGTTAAGTGGGCTGACATAATCAAGATACTGTGTTAAGTGTTAATGAGACGTTAATTGATTGTGGACTTAAACGTCCGTCCATCTTTCCCATATTCGTAAAATTTAGTGACTTAAGCTAGCAGACACTAATTTTTCTCGGAACCGGGCGCAGCTTTAATTTTTTTTGCGGCAATAAATTGACAATAAATGTAATGTTAACTATTCATGTCGTTCGGAAGCTGTACGTCGGGTTTTCACGATGTATCTGCTGGCTTGAGTCTTAAGCTAGCATACAATCACTTTTCTCGGAACGGGACGCAGCTATAATATTTTGTGCGGTAATAAATTGCCAATAAATATAATACTAACTATTCAAGCTTGGTATGCACGTTCGTGAAGGGTTGCAACTTTTCAGTGGGAATGTGGCTCCTTGGATGCTGAAGCGACCGAATGGGAGTCATTCCGCCAAGCGGACTTATATTCCGGTCTTCCACAAGATTTTATGCTTCTCAACTGAACTGTCCACCTGCACGCTAGTGCTCCAATGTTCCAGCTGATCCGATGCAGACGCTGGCAACCAAAGCTGTTGGTGACTCGCTTGCACACAGGAGGTACAGATGTCCAAAAAAGAGCTAACTGTAGGCGCGTGGGTCCTTTTATACCCTTCAGAGGCCGGAAGTTATGCTTTCCATTGTAACATATGCGATCTATCGTGATGTGGAAGATGTTAAAAAGTGTGTAGCTTTTTGCATACAAACTTTTCATTAGGGACACAAGACAACAGCGGCATCAACGGGTCGAACTTTGATCCTGTTATCGCATGCGATACATTTTTTTTAAAGACAAGTAATACTGTAGCATTCATTCCTTCACTATTCATTCATTAATTTGTACAAACATATATTTTGACTCATTTTGGTATATCTTGAGATGCACTGAGTCTTACATACATATTCAGTCAATTGCACATACATATATTCCGACACGCGCTACGATAGCCTACTGTCTCGTAACTCGAGACGTATTCTGTTACAAGTTTAAGCTGACGATTTTCTCACCACCAGCCTCTGCCTGCACACAATTTATTCCCACGACGCATTGACACTTAACTTACTCTAGTCTGTTTTTGCTTACTAAGCATTTCCCACATCTAAATGATATTTGCTTACTAAGCGTTTCCCACAACTAATGTCATTTGCGCTGAGCTTGCGTTTTCCACCGAGCTGCATATATGTATCTACGCAGTTCATATTTTGTACATTTAGTATGTAAGTATGTATTAATGTAAATATGTAATGTAGGTAACTCACTAGAATTAATTAGAATAATTTTGTATAAATACCAAACACTGATCGAGGAATAAAGATTTTCCATGCGCGAACTTCGGTGGAAAGCAGCGGAGCTTCACAAAATTCTAGTAGGCCACTTCCACCACACCAAAAATTTTAACACATTTTTTAACATAATCTAACCACACAAAATATACTGATTGTAGTTTTAGAGTGTAAAAGTATAAATTCTGAACACATAGCTGAATTAAAATTGTAAAAATAATTGTTAAATAATAAATACAGACAGTGGTAGTTTAACAAATTCTGCTGTGGTAAGTGGTCGATGTGACCTACTAGAGGTTTTGTGAAGCTTGCTTCACACTATTTTTCGTCCCTGCAACGTCTTTATTCTTCGATCAGTCTTTGAAAATACTAAGGTAAAAAAAAAACAATTATCGTTGTGGCAATACGGGTAACCAAGTTTAACTTTTTTATTATTATAACAATACAATTACAATTACAAGTGCCAAATGGAGTCAAAAATCTAGATGGTCTTGTGGGCGTTTTTTATACATTAGTGGATTGTGTGAATAAAAAATAAGTAGAAACTTCTAGATTTCAGGAAATGGGCACAAAAAAAATTGACTGTTTTCAAAATAAAATTTCCCTACGATTTCTTTATATTTGAACAGCTTAATTGTGCTATTGAATTGAGAAACGCTTTGTGATATAATGTTTGCATTTTTATTGAATAAATACAGAAAAGTGAAAAAGGTACACTAATTAGTTTTATCTGTTTGTATTTTTAATGAATAAACACTAATTAGTTTTATCTGTTTCCAAACTGCTAACTTGTTTATTTTATACCGGCACATAAATAGGGTTGGGAGCACTGCACCAAGTTTTGAGCAGTAACATTTCTCGAAGTTAAGTAAATAAATAAATAAAAGTAAGGCGCGATAACCTCCGAAGAGATTTTGCGCCGAGATTCTCTTCCAATTTACGTCGTGCTCCCCTTTTTAATTTTTTCTACAAATTGGCGGGACGGGACCTACTTTTTTTATGCCGACTCCGAACGGCATCTGCGAGGCAGATGAGTTTTCACTAAGAGCTTTTCATGGCAGAAATACACTCGGAGTGCTTGCCAATCACTGCCTAGGTGCGACCCCGCTTAGAAAAATTTTCTTCGAATTGAAAAACCTGGCTTGAGACTTAGCTAGCAGACACTCACTTTTCTCGGAACCGGACGCAGCTATACATGTTCTTTCGCGGTAATAAATTGCCAATAAATGAGGTATAAATTATTTAATATATAATATTGTTGTTTGCTGTAGTGTGTCTGCCACCTTAATACGACCCTAGCAAATGTCATCTCAACTAGAAGACCAAAATAAGTACATACATATATGCCATCTCAATTGGATGCACAGAAACACACACATGGTTCACAGATTGCAGAATAATTGAAAGAACAAGAGGCACGCATAACAATACAACTCGAAGCACAAGAAGAGTGTCTCTCATCAAAGCTGGAGGCACAAGAAATAAAATAATTAATACAAAATTTTAAGTTAAACGGTTTTATTGAAAGCAATGCTTACATTAAGTAGTAATAATATTAAAGGATAGAAAATAATTAGGTAGGTCCTAGGTACTAGTCACCACACTCCTCATCAGTCTAGGGCGTTGATCAGACAATTAAATAAAATCATTGGGCGCGTGAAATTTCTAAAAATGTGAGGCGTAGCATAACCTGATTAAGGTTCAGCTGGTTTTACTTATGACTATCAATAGAAATATGACGCGTCCAACGCTTTTATTTAATTGTCTGATCAACGCCCTAGATTGATAAGTAGTGTGATGACAGGTACCTAGGACCTACTTAATTATTTTCTAGCTTTTCGTATTTTTACTTCATGTAAGTATTGTTTTCAATAAAACCGTTTAACTTAAAATTTTTTTTTTATTATTTTATTATTGCATAAATACAGAAAAGTGAAAAAGGTACACTAATTAGTTTTATCTGTTTGTATTTTTAATGAATAAACACTAATTAGTTTTATCTGTCTGTATTTTCAATGAATAAACACTAATTAGTTATATCTGTTTGTATTTTTAATAAATAAACAGTAATTAGTTTCATTTGTTTTTATTTTTAATGAATAAACACTAATTAGTTTTAGCTGTTTGTATTTTTAATGAATAAACACTAATTAGTTTTATCTGTCTGTATTTTTAATGAATAAATACTAATTAGTTTTATCTGTTTGTATTTTTAACGAATAAACACTAATTAGTTTTATCTGCTTGTATTTTTAATGAATAAACACTAATTAGTTTTAGCTGTTTGTATTTTTAATGAATAAACACTAATTAGTTATATCTGTTTTTATTTTTAATGAACAAACACTAATTAGTTTTATCTGTTTGTATTTTTAATGAACAAACACTAATTAATTTTATCTGTTTCCAAATTGCTAATTTGTCTATTCTATACCGGCACAAAACCAGGGTTGGGAGCAGTGCACCAAGTTTTGAGCAGTAACATTTCTCGAAGTTAAGTGGGCCGACATAATGAAGATCCCGCGTTAAGTGTTAATGAGACGTTAATTGATTGTGAACTTAAACGTCTGTTCATCCTTGCCATATCGTAAAATTTAGTGATTTCTATAGCAATGTCACACAGATGGTTAATGAAATAATTAGCCAAGTTTTCTACATTAAAGCCCTTAATGAACCTAATCTTCCATATAAAATACAAATTATTGATTATCTCATTATTGCTTTATTGAGTATGTAATGGAGTAAAAAATCCAGACGGTTTTGTGGAAGTTATTTATACATTAGTGGTGTTTGTGCGCAACTCGCAAACATAAAACAACAACAAGTTTGAAGTCCAATGGTTGGTTTATTAAATTTATTAATTTTGTACAGAGTAAACTCATTTATTTGCCTACTGTAGAATGACGACTGACTTTTACTGTTTTTCAATCATCTCCGCTAGCTGTGCAAAATGAGCTTATGATTATCGAAAGTATATGTACATAAGCACACACATATAGCATGTTATTAAGAGAGGTGCATTTATATGCGATGAGAACTCTATCCCCCGCTCCGTTTTACGTGTTGTTGCTGCATGGCGCTCAATCCTATTTTGGTTAATTTGGAAAGTTAGGGTACGCTCACACATGCCGGCCCCCTTTGCCATATCCATGGCATGCGAATCTTCTTTGTGCTTAAAAGTCCGACTCCCCTAACAGGTGTGATAGAGGCTTGTCAGTGGATGTCGGCTAGTTTTAATGTTCTATTTGGTGTCATCTGCTAAGGAAGGAAGGAAAGGGTATTAAGAGTGTGTGCTAATTTGAGTGCTCATAGGGTGTTTCAATGGGCAAGCGGCAAATTTTTGAGATGCAACGTTTGTAACTTCCATTTTTTGTGCGGACGGTGACAACGCGCACTAAGCCGTCGCTTCCCGGATGGGTGTCGACAATCCTTCCAAGTATCCATTGATTGGGTGGTAAAGGATCATCTTTAATGATGACGAGATCATTCACTTTCAAGTTTGGTTGTTGGTTGCGCCACTTTGGCTGGGATTGTAGATGACTAAGCCAATCTGAAGACCACCGCTTCCAAAACTGCTGAATTTGTTGCTGTAATTTAATATATTGACGAGTAGGTGATATTCCTAAATTGGCTGGTTCGGGTGGAGCAAGTAACGAGTCACCGATCAAAAAATGACCGGGAGTCAACACGAGCAAGTCGTCACTATCTGATGTTAGCTCACACAGCGGTCGAGAATTCAAGCACGATTCAATCCTCGCCAGTACGGTTGATAGCTCTTCAAACGTGAGTGGAGTACCATTGCAAATACGTTTAAGATGATGTTTTTGGGACTTTACATTCGCCTCCCACAATCCGCCAAAGTTTGGCGAGTGTGGTGGATTAAAATGCCATTGTATGCCCTTGTCAGCCAAAAATGGTACGATATCACTTTGCAGGGATTCGCGAAATTTTTGTGCTTGTAATTTGAGTAGCCGTTCGGCACCCATGAAATTTGTTCCACAGTCACTATACAAATCGTGACAAAGACCACGGCGACCAATAAATCGTTGCAGAGCGCACAGAAAATCATAAGTTGACATACCTGAAACTGCTTCGAGGTGGACAGCCTTAGTTGTTAAGCAAATGAAAATGGCAATGTAGCCTTTATATGTTGTATGTCCGCGATAGCGTGATGCTTTAAGGTCGATGGCTCCCGTGTAGTCGACGCCTGTGTCTAAAAATGGACGAACGTCGATAGCAACTCTTACTTGTGGCAAATCACCCATTAACTGTGACGAAAACAGACGATGCATTTTTTGATGAAAGCAGCTATAGTTCTGCGTGAATGAATGATCCAAAAACGTTTGCGGATAAATTCTGACGTTAGTTGGATACCCCCATGGAGTGTTGATTTATGAGCAAAATCAATGAGAAGATGTGTAAATCGATGATTTTTTGGAAGGATAATTGGATGTCTTTCCTTGTAAGGTAATTGCGATTGCCTTAAACGGCCTCTCACACGAATAATTTTGTTATCGTCCAGGAGTGGTGTTAGGCTGAAAAGGTCACTTTTATTTTGCACCATTTCATGCTTGGCTAGCGCCTTAATTTCGCCATAATAGCATTGGGTTTGAACCATTTGTACCAGCCGAGTGAGACTATTTTGTAACTCCGCGGCTGTTAGTGGACCTCGTAATCGAATTTCCGAAGGATTTGTGAGATTGTATTTAACTCGTAATAGCATGGCTGTGATCCTTAACAAACGAGTATAAGATGAGTACCGCTCAAACAAGGGCAGTTTCTCATTGACTACAATGGCCACGTTGACCATGTGTTCGACGTCTTCTTCATCCTCCAAAAAGGTCCAATCCGAGGCAGGCCAGGTTTCTTTCGGATTGCACAACCAAGTGGCGTCGTGCCAATATAGATCACAATTTACAAGCTGTGTTGCTTTCAAGCCTCTTGATGAATGGTCGACGGGGTTTTCATGAGTCGAAACATGATGCCATTGTTTGAAATGGGATTCGGTATGAATGAGCCCTACGCGATTTGATACGAATACAGGCCAGCGGTTTATGTCCCCCCTTATCCAGGACAAAACGATGGTGGCATCAGTCCAATAGTATACTTTAATTCGGTTCGCATCTATGGAAATGTGTGTAAGTACCCATTTGACAAGTTTTATGCTTAAAACTGCTGCACAGAGTTCGATACGAGGAATACATATAGGTGGTTTTGGGGTTACCTTAGTTTTGCCTTTGATAATATTAGTATGGTAGTTACCTTGAGAATCTTGCACGCGTAAATATAAATTGGAAGCATACGCTTGTGTGGAATCATCACTGAATGCGTGAAGTTCTATAAGTTGGGTTGTGGAAGGTGAATAATTTAGCCATCGTGGAATTTGAATTTCGTTTATCGCTTGCAGATCGTAGACCATCTATTCCCACTCAAGTATCAAACTCTTTGGGAGTTGTTCGTCCCACTCTAAATTTAATGACCACAGATGCTTCAAAAATATCTTGGATGTGACAATGATCGGATTAATCAAACCCCAGGGATCAAAAAGTCTCGATATCTGAGAAAGCACAGAACGTTTTGTAACACCTGTGTGATGAACATTGGAATCGAACTTGAGGTTATAACGGAAACAGTCCTCTCTTGATTGCCAACGCATGCCTAAGGTTTTCAATGTTTCCTCGCTATTTAGCTCGAGAGAAGATGTACTATATTGCTGTTCTGACGGTATTGATTTGAGTAGCTCTGCTGAGTTGCTCGCCCACTTGTGAAGTTTCATACCGGCGGAGCCTAGGGCGGCTTGCGTTTGATTACGAATCTCAATTGCCTTTTCTATAGTTTCACTCCCAGTGTAAACATCATCCACGTATATCTCCTTCATAAGTACTGATTCAGCCAAGGGGTAATGCTCTCGTTCGTCTCGTGCTATTTGATGTAGCGTTTCGTTTGCCAAGTATGGTGCTGAAGCGGTACCGAAAGTTACTGTTGTTAACTTATATTCAGTAACTTCACCATCTGCGTTGCGCCAAAATATTCGTTGGTATTCAGAATCTTCTTCCTGCATATGTATACAACGAAACATTTTTTCAATATCGGCCGTAATTACATAAACATGCAGACGCCAGTTCAATAAAACAGCTGGTAGGTCGTTCAAAAGGCGAGACCCACTACGCAGAATGTTGTTTCTATGATTTCCCACTAGAAGACCTGGCTGACGCATCAAAAACAACCCGACACTTTGTTGTCAAACTATCTCCCTTCATCACGGCGTGATGGGGCAATGTACAACACGAGTAAGATGGTTGATTGTTGCAAAATTGCAAATGTTGTTCTTCGTTAGTCTGAACAGGCGTTATTTGATTGAGGTCGAAATATTCTTTAATTGTTGCAGTGTATTGGTCTTGGGCCTTCATGTTATTGTTAAACTTACGCTCGAGTAAATAAAAACGATTAAGTGCATTTTGCCGAGTCTTGCCTAACGTCAAATTCGAGTCAAAATGCTTTTTCAATGTTAAGCGTACTAAGTATTTTCCGTTTTCCTGACGAATCGTAGTCCTGCATTAGTATTCTTGACACCATATCTCTTCTGGAGTATGTTGTTCTTCAGTTGGAATCCTTTCAAGTGCGTAGAACTTCTTCACGAGCACATCCAAATCTTCCAAGCAAATGTGCGAACAGTTTGTTGTACTGCTAAATTTATAAGGGGTTGAAATTGATATCGCCTTACCCGATATAATCCAACCAAATGCTGTTTGTTGGGCGATGGGCTCGTCACTGCGGCCCTTTCGTAGTCCTTCCATTATCAAATCCGAAAAAAGGTCTGAGCCAATAAGTAAATCAATAGGTAGTGATCGATAAAATTCCGGGTCTGCCAATTCGAGATCACGTAAGTGAGGCCAATCATGATATGATACGGTTGTAACTGGTAAATTCTCCGTAACGTTTTTAACGATTGAAGCTGTGACGTCTAGCTGAAAGTTTTCAGCAATTCGTGATTTTATTGTAAATTGTGTGATATATATTCCAGATGTTTGCTGACCATTTGTTAGTTTTATGTTAGTTTTGGTGGGCCAGCGTTCCAATTTAAGGGTGTCTGCAGCTCGCTCACTGACTAGAGCTCCGGTGGAGCTTTGATCGATTAACGTGCGCAATAAAACTGTTTCGATTTCGGAGCTAATATTATTGGTACTAATAGTACGCCTATGTGATGGCGTGGTAGACGACGTTGCTGCAGTATGTGAAAAAGATGATGGATTGTTTATGGTTTGAGGAAAATGCAATAATGTATGCTGTCGTTTGCCACATTGTTGGCAGTTCCGATTGCTTGGACATGTGGAAACCAAGTGTGTGGAACTAAGACAATTGACGCAAAGCCTGTTGGTGTCAACGATAGTTTTGCGTGCAAAACAATCCATGGCTAGAAATTTGGGACAACGTCGAGTTATATGACTCTCTTTACACAAGATGCAACTAATGCCTTTACTATCAATAGAGCTATAAATGTGGTTAACCCTTGAATCATGACGAAATTTTAATCTTTGAGTTGATTGTGAAGGTAAACTCAACATTTGCTGTGCCGCCGATTTTGAATCACTATTATTTGATTTTAGCTCAAGGGATTCGAGCGTCCGATAGCGAACCTCAATAAAATCGCAAAACCTTTTGAATGTTGGAATTTCTTTGGAATTTCCCAATTCCTGTTCCCAAAATTGATGGGTTTCCCTAGGGAGTTTACTAATAAGAAAGTGCACAAAGACTTGAACGCAGGCATCGACATCGACCTTTAAATTGCGTAATGTACTAAAACACGATCGGGACGTGTCGATTAAATGCTTTAACTTAGTCGAATCTTCCTTGGCCACGATGGGTTGGGAATAAAACAGTTGCATACAATGTGTAAACAAAACTCGGGGATTGTTGTAACGACCCAGCAGAGTTTCCCATGTAAGGTTGTAGTTATCATTGGTCAACGGCAACTTCATAATGTCGTCATCAAACCCAATAGGCCAAGCAAGTCGGAGATAATTGATTCTAATTTCAAAGTACGTAATGGTTTTTCTCGTTTCGGGATACTTTTTAAAGTTTTTGAGGGCACTTTCGACTTGGCGTTGCAGGTCCAGCTGCATAGTATAAACTTCTTCTGGTGACATCTCGTTCCCCATTTTTAGAAAAAACAGAAACCCTCAAGCACTCAAGCAACAATAAGCACACACTTACCTCACAGCGGTCACTTGAAAGTCGACGAGTTCAGCACGTAAAAGACGCCGATTTGTTCTCGATGTAACACTATTGTTGTTTCCAGGTAAAACACCCAACCTTGTTGTTATGGAATGGATTATGGCTTCAATGCCCTTCGCGAATGCCAATGTCAAACGTATGATGATATGTTTGTAGAAGGCCTCACCCGGGGCACCAAAATGTTTGTGCGCAACTCGCAAACATAAAACAGCAACAAGTTTGAAGTCCAATGGTTGGTTTATTAAATTTATTAATTTTGTACAGAGTAAACTCATTTATTTGCCTACTGTAGAATGACGACTGACTTACTGTTTTTCAATCATCTCCGCTAGCTGTGCAAAATGAGCTTATGATTATCCAAAGTATTTGTACATAAGCACACACATATAGCATGTTATTAAGAGAGGTGCATTTATCTGCGATGAGAACTCTATCCCGCGCTCCGTTTTACGTGTTGTTGCTGCATGGCGCTCAATCCTATTTTGGTTAATTTGGAATGTTAGGGTACGCTCACACAAGTGGATTGTGTGAATAAAAAATAAGTAGAAACTTCTAGATTTCAGGAAATGGGCACAAATCAAAAATTTGGCTATTTTCACAGTAAAATTGTGGGGTCGTATTAAGGTGGCAGACACACTATAGCAAACCACAATATTATATATTAAATAATTTATACCTCATTCATTGGCAATTTACTACAGCAAAAAAAATTTATAGCTGCGTCCGGTTCCGAGAAAAGTGAGTGTCTGCTAGCTTAAGATTCAAGCCAGCAAAATTGCCATAAATGTAATATTAACTATTCAAGTCGTTCGGAGGCTGTACGTTGGGTTTTCAAGAAGTGCTTGCTGGCTTGAGACTTATGCCAGCAGACACCCATTCTGTCGGAACAGAACGCAGCTATAATTATACCTTTCATGAACATGAAATGGTATATTAACTTTGGTCCGATGTTTTTAACGTTGAGAAATACAGAAGATAGACTCACCATTAAGTATACCGAATTGATCAGGGCGACGAACTTAGTTGATATAGCCATGTCCGTCTGTCCGTCCGTCCGTCTATCTGTTTGAACGCAAACTAGTCCCTCAAATTTTGAGATATCTCAATGAAATTTGGCACAAGGATGTATTTTTGTATTATATTAGATATTTGTCGCATCTGGTAGGATCGGACCACTATAACATATATCTCCCATACAACCGATCATTCAGATAAGACGATTTTGGTCATTCCTGTCGCAATTTAGAAAGCATAAACGTGAAACTCGGTGACATATATTCTAGTATATCTTAGAAGATATCCTGAAAAAATCACTTTGATCGGAGCTATATATAGTATATATCCCATACAACCGATCAGATAGAAAGATTTTTGGCAATTTCTCCCTTAATTTCCAATATAAAAACGTTAAACTTGGTGATATAATTCTAATATATCATAGAAGATTTCATGAAAAAATCATTTCGATCGGAGCTATATATAATATATGTCCCATACAACCGATCAGATAGAAAGATTTTTGGCCATTTCTCCCTTAATTTAGAAAGTATAAACGTGAAACTTGGTGATATATATTTTAATATATCATACAAAAAAATCACTTTGGTCGGAGCTATATAAAGTATATATCCCATACAACCGATCGTTCAGATAGAAAGATTTTTGGCAATTTCTCCCTCAATTTCCAATATAAAAACATTAAACTTGGTGATATTTATTCTAATATATCATAGAACATTGCCTGTAACAAGTAAGGAAGGCTAAGTTCGGGTGTAACCGAACATTACATACTCAGTTGAGAGCTATGGAGACAAAATAAGGAAAATCTCCATGTAGGAAAATGAACCTAGAGTAACCCTGGAATGTGGTTGTATGACATGTGTATCAAATGGAGGGTATTAAAGAGTATTTTAAGAGAGTAGGCCATAGTTCTATGGGTGGACGCCATTTAGGGATATCGCCATAAAGGTGGACCAGGGCTGACTCTAGAATTTGTTTGTACGATATGGGTATAAAATGAAAGGTGTTACTGAGCATTTTAAGAGGGAGTGGGTCTTAGGTCTATCGGTGGACGCCTTTTCGAGATATCGCCATTAAGGTGGACCAGGGGTGACTCTAGAATGTGTTTGTACGATACATACCTCAAAATTTACTCAAGTTATCGTGTTAACGGACAGACGGACGGACGGACGGACGGACATGGCTAAATCAAATTTTTTTTCGATACTGATGATTTTGATATATGGAAGTCTATATCTATCTCGATTCCTTTATACCTGTACAACCAACCGTTATCCAATCAAAGTTAATATACTCTGTGAGCTCTGCTCAACTGAGTATAAAAATCTTTTCGATCGGAGCTATATATAATATATATCCCATACCGTTCGTTCAGGTAAGGGGATTTTTTGCCATTTCTTATTTTATATTTATCTTAAAAATCGTTTAGGTATGTACATCTTTTCACTATACATTTCTTATCTTATACATCCGATTATTTGGAGATTACGAACGGGATAAGATTATTGTTCAGCCCCATTCATGAAAGGTATGAAGTCCCGTCCTTACTTGTTTTTTTTTTTTGCGTTAATAAATTGCCAATAAATGAGGTATAAATTATTTAATATATAATATTGTTGTTTATAATAGTGTGCCTGCCACCTTAATACGACCGGAACACGCTTCCTTCTCAAGCTAAATATGTCTGCAGTGATAGTACTTACGGATATCATCACACGCCATTGCACTATTGCACCAATGATGCGACGGTGGAGCATATCAACCAGCTCCTTCTGCAGAAGCTGTCATGAAGAGGATCATGAGGAGTATATTTATCATTTTCTCAATCGATGTAAAGCACCGCAAATAAAAGGTCTTATATTTCTTTTTCGATAGTCTGGCAGAGGCTGAGAAGCTGGATATTTCATTCCTACTTAAGTTTATCAGAGAAAGTAAGTGGTTCGTTGCGGATCACTAGGAAGTAATCTGGTTGGATGAATGTGCCACCACAGGGCACCCACTGAGGGCACTTAAAATGGAAAAAAATTTCCTGGATCCAAATCTCTGTCTTATCTATCAGCTTCCTACACAAAATCGTCATGATAAAATGATGCAAGACGTTGATTCCTTTGCAAGTCGGGCCGTCTGCTAGACGCGTTGTTGTTGTTGTTGTTGTAGCGGTAAGGTTACTCCCCGAAGGCTTTGGAGAGTGTTATCGATGTGGTGGTCCTTTGCCGGATACATATCCGCTACGCTCCGGTAACAAAGCTCCATTATAGTGCTAGCCCGACCATCTCGGGAACGATTTATATGGCCACATTAAACCTTCAGACCATACCTCCCCAGCCAGAGCCTCGTCTGTTAGTGAAACGGGATTCACCGCTCGAAGGTGAGGTTGACAATTGGGTTTGGAGAAGCTATATATTGCGCTGGCAACATGAAAACGTTGCGCTACACAACCCCTTGAATCTGGTATTTTAGCCGCCTCTTACGACAGGCATACCCACCGCGGGTATATTCTAACCCCCTAACCCGCTAAAAGACGCGTCATGCGTTGAGGTGAAGCCAGTTTGGTAAAGACACTAGGCACTTGAAATCGAACTATCGATGGCTTACGAAATATTTCTGTATTTCTTTTTGAGGTTACAAAGGGATATATAGTGATTTCACAGGCCGCGTGAGTTTCAACAAAGCCGATGTATTATCACACATATTGGTAACACCCTAAAGCTTCCTATATTTGGGTTACTTGTGATTGGTGGTAATGACATACTACATATCTGCCATTTTGAACAAAAAAAAAAAAACAAAATATGCTTAATAAAAGGACGCATCTATCAAAGCCAGCAATTTGGATAGAAACATCAACTTACCACAAAAAATATCAAAATAAAATTGACATTTCCGCATCAAGATCAAGTTACGACAATTTCCGTACTTAGTTACTATTGATGAATGCAAAGATGATGCGATAATGCAGTGTCATGCCTAACAAACTTTAAACGGAAAAAAATTACATAGAAACAGGCCTGCGGGTATTTGGATGATGTGCCACTATCGATTATCAGAGGGTTTGTTTGGGTGTGTGTCTTCAATGGCTTTTTTAATCTTAGAAAAACTTGCGGTTGCATGTCTTTAGGGCGTGTTCAATTGGAAAGCGACAAAGTATTCAAATAAACAGTCGTTAGAAGATGGAAATATATTTAGTAAATAGAAAAGAATAAGCAAGAGCAAAGGAAAAGAAAACAAGTAAATAAATATAAAGAAGCAGGAGAAAAATATAAGTACAAAAAATAAAATAAAACAAGTAAGGAAGGTTAAGTTCGGGTGTAACCGAACATTACATACTCAGTTGAGAGCTATGGTGGCAACATAAAGGAAAATAACCATGTAGGAAAATGAACCGAGGGTAACCCTGGAATGTGTTTGTATAACATGTGTATCAAATGAAAGGTGTTAATGAGTATTTTAAAAGGGAGTGATCCTTATTTCCATAGGTGGACGCCGTTTCGTGTTATCGCCATAAAGGGGACCAGGGGTGACTCTAGAATGCGTTTGTACACTATGGGTGTCAAACGAAAGGTATTAATGAGTATTTTAAGAGGGCGTGGGCCTTAGTTCTATATGTGGACGCCTTTTCGAGATATCGCCATAAAGGTGGACCAGGGGTGACTCTAGAATTTGTTTGTATGATATGGGTATCAAAAGAAAGGTGTTAATGAGTATTTTAAAAGGGAGTGGGCCTTAGTTCTATAGGTGGACGCTTTTTCGGAATATCGTTATAAAAGTGGACCAGGGTTGACTCTAGAATGCGTTTGTACAATATGGGTTTCAAACGAAAGGTGTTAATAAGTGTTGTAAAAGGGAGTGGGCGTTAGTTCTATGGGTGGACGCCTTTTCGGGATATCGCCATAAACGTGGACCAGGGGTGACTCTAGAATGCGTTTGTACAATATGGGTATCAAATGAAAGGTGTTAATGTGTATTTTAAAAGGGCGTGGGCCTTAGTTCTATAGGTGGACGCCTTTTCGAGATATCGCCATAAAGGTGGACCAGGGGTGACTCTAGAATTCGTTTGTACGATATGGGTTTCAAATGAAAGGTGTTAATGAGTATTTTAAAAGAGCGTGGGCCTTAGTTCTATAGGTGGACGCCTTTTCGAGATATCGCCATAAAGGTGGACCAGGGGTGACTCTAAAATTTATTTGTACGATATGGGTATCATATGAAAGGTGTTAATGAGTATTTTAAAAGGGAGTGGGCCTTAGTTCCATAGGTGTATGCCTTTTCGAGATATCGCCATAAAGGTGGGCCAGGGGTGACTCTAGAATTTTTTTGTACGATATGGGTATCAAATGAAAGGTGTTAATGAGTATTTTAAAAAGGAGTGGACCTTAGTTCTATATGTGGACGCCTTTTCGAGATATCGCCATAAACGTGGACCAGGGGTGACTCTAGAATGTGTTTGTATGATATGGGTATCAAATTAAAGGTATTAATGAGGGTTTTAAAAGGGAGTGGCAGTTAGTTGTAAGGTGTTAATGAGTATTTTAAAAGGGCGTGGGCCTTAGTTCTATAGGTGGAAGCCTTTTCGAGATATCGCCATAACGGTGGGCCAGGGGTGACTCTAGAATTCGTTTGTACGATATGGGTTTCAAATGAAAGGTGTTAATGAGTATTTTAAAAGAGCGTGGGCCTTAGTTCTATAGGTGGACGCCTTTGGGTATCAAATTAAAGGTATTAATGAGGGTTTTAAAAGGGAGTGGCAGTTAGTTGTAAGGTGTTAATGAGTATTTTAAAAGGGCGTGGGCCTTAGTTCTATAGGTGGAAGCCTTTTCGAGATATCGCCATAACGGTGGGCCAGGGGTGACTCTAGAATTCGTTTGTACGATATGGGTTTCAAATGAAGGGTGTTAATGAGTATTTTAAAAGAGCGCGGGCCTTAGTTCTATAGGTGGACGCCTTTTCGAGATATCGCCATAAAGGTGGACCAGGGGTGACTCTAGAATTTGTTTGTACGATATGGGTATCAAATGAAAGGTGTTAATGAGTATTTTAAAAGAGAGTGGGCCTTAGTTCCATAGGTGGATGCCTCTTCGAGATATCGCCATAAAGGTGGGCCAGGGGTGACTCTAGAATTTTTTTGTACGATATGGGTATCAAATGAAAGGTGTTAATGAGTATTTTAAAAAGGAGTGGGCCTTAGTTCTATATGTGGACGCCTTTTCGAGATATCGCCATAAACGTGGACCAGGGGTGACTCTAGAATGTGTTTGTATGATATGGGTATCAAATTAAAGGTATTAATGAGGTTTTTAAAAGGGAGTGGCCCTTAGTTGTATATGTGAAGGCGTTTTCGAGATATCGACCAAAATGTGGACCAGGGTGATCCAGAACTTCATCTGTCGGGTACCGCTAATTTATTTATATATGTAATACCACGAACAGTATTCCTTCCAAGGTTCCAAGGGCTTTTGATTTCGCCCTGCAAAACTTTTTCATTTTCTTCTACTTAATATGGTAGGTGTCACACCCATTTTACCAAGTTTTTTTCTAAAGTTATATTTTGCGTCCATATTGGCGGCCACCGTGGTGTGATGGTAGCGTGCTCCGCCTACCACACCGTATGCCATGGGTTCGAACCCCGGGCAAAGCAACATCAAAATTTTAGAAATAAGGTTTTTAAATTAGAAGAAAATTTTTCTAAGCGGGGTCGCCCCTCGGCAGTGTTTGGAAAGCGCTCCGTGTGTATTTCTGTCATGAAAAGCTCTCAGTGAAAACTCATCTGCCTTGCACATGCCGTTCGGAGTCGGCATAAAATATGTAGCCCGTCCGGCCAATTTGTAGGGAAAATCAAAAAGAGCACGACGCAACTTGGAAGAGAAGCTCGGCCTTAGATCTCTTCGGAGGTTATCGCGCCTTACATTTATTTTTTTTTTATATTTTGCGTCAATAGACCAATACAATTACCATGTTTCCTCCCTTTTTTCGTATTTGGTATATAATTATGGCATTTTTTTCAATTTTCGTAATTTTCGATATCGAAAAATTGGGCGTGGTCATAGTCGGATTTCAGCCATTTTTTACACCAATACAAAGTGAGTTCAGATAAGTACGTGAACTGAGTTTAGTAAAGATATATCGATTTTTGCTCAAGTTATCGTGTTAAAGGCCGAGCGGAAGGACAGACGGTCGACTGTGTATAAAAACTGGGCGCGGCTTCAACCGATTTCGCCCTTTTTCACAGAAAACAGTTATCGTCCTAGAATCTAAGCCTCTACCAAATTTCACAAGGATTGGTAAATTTTTGTTCGACTTATGGCATTAAAAGTATCCTAGACAAATTAAATGAAAAAGGGCGGAGCCACGCCCATTTTGAAATTTTCTTTTATTTTTGTATTTTGTTGCACCATATCATTACTGGAGTTGAATGTTGGCATAATTTACTTATATACTCTAAAGATATTAACTTTTCTTTTAAAATTCGAATTAAAAAAAATTTTTTTTTAAAAAGTGGGCGTGGTCGTTCTCCGATTTCGCTAATTTTTAGTAAGCAGACATATAGTAATAAGAGTAACGTTCCTGCCAAATTTCATCATGATATCTTCAACGATTGCCAAATAACAGCTTGCAAAACTTCTAAATTACCTTCTTTTAAAAGTGGGCGGTGCCACACCCATTGTCCAAAATTTTACCATTTTTCTATTCTGCGTCATAAGTTCAACTAACCTACCAAGTTTCATCGCTTAATCCGTATTTAGTAATGAATTATCGCACTTTTTCGATTTTCGAAATTTTCGATATCGAAAAAGTGGGCGTGGTTATTGTCCGATATCGTTCATTTTAAATAGCGATCTGAGATGAGTGCCCAGGAACCTACATACCAAATTTCATCAAGATACCTCAAAATTTACTCAAGTTATCGTGTTAACGGGCAGACGGACGGACGGACGGACGGACATGGCTGAATCGAATTTTTTTTCGATACTGATGATTTTGATATATGGAAGTCTATATCTATCTCGATTCCTTTATACCTGTACAACCAACCGTTATCCAATCAAAGTTAATATACTCTGTGAGCTCTGCTCAACTGAGTATAAAAATGTTAAGCACTTCCTTTATATAAATGGACAAAAATCAGCGAAAAATGTCTTCTTATATAAAGACATATTCTGACTAAAATTTGATTTTTAAATTTTGACATAAAAATTGCAAAAATATTTATGAGAAATAAAAATATAAAAGTCAAGCGGACAATACTTGGATTGGAAAGTTGGTAGGATAGGAGATATTAAACTGCGTTACAAAAACTAACTTTAGTTCTGTCATATGAACCAACTTTTTCGGAAAGGGGAGAAAAAAAAAATACGCGTGTATCGACGATTTTCATGTACACGTCAGATTTTTTGTTAGAAAGTTACTGTTGATAAACTACAAATATATGGAGTAGGATGGGTCGAAAAACAAGTTTTTTTTCGGTACGCTTTAGTAGTTAAAAATTTGGAGTCCCTTCAAGTTATGCCGAAAAAGTGAAAAAAAAAAAAAATTAAAAAACAAGGAAGGACGGGACTGTCTTCGGCTGTGCCGAAGACTTCATACCTTTCATGAATTGGGCTGAACAATAATCTTATCCCGTTCGTAATCTCCAAATAATCGGATTTATAAGATAAGAAATATATAGTGAACAGATGTACATACCTAAACGATTTTTGAGATAAATATAAAATAATAAATGGCAAAAAACCCCCTTATCTGAACGATCGGTTGTATGGGATATATATGGCGCCCCAGAGTGCGCGAGTGACAGCAAGTGGACGTGTTTTGATCAAGATCGTAGAAACATAAAACTTAAATTATAAAAAAACCGAAAATAAGTATTAATTTACATTAGCTTATAAAATAATCAAGTCAATAAAACACGTGTGGTTTTGTTTATTAAACTGCAAATACCAACCAAAAATTAAATTATCTAAATCTTCTGTGAAAAATCAAAATTTCGTACCAAATCAACAAAATAAACACAACAACAATTGCTTGCGGCGAATGTACACAGCCGTTGCCCGCCAATGGTGATTATGTTACGTGCATGCATTACAAAAAGGCGTATCATTTCATGTCATGCACCACAATATCTAGTGCCACCTATATGGCCATGAATGCAGAGCGGCGCGGAAATTGGAAATGCCACAAATACAGGCAACGGACAAAATCCTCTTCAAGCCAACAATCAGAAGATGCTCCTAAGCAGCCATCTTCGAAGCCGAAGCCATCGTCTCATTCACCTGCCGAAGCAGTCTTGGTGGGAACAAAAAAACGTAATGGCAATGAAAATCTCACAATTAATGCGCAAACCGGCTTATCCGATCTGCGAGCAGATACCAGAGACAAAACTGCTAATTGAAGAAATGACTACAAAATTCACTCAGTTGCGTATGGACCTAAAAGAAGACATACAAAGTACCATATCACTTTTTGAAGCCAAAATTTGCGAATTAATACAGAATATTTCTGATCTCCATGAAAAGTGCATACGTTAGAGAGAACATATGTTATGAACGAATTGTATATCCCACAAATTCTTTTGAAACTATCGAAATCACGTTTACAATTAACAATAACAATGTTCCATGCACTCTCCATGCTATATACAGACCTCCGCAAAACAATGTTCGCACCTTCGCCGAAGAGCTTGACAACATATTGAAAAGAAAAAGCAAAGGAGAATGCACAATAGTAATAGGTGATATCAACATCAACATACTAGATGCTGATGACAGTAGGGCAAATCTCTACCTTGATTTGCTCACATCTTACGGTATGCAAAAGGTAATAAATGAGTATACTCGAGTCGATGTAAAAAGAGACACTCATACGTGCATCGATCACATTTTCGTTAAGAGTAGGGACATTGAATTCATGTCAGGGGTAATACAAACGAATATAACAGATCATTACTCTCTTATATGTGGTATGTCTTTCAATGAGCGAAATGAGCCCCCGAAAGAAAAACCACAAGCTATTCATGTTATTGATAACAAAAAATTTTATGAAGAGATAATGAAATTGGACTGGGATGATACTTTTGGGCCAAATAGCGCAAACGAGATGTGTGATAAGATACACTGCAATTTTAGACGTACCTATGAGAACTCTTATGTTAGCAAAAAGATCACGGCACCGAGAAAGACGAATGTTTGGATGACAAATGACCTAAAAACTTTGTGTAAAAGCAGGGATAATTTATATAGAAAGTGGAAAGCAAAGCCATTGGATAAAAAATTAGAAATAGACTATAAAAAATTTAGAAACTACGTCAATAAAGAAATACAAAGAACTTGGAATAGTTACTATCAAAATAAAGCTGCTGGGTAAATTCTCGTCCAAAATCAATGAAAACTTGGGAAAAAATCAAAACGTCCTTGCCCTATTTATAGATTTCAGCAAAGCATTTGACACCTTATCACATGAAAAATTGCTCGAGGCGCTATATAACGCCGGGATAAGGGGGGATTGTCTTAAATGGTTTTCAAGCTACCTAGAATTGCGAAGTTACAGAGTAAAAATACAAAATGAATACAGTAACCAAATAAGTTTGTCGTGCGGAGTCCCGCAGGGTTCAAAACTAGGGCCGATTCTGTATATAATATACGCAAATAGCTTGCTTAGAGCACTCAACAACTGCGAAGCCTTTGCATACGCAGATGACACAGCTATAGTAGTGCCACACAGGGATCTCTGTACTGCAATAAGCATCCTGCAGAGAAAGTTAGATGTAGTAACCAAATGGGCACACGATAGTGGTCTGGCAATAAACGTAACGAAAACCAAACTAATGCACATAAGACCCCCGCATATTTCCCAATCAACAATTCGGCTAATATTCCATAACCATGATTGCTTACATAAAAATCAGACATCCTGTAAAAGCCTTCCGCGATTTACAACCAGATTGACTGAATTCATATATGTGTGCGTGTCGGGTATTTGTCGCTTGCCCCGCGACTATCAAATAAAAAGCCATCAATCAACATTTGCATTGAGAAACCGTAGCGTTCGGACGTGAATTTGTCGTCATCGGATGATGACTTTTTTTTACTTGCAACTACAGCAGTTTTATCAAATAATAAAAAAATTAATAAAATTTTATTCAATAATAATAAAAGCTTTACATTCCATAAAGCTGGTAAATATTGATAATTTTCAATAAATTTTAATATGAATTGCTTTTCTTCCGCGCACTTGGTCATTTTGAATGTCGACACAAACTAAATACAACACTGCGTTTTGCCAATCACACCCCGCGACTATCAAATAAGCTAGCGTCAAATGAAAAAATCAAAAATTTTTGATTTTCATCAACGTGTAGCCGACAACAAATACGTGTGTCACGAAGCCACCCGACTGCACTAACACACACAAAATTCAGTCAATCTGGTTGTAAATCGCGGAAGGCTTTAACTGCAGCGAGAATATAGAAATCGTTCCATCATACAAATACCTCGGTGTTATTCTCGATGAAAATTTTAAGTGGAATGCACACATTTCCCATCTCCAAAGAAAACTAAGGTCGACGTCGTACGTCTTAAGCCATCTAAGTTTCTGTACGAGTTACGACGTGTTGCTCCAGGCATATTTAGCCCTGTCGGAGTCTTACTTAAGACACGGCATCACCGAGTGGGGATCGTCAACATATTGTAGGATACTTCAACAAAGTCAATATTATAATTTGAAAATACTTGCCAAGAAGAAAAATATATATACCCCAAATCTTGAATTAAATACAGCCTTAAAATTACTAGACGTAAAGTCCATTTTTAAATTAACGATACTCAACGAGTTTTACGATGAATGCACATTCAAGATACCTATCTCCCACGATCATGGAACGCGAAGGCGGTTAGAAAATCGCCTCGTAGAGCCTAAGTTTTCGAATAATTATGCTAAAAACACCATATCTGTACTGCTTCCATCATTTTTCAATGAACTACCAAAAGAGCTTACTAATCTACCGAACACAGTCAAAAGAAAAAATTTTATTAAAAATCATATTAAAAGTTTATTGTAAATGAATTCTCAAACTGCAAAACTTGCACAATTACTGTAAACCGTACCTTATTTTAATTCAGTTGCTTTTTTAGTAAATTAGAGTGTAACGCTATCCATAATTGAACTTATTGTAAAAAATACACAAAATAAAAATGTTTTTGTAATTTTTGTATGCCATTTGTGCACATTATATATTATGCAATTGTTAGTTTTAATCATAAAATCTATAATATAAACCTGCAGACAAGCACTGTAGTTTCGCGGGTTATATTTAAAAACTTGTCGATCTTATATATATCTGTAATGTTGTATTCAATAAATATTCAATTCAAAATTCAAAAAAAATTATTATATACAGCTCCGATCGAAATGATTTTTACAGGAAATCTTCTATGATATATTAGAATATACATCACCAATTTGCACGTTTTTATATTGGAAACCAAGGGAGAAATGGCCAAAAATCTTTCTATCTGAACGATCAGTGGGATGGGATAGGTATATACTATATAAATATAGCTCAGAACAAAGTGATTTTTTCAGGAAATCTTCTATGATATCTTAATATATGTAGGATTATATCATTCGGTAGGATATTTATGTTTTAATTAAATTATTTTGTGTAGCTACTTGTTGTATGGAACACTTTATACTTTCAAATCTATTTCATTGAAAATTATCAAGTGTGCTTTTGAAATGTAAACAATATTTTGTTACGGTCTTCTGCTACGGTCTACGGCTACGATCCACTTGGGAGCGTATTCGCGCGAACACACCTAGTGATGGGGCGAAAGTTGCGATAAAAAGTATCGAAAAACAAGGAAAAAAACAGACCGGTCATCACTAGCGGAAAATTGCCATGAGTTTCCGGAAGATAAAAAAAGTGGAAGGGTGGAAAAATTTGGTGATCACAAAACATACGCTGGTAATTTTCCAGAAAATAGGAAGGAGTCGATAGCGCAAAGCACCGAAACCGTTCTTTCCAACAAATCTCATTTCTACGCGTCTATTTTGGGTGGTAATAAACTCCGCATCGGTTGTGTTGTGTGGAAACAAGGCCCAGTTGAAGTATGTCGGCGTTCGCAGTCACACTTAGTGAGATAAACCTCTTCCTCTACGTTTACGAAGAACACTACCACCTGCGGAAAAGCGTCCGACACCACCTCCGCCTCCAGGGCCAGCAGTACGCTGCCGCGTAATACAATCAACGTCAAAGAGCCAAGTCATCCGGCTCGTAAAGGGTAGCGCGAAGCTTTATCGCCACCCGGTTCACTCGGTTACCTCGACCCAAAGCGCCCACCACCACCAACGGCGCCTACTATTATCACGGGCATCACCATCAGTAGTACCTCCCCCAACCCTTCCATTAGCGCCAACCACGAGCGCAACAACCACCAGACGTACCGCCACCACCAGCTGCAACGCACACAGCGGGGCCGCGAACATAGGCCTGCGGCCACTAATGTTAACACCTACAACAGGCGGTACCACCGACACCAATACGAGCCGCATCTTTATCAGCTACGTCCATACCGGCTATAACAATACTGGCGCAACCCTATCAGCTACGACCATAACGGCTACAACAATACTAGCCGCATCTTTATCAGCTACGTCCATACCGGCTACAACAATACTAGCCGCATCTTTATCAGCTACGACCTTAACGGCTACAACAATACTAGCCGCATCTTTATCAGCTACGACCATACGGGCTACAATATACCAGCTACAATGACAACCACAGGGCAGCGAACATAGGCCTGCGGCCAGGCCAATTGCGACAACGAATATCAGCGGTTAAAGCGGTGAGTTCGTTCCAATACTGAACTAAATATACGTATGTGTAGCCTCAACCTTGTTCTTTAGCAAGCTGCATCCACTTGTAGTAAAGCTAACGTATTATAGGATGCAAAAAAAAAATAGACGTAACGTAAAGTGAAGTAAGGAGGTTTAATTAACTTAGAAGCATAAAAAAAAAAGAAAAAAAACAAAAACATATCTTAATGGTCATAGGTAGGCAATTTGTACTGCCCGTGAAACAAAAAAAGTTTCAGGTATTAAAAGTTGCTTTGCGTTACAGTAAAATTTTACTATTACTTTTTTAATTAATGCAATTGTTGCGGATATGATTTTGGAATGAGCAAAAAGTATTGATATTGTTTCGGTAAGGAATAAAGTTTTATTGGTAATTCAAGTTCAATTGCATTATCAGTTAAAACGCATTAAATTTATATTAAGGGACGCAAATAACGAGTAATGCGGATTAGCTTACATTATCAACAAAAAAAAAAATTGTATACATTTTTTTGACTGAGTTGAACTAACCCCAAAACAATACCAGCACTGACTGATACATGCAAAACAGTTTACGTTTCACCTGAACCTGTAAAACGATTTCGTTAATTTTACCATAAATTTAAAAGTTCACGTTCTACCTGAACAGGTAAATGACTCCGGTAATTATACTCAGTTGAGCAGAGCTCACAGAGTATATTAACTTTGATTGGATAACGGTTGGTTGTACAGGTATAAAGGAATCGAGATAGATATAGACTTCCATATATCAAAATAATCAGGATCGAAAAAAAATTTGATTGAGCCATGTCCGTCCGCCCGTTAACACGATACCTTGAGTAAATTTTGAGGTATCTCGATGAAATTTGGTATGTAGGTTCCTGAATACTCATCTCAGATCGCTATTTAAAATGAACGATATCGGACTATAACCACGCCCACTTTTTCGATATCGAAAATTTCGAAAAATCGAAAAAGTGCGATAATTCATTACCAAAGACAGATAAAGCGACGAAACTTGGTAGATGAGTTGAACTTATGACGCAGAATAGAAAATTAGTAAAATTTTGGACAATGGGCGTGGCACCGCCCACTTTTAAAAGAAGGTAATTTAAAATTTTTGCAAGCTGTAATTTGGCAGTCGTTGAAGATATCATGATGAAATTTGGCAGGAACGTTACTCCTATTACTATATGTACGCTTAATAAAAATTAGCAAAATCGGAGAAGGACCACGCCCACTTTAAAAAAAAAAATTTTTTAAAGTAAAATTTTAACAAAAAATTTTATATCTTTACAGTATATAAGTGAATTATGTCAACATTCAACCCCAGTAATGATGTGGTGCAACAAAATACAAAAATAAAAGAAAATTTCAAAATGGGCGTGGCTCCGCCCTTTTTCATTTAATTTGTCTAGGATACTTTTAACGCCATAATTCGAACAAAAATTAACCAATCCTTTTTTAATTTGGTAGGGGCATAGATTTTATGACGTTAACTGTTTTCTGTGAAAATGGGCGGAATCGGTTGATGCCACGCATAGTTTTTATACACAGTCGTCCGTCTGTCCTTCCGCATGGCCGTTAACACGATAACTTGAGCAAAAATCGACATATCTTTAATGAACTTAGTTCACGTGCTTACTTGAACTCACTTTATCTTGGTATGAAAAATGAACGAAATCCGACTATGACCACGCCCACTTTTTCGATATCGAAAATTACGAAAAATGAAAAAAATGCCATAATTCTATACCAAATACGAAAAAAGGGATGAAACATGGTAAGGTAATTGGATTGTTTTATTGACGCGAAATATAACTTTGGAAAAAACTTTGTAAAATGGTTGTGACACCTACCATATTAAGTAGAAGAAAATGAAAAAGTTCTACAAGGCGAAATCAACAGCCCTTGGAATCTTGGCAGGAATACTGTTCGTGGTATTGCATATATAAATAAATTAGCAGTACCCGACAGATGATTTTCTGGATCACCCTGGTCCACATTTTGGTCGATATCTGGAAAACGCCTTCACATATACAACTACCACCACTCCCTTTTAAAACTCTCATTAATGCCTTTAATTTGATACCCATATCGTACAATCTCATTCTAGAGTCACCCCTGGTCCACCTTTATGGCGATATCTCGAAAAGGCGTCCACCTATAGAACTAAGCCCCACTCCCTTTTAAAATACTCATTAACACCTTTCATTTGATACCCATATCGTACAAACATATTCTAAAGTCACCCCTGGTCCACCTTTATGGCGATATCTCGAAAAGGCGAACACCTATAGAACGAAGGCCCACTCCCTTTTAAAAATACTCATAAACACCTTTCATTTGATACCCATATCGCACAAACAAAGTCGAGTCACCCCTGGTTCACCTTTATGGCGATACCTCGAAAAGGCGTCCACCTATAGAACTAAGGCCCACTTCCTTTTAAAATACTCATTAACTCCTTTCGTTTGATACCCATATTGTACAAACAAATTCTAGGGTCACCCCTGGTCCACCTTTATGGCGATATCTCGAAAATGCGACCACCTATACAACAACCACCACTCCCTTTTAAAACCCTCATTAATACCTTTAATTTGATACCCATATCGTACAAACACATTCTAGAGTCACCCCTGGTCCACCTTTGTGGCGATATTTCGAAACGGCGTCCACCTATAGAACAAAGGCCCACT
This sequence comes from Eurosta solidaginis, assembly GCF_040869045.1. Lineage (NCBI taxonomy): Eukaryota > Metazoa > Arthropoda > Insecta > Diptera > Tephritidae > Eurosta > Eurosta solidaginis. The sequence continues at coordinate 45,097,805 of NC_090323.1, forward strand.
CCCTTTTAAAATACTCATTAACACCTTTCGTTTGATGCCCATATTGTACAAACATATTCTAGGGTCACCCCTGGTCCACCTTTATGGCGATATCTCGAAACGGCGTCCACCTATGGAACTAAGGGTTACTCCCTTTTAAAATACTCATTAACACTTTTCTTTTGATACCCATATTGTACAAACAAATTCTAGGGTCACCCCGGGTCCACCTTTATAGCGATATCTCGAAACGGCGTCCACCTATGGAACTAAGGATTACTCTCTTTTAAAATACTCATTAACACCTTTCATTTGATACCCATATCGTACAAACGCATTCTAGAATCACCCCTGGTCCACCTTTAAGGCGATATCTCGAAAAGGCGACCACCTATACAACAACCACCACTCCCTTTTAAAACCCTCATTAATAACTTTAATTTGATACCCATATCGTACAAACACATTCTAGAGTCACCCCTGGTCCACTTTTATGGCGATATTTCGAAACGGCATCCACCTATAGAACTAAGGCCCACTCCCTTTTAAAATAATCATTAACACCATTCCTTTGATGCCCATATTGTACAAACAAATTCTAGGGTCACCCCTGGTCCACCTTTATGGCGATATCTCGAAACGGCGTCCACCTATGGAAATAAGGATTACTCTCTTTTAAAATACTCATTAACACCATTCCTTTGATGCCCATATTGTACAAACAAATTCTAGGGTCACCCCGGGTCCACCTTTATAGCGATATCTCGAAACGGCGTCCACCTATGGAGCTAAGGATTACTCTCTTTTAAAATACTCATTAACACCTTTCATTTGATACCCATATCGTACAAACGCATTCTAGAATCACCCTTGGTCCACCTTTATGGCGATATCTCGAAAAGGCGACCACCTATACAACAACCACCACTCCCTTTTAAAACCCTCATTAATACCTTTAATTTGATACCCATATCGTACAAACACATTCTAGAGTCACCCCTGGTCCACTTTTATGGCGATATTTCGAAACGGCATCCACCTATAGAACTAAGGCCCACTCCCTTTTAAAATACTCATTAACACCATTCCTTTGATGCCCATATTGTACAAACGCATTCTAGAGTCAACCCTGATCCACCTTTATGGCTATATCCCTAAATGGCGTCCACCTATAGAACTATGGCCCACTCCCTCATAAAATACTCTTTAATGCCTTTCATTTGATACGCATGTCATACAAACACATTCCAGGGTTTCCCTCGGTTCATTTTCTTACATGGTTATTTTCCCTTATGTTGTCACCATAGCTCTCAACTGAGTATGTAATGTTCGGTTACACCCGAACTTAACCTTCCTTACTTGTTTTACTATAAGTTTAAAAAGTTCACGTTTTACCTGAACCTGTAAAACAATTTCGTTAATTTTACCATAAATTTAAAAGTTCACGTTCTACCTGAACAGGTAAATGACTCCGGTAATTATACTCAGTTGAGCAGAGCTCACAGAGTATATTAACTTTGATTGGATAACGGTTGGTTGTACAGGTATAAAGGAATCGAGATAGATATAGACTTCCATATATCAAAATCATCAGGATAGAAAAAAAATTTGATTGAGCCATGTCCGTCCGTCCGTCTGTCCGTTAACACGATAACTTGAGTAAATTTTGAGGTATCTTGATGAAATTTGATATGTAGATTCCTGGGCACTCATCTCAGATCGCTATTTAAAATGAACGATATCGGACTATAACCACGCCCACTTTTTCGATATCGAAAATTTCGAAAAACTGAAAAAATGCGATAATTCATTGCTAAAGGCGGTTAAGGCGATGAAACTTGGTAGATTGGTTGAAGTTATGACGCGAAATAGAAAATTAGTAAGATTTTGGACAATGGGCGTGGCACCGCCCACTTTTACAAGAAGGTAATTTAAAAGTTTTGCAAGCTGTAATTTGGCAGTCGTTGAAGATGAAATTTGGCAGGAACGTTACTACTATTACTATATATGTGCTATATAAAAATTAGTAAAATTGGATGAAGAACACGCCCACTTTTTAAAAAAATTTTTTTAAAATTCAAATTTTAACAAAAAATTTAATATCTTTACTGTATATAAGTAAATTAAGTCAAAATTCAACCCCAGTAATGATATGATGCAACAAAATACAAAAATAAAAGAAAATTTCAAAATGGGCGTGGCTTCGCCCATTTTCATTTAGTTTGTCTAGAATACTTTTAATGCCATAAGTCGAAAAAAAATTTACCAATCCTTCTCAAATTTGGTAGGGGCATAGATTCTATGACGGTAACTGTTCTCTGTGAAAATGGGCGAAATCGGTGGAAGCCACGCCCAGTTTTTATACTCAGTCCACCGTCTGTCCTTCCGCTCGGCCGTTAACACAATAACTTGAGCAAAAACCGATATATCTTTACTAAACTTAGCCCACATAATTATCTGAACTCACTTTATCTTGGTATAAAAAAATGGCCGAAATCCGACCATAACCACGCCCACTTTATCGATATCGAAAATTACGAAAAATGAAAAAATGCCATAATTCTATACCAAATAAGAAAAAAGGGATGAAACATGGTAACTGGATTGGTTTATTGACGCAAAATATAACTTTGGAAAAAACTTTGTAAAATGGGTGTGACACCTACCATATTAAGTAGAAGAAAATGAAAAAGTTCTACAAGGCGAAATCAACTGCCCTTGGAATCTTGGCAGGAATACTGTTAGTGGTATTGCATATATAAATAAATTAGCAGCACCCGACAGATGATTTTCTGGATCACCTGGTCACGATATCGCGAGAACGCCTTCACATATACATCTAAGGGCCACTCGCTTTTAAAACCCTCATTAATAGCTTCAATTTGATGTCCATATCGTACAAACACATTCTAGAGTCACCCCTGGCCCACCCTAATGGCGATATCTCGAAAAGGCGTCCACCTATAGACCTAATGTCCACTCCCTCTTAAAATGCTCAGTAACACCTTTCGTTTGATACCCATATCGTACAAACATTCTAGAGTCACCCCTGGCCCACCCTAATGGCGATATCTCGAAAAGGCGTCCACCTATAGACCTAATGCCCACTCCCTCTTAAAATGCTCAGTAGCACCTTTCGTTTGATACCCATATCGTACAAACATTCTAGAGTCACCCCTGGCCCACCCTAATGGCGATATCTCGAAAATGCGTCCACCTATAGACCTAATGCCCACTCCCTCTTAAAATGCTCAGTAACACCTTTCGTTTGATACCCATATCGTACAAACATTCTAGAGTCAGCCCTGGCCCACCCTAATGGCGATATCTCGAAAAGGCGTCCACCTATAGACCTAATGTCCACTCCCTCTTAAAATGCTCAGTAACACCTTTCGTTTGATACCCATATCGTACAAACATTCTAGAGTCCCCCCTGGCCCACCCTAATGGCGATATCTCGAAAAGGCGTCCACCTATAGACCTAATGCCCACTCCCTCTTAAAATGCTCAGTAACACCTTTCGTTTGATACCCATATCGTACAAACATTCTAGAGTCACCCCTGGCCCACCCTAATGGCGATATCTCGAAAAGGCGTCCACCTATAGAACTAAGGATTACTCCCTTTTAAAATACTCAATACCACCTTTCATTTGATACCCATATCGTACAAACACATTATAGAGTCACCCCTGGCCCACCCTAATGGCGATATCTCGAAAAGGCGTCCACCTATAGACCTAATGCCCACTCCCTCTTAAAATGCTCAGTAACACCTTTCGTTTGATTCCCATATCGTACAAACACATTCTAGAGACACCCCTGGTCCACCTTTATGGCGATATCTCGAAACGGCGTCCACCTATGGAACTAAAGCCCATTCCCTTTTAAAATACTCATTACCACCTTTCATTTGATACCCATATCATACAAACACATTCTAGAGTCACCCCTGGTCCATCTTAATGGCGATATCTCGAAAAGGCGTCCACTGATAGACCTAAGGCCCACTCCCTCTTAAAATGCTCAGTAGCACCTTTCATTTGATACCCATATCGTACAAACAAATTCTAGAGTCAGCCCTGGTCCACCTTTATGGCGATATCCCTAAATGGCGTCCATCCATAGAACTATGGCCTACTCTCTCTTAAAATACTATTTAATACCTTCCATTTGATACACATGTCATACAACCACATTCCAGGGTTACCCTAGGTTCATTTTCCTACATGGTGATTTTCCTTATTTTGTCTCCATAGCTCTCAACTGAGTATGTAATGTTCGGTTACACCCGAACTTATCCTTCCTTACATGTTTTTCTATGACTTTAAAAGCTTACGTTTTACTTGAACATGTGAAACAATTTTTTTGAGGAGTATGATTTACCCCAAATTTAGTCTTAGTTGCGTTTATAACAAATTTCTTAGTACATAGTACATATTAGTGTCATTATACTATGTGTTATACCAAATTGATGTTTTGTTAAACTCAAAGTAAGTCTAATACAACAACATATTAATTTTGTAAGGGGGGCCCCAATTATCGGAAGTTGTATCCAAACTGTACAGCCCTAAGATAGGTTTGTGAATGAAAAATGAAAAGGGCATTTAACCAAATTTCTACCAAAAAAAAAAAAAAAATTTATTATATATATAATATATTAGATTATAAAAACAAACCAATTGTTATTACATTCAATGAACCGTCACAAAACGCAGCTCACAATAATTTTTCTAAAAAAATAGAGTTCCTCTCCAATTAGGCACGCATTTTTGATTGCTACTTTTTTTAAAATAAAAATATTTATAAGCATAAATATATATATAAAAAAAAAAAAACCTTGCAGTAAGATCAAAAGAAGTTTATAGAAGAAATGCTATATTAGTAATAATGAAACTTGAATAAATTTGTTAACAATATGGGAATGCTGGCGTCGCCATTTATTTAGAAGGCACGTAGGGTTACCAGGTAAGGGGCCACCGAGTTTTAGGTGCGTAAGTGGCCATGGATTTTGAGGGTGGGTATATGCACCGGGCGTCGCGACAACACCCTCGGCGCCCCCAAGATATATTCGGCCCTTTTCTTTTTATTTTAATTTTCAGCTTTTTTTTTGCAATTTTATTTTTCAGCAGTTTTTTTTTTGAATTTTGATTTTAGAGTTAGTAGCCGGTCATGTCCGGTTCGGTAATTTTTGTTGCGTTAGATTTTTTTTTTGAATTTTGAGTTTAAATTTTGAATGTTTTAACGGTCTGTCTGTGACATCCGTTTCGACCGGTTGTTCTTTTAGTCCATTTGAGCGTTTTGAATTAGTTCTGCGCTTTTGTCAGTTTTTTTTTAAAGGCATGATATGACATTTTTTTCTGATTATGGCGCAGGAACAGTAAGGTTGGCAAGGACCCGCCCCAGCCGACAATGACTAGCCATTGCGCACCACCACATCATGCCGACCGCCTTCCTTACTGCTTCCACCAAAGATGCGATACCATAACAATTTTTTCAGTTTGTAGCGAGGAATTCAAGCGAGGCATATACGGTTACGCATGCAAAAAGAATTAAAATAATTTCTGGTGAAATAATTCATTTCTTTAAAAAATATTATTTTAAAAAAATAACTATAAAATATAAATTTGTTAGCTAATTCAATTAAAAAAAAAAAATGAATGTAAAATAAAGAAGGGAAAATATAAAACCTTAAATTACATTCTATTTTTAATTAACAAATTCTACATAATTGGGTACTCGTCTAATTGTGCCGAAATTCGGGATGTTTTTAAATATTTGTCCAAAAAACGATATGCGTAAATCTGTTACGGTCAAGAAAAGAGCCTTATGAAAATACTTTTTATTTGATAATGTGAGATGTAACTTCAGAAAAGAGGTGCTGAAAATTGCCATACATAACCTCAGGAAAAGGGGTGATCCAAATTGAGAAAAAAAAGAAGATGTGTGAAAAACGTTCATATGCACAAAAGAAGTAAACGAACATATGCATGTGCGTATGTGATAAAAGAAAATAATTTGTTATAACTATTTCGCATCGTTTATAGCATCTAATATCTAATCTAATATATCTAATCTAATATATATTATAAATGGGAAAGTTTGGATGTTAAGATGTTTGGATGTTTGGATGTTTGGATGTTTAGATGTTTGGATGTTTGGATGTTTGGATGTTTGGATGTTTGGATGTTTGGATGTTTGTCCAGACGTTTGTCTTTGTGACTCAATAACGCAAGAACGGCTGGACCGATTTGGATGAAATTTCGCACACATATAGCCAATAGTCTAGAAGGATCTACTAGCTATATATTTTTCAAAAGGGGCGTGGTCCCCGCCCCCTAGGAGCAGTTATAATTTAATTATTATATTTTTTCGTCTTTGCGACTGAATCACGCCAGAATGGCTACACGGATTTTGATGAAATTTGGGACACAGACAGTAGTCTACTAGCGAAATTTTTTTCGAACATGGAAAGAGGGGTGGGGGTCCCACGACCCTTCGAGAAATTATTTTTCATAATTTTTACACATTATAACTTTACGTATACTGGCCTTCACCAATATCACAGACTCAAGGGGTCAAATAAGTCGAGGGCTTACAAAGTAAGCAGTGACACCCTCCGCCCGCCCCCTTTATCTCCCCTCTGGTGTAAAATCCATAAATTGTTATAACTCAATCTAAATTTTCTCCTAAATCAATAGTTTTTGGTATCTGGTACATACAGAACGAGATCTAGACAATTTTGGAGGAACGATCAGTGGTCCTCTCCTCTACTCCCGCCATCCGCCCTCCATCAATTGTTTTTATTAGCACGCTTTTATTAGCTTTACCTGTATGTTTCTATCTAACTTTTTATTCGCTCCAATGCGCCTGCTGCCTTATTAACATGGTTTTATAATTAGCTTCACCTTATTTGTAATCCCTTAAGGGTCATATCGAGACCCTTCCGGGATCATTTCTGAATGGTTTTCGGGATCGGTCCGGGATTACGCCGGGGTAATTTCTGGACTTTTTCGGGACTATTTCGGGATCATTTTGGGACCCTTCCGGGATCATTTCTGTATAGTTTACGGGATCCGTCCGGGATCCCGTCGGGGTTATTTTGGAACATTTTCGGGACTATTCCGGAATCATTTCGGGACTATTTCGCGATCATTTGGGGACCCTTCCGGCATCATTTCTGGATGGTTTTCGGGATCCGTGCGGGATCTCGTCGGGGTCATATGGGGACTTTTCGGGATCATTTGAGGGCTCTTCCGGCATCATTTCTGGATGGTTTTCGGGATCCGTCCGGGATATCGTCGGGGTCATTTGGGGACTTTTTCGGGATCATTTGGGGGCTCTTCCGGCATCATTTCTGGATGGCTTTCGGGATCCGTCCGGGATATCGTCGGGGTCATTTGGGGACTTTTTCGGGATCATTTTGGGGCTCATCCGGCATCATTTCTGGATGGTTTTCGGGATCCGTCCGGGATCCTGTCGGGGTCATTTCGGGACTTTTTCGCGACTAATACGGGATCATTTGGGAACCCTTTCGGCATCATTTCTGGATGGTTTTCGGGATCCGTCCGGGATCCCATTAGAGTAATTTCGGGACTATTAGGGGATCATTTGGGAACCTTTCCGGCATCATTTCTGGATAATTTTCGGGATCCGTCCGGGATGCCGACGAGGTCATTTCGGGACTATTTCGGGATCATTTGGGATACCTACCGGCATCATTTCTGGATGGTTTTTGGGATTCGTCCGGGATCCCGTCGTGGTCCTTTCGGGACTTTTTTTCGACTAATACGGGATCATTTGCGGACCCTTTCGGCATCATTTCTGGATAGTTGTCGGGATCCCGTCACGGTCATTTCGGGACTATTAGGGGATCATTTGAGGACCTTTCCGGCATCATTTCTGTATTGTTTTCGGAATCCTTTCGGGAACCCGTCAGGGTCATTTTGGGACTTTTTTGGGGCTAATACGGGATCATTTGGGGATCCTCTAGGGGTCGTTTCGTGACTTTTTCTGTTTTATTTCGGGATCATTTGGGGACCCTTCCGGCATAATTTCTTGATGGTTTGCCGGATCCATCAGGGTCATTTCGGGACCATTTTGGTATCATTTGGGGACCTTTCCGAGATCATTTCTGGATCCGTCCGGGATGCCGTAGGAGCCATTTCGGGATTTTTTGTTACTTTTCCGGGATAGTTTTTGGACCCTTCCGGGATCATTTCTGGATCTGTGCGGGATCCCATCTGGGTCATTTCCGGACTATTTCGGGATCATTTTGGGATCCTTCCGGAATCATTTCTGTATGGTTTTCGCGATCCGTCGTTGATTCCCTCGGAGCCATTTCGGAACCTTTTCTGGAGTATGTCGGGGTCATTTGGGGACTTTTTCGGGATCATTTGGGGCTCTTCCGGCATCATTTCTGGATGGTTTTCGGGATCCGTGCGAGATCTCGTCGGGGTCATTTGGGGACTTTTTCGGGATCATTTGGGGGCTCTTCCGGCATCATTCCTGGATGGTTTTCGGGATCCGTCCGGGATATCGTCGGGGTCATTTGGGGACTTTTTCGGGATCATTTGGGGGCTCTTCCGGCATCATTTCTGGATGGTTTTCGGGATCCGTCCGGGATCCCATCAGGGTAATTTCGGGACTATTAGGGGATCATTTGTGGACCTTTCCGGCATCATTTCTGGATAATTTTCGGTATCCGTCCGGGATGCCGACGAGGTCATTTCGGGATTATTTCGGGATCATTTGGGATACCTACCGGCATCATTTCTGGATGGTTTTTGGGATTCGTCGGGACTTTTTCTCGACTAATACGGGATCATTTGCGGACCCTTTCGGCATAGTTTCTGGATAGTTGTCGGGATCCGTTCGGGATCCCGTCACGGTCATTTCGGAACTATTAGGGGATCATTTGAGGACCTTTCCGGCATCATTTCTGGATAGTTTTTGGAATCCTTTCGGGATCCCGTCAGGGTAATTTCTGGACTTTTCCGAGACTATTTCGGGATCATTTTGGGACCTTCGCAAGATCATTTCTGGATGGATTTCGGGATTTGTCCGGGATGCCCTCAGGGTCATTTTGGGACTATTAGGTGAGCATTTGAGGACCGTTGCGGCATCACTTCTGGATGGTTTTCGGTATCCGTTCAGATTCCCGTCGGAATAATTGCGGAACTTTTTCGGGATCATTGGGGTCCCTTCCAAAATCATTTCTGGATGGTTTTTGGGATTCGTCCGGCATCCCGTCGGGGTCATTTCGGGACTTTTTCTCGACTAATACGAGATCATTTGCGGGCCCTTTCGGTATCATTTCTGGATAGTTGTCGGGATCCGTTCGGGATCCCGTCAGGGTCTTTTCGGAACTATTGGGAGATCATTTGAGGACCTTTCCGGCATCATTTCTGGTTAGTTTTCGGGATCCTTTCCGGGTCCCATCAGGGTCATTTCGGGACTTTTTCGGCATCATTTAAGATTGGTTTTCAGGATTCGTCCGGTATCCGTCAGGGTAATTTCTGGACTTTTCCCAGACTATTTCGGGATAATTTTGGGACCCTCCCAAGATCATTTCTGGATGGATTTCGGGATCTGTCCGGGATGCCGTCAGGGTCATTTTGGGACTATTAGGTGATCATTTGAGGACCTTTTCGGCATCACTTCTGGATGGTTTTCGGTATCCGCTCAGGATCCCGTCGGAATTATTGCGGGACTTTTTCGGGATCATTGGGGTCCCTTCCAAAATCATTTCTGGATGGTTTTTGGGATTCGTCCGGCATCCCGTCGGGTTCATTTCGGGACTTTTTCTCGACTAATACGCGATCATTTGAGGGCCCTTTCGGCATCATTTCTAGATAGTTGTCGGGATCCGTTCGGGATGCCGTCACTGTCATTTCAGGACTATTAGGGGTTCATTTGAGGACCTTGCCGGCATCATTTCTGAATAGTTTTCGGAATCCTTTCGGGGTCCAGTCAGGGTCATTTCGGGACTTTTTCGGGATCATTTAGAGATGGCTTTCAGGATTCGTCCGGGAACCCGTCAGGGTAATTTCTGAACTTTTCCGAGACTATTTCGGGATAATTTTGGGACCTTCCCAAGATCATTTCTGGATGGATTTTGGGATCAGTCCGGGATGCCGTCAGGGTCATTTTGGTATTAGGTGATCATTTGAGGACCTTTCCGGCATCACTTCTGGATGATTATCGGTATCCGATCAGGATCCCCTCGGAATCATTGCGGGACTTTTTCGGGATCATTTGGGGTCCCTCCCAAGATCATTTCTGGATGGATTTCGGGATCTGTCCGGGATCCCGTCAGGGTCATTTAGGGGTGCGTTCGAGATCCCGTCAGGGTCATTTCGGGACTTCTTCGGGAATATATCGGGATCATTTCTGGATGGTTTATGGGATCCGTCCATGACCCATTAAGGGTCATTTCGGGACTATTAGGTGATCATTTGAGGACCTTTCCGGCGTCACTTCTGGATGATTTTCGGTATCCGTTCGGGATCCCGTCGGAATCAATGCGGGACTTTTACGGAATCATTTGGGATTCCTTCCGGCATCATTTCTGGATGGTTTTCGGGATTTGTCCGGGATCCCGTCGGGGTTATTTCGGGACCTTTTCGGGGCTAATACGGGATCATTTGGGGATCCTCTAGGGGTCGTTTCGTGACTTTTTCTGTATTATTTCGGGATCATTTTGGGACCCTTTCGGCATAATTTCTGGATGGTTTGCCGGATCCATCAGGGTCATTTCGGGACAATTTTGGGATCATTTGGGGACCCTTCCGAGATCATTTCTGGATCCGTCCGGGATGCCGTAGTAGCCATTTCGGGATTTTTTGTTACTTTTCCGGGATAGTTTTTGCACCCTTCCGGGATCATTTCTGGATCTGTGCGGGATCCCATCTGGGTCAATTCCGGACTATTTCGGGATCATTTTGGAATCCTTCCGGAATCATTTCTGTATGGTTTTCGCGATCCATCGTGGATCCCCTCGGAGCCATTTCGGAACTTTTTCTGGAGTTAGTCGGGATAATTTAGGGACCCTTCCTGGATATTTTCTGGATGGTTTCTGAGATCCGTCCGGGAGCCCGTCAGGGTAATTTCGGAACTTTTTCGGGACTATTTCGGGATCAATTTGGTACCCTTCAGGCATCATTTCTGTGTGGTTATCTGGATAAGTCTAGAATCGTGTCTTTGTCATTACGGGTTTTTTTGGGACTACTTCGGGAACTTTTGGAAACACTTCCGCGGCGTTTCTGGATGGTTTTCGGGATCCGTCCGCGATAGCGTCGGGGTTATTTCGTGGCTTTTTCTGGATAATTTCGTTATCATTTTGGGATCCTATCAGGTTATCAGCTCATAAAGTTCTTTTTTTTTACTCAATTACAAAAATAAAATGCATTAGACAGAAAAAAAATGTTAAACAGATAACTTTATAAGCAGGCTAACGTGAATAGCCCACATATTTCATTTTTTCCTTGCGGACGGGGCCGCGGGTAAAGGCTAGTATATTATAAATGGGAAAGTTTGGATGTTAAGATGTTTGGATGTTTGGATGTTTAGATGTTTGGATGTTTGGATGTTTGGATGTTTGGATGTTTGTCCAGACGTTTGTCTTTGTGACTCAATAACGCAAGAACGGCTGGACCGATTTGGATGAAATTTTGCACACATATAGCCAATAGTCTAGAAGGATCTACTAGCTATATATTTTTCAAAAGGGGCGTGGTCCCCGCCCCCTAGGAACAGTTATAATGTAATTATTATATTTTTTCGTCTTTGCGACTGAATCACGCCAGAATGGCTACACGGATTTTGATGAAATTTGGGACACAGACAGTAGTCTACTAGCGAAATTTTTTTCGAACATGGAAAGAGGGGTAAGGGTCCCACGACCCTTCGAGAAATTATTTTTCATAATTTTTACACATTATAACTTTACGTATACTGGCCTTCACCAATATCACAGACTCAAGGGGTCAAATAAGTCGAGGGCTTACAAAGTAAGCAGTGACACCCTCCGCCCGCACCCTTTATCCCCCCTCTGGTGTAAAATCCATAAATTGTTATAACTCAATCTAAATTTTCTCCTAAATCAATAGTTTTTGGCATCTGGTACATACAGAACGAGATCTAGACAATTTTGGAGGAACGATCAGTGGTCCTCTCCTCTACTCCCGCCATCCGCCCTCCATCAATTGTTTTTATTAGCACGCTTTTATTAGCTTTACCTGTATGTTTCTATCTAACTTTTTATTCGCTCCAATGCGCCTGCTGCCTTATTAACATGGTTTTATAATTAGCTTCACCTTATTTGTAATCCCGTAAGGGTCATATCGAGACCCTTCCGGGATCATTCCTGGATGGTTTTCGGGATCGGTCCGGGATTACGCCGGGGTAATTTCGGGACTTTTTCGGGACTATTTCGGGATCATTTTGGGACCCTTCCGGGATCATTTCTGTATAGTTTACGGGATCCGCCCGGGATCCCGTCGGGGTTATTTTGGAACATTTTCGGGACTATTCCGGAATCATTTCGGGACTATTTCGCGATCATTTGGGGACCCTTCCGGCATCATTTCTGGATGGTTTTCGGGATCCGTGCGGGGTCTCGTCGGGGTCATATGGGGACTTTTTCGGGATCATTTGGGGGCTCTTCCGGCATCATTTCTGGATGGTTTTCGGGATCCGTCCGGGATATCGTCGGGGTCATTTGGGGACTTTTTCAGGATCATTTGGGGGCTCTTCCGGCATCATTTCTGGATGGTTTTCGGGATCCGTCCGGGATCTCGTCGGGGTCATTTGGGGACTTTTTCGGGATCATTTTGGGGCTCATCCGGCATCATTTCTGGATGGATTTCGGGATCCGTCCGGGATCCCGTCGGGGTCATTTCGGTACTTTTTCGCGACTAATACGGGATCATTTGGGAACCCTTTCGGCATCATTTCTGGATGGTTTTCGGGATCCGTCCGGGATCCCGTCGGGGTCATTTCGGAACTTTTTCGCGACTAATACGGGATCATTTGGGAACCCTTTCGGCATCATTTCTGGATAGTTGTCGGGATCCCGTCACGGTCATTTCGGGACTATTAGGGGATCATTTGAGGACCTTTCCGGCATCATTTCTGTATTGTTTTCGGGATCCGTCCGGGATCTCATCAGGGTAATTTCGGGACTATTAGGGGATCATTTGTGGACCTTTCCGGCATCATTTCTGGATAATTTTCGGTATCCGTCCGGGATCCCATCTGGGTCATTTCCGGACTATTTCGGGATCATTTGGGATCCTTCCGGCATCATTTCTGGATGGTTTTCGGGATCCGTCCGGGATATCGTCGGGGTCATTTGGGGATTTTTCGGGATCATTTGGGGGCTCTTCCGGCATCATTTCTGGATGGTTTTCGGGATCCGTCCGGGATCCCATCAGGGTAATTTCGGGACTATTAGGGGATCATTTGTGGACCTTTCCGGCATCATTTCTGGATAATTTTCGGTATCCGTCCGGGATGCCGACGAGGTCATTTCGGGATTATTTCGGGATCATTTGGGATACCTACCGGCATCATTTCTGGATGGTTTTTGGGATTCGTCCGGGATCCCGTCGGGGTCATTTCGGGACTTTTTCTCGACTAATACGGGATCATTTGCGGACCCTTTCGGCATAATTTCTGGATAGTTGTCGGGATCCGTTCGGGATCCCATCACGGTCATTTCGGAACTATTAGGGGATCATTTGAGGACCTTTCCGGCATCATTTCTGGATAGTTTTTGGAATCCTTTCGGGATCCCGTCAGGGTCATTTCGGGGCTTTTTCGGGATCATTTAAGGATGGCTTTCAGGATTCGTCCGGGAACCCGTCAGGGTAATTTCTGGACTTTTCCGAGACTATTTCTGGATTATTTTGGGACCTTCCCAAGATCATTTCTGGATGGATTTCGGGATTTGTCCGGGATGCCCTCAGGGTCATTTTGGGACTATTAGGTGAGCATTTGAGGACCGTTCCGGCATCACTTCTGGATGGTTTTCGGTATCCGTTCAGATTCCCGTCGGAATAATTGCGGGACTTTTTCGGGATCATTGGGGTCCCTTCCAAAATCATTTCTGGATGGTTTTTGGGATTCGTCCGGCATCCCGTCGGGGTCATTTCGGGACTTTTTCTCGACTAATACGGGATCATTTGCGGGCCCTTTCGGTATCATTTCTGGATAGTTGTCGGGATCCGTTCGGGATCCCGTCAGGGTCTTTTCGGAACTATTGGGAGATCATTTGAGGACCTTTCCGGCATCATTTCTGGTTAGTTTTCGGGATCCTTTCCGGGTCCCATCAGGGTCATTTCGGGACTTTTTCGGCATCATTTAAGATTGGTTTTCAGGATTCGTTCGGTATCCGTCAGGGTAATTTCTGGACTTTTCCGAGACTATTTCGGGATAATTTTGGGACCCTCCCAAGATCATTTCTGGATGGATTTCGGGATCTGTCCGGGATGCCGTCAGGGTCATTTTGAGACTATTAGGTGATCATTTGAGGACCTTTTCGGCATCACTTCTGGATGGTTTTCGGTATCCGCTCAGGATCCCGTCGGAATTATTGCGGGACTTTTTCGGGATCATTTGGTGTCCCTTCCGGCAACATTTCTGGCTGGTTTTTGGGATTCGTCCGGCATCCCGTCGGGTTCATTTCGGGACTTTTTCTCGACTAATACGGGATCATTTGCGGGCCCTTTCGGCATCATTTCTAGATAGTTGTCGGGATCCGTTCGGGATCCCGTCAGGGTCTTTTCGGAACTATTAGGTGATCATTTGAGGACATTTCCGGCATCATTTCTGGATAGTTTTCGGGATCCTTTCGGGGTCCAGTCAGGGTCATTTCGGGACTTTTTCGGGATCATTTAGAGATGGCTTTCAGGATTCGTCCGGGAACCCGTCAGGGTAATTTCTGAACTTTTCCGAGACTATTTCGGGATAATTTTGGGACCTTCCCAAGATCATTTCTGGATGGATTTTGGGATCAGTCCGGGATGCCGTCAGGGTCATTTTGGTATTAGGTGATCATTTGAGGAAATTTCCGGCATCACTTCTGGATGGTTATCGGTATCCGATCAGGATCCCCTCGGAATCATTGCGGCACTCTTTGGGATCATTTAGGGTCCCTCCCAAAATCATTTCTGGATGGATTTCGGGATTTGTCCGGGATCCCGTCAGGGTCATTTAGGGGTGCGTTCGAGATCCCGTCAGGGTCATTTCGGGACTTCTGCGGGAATATATCGGGATCATTTCTGGATGGTTTATGGGATCCGTCCATGACCCCTTAAGGGTCATTTCGGGACTATTAGGTGATCATTTGAGGACCTTTCCGGCGTCACTTCTGGATGATTTTCGGTATCCGTTCGGGATCCCGTCGGAATCAATGCGGGACTTTTACGGAATCATTTGGGATTCCTTCCGGCATCATTTCTGGATGGTTTTCGGGATTTGTCCGGGATCCCGTCGGGGTTATTTCGGGACCTTTTCGGGGCTAATACGGGATCATTTGGGGATCCTCTAGGGGTCGTTTCGTGACATTTTCTTCTGTATTATTTCGGGATCATTTTGGGACCCTTTCGGCATAATTTTTTGATGGCTTGCCGGATCCATCAGGGTCATTTCGGGACCATTTTGGGATCATTTGGGGACCCTTCCGAGATCATTTCTGGATCCGTCCGGGATGCCGTAGGAGCCATTTCGGGATTTTTTGTTACTTTTCCGGGATAGTTTTTGCACCCTTCCGGGATCATTTCTGGATCTGTGCGGGATCCCATCTGGGTCAATTCCGAACTATTTCGGGATCATTTTGGAATCCTTCCGGAATCATTTCTATATGGTTTTCGCGATCCATCGTGGATCCCCTCGGAGCCATTTCGGAACTTTTTCTGGAGTTAGTCGGGATAATTTAGGGACCCTTCCTGGATATTTTCTGGATGGTTTCTGAGATCCGTCCGGGAGCCCGTCAGGGTAATTTCGGAACTTTTTCGGGACTATTTCGGGATCAATTTGGTACCCTTCAGGCATCATTTCTGTGTGGTTATCTGGATAAGTCTAGAATCGTGTCGTTGTCATTTCGGGTTTTTTTGGGACTACTTCGGGAACTTTTGGAAACACTTCCGGGGCGTTTCTGGATGGTTTTCGGGATCCGTCCGCGATAGCGTCGGGGTCATTTCGTGGCTTTTTCTGGATAATTTCGTTATCATTTTGGGATCCTATCAGGTTATAAGCTCATAAAGTTCTTTTTTTTACTCAATTACAAAAATAAAATGCATTAGACAGAAAAAAAATTTTAAACAGATAACTTTATAAGCAGGCTAACGTGAATAGCCCACATATTTCATTTTCTCCTTGCGGACGGGGCCGCGGGTAAAGGCTAGTATATTATAAATGGGAAAGTTTGGATGTTTAGATGTTTGGATGTTTGGATGTTTGGATGTTTGTCCAGACGTTTGTGTTTGTGACTCAATGACGCAAGAACGGCTGGACCGATTTGGATGAAATTTTGCACACATATAGCCAATAGTCTAGAAGGATCTACTAGCTATATATTTTTGAAAAGGGAGTGGTCCCCGCCCCCTAGGAACAGTTATAGTTTAATTATTATATTTTTTCGTCTTTGCGACTGAATCACGCCAGAATGGCTACACGGATTTTGATGAAATTTGGGACACAGACAATAGTCTACTGGCGAATTTTTTTTCGAACATGGAAAGGGGGGTGGGGTTCCCACGACCCCTTCGAACAATTACTTTTTAATTATTTTTACACATTTTGACTTTACATATACCGGCCTTCACCAATATTACAGACTCAATGGGTCAAATAAATCGAGGGCTTACAAAATGAGCAGTGACACCATCCGCCCCCCTCTCCCCCTTCTCTCCTCCTCTGGTGTAAAATCTATAAATTGTTATAACTCAATATACATTTTCTCCTAAATCAATAGTTTTTGGTATCTGGTACATACAGACCGAGATCTAAACAATTTTGGAAAAACGATCAGTGGTCCTCTTCTTCTCCTCCCGCCATCCGCCCTCCTTCAATGGTTTTTATTAGCACGCTTTTATTAGCTTTACCTGTATGTTTCTATGTAACTTTTCATTCGCTCCAATGCACCTGCTGCCTTATTACCATGGTTCTATAATTAGCTTCACCTTATTTGTAATCCCGTAAGGGTCATATGGAGACCCTTCCGGGATCATTTCTGGATGGTTTTCGGGATCGGTCCGGGATCCCGCCGGGGTAATTTCGGGACTTTTTCGGGACTATTTCGGAATCATTTTGGGACACTTCCGGGATCATTTCTGTATAGTTTTCGGGATCCGTCCGGGATCCCGTCGGGGTTATTTTGGGACATTTTCGGGACTATTCCGGAATCATTTCGGGATTATTTCGCCATCATTTGGGGACCCTTCCGGCATCATTTCTGGAAGGTTTTCGGGATCCGTCCAGGATCCCGTCGGGGTACTTTCGGGATCATTTGCGTACCTTCGAGAGATAAATTCTTGATGGTTGCCGGGATCATTACGGGACTTTTTCGGGGTTATTTTGGGACCCTTTCGGCATCATTTCTGGATGGTTTTCGGGATCCGTCCGTGATCTCGTCGGGGTAATTTGGGGACTTTTTCGGGATCATTTGGGGGCTCTTCCGGCATCATTTCTGGATGGGTTTCGGGATCCGCCCGGGATCTCGCCGGGTTATTTGGTGACTTTTTCGGGATCATTTGGGGGCTCTTCCGGCATCATTTCTGTATGGTTTTCGGGATCCGTCCGGGATCCCGTCGGGGTCATTTCGGGACTTTTTCGCGACTAATACGGGATCATTTGGGAACCCTTTCGGCATCATTTCTGGATGGTTTTCGGGATCCGTCCCGGATCTCGTCGAGGTCATTTGGGGACTTTTTCGGGATCATTTGGGGGCTCTTCCGGCATCATTTCTGGATGGTTTTCGGGATCCGTCCGGGATCTCGTCGGGGTCATTTGGGGTCTTTTTCGGGATCATTTGGGGGCTCTTCCGGCATCATTTCTGGATGGTTTTCGGGATCCGTCCGGGATCTCATCAGGGTCATTTTGGGACTTTTGCGCGACTAATACGGGATTATTTGGGAACCCTTTCGGCATCATTTCTGAATAGTTGTCGGGATCCGTTGGGATTCCGTCACGGTCACGTTTACGGCATCATTTCTGGATAGTTTTCGGAATCCTTTCGGGATCCCGTCAGGGTCATTTCGGGACTTTTTCGGGATCATTTAAGGATGGCTTTCAGGATTCGTCCGGGAACTCGTCAGGGTAATTTCTGAACTTTTCCGAGACTATTTCGGGATCGTTTTGGGACCTTCCCAAGATTATTTCTGGATGGATTTCGGGATCTGTCCGGGATGCCGTCAGGGTCATTTTGGGACTATTAGGTGATCATTTGGGGACCTTTTCGGCATCACTTCTGGATGGTTTTCGCTATCCGTTCAGGATCCCGTCCGAATAATTGCGGGAGATTTTCGGGATCATTTGGAGTCACTTCCGGCATCATTTCTGGATGGTTTTTGGGATTCGTCCGGCATGCCGTCGGGGTCATTTCGGGACTTTTTCTCGACTAATACGGGATATTTTGCGGGCCCTTTCGGTATCATTTCTGGATAGTTGTCGGAATCCGTTCGGGATCCCGTCAGGGTCTTTTCGGAACTATTAGGAGATCATTTGAGGACCTTTCCGGCATAATTTCTGGATAGTTTTCGGGATCCTTTCGGGGTCCCATCAGGGTCATTTCGGCTCTTTTTCTTCAGGATTCGTCCGGGATCCCGTCAGGGTAATTTCTGGACTTTTCCGAGACTATTTCGGGATCATTTTGGGACATCCCCAAGATCATTTCTGGATGGATTTCGGGATCAGTCCGGGATGCCGTCAGGGTCATTTTGGGACTATTAGGTGATCATTTGAGAACCTTTCCGGCATCACTTCTGGATGGTTTTCGGTATACGTTCAGGATCCCGTCGGAATCATTGCGGGACTTTTTCGGAATCATTTTGGATCCCTTCCGGCATCATTTCTGGATGGTTTTCGGGATTTGTCCGGCATCCCGTCGGGGTCATTTCGGGACTTTTTCTCGACTAATACGGGATCATTTGCGGGCCCTTTCGGCATCATTTCTAGATAGTTGTCGATATCCATTCGGGATCCCGTCAGGGTCTTTTCGGAACTATTAGGAGATCATTTGAGGACCTTTCCGATATCATTTCTGGATAGTTTTCGGGATCCTTTCGGGGTCCCGTCAGGGTAATTTCGGGACTTTTTCGGGATCATTTAAGGATGGCTTTCAGGATTCGTCCGGGAACCCGTCAGGGTAATTTCTGGACTTTTCCGAGACTATTTCGGGATCATTTTGAGACCTTACCCAAGATCATTTCTGGATGGATTTCGGGATCAGTCCGGGATGCCGTCTGTGTTATTTTGGGACTATGAGGTGATCATTTGAGGACCTTTCCGGCATCACTTCTGGATGGTTTTCGGTATCCGTTCAGGATCCCGTCGGATTCATTGCGGGACTTTTTCGGGATCATTTGGGGTCCCTCCCAAGATCATTTCTGGATAGATTTCTGGATCTGTCCGGGATCCCGTCAGGGTCATTTAGGGATGCGTTCGAGATCCCGTCAGGGTCCTTTCGGGACTTCTTCGGGAATATATCGGGATCATTTCTGGATGGTTTACGGGATCCGTCCAGGATCCCTTAAGGGTAATTTCGGGACTATTAGGTGATCATTTGAGGACCTTTCCGGCATCACTTCTCGATGATTTTAGGTATCCGTTCGGGATCCCGTTGGAATCATTGCGGGACTTTTTCGGAATTATTTGGGATCCCTTCCTACATCATTTCTGGATGTTTTTCGGGATTTGTCCGGGATCACGTCGGGGTTATTTCGGACCTTTTCGGGCTAATACGGGATCATTTGGGGATCCTATAGGGGTCGTTTCGTGACTTTTTCTGTTTTATTTCGGGATCATTTGGGGACCCTTCCGGCATAATTTCTTGATGGTTTGCCGGATCCATCAGGGTCATTTCGTGACCATTTTGGGATCATTTGGGGACCCTTCCGAGATCATTTCTGGATCCGTCCGGGATGCCGTAGGAGCCATTTCGGGATTTTTTGTTACTTTTCCGGGATAGTTTTTGGACCCTTCCGGGATCATTTCTGTATGGTTTTCGCGATCCGTCGTGGATCCACTCGGAGCCATTTCGGAACTTTTTCTGGAGTATGTCGAGGTCATTTGGGGACTTTTTCGGGATCAATTCTGGATGGTTTTCGGGATCCGTCCGGGATCCCGTCGGGGTCATTTCGGGACTTTTTCTCGACTAATACTGGATCATTTGGGGACCCTTTCGACATCATTTCTGGATAGTTTTCGGGATCCGTCCGGGATCCGGACGGGGTCATTTCGGGACTATTTCATGATCATTTGGGGTACCTACCGGCATCATTTCTGGATAGTTTTCGGTATCCGTCCCGGATCTCGTCGGAGTCATTTGGGGACCTTTTCGGGATCATTTGGGGGCTCTCCCGGCATCATTTCTGGATGGTTTTCGGGATCCCGTCGGGGTCATTTCGGGAATTTTTCGCGACTAATACGGGATCATTTGGGAACCCTTTCGGCCTCATTTCTGAATGGTTTTCGGGATCCGGTCGGGATCCCATCAGGGTAATTTCGGGACTATTAGGGGATCATTTGGGGACCTTTCCGGCATCATTTCTGGATAATTTTCGGGATCCGTCCGGGATGCCGACGAGGTCATTTCGGGACTATTTCGGGATTATTTGGGATACCTACCGGCATCATTTCTGGATGGTTTGTGGGATTCGTCCGGGATCCCATCGGGGTCATTTCGGGACTTTTTCTCGACTAATACGGTATCATTTGCGGAACCATTCGGCACCATTTCTGGATAGTCATTTCGGGACTTTTTGGGGATCATTTAAGGATGGCTTTTAGGATTCGTCCGGGAACCCGTCAGGGTAATTTCTGGACTTTTCCGAGACTATTTCGGGATCAATTTGGGACCTTCCCAAGATCATTTCTGGATGGATTTCGAGATTTGTCCGGGATGCCGTCAGGGTCATTTTGGGACTATTAGGTGATCATTTCAGGACCTTTCCGGCATCACTTCTGGATGGTTTTCGTTGCGGGATTTTTTCGGGATCATTTGGGGTCCCTCCCAAGATCATTTCTGGATGGATTTCGGGATCTGTCCGGGATCCCGTCAGGGTCATTTAGGGATGCGTTCGAGATCCCGTCAGGGTCCTTTCAAGACTCCTTCGGGACTATATCGGGATCATTTCTGGATGGCTTACGGGATCCGTCCAGGATCCCTTAAGGGTCATTTCGGGACTATTAGGTGATCATTTGAGGACCTTTCAGGCATCACTTCTGCATGATTTTCGGTATCCGTTCAGAATCCCGTCGGAATCATTGCGGGACTTGTTCGGAATCATTTGGGATCTCTTCCGGCATCATTACTGGATGTTTTTCGGGATTTATCCGGGATCACGTCGGGGTTATTTCGGGGCTAATACGGGATCATTTGGGGACCCTTCCGGCATAATTTCTTGATGGTCATTTGGGTAATTTCCGGACTATTTCGGAATCATTTTGGGACCCTTCCGGAATCATTTCTGTATGGTTTTCGCGATCCGTCGTGGATCCCCTCGGAGCCATTTCGGAACTTTTTCTGGAGTATGTCGGGATAATTTAGGGACCCTTCCTGGATATTTTCTGAATGGTTTTTGAGATCCGCCCGGGAGCCCGTCAGGGTCATTTCGGAACCTTTTCGGGATCATTTTGGAACACCTTCAGGGATCATTTCTATGTGTTTCTCTGGATACGTCTAGAATCGTTTCGTTGTCATTTCGGGTTTTTTTGGGACTATTCCGGGAACTTTTGGAGACCCTTTCGGGGCATTTCTGGATGGTTTTCGGGATCTGTCCGCGATAGCGTGGGGGTCATTTCGTAGCTTTTTCTGGATAATTTCGGGATCATTTGGGATCCTATCAGGATATCAGCTCATTTAGTTCTTTTTTTTACTCAATTACAAAAATAAAATGCATTAGACAGAAAACAAAATTTTAAACAGATAACTTGATAAGCAGGCTAACGCGAATAGCCCATATATTTAAATTTCTCCTTGCGGACGGGGCCGCGGGTAAAGGCTAGTATGATAATAATTGTAGAATGTGTTATTTGTATGTGCGTTTGCGATAAGCAATACATGGTATAAGAAAGAAGTTCGTTATAACTATTTTGTATCATCATTAAAAGCACGCAATGAATTTTAGCATACGATATTTGTTTGTGTTTGTGAAAAGAATTCGATATTTACCAAAAGCATGGCGAATTTAGTGAAATATTTGCCTTGAAATAGTGTTAAATAAATTCTGAGAAAGTTCATGCGATAAAATATTGCTACAAAAATGATAGTCATTATTTTACATATAAATACGAATGCTTTGAAAAAGAAGAGTGAGCAGGTGCAATAGAATAAGAATATTGCCCAGGAGACAAAATATTGTAGTGAAACAAAAATTTGGAAAACGAAACGGCGAATTTAAATAAAAGAAATTAGTCATTGGAGAGTTTTGTGAAAAGGCGAATTGACAGTGAAACATATTTCAAAAAGTAAATAGAAAAGAATTGAAATATTTTATGTCAGAATAAATAAAGATGAAAAACAAGTGAAATCCAAAACATAAATAACTAACTACGAAGCAGAACGGATCAATACAAATTGTATATGTATGTGCATGAATAAACAATTTAAAATGAGAAACCAAAAATTGTCCGAATCGGGAAGAAAATTGAGACAACAATCAACTGACTGGTGAAAATTTGTAAGCAGCCTATTTGAAGATATTTATGATTCTTTGATTTTAATACATATTAGTTATTTTTGCATGAAATAGCTTTGAATGAAATAGTTTTGCATTTTATAATTTGTATGTGATAAAAACTGAATTAATTTGGGTTTACATATATATACATCTATATATATAATTTTAAATTATTATATATAATTTTTTTTTGTGTATTAAATTGCGTGATAATTAGATACTAAATATGGATGCACAATCTAGTCGTTCAATGACAGTAGTGGAATTGAAAGATAAATTGAGAGAATTAAATTTAGATACAGTGGGGCGGAAGCAAACCCTTTGTAACCGTTTAATGGAACATCTTGGGGTAGTTGATGTTGTAAGTGATGATGAGTCGTCAAACTCAAATTTTGTTGAAGCAATTGCAGATAGGCAATTGAGTAGGAATTCTGGAAAAGTTAATTTTACATTGCGAGATATTCAGGATAGTGTAAATTCGTTCTCTGGAGACGATCACTATGATGTTAACCATTGGGTTCGGGAATTTGAAGATGTTGCCGACACAGTGGGTTGGGATGATTTGCAAAAATTTGTGTATGCAAAGCAATTGTTGCGGGGTGCAGCCAAGTTATTTGTGAGAGGTTTAGTGTCTGTAAGAGGTTGGACGGTACTTAAAGAGGAATTAATTGATGAATTTAGGAAACATTTAGGTGTGGCAGAAGTTCATAAAATAATGAGGCAGAGGCAAAAACGACCAAAAGAGAGTCTTAATGAGTACCTGTATGCCTTGATTGAGATAGGTAATCCAATTCAAGCGGATGAAGCTAGTGTGATCGAATATTTTATTGATGGAATACCAGATACTCGATTCAACAAAGCTGTTTTATATGAAGCAAATAATTTAAACGTTTTGAAAGAAAAGATAAGAATTTATGAGAAAATTCGGGGATCTTATTTGTCGTCAAACAGAAGTAATTCATCGAACAATTTTAAAATGATAGAAGACAAAACAAGAGAGGAGAAAAGAGCACATCTGAGTATGCAGCTCCAGTAGTTCTAGTCCCTAAGAAAGATGGAATTAAACATCTGTGTTGTGATTATAGGAAAATAAATGAAAAGATAGTACGGGACAATTTTCCTATGGCCCTGATAGACGGAGTTCTAGAGCAGTTGCAAGGTGCAAATATCACTGGACCATTTCAACTTTTTCTCTTTATCAGAAACGCCGTTATGAAATTCGTATGTAAAATCACCCCCTGATTTCGAAAATTGAGTTCATTTTTGATTCTAAGATGGCTCCCTTTAATTACGTATATCTTACGAACGGGTGAAGCAATTGCAAAAAAGTTTACAGAATCGGAAAGACGATATACTTTTCTATGAATACATCATACATTGTTTTTTGCTCAACCAAACAGTTTTCGAGATATTAGCTTATCATTTCAGATTTTTGTTTTTTTTATGAAAAAATATGAAAAAAATTACTTTTTGCGAGGGCAACATTCCAAAACCACAACTTTTTATCCAGATATTTTTTCTTTAAGTAATGCTCTGTTTAATTAGAAAAAAGATAAGCTATCATCGAATAAAATCGATGCAAAACTACGTAAGTCATAAGCGATCAAATAAAAATACCCAGGTTGCGCAACTTCAATGTATGTATACATACATATATTAAAGGTATAAAATGCAAATGGGATATTATCCGGATAAACGAATAACACCATAACAATGATAATACTTTTTCTTTAAATAAATCAAATAGTACTTTTAATACTCGAATTGTTTTATAGTAGGTAGAGAGGTTGCATCGAAAGGAAGAGTGGTTGGGTTCGAAACCTGCTGTAGGCATGTAGTTATAAACATGTATTTCCGTCACTTATGGGTAAGTATGCAGGTAGATTTTCAAAATTATAAGACACAGAAAATTTTTAAAGCCTACATCTAAAGCAGGTAGTATTTTCTTTTCCCGGCTTCGTATAAAAAGGAACCTTTATGTCTAGGTAAGATTTGATTTTTTAAATTTTATTCTTGTTCCGAGTATAAATATGAGTTAATGCGCCTTGAAACTTCATAACATCTGCAAAGCTCGCCGAAGATAGTTCAGTTCATAAGTCAAATTTCAAAACCGTGATTTAGTAAAAAAAATAAAATGAGTAAAAGGACGCGAGAATTTGAGTGTAATAACGATCCAGATATGTTCTGTTTCATGTGTGGCCAATATACTATCATAAGGCGACGACGAGTGTTCTCAGATCATATCAAAACTTTATACTCCAAGTATTTTGGCATTGAGCCTAAAAATGCTGAAAAACCATGGACACCGAACACTTTGTGTACATCGTGTCGAGTAGAATTGATTCATTCGGAATCCGGACAACAAATAAAATTTGATACACCAATGATATGGAGAGAACCTACTTTCCATTCAATAGAGTGTTATATTTGTCAAACAAAAGTACTTGGCGTTGGAAGATCAAGAAGAGTAACCTATGCCAGCGTACCTACAGTGACATTACCAGTACTACATTCAACGGCAGTTGCGGATCCAGTTCCATTGTCAACAGTAACATCTGAGTGCGGGGAATCAAGTTGTACTGAATTTCGCATGGGAAAGGAGAGAAACGTTCTATCACAAGCACAACTTAATGATTGGATAAGAGATTTGGAACTATCCAAGGAAAAGGCCGAGATCCACACTTCTCGTATGCAACAATTTAAATTTGTATCATCCGATGTTAAGGTGATATATTGTAGAACTCGTCACGAACCATTTTCCAAACACTATACCAAGAAAGACAGTATATGCTACTGCAACGACATTCCTAGTTTATTCAAAGAGTTTGGTCAAACATATGATTCAAATGAGTGGCGATTGTTCATAGACAGCAATAAACTGAGTTTAAAGGCTGTATTATTGCATATTGGTAACAAAAAGCCTTCTATCCCGCTAGCACATGCAGTAAATACAAAGGAAACCTACGAGGAAATGCAAAAACTACTCAAATTTATCAAATATGATCTCAATATCAATATCTCAAAGTCGTTGCAATGCTATGCGGTCTACAAAGTGGCTACACCAAGCACTGCTGCTTCCTCTGCAAGTGGGATAGCCGAGCTCGTAAGGACCACTACGTCAGAAAGGATTGGCCGGGAAGAGTCGAGTTTACCGTTGGTGTGGATAACATCAAATACACCCCTCTTGTCAAGAAAGAGAAAATCATACTTCCACCCTTACACATCAAGCTCGGTCTTATTAAAAACTTTGTTAAGGCTTTGGACAAAGAAGGCGAAGCATTCGACTATTTGAAAACAATTTCGCCAGATATTTCTCAAGCCAAGATAAAGGAAGGTATTTTTGTTGGACCACAAATAAAAAAGTTGATCAACAATAATCAATTCAAAGGACTACTCTCATTAGTTGAGGCAGCAGCGTGGGAATCCTTTGAAAAGGTCGTTGCTTCTTTTCTCGGTAGACACAAAAGCCCTAACTACGAGCAGATAGTGAACGACTTAATCAATAATTATCCCAAAATTCTATAACTTGTTTACCTAACTAATATTTTCTTTCCAGGCGTAAATATGTCGTTAAAAATTCGTTTTCTGCACTCACATTTGAGCTTTTTTCCGGCAAATCTTGGCGACGAAAGTGACGAACATGGCGAAAGGTTTCATCAGCAAATGAAATTAATTGAAAATCGATATCAAGGATTCTGGGACGTCGCAATGATGGGTGATTACTGCTGGTTTCTCATAAGAGAAACCGATCCTAACCTTAATAAGCGTCAAAGTCGAACACATAATTATTTCGACTACATAGTAAAATAAAATTAAGATAAAGATTGTTAGAATATAGTACAAACATAAATAAATTTAAAAAAAAAAGTTAAAAATATGGGTAATTTCATTCATGAATTGAACTTTTAACTAAATAGAAACAGAGCATACCTAGATATTTCACTCTTCTTTATACCATACATACGTTTTGAGGTATACGTTGAAATTGCGCAACCTGGGTATTTTTATTTGATCGCTTATAACTTACGTAGTTTTGCATCGATTTTCTTCGATGATAGCTTATCTTTTTTCTAATTAAACAGAGCTTTACGTAAATAAAAAATATTTGGAAAAAAAGTTGTGGTTTTGGAATGCTGCCCTCGCAAAAAGTAATTTTTTTCATATTTTTTCATAAAAAAAAAAACAAAAATCTGAAATGATGAGCTAATATCTCGAAAACTATATGGTTGAGCAAAAGCCAATGTATAATGCATTTATAGCAAATTTTATCGTCTTCCGATTTGCAATTGCCTGACCCGTTCGTGAGATATACGTAATTAAAGGGAGACATCTTTTTGGTTTTTTCGAATAACGGTAAAATGCAAATATCTCAAAAACGGTACCATAGAATCAAAAATGAACTCAATTTTCGAAATCAGGGGGTGATTTTACATACGAATTTCATAACGGCGTTTCTGGTAAAGAAAAATAGTTGAAATTCGTGGTCCTGTGTTATTTTTAGTTGGTGATTCGCAACTTCAGCCAAGTCATATTGAAGTCTTAACTAACAAACTGTTTTAACTCTCTAAAGACAACTTAAAGATTCTTTGCTTGTTATGGATGTTTTTATGTACTTATACATATGTATGTATGTGAAACACATCATCAAACTTCACTCTCTATACTTCATCAAATATTTACATTGCGGTATGTATGTAAATACCTCTAAGCTCAATCAAGTTTGATTAGGTCATGCTTATCAAGTCTTTTATTGAATTTTATCACGTACAGCGGGGGTGCATTATTTAAAGAAATTATCTTTTGCACAAATCAATCACTTTTGATTATATTATATAATTTACAATAACCCAGTAAAATACGCAAAAAGTCTGGTAGGCATCCAGAATAAGTCACACGGCATTATGAGACTAAATCCCCTTGTCATCTCTGTCTATGGAACGAACTGCTCGATTTTGTGTGACTTTGTCCTTGTTCACACTGAATTATGTTGTTTTTGTATACCAAAGTTATTTATCCAACAGTAATCGAAGTATTATCAAATATTTATCGAAA
Source organism: Eurosta solidaginis (assembly GCF_040869045.1). Classification (NCBI taxonomy): domain Eukaryota; kingdom Metazoa; phylum Arthropoda; class Insecta; order Diptera; family Tephritidae; genus Eurosta; species Eurosta solidaginis. Next base: position 45,125,739 of record NC_090323.1, read on the forward strand.
ACTCTTCTATGTTATCGAAAAGTTAGCAATTTTTTAATCAGAAAGCTATTGATTGGCTGTCAAAAGGTTATGAATATGTTATCATAATGTATACCAAAGTTATTTATACACAGGTTATCGATGGGTTATCAAAAATTTATCGAAAATTCTTAAACATGTTATCGAAAAGGTATCGATTTTTTAACAGATACATAGCTATCGACTGGCTGTCAAAAAGTTATCGATAGCTTATCAAAATGTTATAGATCTTTTATCGAAAAATAAGTAAGAGTAATCGATTTTTACTTACCGAAGAAGATTTAACAATGAGCTGTACGAGCTCTACGCAGACATCAACATAGTCTAGCGAACTACAATGCTGGGGTTGCGCTGGCTAGGCCATGTTGTGCGATTGAAAGATGACGCTCCGGCCAAGAAAGTGTTTCTATCGGAACCCGCTTATGGCAGCAGAGGTAGAGGGCGGCCTCCACTCCGCTGGAAGGACCAAGTGGAAAACGATTTAGACTTTCTTGGTGTAACCAATTGGCGCCGGTTGGCAGGGAGAAGAAGCGATTGGCGCGCCTTGTTGGTAGGCCATAACCGTTTAAACGTTTAAGCGCCAATTAAGTAAGTAAGATCGAAAAGTTATCGATTTTTTTAACAGAAAGCTATCGATTGGTTATCAAAATGTATACCAAAGTTATTTATACAAAAGTTATCGATATGTTATCAAAAATTTATCGAAAATTCTGCAACACTTTATCGAAAAGTTGTCGTCTTTTTTTATCACAAAGCTATCGATTGGTTGTCAGGTTATCAATAAGTTATCAAAAAGCTATAAATTTTTTATCGAAAAGTAAGTAAGAGAAATCGATTCTTAATCGAAAGCTGTCGCTATATATTATGCAAAAGTAATCGACTGGATATTGAATTCTAATCGGGTTGTTAAAAATTTGCTTTTGTCGTGTTATTGTTTAGTTATCGACGACCTATCGGTTTATTATGAAATAGATACCGATAAAACATCAATATAAAATGGATAACAACTCTGTAACCCATCGATAAAAAGCCGCTTGGAAACAAATAAAAAGCTGATGACTCTGCGATAACAAATCGATAAGTAGCCGATGCCTCAGCAATAACAAGCCCATTCAAAATCCGAAAACTCACCTATAATAATTCGCTATCGATAATAAGCCGTTCAAAAAACAATGACTTCTCGGTGTCTGTTGTTACCGACAAATAGCCGACGCCGCTCTTCTCAAAAAGGCCGAGAGTATTTGTTTCTGGTAAAGATACCTCTGTTGTGGTTTAACTTAAACCCCTGGGAGAGCTCTAGATGACTTAATAACATTCGTTTTCTTTCTTTATTTAAACATCCAATTTCGCGGGTACTTGGTACTCTCGCCCTTTTTCTAGGTTAGCTTGATCAAACAATTCTAGGTGGGATTTTGAATAGTTTCGGAATCTTTTCGATATCAATTCGATACTATCCGCTGATCATTTCTGGATTTTCTCTAGACTGTTTCGAGCTCATTTTAGACCGTTTAGAGATGATTTTCTTTTGGGATGATTTTCGTGATAGATTCGCGGATTTACTCGAGACGATTTCGAAATGGTTTCCGGAATATTTCGAACCGTTTAGAGATTGTGTTCGGGATCTTCTCGGCTATTTTGATTTTATTTCAGAACTATTTAGGAAACATTTCGGGATTGCTTTTCAGGTTATTTCAAGATTATTTCACAGCCTTTTAGGAATTGCCTTCGAAACTTTCTCGTATCATTTTCTGGGCTGTTTTCGGAATACTGTTGCAATAATTTCGGGACTATTTCGTGATTGTGTTAGGGATCTTTTCGCGGCTATTTCAAAATTATTTCAGGTCTATTTAGGGAATATATAGGAATTGATTAAGAGATCCTATTGGGGGATGTTTCAGAACCTTTTAGTAGTTTATTGCGAAACTTTTTCAGATCAGTCTCTCAGTTGCTTTCGGTATGGTATCGCAATCGTTTTGAGACTATTCTGTGACCATTTCGGGATAATGTCCGGAAGATTTCACCTATTTTTTCTAAATTATATCACGAATAATTTCGTTGTGTTCCTAAATTGTTTTTGGAGCTATTTCGAGGCTTTTCCAGATTCATTTCGGAACAATTTCGGGATTATATGCAGATATCTACGGGATTGTTTTTGAGAACATTTTATGACTAATTTCTTGCAGTTTTAAGATTCTTTTCGGAGATATTTCGCGATTGCTTTCGAATATTTTAAAACCAGTTTAAGATATTGTAACGAATTTAGTGCAAATCCTCTTATTTGCAATCTTCTGCTAACGTTCGAATCACTGAACTGTTGAATAAATAATCAAACTGAATTGTGATGCCTCTGTCTGTGCCGCTTTTATACTCTTCGGTTTCCTCGTTCACCCATTTCTCCTAATGTATAGTAATTCCGTGAACCTTATGCTTGTTTACTAGCTATATACACGTATTTTTGCAATTTGTATCCATATGCGTGTGTATGTGTGAGCGGTTGATGATGACATGCGCTTGTGAGTATCTCTCTCTGTTGCCCCGCACGTATGTGTGTAATTTGTTTACGTACATACGACTTACGTTACGTACATGCAGCTTGCTTTATTGTTGTTGTGGCTTTATTTACTTAGTATCAGATTAGTGATGGGAGTATCACTGAGTGTCACTAATATTCGTCACAATATGTTTATGTGGCGTACTCCGCCAACCACACCCAAGGTCTTGAGTTCATATATATGTATATCTTCTATATTTTTTATCGTTTTGAAACTATTTCGGGACGATACCGAAACTATCGCCGCCAAGTACTGTCATTTATGTCCAGCGATCGGCTCGCCGTGAGAAGAAATATTCTTCAACATAAAATTTTTCTTTACAAAAGTAAGCGACGGCATAAATATTTTGCGAATTTAGAACCAGGGTGGGCAAAGAAGTGGATCTAAAAGCAAAGGGAAAAGATACTTGGGAGAGAAAGGCGTGAGCCCGAGGAGCTTCAGCAGTTGGCTATAGTAAATAATAGACGAAAAAGCAGTTGATGGCGGAAGGTTTTAAAAGAGGAAAAATTACATTAATTTCATCGTCTTCGATTGTCGGCTCATGTTCAGCATCTTCCCTGTGTCCTTCAGGGCTGCTTCAATTTAAGAGGCAAAGAAGTGTTCACCTGATAATATAAGCATTCACTAAACATCATCTACCAGTTCGTCGCTTTCGTTAGTAATAGAACTCGCCCAGGGCTGGAAATCTATTATATTTTGCTGAATACTGTGGAGAATATTTGCATAACAACAGCAAAGTAAGCATCCACACATATGTACTTGTAAACCTAAAAGCAAGCATCCACACTTACATGTAAAAAGTGAAGCTAGGAGCTAAGAGAATAATTCACATAATTCATAAGCGGCTGTTCGAGAAGGTTGTTCATGAAAAATCTAGACCTTAGGAGAAATTGGCGAAAGAGGTAGCCGAGAGTATAAAAGCAACGCAAGTGAGGAATAATGGATAAATTTGATTTTATCACGCTATTAGGGAAGTACGCGAGTATTATAATTGTACTACTGCCACAGCAGAGTTGCAAAAAAAGGAGATATTGCTATACTGAATATTTGAGTTATTTATTCGATTCGAAGCTGCAACATAATCAGGAATTTCGGTAAATTCGTAACAATACTTTGCCACTACTCCTACTTCTAAGTAATTTTTAAAGGAGAGCTGGTTCCTACCAAAAGTATGGAACATCCTCACTTATTATGTGTAAATCGTCCGAAACCATCCTGGTTTGCATATTTAAATATATGTAAAACTTGAACTCAGATTTATAAGCTGTCCAAGTACTTTTATCAAATGTCAATCCGTCATGTGTAGTAAAGTCCAAGGTACCAGCAAACAACATGTGTCCATTGAATGTACAAAATGTGCCTGCGGTTTGCATTGTGGGATGCTTTGTGGACATATTTTGTATGTATGTATGGCCTCAATTTTGCTTGTAAATATCCAACTTTTCATGTAACTGCAAATGTTATCATTGGCTCATAAATGGGTCGACTTTTAATTGCCTAACAAATTGAAGTTTCCGATTGACGAAGAACACTGGGGATGGGTGAAAGGGCGTTATAATAAAAATGAAACTGTTTTGACATATCAAATATAAAGCCCACCTGTGTAGGTAATACACTTTTCCTCACCAAAACGGTTGCCGGGTGAAAAGACTATGAAAAGCAGGTAGGCCCTTAAAAGGAATTAGCGCCGAAGATGAAATGAATTTGGTGATCGTTGTATACTTTATGACGTTCGTTTTTTTAAAGCTGAGGTATCTCTCAGTCTAACCGGAGGCCCCAGTAACGAACATTGATTAACAACACTACATATATTCATGAGCTAAGAACGGGCGGTCGTACTCATATGGTCTGTAGTGTTAATAGCTCAGCAACTTTCAGTACCAATGAGAGCTGAGAGGAAGGAGATAGTTCGCGATAGTGTCAGTTAAGCGTAGCTGAAGAGCGATAATAGTTTAAAGGTAACTGGTCGGCCACGGCTACAGAACAGTGGACGATCGACAACAGTTGAGGGAAAGCAGGATGGCAGCACATAGCTTTTTAAAGCAGCAGAAAGCATACTTAAAGTATATCTGTGGCAGAGCAGTTGAACTGGAGTAACATCGTCAGCGGCTAAAAGAATCGTATACGGTGACTACCAAGCGGGTGCTTCTTCTTGCGGACTTTTTAAGCTGGCCCGCCATCGGAATATCACCAATTCCTTTTTCGCACACTGCTACAATGTGATTGAGCTACAACGTAGTTGTGAAAGTCTTGAGTGTATGGATTGAATTACAGATTACTATACTTCAAAAGTTCGCTTCAGATGCCTTCTGAACAACCTCAATGATGCTCACATTGATTTGAATCAGTTGTTAGTATAGGAACGTAGGTGGAAATTACTACGTGTAAAAAGAGGGCTTCGTCCAAAAGGACAGTCCTTTATTATGCTGGATAACGCAGTGTAAATTGGTCACCACAAAACCAGCGTTTTCCAAGACTTCGCCCAAAGAAAATAGGTTTCGAGTAAGGTAGTGATGTGAAGCTTGATAGAAGACTGGTGAATATGACGCCTATAGCTATAGAAATTTAGTAAACTTTTTTTTTTATTGATTTATTACCGAGGATAGCCCACTTTGCCAGACTTCTTTCTTCTGGTGGAATCAAATGCTTACGCTGCATTCGGACTCGTATCTGGCTAAAGAACTTCTATATCTTCATCACTCACCAAAAATACTCTGGCACTGCTTTTGTTGTTACTTTTCACAAAGAAGGGAATCTACATGGCCCAAAACCCATTCAGTTTAGAGTTACTTTTCTCAGCTGAAACCAAAGCCTTTAAAAAGTAGCCGCCGCTACCCTTTATACGCTGCCACCAGACTCTCGCCAAAATATGACAACAGGAGAAAATTTTTCTATCCAAATTAAAGGGCGATGCACTTGTTGAACTACAAGCCTGCCGGAAAAGCCTTTTCGCTTAAAAGCTAACTTTCAGCTATGTCAGCAGAGGGACATAATGGCTTAAGTTTACCTTAGCCTAAGTCTACCTCCCTCCCGACTTTCATAACACTAAAGCCTCGAATCGGTATCCTCTGAACCTCAAACCTTTGATAAGGGTAGATGGTGTAAATCAGACTTCTAAGAGTACGCCCATGTAATGTTGAAGCATCTATGCTAGCTGTGAGTGGTGCTTTTAAATCTACAGGTTCATGTTGTAGCAATCGCAGCTTCAATCACAGCTCTACTGAACCTCTTGCCTTATTCCTCACCTAAGACGTAGCTGAACTTAGTTGAGTTGCAGCTGGACTGACGTGAACGTTATCCTACCAGTCTACAGATCATCAATGCTTGCATCGAGGCTCCAACATAAACGCTGTTGACGGCTGTGTAGGACGGAAATTTAAATTTTGAAGCTGAAGCTTCAAAAAATTCAGCGAAGTTGGGTGTTTACAAAGTTAAATTAAGTGAGCCAGAATGTTTTTATTTTTTCTGACTAATAGCTTTTTACTGCACACCAGTATCATCATTCAATCTCTACATGAGGCTCTTGGGCCTGCAGTGGTCTGCAAAGATATTTATTTATTTATTTATTTATTTATTTATTTATTTATTTATTTAATCTTGAAATTGTTACATTTCTTACAGACTAATTACAAATGTAGGCAAATACCAACTAACTTAACTGGTCATTAAGTAGTATTTTAAACCTATTTTCACAAAAGGAGAAATCCAAAACTGAAGAATTCGGAAGCAAATTAAACTCTTTAAGAGCTCTGACAACAGGAGCATTGGCAGCATAATTAGTCCTCGCCAGCCCCACATAAAATGTGGCATGATTCCTTAAACAAATATTAGGAATAACAAAGAAAATACGTTCAAGTAAAAAGGGGCAGTCCACCACCCCAGATATCAAATTAAAAATGAAAGTTAGAGATAAGAAGGTTCTCCTACAATTTAGTGTCTTAAGACCGATAAGCAAACATCTAGACTCATAAGCGGGAACCGGAAGTTCAAAATGAAGGGGTCGCAGAGCATACTTAATAAAGATTTTCTGAACTCTCTCCAATCGACTAATATGACAAGAATAATACGGACGCCAAATAAAAGCAGCATATTCTAGTTTCGAGCGTACCAGTGAAGTAAAGAGTGTCTTTAAAGTATACGGATCGGAGAAATCTGAACTGAAACGTCTGACAAAAGCCAGCATAGAGTACGACTTAGCTATGGTATAGTTAAGATGGCTATGAAAAGTAAACTTGGAATCAAAGACCACCCCAAGATCAGTGATTTTAGAAACAATGTCTAGTTGTGAGCCACCAATAAAATATGAAGTAGGGATAAGAGTACGGGACTTGGAATAGGAGACATGGGAGCATTTTTTAATATTTAAGGGAAGCATATTTTTCTGACACCAAGCTACAACATTGTCAAGATCACTCTGAAGTTTCGTCGAGTCAGAGGAACACGTTATTTTGCTAAAAATCTTCATGTCATCAGCATATAAGAGAAATTTAGAATATTTAAAACAAGTAGTAATATCATTGATGAACATCACAAAAAGAATCGGACCCAAAATACTTCCCTGAGGAACCCCAGAGGAGGCAATAAAAGAATACGAGGACACCCCATCAACTACAACTTCACATGATCTATTAGAAAGATACGATTTAATCCAATTTAAAAAATTTGAATGAAAACCAAAACTTTGTAACTTTGATAACAAAATACGATGGTTAACTTTATCAAACGCTTTCGAAAAATCCGTATACACTGTGTCAACTTGGGCGCGATTACTAAAGGCTTCAATGCAGTATTCGGAGAAAACTGCTAAATTAGAAGTGGTTGATCTCCCAGACATGAATCCATGCTGATCAACAGAGATGAGACGATGAATGGAGAAAAGAATTTTATTTTTCACTATGCATTCAAAAAGTTTTGAGACAGTGGAAATTTTAGAAATAGGGCGATAATTGGAAATATCGTTTTTATTGCCAGATTTAAAAACTGGCGTGATAAAGGAGATTTTCCATGCATCAATGAAGACGCCTTGCTCAAGGGATTTATTGAAAAGCAGCCAGATCGGGTAGGCGAGAGCTGCGCAGTTTTTAAAAAGGTGAGACGACAACCCATCGACATCAGTCTGTGACGACATCTTGATTTGACGAATCCCAAGTTCAATATCATCTAACGAGAGTTCAAGAGCCCCAAAGTTTAGTGAAAAACCACTAGCATCCAAGGCACTAAAAAAACCACCACTACTCAAGACAGGGTCAGCCTCGAAATTCGTGCTGAAAAAATCTGCAAAAAGATTTGCAGCATCTAAAGCCGAATCCGCTTGTGTATCTTTGTAAAATACAGCAGAGGGAATACTAGAACACGATCTCTTTGACTTCACATAACGCCAAAAAGCCTTCGGATTCACTTTAATATCGTCTTCAAATTTACTTATATAATTCCCCTTCAAAACTTTGCTCAATGATTTAAATTCTTTCAAATATTTTAAATACAATTCCTTGGAAGTAGGAGACCTAGATTTTTTAAATTTTTTGAAAAACTTGTTTCGCAAATTCTTCAGTTTTTTCAACTCTTTTGTGAACCAAGGAATTTTGTAAACTTTTTTTCGTACACTCGGAATATGTTCACAACAAATGCAATTTAAATTATTCTTAAAAATATTAAAACAACTGGTAACTTCAACCTCAGCAAATAGCGAATCCCAATCAATAGACTCAATTGCCGCATTAACAGCATCAACATCGTAATTTTTAAAACAAAACTTGGAAAGTGAATCTTCTACGTAAGACTCATAAAATTCCAAATGAAGAACAAGCGGTACATGATGGGGACCAGGAGTGGACAAAGGGTCTAGACATTCCTGGAGGCAAAAATTCATATTATCACTTAAAAATATGAGATCTAATATTCTATTAAGACTGTTATTAAAACTGTTAATCTGACTAAAGTCACATCTTGAGAAGCCGTCAATCAAATAGGTTTCAGCAAACGCATTTGAAGACATAGGAAGAAGCCCCCGACTATTATCAAAAGCAGACCATTCTAGATTACTGAGGTTGAAGTCGCCAAAAACGCAAACATTTTCATGACTAGATACTAAGGCTAAAATATTATCAACATGCTCTTTATAAAGTAAATCGTTACTAGTAGGCGGTACATAAGAAACACAAATTAAAAGTTTAGAAACTCCATGTACAGAAACGCAAAGCATATCTAAAAGAGAATCAGCATTCGGCAATGGCACCAGAGTCGCTCGATATTTTCGCCGAATCGCAATTAAAACGCCTCCTCCTCTAGACAGACCAGTTTTTAATGCATCGCGATCTTTTCGAAAAACGCAGAATAAATTTTCATCGAAAAATTCACCATCCATAAAAGTGTCATTTAGCCAGGTCTCGACAATAACAAAGATGTCAAAATCCAAGTTTGAACTCATCGTATATAGTGAGTCAGACTTGGTTCTTAGGCCAGATACGTTTTGAAAGTAAATTTTAAGATCCTTGTAAGAATGAATATTAGCTACATTCCGCGTCGAGGTTTGTATAGAAATGTTTAAACGGTTCCTTGTACCATGTGACCCAACCGATTGCCATTGGACATCGGTTGGACCTTGTCGTTTTTTGCACGAAAATTAAAAGGACGCACGGCAATGTTTGAAGGCCATAAGTCAGGCACCAAAAGCTTAGGTAGTACACTTTCCTCAACACCCAATTTAAAATTAATATAACGCAGAGAATTGGAATCCACGCCAATCTTCACCAACGGAAAACAAACAATGGAGTTAACATCAATGCCAGTATGTTGAGAAATATGAAGTTTTATTTTATCGGATGTGACCGAGGCAGAGAAAGGCGAAATATGCAACCACTTCCTTTTAGAAACAGCACTTAAGTCACTATTAATGCCCGACCCAACAACTAAAGGTGGCGCTAACAAGCGCGAATTAATTTTATTACCATAATTGGGGGAGGGTCTAATGTTATCATTAGCATTGGCAGCGTTATTGTTGCTTGCAGCATTATTCGGAATTGAACTAGTACCTGTGGTACCTGCATCAGAATTATCATTACTAGGACTGGGTCTAATGTTAACATTAGCAATGCCAGCATTATTGTTGCTTTCAGCACTATCCGGCAATAAACTAGTACTTGTGGTACCTGCATCAGCATTATCATTGTTAGAAGCGCTTTCTTTGTTATGTTGAGTTTTATTTCTTCGTTTGAATTTTTTTTTATTTTGCACTGTCTTCCATTCGTTTTGATTACGAACAACTGCAGGAGACGAAGTAGGCGAAGAAGATTGCAAAGCAACGGCGTTAGAAATTGGCGTCACAGTTGAAACATTGTTAACAACAGCAGCATCATTAGGCAACAACAACAACGATGGCTGAGCAGCAGTACAAATACCAGCTGATAATACGTCGGCAATAGAAGCGACGTCGACAGAGCCAGTAGCAACCGTTGGGGCGCACGCAGAGGCTGGCTGCATTGACGTAGCAAAGTTTTTTTTGTTTACACTACAAAAACTTTCAAATTGCGTGAGCAATTGAGATAATAAAGAATTATTTTCGTTGAGCTTACAGTGCAAGTCACTAACTTCAGCTTGAAGAGAATCGGTTTTATGACGTAAGCACTCATTATCTTCACGCAAAGCAGTCACAGCAGAAAGAAGTTGAGTATTGACAATTTTTAACTCAGCAAAATTAGCCGTGTTTTTTAACACGCGTATATCCGTTTACGCTTAAACTTTATATTGACTGCTAAGGGACAAACTATAAATACACCTCTGAAATTGCTGCGCATAAATTTTGTCCTACTAAATTTCAATACGCATTATACTCAGATGTAACTGAAATATGTGTCTTTGTGTCACCCTCTACACTAATTCCATGTATTCTATGTGTGTCCACAATTCATCGCAACTGATTCAGCTATATGTTATACCCTATGGCCATCAGAGCGTTGCGTCTCCGCTTTTCGGTACACCGTGTTGCTGTAGCTAGTTGTTTAACCACAGCCGCTAGATGGGTCTCCTAAGCATTATCTAAGCGAAGATAGGCGTTTTTTAACACGCGCAAATGAAACGTATACGCGCGTGTTAAAAAACACGGCTATTATTAACAATATCAGAGCGCGGAATTGGCATTTGCACTTGTGTGGCTTGTTGTTGTTGTAACGACGACTCGTCTTGCTGAGCGGGAGCACACAAACCACAGATGTATATATTATCAGCATTATTAAGATGATTGAACTCGGCAGGCATGTTAACATTCACAATTAGAGCTTTGATTACTGTGCCAATGTTTCTCTTTAAGATGCATTTCATCCTCCCCGACAGTATCTGGGTATATGTTGAGAAATGCGTCCGGTCTAAAGGGCTTTATATCCGTTGATCTTCCTGCTGGACTATTCCGCTAGTCGTTACTATCTGTAACTATATGGTCAGGTACCCAGGTGAGTAAACTTACGGTACATTGAACTCAGCACATTTTCTAGGAGTTATCATCATTCCTCACTAATTGGTTTTTAACCGATTAAAGCCATTGCACAAAAAGTTACCTCAGCCATCCCTGCCTCAAATAACATTCGCCACAAAGTAAATTTTTCCTTTACCTGTTTTCTCAAACTTCCTGAAGTTCTTCCTTTTATTTGATTGCAAGATCCGTATGTAGGTAGGAATACTTTTTGGAATGGAGCTTTTTTATCCATTCGCATAACATAACCTATCCAACGGTGATTTTGAGCCTTTGGTTGTTGCACTAAGTTAATATCTAATCGAAGCTCATTGAAATCCTCTTTACCAAACTTCCTTTGAAATACGCCGTTTTCATTGTGCTAAGAGCCATGTTTACTGCCGAAAACACCATGCCGTCTTCTTTCGGCACCGCTCTCGGCTACCGAGCGAGTTAGGTGGCTTAGAATACACCGGCAGCAGGTATGCCTGTCGCAAGAGGCTAGTAAAATACCAAAATGATGCAAAGGGTTGTGTATGGCAAGAGGTTCCAGCGCAATTTGTAGCTTTTCCAACCCAATTTTCAAACTCACCCACCAGTGAAAAATCCTGTTTCTGTAGTAGGCGAAGTTCTGGCGACCTCAGGTTCTTCATGCAACTAGCGCGATAGGCGGGATGGCCTAGAAAGTTCTATGTGCTCATATTAAATCGTTTCCGAGATGTTCGGGCTTCTATCTTAATGGTGCTTGTTACCGTAACGTACCGGTCCTATATACGGCAAAGGAATATCAACATCCACAACAATCGCCAAATCTTCGAGGAGTGTCTTTTTCACTACAACAACAACTAGTCATAAATCAGGACTGCAAGAATAGATACTTTAGAGCGGACAACGCTCTATCTCTCAATTGCCTACCCAGTGCAAAGTAGCACTTGTTGGCAACAATTATTCTCTGTTGGGTTGAATATGCTGGCATTGCTGTCGCTGTTAATGCTGGTATCCAGATAGACGAAGCCTTTCAATATTTCCAATTTATACCCGTTATAGCTGCCAAGGCAGCAACGCCCTCAGATGGGGGCAAGTACTTTGCAATGGCGTTGCTCAAAACAATACCCACTTTTTTCGCCTCTTTGTCCAGTTCAAGAAAGGCAGACTTACGGCTTGCTGAATTACAACAGCCTCCGCCAGATGTAGCGATTTAGATCGCTAGGATTATCTTCTTCAACATCTGGTTAAAGAAATCAAACTATTGGGAATGGACTTGTCAGAAGCCTCGTTTGGTTTCGAATACTAGTAAGGGAATCAACCTCACCTCTCTCTCTGTTTTGAATTATGCAATCACCTTTCGTACTAGTTCTCTGCGAGCATTCTCTTACAGAACGGTATAAGCGTGGAAGCATATATCTTTAACCCCGCTAAGGCTATTGTAACGAATTTTGGGAATTTCCACTTATTTGCAACTTTCTGCTAACGTTCGTATCGCTGAACTGTCGAATATATGACTCCAATATTCTGTATTGCAAACTGCTCTTTATTAGACTACTTTGGGAATAGTACAATTATACTTCACAATTGTACTTCACTTCGCAACTAATAGCGTGTTTAAATAAAACTGATTACTGATTGTTCAGATTGCGCTGCTTTTATACTCGCCATTGCTTCGTTCGCATATTTCTCCAACGGTCTAGACGTTTCACCTTCTAGAACTCCTGTATCTCCTGCTTGGTAATTATTTATATGAGTACATGCATATTTGTAGTTTATAGCCATATGCGTGTGTATGTGTGAGTAACTACTTCGGCTGATGACTACATCTTCGTCGCCTTCAACATAAGTGTTGCTAGCTTTAATGTGTACATGTACATAAGAGTGGCTGCTTCATGTTTTTGTTGTTGTGTGAATATTTACTAGCAGCTTAGTGATGCTAATATTCGTCACACTATTTAAGAGTGCCAGCAAGCTCTGAAAAACCACTGCATCGACGAGGAATATCCTGTAGGTGTATTTTTTCAACAAAGAAACGTACTGGTCGCCTAAGGATCAACGCAGTGTCACCAAAGCAGGCATTTATCTCATGGTTGCATCTCTGCTCTACGTGAAGGACCTTCGAAGGTAGCAGTCATCTCAATTTAACTGCAAATAAACTAAATACATACAACTTTTTTCTAATTACTCAACCCTGAGTTACGCAAATTTCCTTCTGCTAAACGAAACGGTTTTTTCAAATTAGACATGCACTGGGCTCATAAACTTCTCTACATGATATTTTCATATAAATGCACCTGATATGTTAACCTTTGTCCCTTCTAAAACCAAGCACAGCCTTAGGCGCTTAAACGTCTACTAAACGTTAGAGCTTCGACATACAAAAACAAGTAAGGACGGGACTGTCTTCGGCTGCGCCGAAGACTTCATACCTTTCATGAATGGGGCTGAACAATAATCTTATCCCATTCGTAATCTCCAAATAATGCGCTGTATAAGATAAGAAATATAGAGTGAACAGATGTACATACCTAAACCATTTTAAGATAAATATAAAAAAATGGCAAAAAACCCCCTTATCTGAACGATCGGTTGTATGGGATATATATTATATATAGCTCCGATCGAAATGATTTTTACAGGAAATCTTCTATGATATATTAGAACAAATAGTTTTAAGTTTTTTAAGTTTAACGTTTTTATATTGGAAATTAAGGGAGAAATTGCCAAAAATCTTTCTATCTGAACGATCAGTTGTATGGGATATATACTATATATAGCTCCGATCAAAGTGATTTTTTCAGAAAATCTTCTACGATATATTAAAATATATATCACCGAGTTTCACGTTTATACTTTCTAAATTGCGGCAGGAATGACCAAAATCGTCTTATCTGAACGATCGGTTGTATGAGAGAATTATGTTATAGTGGTCTGATCCTACCAGATCCGACAAATGTCTAATATAAAACAAAAAAATATCCTTGTGCCAAATTTCATTGAGATATCTAAAAATTTGAGGGACTAGTTTGCGTTCAAACAGACAGACGGACGGACAGACGGACATGGCTATATAAACTCAGTTCATCGCCCTGATCATATCGGTATACTTAATGTTGAGTCTATCTTCTATATTTCTCAACGTTACAAACATCGGACCAAAGTTAATATACCATTTCATGTTCATGAAAGGTATAAAAAAAATCGGCTCATATTTCTTTGGCTTTGTTCTCAGTCAAAAACTCATTTGACTTTAAACCAGGGATGCACCTTAACGTTAAGCTAATCGTTTATCAAAATTTTTCCACCGTTTCCGTTGAAACACTTCGAAATATTATCGATAAAGAAATTATCAAGATAAATTGTATCTTGTTTTTAACCGAAACGAAAAGCTTTCATTAACGTTAAAAACGTTAACAAAAACGTGATACATTATGTTTGAATTGTGCTGGCAATGCTATAGCCCATGGTGAAGCCGTAAGGTGGTAACAGCGAGCGGACATACACACACAAACTCCATGTAATTTGTTTGTGTAATTCGTTGGTGGTAATGTCAAAAATACGATGAGAAATGTTCGTACTGTCAAAATTCATGAGAAAAGTTGCAATCAACTTGGCTAATGCTTTCACCTTTAATGACTCCGCCATCAATCAGCTTTGCCAGCATAGTTTGAAATTAATAATCAACATAAACGATTTGATTTCGTTTTGATATGGCAGAAAACGAAACAAAATCATTTCGTTAAATTGACGTTCTTAACGTTAATAAACGAAACTAAATGACTTTGTTTCGTTTATTAACGTTAATTATCGTAACGAAATGATATCGGTTTGTTGGTTAAGCATGCCTGCTTTAAACTATGAATGTGAGGGAATACAAACCTAGCAATGCTCGAGTTCATTCCTCGGCTTGGGTTGTTTTTAGGTCTGCAAATGATATGTGCAACTAATGTACATGCATGAACACACACACACACATATATATATATATATACAATGAGTCATATAGTTCTTAGACAAAAACAATGTAATTACGCTTGCAAGCACAGCAGTCAACATTGAGAATCTTTGTGTCATGCCGTGTGTCAAACCTTGACAATAACCCCAACTTTGCATAAATCTACAATTACTAACTATGGCACCCTGTGTCGTTCAGTCAGCTAAAGCAGACGGGCGCATGAGAGTAACAATTTGAAATGAACTCCCAGGATGGCAATTAATTGTATCTTAGTAGGGAAATATTGACAACCAAACACAGGCAGATGTACAAGGAGTTGAAAAATAGTTGGTAGAGCATACGAGGGCTGCTTATTTTAAGTAAGAATTGGTATACCGTCTTTCGAAGCATATATCGTCATATGGACAAGTGTCTTTCGAATTACTGGAGATCAATAGCGCAGAATCATTTGAATGCCAATGGGAAAATTGTTAACGTTTCACCTCATCAGCGCACTATACCTGCCATGCTTCCCGAATTTGAGGAGAACCGGTCGTGTGGTCCGCCTATCGACACTGACAAGAACAGCCAATATGCCTATCTTCCCATTTAGGTAGCGCTCAATTTTTAAACTTTTCCTACAAATTGGCGAGACGGAACCTACATATTTTATACCAACTCTAACAGCAACTGCAATATGAGGTTTCACTGAGAAGCTTTTTCATAGCAGAAATATTATCATTGGAATATTTTTTCCTGAGTAGTGGATAATATCTACTGTGCCCAGTACATTTCTCCATGCTGCATGTACAACATATGCTCGGCCTTCTTGTTTAGTTGAAAGATGTAGTGCTGACCACCTTCCGTTGGCCGATATACATTAAGTACCTTCCAATCCTGTGTCGGTACATTTGGGTTCTGACTCTATAGAAGGCGCAGCGTATACTCCGACTTCAAATTACGCATGAAACTCATCTTTGATATTCACCCCCTCCAATCCACGCGTTCCTGTCTTGCCTTTGGAGGTTTGGAACCACTTCCTCCAGCCACTTCAAGCTCGCGATTTTGTCGCACGCTACAATCTTTACACCATTGTACTACGTCGTCTGGTAAAAGATTGGAAATGGCTTAGTTGGTTCTTTCTGAATCATCTTGGGCATTGAACTCTCTTTCTACAGATCTCCGCTCTCTTTATACAGATGTTCTTGTTGTTGTTGTAGCGATAAGGTTACTCCACGAAGGCTTTGGGGAGTGTTATCGATGTGATGGTCCTTTGCCAGATACAGATCCGGTACGATCCGGTAACACAGCACCATGAAGGTGCTAGCCCGACCATCTCGGGAGCGATTTATATGGCCACATTAAACCTTCAGTGCATCACTCCCTCCCATGAGGAGCTTGGGGTCGCCAGAGCCTCGTCTGTTAATGAAACGGGATTCGCTCGAAGGTGAGGTTGGCAATTGGGTTGGAGAAGCTATATATTGCGCTACACAACCCCTTGAATCTAGATGTTTCGTTAGATATCTGTCCAAACGGATTGCTACAACCAACCAGCGTCACTCAGTGACTGCCTGACCACCTCAAGGATGCTCGCAGGAGCAGACGAAATCTTATTGTTAACCCCCTTTGGTATCTCCGAGAGACCCAGAGCCTTAGAGTTACCGCCCTTTAACTTACTTCTCCCTTCCACATCTGTTACTGTCAAACCGCCACTTTTCACGTCCTCTATTTGATCTACAGCTTTAAAAATTGTTGATTTCGAGGTAGTTGCCATTTCGCTATTGAGCTTCATATGTCCTATAGCGTTAGACCCACTGCTCTTGTCTACGTAGCTAACCTGCCTCGCGGCGATGAGGCTGGGTTCCTTCTGCCTATTGAAAACAGGTTACCTTTTCATTCTGCCGCTCGAAGGTTCTTTCGAAAGTTGCAGTACAGAGGCTTTCTCGCAGCAAAACTCTTGTATCGCCCATTCCAAGCACTCACTCCCCAGGTCTGTCGGGTCGACCACTGCTCCCAAGCGTTGGAAAATTTGTAGTGCTGCACGATTCTGTGAGAGAGCTCTCTTATTCCCACTGCTCCGTACCATTCTCCACTATACTTCTACGTTTGGATTCATCTGTCGTCCACTCACGGAGCTCGTTGGAGCTCAACACTCCACTACTTTCGCTCCCAGAGTCCAACGCATCACATATAGGCTTTTGTCTCCTTCTCTTAGCCTACTTATCAACATAAGATCTTAAGTTGTTCATTTTGGTCGTACGACAAGGCGGGCACAGCGGTCTTACATATATTAAATATCCGTCCACTTCAGTAACGCTCCTTACTGTGGTAAGGCCATCGTTACTTCCCAAGTTGAACGGGTATCGGAAAAACTCACACTTACATTACACTCCTTGAGAAATGTCCAATTTTCAAATATATCTTGAAATACTATACGATCCCCAAACTCGATATTCAATTAGCAACCCTCGTATTGTGTTTAGTGAGGCGCGCAATGTTGAGTTGCATGAGTTCTTGTTGTGCATTGAAAAGGTTTTCCACTCAACACCCATACAAACAAATACAAACAAAACCATACAAACACACCAACTTTCTCAGTTGAACACTTCAAACTTTTTCCAGCACCCACAAGGATGCTTGTCTAGCAAACTTCTGACTTTGTGGCAAAAGAGATACAAAAAAAGTAAGAAAAAAAGATACAAAAAAATGTATAGGCACTGTTAGTAGGCACATGCAGAACAACAACAACAAACAAGATCAAAAAGTCACGCAAAACGTCGACAAACGCAAAAAGTCAGAAACGCAAGCCTGAACTCGACCATATCATTCAGCCTCAGTTGCCTCATTGGCGTCATGTCAGCGGCTTAACGCATACACCTCAGCTTGTCAGCGTCAATGGCGCAGCGTTTTTGTAGGCACCGACGCACCCGGCACGTACACGCACATATCCTCGGCACCACTTTTGCCTAATTGGATGTTGGGATGCCAAACAATTTTTATTTCTTTTAACGTTTCTTTTTTTTTGTAGCTCGTTTTTCTTCCTTTTTGTTTTCCTCTGCTCGATTTCGCCTCGATGTCATGCTTTGGGTGTACCATTTGCTGGTTTGGTCGGTTGCTCAGTTGCTTGATTCTTTGGTTACTTTGACAGTGTGTAATGAAATTCTAGTTTGTTGGGCAGCAGTTTAGGCTATGATTCTGTCATCCAAGTTCTATGCAACATCAGCTGGTTTAGACGGCCACTGCAACTGACACGGCATGATTTTGTTGAGGGAAAAAAATGCCAGTAAAAATTATACATGCGTGCGTGCGTCTACGTTTACATTAAGAAAGTAATTTAGTGTCTTTTAATACATAGCTGAAACAAATATTAATTCAAGCAATAATTTATATCTTAGACCAGGCGTAAATAGTTAACGGGATAACTGAATGAACGACAACATAGAAAGTACATATAAACAGTGCAGTGTAGGCCATAAACTTTGGAGTAACTCAGAACAGTTTTTTTTGAACTCTGGCAATCAGTCATAAATTTGAGTTTAAGTTTTACATATTTTTAAATATACAGACAAGGACGGTGTGGGACGATTAACACATAACAACTGAGTATATTCCATACTTTTGGCAGGAAACAGCTCTACTATAAAAAGTTACGAATTTTGGGAAATTTCCTATTATTTTTTAGCTTCTGTTAACGTTCGAATCGAATAAATAACTCAAGTATTCAATATACCAAAATCCCATTTATGTGCAACTCTACTGTGGCAGTAGTACAATTACAATACTCGCGTACTTCACTAATAGCGTGATTAAATCAAATTGCTTCATTACTCCTCAGCTTGCGCTGCGTTTATAATCTCGGTATCCTCGTTCGCCCATTTCTGCTAAGGTCTAGGCTTGTCACGAACAACCTTCTCGAACAGCCGCTTATTTATTTATCTTTATGTATCTGGTATTCGCTTTTGTCTTCTAGTTATATGCGTGTGTATGTGAGTAATAACTTCTGCTTTTAGCTGCTGACTACATGTATGTATGTGAATTATTCTTTTAGTTGTTAGCCTGTTTAAATTATGTTTGGATGTTGTTTTCATGTTTGCATGTATATATGATATGTGTCGTTGCTTACTTTTCTGTTGTAGTGCACGTATTTTCTAGCAGCATAGTAATGTTAACTGGTAGATTATGTTTAGTGAGTGCTTAGATTATGAATTGAGCAACTGGGTCAGGTAAAAGGCTACCTCTCCGTGTGGTCGCTTCAGCCAGTTCGGGGATTAGTTTCTTAGTCCACTGTTCTAGCCAGCGTCGAATAGATTATTCCCGCGCCTGTAAGGCAACAGCAGCTCGACTCGCTTGCGATCCGTTCTGTTATATTGCTTTTCTTTCTTCAGCGAGAAGATATATCGGTATGGTTCCCGCAACGACTAGGACAGCTTCAGCCGAGACCGTGCGGTAAGCCGAAGTTATTAGCAGCGCCCCTCTGGACTGAGGTCCGGTATTTAATTGCGTTCGCCCAGATTTCTGCACCGTATAAGAGTATAGAATCCCTGGCTGATGCAAGCAGCTTCCTTGTGCATGGCTTTGGACTACCTGTGTTTGCCATTAATCTACTCAAATTCGCTATTGTGCGCGCAGCTCTTTCGCAGGCTCCTCGTATGTGATCCGAGAAGGTGAGTTTGCTGTCTAACCTCAATCCCATATATTTCGTTTAAGTGAGTGTTTCTATTGACTGGTCTATTGGCAACCATCATATTCCTGGTAGTGGGAATACGTCTCTTTGTGAGGATGACGATCTACGTTTTTGCTGTTGCTAGCTGGAGACCGTGCTCAGCCATCCACCCATTTACATTACGCATGATCTGGTTTAGTTTTAGCTGTGTCAGCTCATAGCTTGCTGCTGTTATCACAGCGGCCACGTTTTCTGCAAAAGCAAAGAGGAAGATGCTTTTTGGCATATATTATCGAAGAAAACTGTCGTAAGTTATATTCCAGAGATGGGGACCTAGTACCGAACCCTGGGCATGCTCCACCTGTTATTTTTACCTTTTTAATAACGAGGCCTAACTTATAAGCATATGTTGCCAGAAGGCAGTGGCCAGTTAGTATGCCCTAAATCTTCTGCCTTCAGATATATGAGCAACTTTGTGAGGATAACGTCGTAGGATTTGCTCATTCCTTAGACATTTGTGGCTGCGGGCTTTCCTGCTTGACGGATCACATGCAATGTTTCCTTTTGATTTCTTCCAAACGCATTGGAACGTTTACCATCGAACATTGAAATTTAAGTATGTAGTGCGCCAGTTATTATATTAACAATATTTTTAATAGATCAAAATGTTAAAAGATCTTCCAAAACCTCATACTTGAAATTTTTTCTTTCTTTTCAGGTAAGCTATCTTAAAAACTTAAACACACCTCACAAGTAACATATTACTTTGTATCTTTGGAAGTATGTAAGTAGAAATTACATAGTGTAAGCTTTGAAATTTGTATGCACCTTCGCTCACTCAGACGACGTTATCCAACGACCCAAGCGTAGATGATCTGTGTAAACCTCGATGAACTCTTTGGCCCATCTTCCTCTGTAGAAGTAATCCTCGATTATGAAGGCGCAACGGCAAGCGAGCATCCGAAAAGTTGGCGGGAGTTTTTTGCCAGTAGGACTTTATTCATTTATTTTATGTCGACATCAACTAGATCACGATGTGCATTCTCCGATAGAGTATTTTCTGGAAAGTGCAGTAGAAGATATATAATGAAACAGCATTCGGTTCGAGGTTCAAATCAAGTTCTTTATATAAAAACTACACAAAGCTCTAAGAAATATTTAAGAATTGATGAACCTTGATGAACCAAATACTTATACTTCCAATTATTTTTCACATCGCGAATCTGCTTTTTCGTCATCTTCTTAGTTCAGGGAGCGAACTTGCTTGTATGTCAGAACGTCAGCCACAGAAATTTCATAGGATATTGGGTTGTAACGCGAGAGCCCTCACTGCACAGCGGTTCCTATTGACCCGTCCCTATCAAGCATATCTGAAGATACTCCCATGAACAAAATGCTAACTCTTCTGTTGTGGTCCGATAAATGTGGTCTCCTCAGCCATATCACTACTTTGAGAGATCGCTTTACTCTTACACAGCCTCTTTCTTAGAGACTTAGACCATACTCGTACTTTTACAGCTGCACAAGGAGAACACAAAATACCATTCAACAGATGACATCAACCTAGCGCTTTCTCAGTTCACCATAAAACTGTGCCGAGTCAGCGGAGTTTAAAAATCTGTAATGAATCCATGAGGCTGATGGGTATTCCTTCAAGGAATCCTGTCTTTTCAGACTACGTGAGAGAATGAATTTTCGCTGGATATTGAGTAACGTGGAGTCTCTGAAGCTTCGGTTAGACAATAACTTGCCTGATGTCCTGTTTGCGCAGGAACCTATATCGAACAAACCGTACAATTTTCGTACTCAGCAAAGTTACTTAAGGTAACCTGAGGGTTTAATACTATCGCTCTGTCGTTCGGAGTTTGCTGTCAACCTCAGGAAAAAGAGAACTAAATTTTGTTTAGGAGGAGATATAAAATACCTCTTACAGACCCCCATAATAGGGAAGTTCTGTTGGCACTTTCAAATAGAATAAAATATTTTGGAAAATGTATTGGATGTTGTGGGGGGCCGACGGCAGCAGCTGGGCCTCTCGCAAAAGGTTCGTGTGCTGGCCATGCGAGATGGTAGTCAAGCCGAGTCTCCTCTATGAGGTGTTGTCTTTATGAACCGCACTGCATATGGGCAGCATTACCAAGATACGGTATCCCTATATCGAAAAAAGCCGGTTGAAATCAATGGCGCTCAGAGAACAACACCCACCTTCATCCTCAATGTGATGCTGAACATATCCGGTTAACATTTCGGGCAATGCTGCTGCATCCAGAGTGTTGTTCAGACTTAGTAATATGGACTTTAGGTCCTCTGTTACTTCCTCTCGGATACATCTAGCAGTCAAACTTGGTAAGACTATTCCAATCAAGACATACTAGGGCGGGCTCATCACCTTATTCACATTGAACAGGACTGATGTGAGGAGCTCAACTGGGACAGTGGACCCGTTGACCCAAATTAGGTACCAGCAGGAAAACTCCTCTTGTCAAATATTAGAAGTTTTTAAGAGTCTAGCTTAGTGGATTGAGAAGTATACCATAGATTCAAGATGTACTATCACTTTAACGCCTTACGTGCGAGATACGCCACTAAATTTAGAGAACTTAGCATCTACGTGTATAGCCAGGAGGCAATCAAGGTTTTAAGCTCGACTTTGGTCCAATCAGAAGTGGTCTCGGAGTGCGTTATTTTGTCCTACTTTTCTGTGCTTTGTTCATGGTTATAGTTACGGAGCTTAATAGGAGCGTATGGCTAAGACATATGCATCTACAATCACATTAGATTTCGTTAGCCTTGTATCGCTTCAGGGTATATAGTTTATGAGTTTGTCGTTCTGGAAACTTTAAAATTTTTATTTCTGGGTAAACCGTGCTACATTCATATTCTTCATCTTTCCTTTTCAATAACTTTTTCGCTTCCTTTTTCTTATTACTATATCGAAACTAAAATGCGGTTACACACATGCACCGTCAGTTGAAGCGCCTCGCTGACTTCTAAGCCCACACATTCACCTATTCTAAACATTTTTCACATTCATTTCAAGCAGCAGGAATTAATTTTCTGCTTTCTGCTTCCTTTTAGTTAGCGGAGTGGCAATGATATGACAGCAGCAGCAGTGGTAAATTCTAGCATCAAAAACCCAACTATCGGTAAAGCTATGCGCACTGCCTCCGCGCAGGGGCGCGCAACAAACTCCACTTCCGTCACAAACCCGTTTGTCATATGTACAACCACTCCGCACCACCGCTAATCGCTACAGTACACAAGTGCCACATCTAACATGCTCCACGGGAATGCTTTGTCATTTTTTGTCATCTTCACTTGCGGAAATGTTAGTGATAATTCTTAGTATGCGCCGCCCGTCGGACGGATGTATGAATGTCGTCATATGAATGGTCGCACAAAGTTGCGGTATCATCAGCGCTTTAACGTACCGTATTACCATTTCCTTCAGCTCCGCCTATTTTCTATAGCTGTTTGGTAGAAAGTTGGCATCCTTTTACCACAGTACAGCACAGCTGGTTGTGTGGTGCGTTTGATGCCTGAAGGTAGCTACTGTATTAGTTGAAACTTTAGTTTCGGCTGCGGCTTCGGTTGACTTTGCTTTATGTTAGTAGGCAACTTGCAATTTTAACATTTTTTTCAACAGCAACAAAAATAACTACTAAAGTTTTGAACTAAAAACTGTATCTTAATATCGTTGTAATATTATCATTATCATAATCATTCTCCTCATCATTATCCCCTCACACAATCTTCGTTAGCTACTATCTTAATTGCAGCAAGCAGTCTTTAATACCGCACTATGGGGTATTTTGTAGAAATGTATCTAAAAATATGTAATTTTTCAAAACCAATTTTAAATTATTGCTTTTGAATTCAAAAATTTGTAAAAAAAAGAGAATTTCAAGCTCAAATCTACTGCTGAGTGGAATATCACCCTACCTCGGCTGCCGCTTCGAAAACGCTCTATCTAAGAATTTGATTGAAGAACGTCCTACCTTAGAAAGGTTTTCATATTACTGCAAACAAAAACCGGGGAAGAAAGTTTTTCGAAAATATTTTTCAATACTCAGCTTTAAACTCAAAATCTATAAGTAGTGGGATTTTTAAGTATTTTTTTTTTTTTTTTTCATATTGAAAAACGCTTAGCTAAGAAAATGGAGTTTGTGGGAAGGTTTTTCAAACATACAGTATCTCAAAAAAGGTTTAAATCCAAATAACGTTTTTTATTTTGTAATACAAAAAAGTTATATTTTTCAAAAACGTTTTTCAACGAAGAGTAATATTTAGTATACACCTTTTTCGATTCCCAGTTTTGGACTCAAATCCTCGACAACCAAAAGGTGTGAGATTTTCAACTTTAAAACAGTATCTCAAAATTTATGTAAAAGTTCTATTTGTTAAGTTCAAATGACGTGCTTTTTAATGAAAAATTTGAGAAAACGAAAATATATTTCAAAAACCTTTTTCAATATTCAATTTTGGATTGAGCATCTCAAATATCAAATATAATGGCGGCCACCGTGGTGTGATGGTAGCGTGCTCCGCCTATCACACCGTATGCCCTGGGTTCAACTCCCGGGCAAAGCAACATCAAAATTTTAGAAATAAGATTTTTCAATTAGAAGAAAATTTTTCTAAGCGGGGTCGCCCCTCGGCAGTGTCTGGCAAGCGCTCCGATTGTATTTCTGCCATGAAAAGCTCTCAGTGAAAACTCATCTGCCTTGCAGATGCCGTTCGGAGTCGGTATAAAACATGTAGGTCCCGTCCGGCCAATTTGTAGGGAAAAATCAAGAGGAGCACGACGCAAATTGGAAGAGAAGCTCGGCCTTAGATCTCTTCGGAGGTTATCGCGCCTTACATTTATTTTTTTTATTTATCTCAAATATATTAAAATGTACTTTAAGTTTAAAGTAATGTTTTTTATAATTAAACACGGTGAAATGGAAAAATTTCTCGAAAATATTTTATTTTTACAAATTTCACAAGTTCTTTTCAACATTTTCAAATCTATTTGAAATGAGATTTAAAAAAAAAAAAACAAAAAAAAAATTTATTTTTTGAAACAAAAGGTACTAAAAAATAGTTCCAAAATTTTTCAAAAATCGTTTTCAATACTGGGTTATGAATTCAGCAACTCAATATTTATAATAAGTAAAGTCGAGCTAAATTTTTTTTAAATATATTTCAATGCTTAATGCATCTCAAACTCCATACGAAATAAATATTTTTCAACCCCATTTCTTGGTACTGAATAAGACCACATCATTTCAAAACGTTTTTTTACGCTAAGTTTGGAGTTGAACATAGTAAAATCTTTTTGAAATAGTTTGAATTCAGCATTTAAGAATCCAAATAAATGTTATAAATAAATAATTATTTTTTCGAAAACGTTTTTCAATACTCAGTTTGGATTTCAAAATTTATAGGAAATTTTTGGTTTGCGCTTAAGTACTGGTTTGTTCTCTTTTAAAATGTAAAAGATCAGGAAAAAGGCTCCACAATTTTTCAAAAACATTTTTCAACTTTTCTGCAATTCATGAAACAAAAATTTTTAAAAACCAATAATCAGTTTTGTAATCAGCATTTCAAAATCTAAGTCAGTTAAAATAATGAAATAGCAAGTAGTTGTTCTTTTTTTTTGGATTTTTCAATTCCCCCCTTTGAGTTCAAAATTAATATGAAATATGTGTTTAGTTAAAATATTGTCTTTTTTTAAACATACAACACAACAACAAGTTTTCAATATTTTCGAAAAGGTTTTCTTAGTTTTTCTAAAATTAAAGAAACCTTTCACAGCTCCCAGTTTTGAATGAAGGCTTTCCAAATCCAAAACGATTAGAGGAATGGTTTTAATAAGAAAAAAAAAACTTTTTAAAAAGTTTTTGAGTAATATCTTTTGTATTCAAAATCAGTATGAAATTTTTCTTTCAAGTCAAAGTTTTGGTTTGTTCTTTTTTAAATCGTACATACATAGGATCAAAAAAAGGTTTCGATATTTTCCAAAAAAATTTTCAACTTTTGTGCAAAGCAAACAAAAACAAATTTCTTGAAAACGTTAAGGAGATTTTTTATAATAAACGTTTTTCAATACACCGTATGAATTCAAAACTAATATGAAATATGTGTTTGAAATTAAAATATTGTTTTTTTTTTTTTTTGTTTTTAACGTAAAAACCAATAATAATATTTCGATATATTCGAAAAATATTTTTTTTTTTGCTTTTCTAAAATTCAAGAAAAAAAATTAAAAAGCGTTTCTCAGCTCCCACTCTTGGATTCAGTTTTTCAAATTCCAAAGAGTTTAAAAAATTTTTTCAGAAACGTTTCTTTTTTAAATCGTACATAAGAGATCAGGAAAGAAGTTTAGATATTTTTCAAAAATTTAAACTTTCCATATTTAATAAAATAAAATAATTTAATTTTAAATTATAAAAAATTAATATTTAAAAATAATAAATAACAAAATATAGTATATAAAAAATTTTATTTCATAATTAATAAAAATTAAATAAGATCTATAAATAAATAATTAAAAAATTTTAAATTTTTATAAATTATTTAATCATAAAAATTTAACTACAAAATTTTATGATTTAAAAAACAAATAATATCAAAATTTTTAATTTTTCATAAAATTTCTATTTATTATAAAATCCAAAATTTTTAATTTACTAATTATTTTCATAATTTTTTTTTATGGCAAAAGATTTTGAAATTAAAAAAAACTTAAAATTATTTTTTTTTAGTTTTAGTTTTTCTCATTTTAAAACACGTATCTCAGTTCCCAATTTTGAATTAAGCATTTCCAAATCCAAAACAATTAATAGAATGGTTTTAATAATAATATAATTATTTTTATTTATAACTTCAGTTCAGTTTTTTTTATATAGGCAAATATTCCAGCTTCAAAATTCTTTTTTATTATCCCTTCTAGCTGCAACCATTTTCGTAATAATGGATTTTAAAACAAATGTTTCTAAAATGTCCCACAGTACTTCCCTACGCAAAAAAACAAAAAATTAGGAAGAAAAAAACTTCTAAAATATTTTCTCTTGTACAGTAAACTAAAAATGTAAAGTGTCTATTGAATGAAAGCAAAGTGGCAACAGTAAAAGCAAAAAAAAACAAAAATTAAAAAAAAAAATTGCCTGAATACTTTCAACACCACTTACATACTTTTTGGGGCGTTTAACTTTATGAAAATAGTTTTCTTCCTGTTACTTTTTCTTTTGCTCAAGTGACTTTTACGTGCAGAACTTCTCTCCAATCGTTTCAGCAAAGACAACCCAATTCAAAGAACATTTAAAAGCTGCAAGCGCAACGAGCCCATGATGCGCTGCTGTCAAAGCTATCAAGCGTAGTCAACTGTGGTATCTCATGTGAAAGCAAACATCCAACAAGATAGGCAGAAGACAAAAACAAACAGACGGACAAAGAACAAATCGTATAAAGGGTGTAAGCACCTACACACGAATTTCAGTAAAAGTAAGGACTAAAGGCCCGTGATTACGGGATACCGTACTACCTTTTAGAGTGCTAAAGTAACCATTTCAGATAGCTTCCATATAAGACGAGACTTACAACTGCGTTAGTTAAGTAAGCTTGAAATTGAGGCCTTTCGACATAGAGAGCTTTTCAAATGGCGCTATGCGAAGTTTTTAAGTCCGGAAGCTGAATATCTTTAAATGAAAGGCAAAACTTTAGATATCAGTTCTTCCAGCAGGATTCGCCTTCAAGACAGTGGCTACCCCTGAAACTACTTCCAAAACGGTACAGAAATTTAAATAGCTCGGGCGCCATTTCAGAGTTGGGTTTTGTTAAAGACTGTGGTAGCACACACTAGAATTTAGTAGAGTCAGTACTTTCCTCACCAATGAATGGACTGTTGCTATTCAGTGTAAAGGTGGTTTACTCCGAAATTTGTTGTGTAAAATCTACCGATAAAACTCGATAATGCCAAGAGGCAAGCCGGTGTCTTGGTAACTTGATTCTTCTACCAAATTCCTTCCCGATGAACGTCGGTATTTGAGCTAAACCAACGTAGCTCCGGGGAATGTGCAGCGCACCGCCCTAGTGCAATGTAGTTACTTAGAAAACATTTTCTCGCAACTGTCTCTGATTTTAAGGATGTTGGAAACTTTTGAAACATATAAACTCAAGTGGATGAATATGACCGATCGTTAAACGTCCTCTAGCATGTCAATAGTGTAGCTTACTTCAACTACCCTCCAACACACCAGTGCTCCGTAGGTGATCATCGGTAGGATAACCATTTATACCAATGCAGTGGCTACTGCCGTAAGTGCTGCGCTCAAGCCGGAACCGTTTGGTCTCTTTAATTCTATGCACCGCATTTAGCCTCCTGTTCAACTTTAGCCTCTGAAGTACTCCTAAATATTTTGCACTATCAGAAGGACCGAATAGTGGAGTTGTACCGCCGGTATACTCTCAGCCATTTAACCTGCTGAGGGTTTTAAAACTGAATTTGGATGATATAAAGGTAGTTTCACATTAACAGCTGAGCTGATTGTTAACATATGCGTCTGATACTGTAGTTGTAGCCAGGATTATATTGTAACTCATGATTACACTCGAAGACTATATGGTCTTATTTTCCCAAATAAGATGGAATGATCATTCCCCAAACTTGTACGGTGTTTTCTCAGCAATGTTACAAAAAACCCTCTTGCTAGTGATACCATGCTCGTAACCCATGTTTTCGTAAATAAAAGAGAAACCAAGTTGGCCTTCGTTTCAGAAGGGATCATGAAAAGCTCAAGGACTTTGAGCCCATTAACTTTCATTGTTTATTTTAGAAACTTTATAAATACTGCTAGATGTCTATGTTCTTGGTAGGTTGGTGCTTGTCTCAAGACCTGTTCAATGAAAAGCGCAGTCTCCTACATAGGGAAGGCAAGAGCAAACGTTTAGCGCTAGCTGCATAGACGTTGTCTTCAATAATGTTCGACTGGAAGCAGTTGATACTAGCCCCGAATAGTCTTGGTATTGTATATTACATTGTGTACTCGAGAGGCAAGCTTCGTGCAGGGGGGTTCCACATCCTGTCCTGTGCTGGCACTCTGAAATCGCCTCTTAGAAGGCATACTCAATGAACTTAATAGTAATCGAGTTGAAGTGGTGGCCTTATTGGATGACGGAATAGTACTAGTATCTGCTATATGTACCGACGTCAGCAGCGAGACCATGCAAGGATCACTAAGGATACTGTATGAATGGGTGTAGTCTACGCGAATTAGCATGAACGCCAAGCTGACAGGACTCTTCAAGATATTCAAAAAGTATTTTCGCTAGGAACCACAACTACACGCATTACTTTACGGAATTCTCGGTTTATATGTACTTCGTAATCCAATTAGAAACTTGTGAGTGACAAGTTAAGTTTTGGTCTACCTGTGAAAACTTGATAAAGTCATCCCGAAATCATCGGTATCGCTCATCGTCTTAAACATTGGTATCTCTAGTCAATATAATTCCTTTTACTATGAAGAAATCTAGGCATTTTACTCAGTTTTGCACATAACGTAATTTACGTCTGTCTCATTTAAATTCACCTGCCGATACCCTATTGTGAGTGGCATATTTTCAGGTACCTTTAAGGTGGCAATACACGAGCCAATGTGCATTCGCTTGGTCATAAGACAGCTGAGGAGTGTTGGCATGTGCAAAAAGACTTTTAGTATACAAAGTTTCGTTTGGGTTTCACACAAGATACCAAGGCAGGTGCGCAGCGTGTGCCACCCAACCGCACTCCATAATGGCCCATTGTTGGAATTTGCATTCACCTACGTTTATGTATTTTTCTCTACTATTTATTGTACAATATTTTATTTAACTTTTATTATTTAATTTTATTGTGAAGTTTTTGTTGGTATATTTGTTTGAAGAAATGGAATACTACGGCCGTAGTGTGAATGTACTTGGCATATGTAGGAGAGGCTGGAATTGTATGAAAGGTTCTTGAACGTGGAGATATGTCTTCCCCAACGTGAATGACACTTTAAATGCCTAAATGATTTCAAATGCCTGCAATTGAAAACTTTTGCAAAAGGACGGCTTTTTAACTCTTTTTTGGAAAGAATGTTGAGGTCTTTCATTTATTTGTTGTTGTAACACAACAAAATACTTTTCAAAAATATCTTAGAGTACTAATTGGACTGCATTAGCTGTGTCACTACTCAGCCGAAAGAAGGGAGTATGACCGATCTTTAAATTTTCCCTATTACGTCATTAGTGTAGCTTACCTCAACTGCCCTCCTACACACCAGTGCTCGGTAGGTGATTATCGGCAGGATAACTATTTACACTAATGCAGTGACTACTACGCACGTTCTGCGCTCAAGCCGGAACCTTTTGGTCTCTTTTATTCTACGCACCGCATTTAGCCTCCTTTTCGACTTTGGTCTCTGAAGTACTCCTGGTTATTTTGCACTATCAGAAGCACTTACAAAAGCTTATCTCCAGTCGCTATAGAGCCTTACCATCTTGATTCATTTGTTATTTCTTTTTGGTATGAAGCTATTGTGGAATGGTTTATGGAAGGAGTTCCCTGCAACTACATTGAAGGGCTTATTTGCTCAACACCTTGCCAACTCGATTCTCCAAAAGGAAGTACTTTTATTTAATCGCAGTGAAAGAATTTCGCATTGGGTTTCTGTATTCTTGAAAATTTGTTGCTCAGAATCCATGATTTGCAATAAAGACGGATACATGCAAAGCCGCGGAGTAGGCATAAAGGAGCTTAAGAAACCCTAGCTTCCTGTGGAAACTCTCTAAGTCTGAGTCGTTACATTACAGGTCGAAAAACAACACTGAATATTGTAATAAATTCTGGGAAATTCCTGATAATTATACACCTTACTTTCGAATCGCTGAACTATCAGTAATGCAAAATGGTCTTTATTAAGACTACTTTGCGAGCATTACTTCAAAATAACAATTATACTTCACTAATGGCATGTTTAAATCAAATTGATTATTATTCTTCAGCTTGCGCTGCTTTTATACTCTCTGTTGCCTGGTTTACATATTTCTCCTAAGGTCTAGACTTTTCACGTACATGCCTTCTGGAACAGTTCTATCTCATACATGCTTATTTAGCTATATGCGTGTGTATGTATGAGTAACAACTCCAGTTAGCTGATAATGTGTATGTGAAATAATCTATTTGCTTCAAGCTGTTGGTTATGTGTGTGTGTGGCTGCTTGATTTAATGTGTACGTGTACATAAGTGTGGCTGCTTGCTTTGTTGTTGTTGCGCATTTATTTAGTAGCAGCATAGTGATGTATAAAACTGCTAATATTCGCTACAATATGGTACAACGCCGAAACCGGTTTGTCTCAAAACCGAAAATGGCAAAGGATGGTCAAGAATTGTTTCTATATTTCATTTCCCTAAGCGAGATTAGGGGTTCCTCAATTGTCGAGTTTAATCAAAATTGGCACACAATGGGCTTCCACAATGTCTCGTGTTAAGGAATAGCTCTCTCAGTTAAATACACTCCCAACCAAAGGTAACACAAGATCACTAACATAGTTTTTACTCCATGAGTGCCAGTAGAAATATAGCTAGCTAGGGTTTTTTAGTTCATGGGCTCTTAACTTAATGACTATATCTGACTATTTGTGGTGGACTAAAGTAAACGAAATGCAATGCTCTAGCAACTCCTCGAGTTTCTTGGGAAAAGACGAGGTGTGATGATTTAAAACATTCGTTGTGGCCATAACTAATAAATCGCCAGAAAAAAAGCCGGCTGGCTCACTTTCTGGAAGAAGTTGGAGTCTGAGCTATCAAGCCATTTTTTGTGACTAGCTTAATCGACTAATTAAACGGTCATTTCGGAATTGAAAATTTTATCAAAGCTGAAGGCAGAATACTGCTTCATTAGCAATCCAAGGTTTGATACAAGAGACTGTGATCTTTAAGATACATTTTTTTAAAGCGCTATAGGCAACGCATTCGTTGAATCATATATTCCATACGTAACTAGTTTTCAATAAACCACTTATGTTTCGATAAACACTTAAGTCGGCGCGAAAGAACAGGCTTCCTTACCTTCACCAGACTGTCCGAAACGTGCGCGCATCGGAGTCATTCTGGAAAATGGAAGACGAGTCGTATTCCTTGCCATCTGTATAGATTTTGCACATGGATTTACTTGCTACATTCTGTCGTCGAAGCATTGTTATAAGACAAATACACGTGATTTTCACTGCAGCTGTTTTCCTCCTTCAAAACTGAGCCGATATAATCTTCAGACCTTACAATCATTTCGGCTGCTTCACGGAAAATTCAAAGCCCTAACCCCTTGGTGGTCATAGTGAGCTGTCCTCCTCTTTCCTGACCATGCCATCAACATTACATTCTTCTTCTTCTTCTTGTAGCAATAAACACACTCCTCGAACTTTTTGGAGAGTATTATCGTCGATAATGGTTCTAGCCCTCAGGAACAATTTGACATGACCGCTCCCAACCTCTTTGGCCTGTATGCTTTAGTCACATTTTGCGACAGGCATGCCTACCGAGGAAATATTCTAAGCCCTTTAACCCACTGAGTCTTATTGCATTATCTTCAATATTTCATTATCATACCTGTCCTGAAGTGTGGCTCGGAATCGTTATACCTGCCCTGTTGTCACGTGAAGATCAGATGGCGCTTGGAGTGTTCGAGAAAAAAGTTCTCTGGAGGTATAATGATGAGCGACATGAGCTTTATGCAGATATGAAGACAGTGCCGGCCAGAAAAGTATTTCTATCGGCACCCGTATTTGAAAGCATAGGAAGGGGGAGACCTTCACCCAGCTGTGAGAGGCAGGTGGAGGAAGGCTTGATCTCATGCCGTGCTCCCAATTTGCCAAAGTTGTCGCAAAACGGATAGGGCTTGAATTTTTACGAAACGGCCAAAAGCGTCAATAAAAAGTCAAAGCTCGCAGAGCTTAGCATTAAACACCCTTCGATACATGCGTACTACAACGCGAACAGGACCATACATTTTTCGGAGAAATATTCTCTCGAACAATTCAAGGCCAATTCGATCTTCTTTCGACGCTGTACATGATTCAGCGCCATACACCAGCGGATGTGTGGTGAGAGACTTACAGAGCGTGGTTTTTACTCGTCCAGAGATGACTTCCCTTTTTAATTGCGTACTCAGCCCAAAGTAGCAGTTGCGCTTGATTTTGATTCTTATTTGATATTTCTATCAATCTGTTGTATTTACATATATATGGACTCGTTCGAAGTCCCCAAAACTCTTTTCCATAAAACTGCAACCTACAACAGTAAAGAGAGAAGACCTGTCTTCTTATGTCCCCAGAACACCACATACACAATGACGCGAGAAGGGTGAGAAACGAAAAGCTGAACAAACAGTTTCTGCTGAATACCTAGAAACCTGGGCATCCCAACAGACATCTGATTGAAGAAGCCACACCTTCCCAAATACGGCGCTTGAGAACACAGCCGTATGAAGTAAAACAACACAAAAAGGTCCTGAGTTATATCCGCAAACAAGCGTCGTACCTCTATGCCAGGAATTGCCAGGTGAATCCAGTTCTTAAAGAAAAATACCCAGAACTCGCAGAAGAGGAACGCACTCTCTGGAGGCGCACGTCACTCTAGCTCAACTTCTATCTCTTATCCATCTAGAATCAACCCCGAAATACATAATGTATGTTCTGCTTCAATGTGTCCACATGAGACCAACCATTTCTTCAATTGCAATGTGGATCCAATGTCTCTAACTCCCCTTTCACTGTGGTCCACCCTTGTTGAAACTGCAAGTTTCTTTGGACTCTTGTTAGAGGATATGGATGACAATTTGTGATCGGCCTATTGGATGGGGCAAAGCACTACTCCAACAACAACAACAACAACAACAACAAGAGAAAAGACATCATGAAATATATCAGCTTAAATCCACTTCTACAATTCATTTCTTGCCCCATTCGAGATCTTAATGACTTTTCTATAATTTCAGTACCACAATTGAACTCCAACTCGACACCTACGAATTGAACTCCAACAATTCTTCAATTGTTTTTAATTTCTCAAAAGATAAATTAACAATCGGACGCTTAACCTAAGGTCATGATATGGTATTGTCTAAATTAATCAATTAACTTAACACAATAATGACCAGCTGAGATGAGTAAGCAAATAAAAATAAATGTAAGGCGCGATAACCTGCGAAGAGATCTAAGGCCGAGCTTTTCTTCAAATTTGCCTCGTGCTCCTCTTGAGTTTCCCTACAAATTGGCCGGACGGGACCTCCACGTTTTAAGCCGACTCCGAACGGCATCTGCAAGCCAGATGAGTTTTCACTGAGAGCTTTTCATGGCAGAAATACACCCGGAGCGCTTGCCAAACACGGCCGAGGGGCGACTCCTATTAAAAAATTTTCTTCTAATTGAAAAACCTTATTTCTAAAAATTTGATGTTGCTTTGCCCGGGGTGCGAACCCAGGGCATACGGTGTGGTAGGCGGAGCACGCTACCATCACACCACGGTGGCCGCCAGATGAGTATGCAAAGTTCCAATGTAAAATGATGCTGATAAATACATATGTAGTACGACAAGAAAAAATTGTATAGTAACAAACTCATGCGCTTTAAACAAAGCCCAAGAAACCAGTTTCAAGAAAATGATCGTAACCGTCATTTCAAAAACAAAACCTGTATTTGTTGTTGATCAGCTGCTTAAATATTCTGTACTATGTTGCTCTAAATGGGCTCCGGCGACTAACAACGAGATTGCCGGAGTTTTTGTATGTGGGCGTGTCGGGTGGTTGACGGTTGCTCCGCGACTATCGAATAAAAAGCCATAAATCAACATTTACATTGAGAAACCGTAGCGTTCGGACGTGAATACGTCGTCATCGGATGGTGATTTTTTATTACTTGCAACTAACTTCAGCAGTTTTATTAAATAAAAAGAAAAGGAAAAAGAGTGATAAAAAGAAACGATTACAACATGCTTCCAGCTTTACATTCCATAATGCTGGTGAACATTGATAATTTTCAATAAATTTTAATATGAATTGCTGTTCTTCCGCGCACTTGTTCATTTTGAATGTCGACACATACTAAATACAACACTGCTGTTTTGTCAATCACACTCTGCGAGGATCAAATAAGCAACCGTCAAATGAAAAACTCAAACATTTTTTATTTTCATCAACGTGTAGCCGACAACAAATACG
This sequence comes from Eurosta solidaginis, assembly GCF_040869045.1. Lineage (NCBI taxonomy): Eukaryota > Metazoa > Arthropoda > Insecta > Diptera > Tephritidae > Eurosta > Eurosta solidaginis. The sequence goes on from NC_090323.1 coordinate 45,160,558, forward strand.
TGTGTCACGAAGCCACCCGACTGCACTAACACGCACAAAATTCAGTCAATCTCGTTGTTAGTCGCCGGAGCCCTAAAGATTGTAAACTTCAGAATTTCCTTGGTTGCTCTCTTGCTGTTGTTGTTCAATGAGTTTGGGAAGTAAACGCTCTCTTTAGTGAGTAGGAGCTCTTTGCTACTCAACGTTTTTTAGTGATGGCACATATTTGTTGTAATTGTGTCAGAGGCGTTTCAAACCCCGGTCGTAGTTGTCAACTGAAAACCTTCGAGGTACTGTTGACCGCAGCACAGAGTTCAAAGAATTTGATCGAAATTTACGTGTTGGGAAAAATTTCAGATCAAGTTATCTGTGGTATTCCACAAACCCTGGAAATAGATGCTTTCTGTTTATAAATGTTCTTGTGAGAGCGAGCTTGAATAGTTGTTTAAAATTTGAGACAAGAGCTATAGCTTTTATCATCCGCTATGTCAAGGTTGTACAGACAAATCTTATCTTAGTCCACTCTACTAAATCATTTTTTATCATTGTTGAACTTATCAGGCGCCAATTTCTTAGCCTATCTGAGTTAGATAGAGTTTCCATATTATCCGAGCAGACCATGCTTCCCAACTCCACCTATATATCTTACATTACTTAGGTCATTTACTACCGTAGTTCATGATCTTCGCTAATTTGTTATATATGTACATCGAACCCTCTACTAGTTTTGATGGCGAAGTAGATAAAAATAAATGCAAAGGAAGAAAGCGGTAGCACATCCTGCTGGCATTTGGGTGGTGATCCATATACTCATTTGCTTTCTGGAAAATATTATACTTAAAGCGGAAGATTTAAAAAATTAAGAGGTGAGTCGTGGACAGTATATAAGATCCATATACTCATTTGCTTTCTGGAAAAAATTATACTTAAAGCGGAAGATTTAAAAAATTAAGAGGCGAGTCGTGGACATTATATAAGAGTCCGCAGTGTGCGCGAAGATGAGTTTAAGCTGAGCTCGGCTTCCAAAGGGAATACAATTTAGCTTAGTTGGGTACAGTAGTAATTTAGTAATCAAGGCTTCTTGCTAATGAAACTAAGAACTATGGATCACAGGAAGATCCGAAAAGATAGTCGCTTGTGAGAGAGCAAAGAAGGTTAAGAATACATCAACATATCTAAGAAAGCTAGTCCTTAAATAAGCTATACCTTTAGGACCCTCTATAAAATAAAAAGGCATTTAAAAAACTGTGCACTTTCAATAAACAATGAACAGTTCCATTTCATCCTACTCTTTGATTTGAAAAAAATTGTTCACCAAAGGTAATAGGCGCAATAACAGTAACCTTCATGAAACTTTCGAGTTAAAATTACCAAAAACCGATTGATAGGTTAGGTTAGCTTGAAGTGGCTGCCCGAGGACACACTTAGGTCAGTGATATAAGTTCCGTTGTCATACCACAAAAATACACCAGTACCTTTTCTCTTCGAACCCTTTTGCGGATCTGATGAAAGCTGCTAAATCCTTGACGTCATGCGCCGCAACCTGCCTCAGATTATCGAGAAATGGAGCACCCAGAATACCGTTTCCACACCGTTTCCTCTTCCTCATCCTCTTTACAACTCCTGCAGCATCGACGGTAAGGCGCTCCTAACCTTTCTGCATGCCTACCTATAAGGCAATGTCCAGTTAGTGCCCCCACGAGTGTGGAAATTGTATCCCTACTTAGGTTGTATTCCAGGTTTCCTTCGATGTCCGACACCCCGGTGTATGTTGCCATCTTTAATCGGCTTGACGGTGGATGTGTTTTTTTAGAATTAGGTTGCATGTGGCCAGGGGCATACCTAAGCATTCTTGTCCGGGAAGAATCTGCCTGGTTGTACCTTGCCTAGCGAGTTGATCTGCAATGCAGTTTCCCTCGATGTCCCTATGTCCAGGGGCCCATGTGAGGTGTACACGGTTCTGTTGGGTCTTTTATTGAAGACATCGGTGACAGTTTAGTGTTAGTTCAGAATTGAACGGGTAGGAGCTAAGAGATTTTATGGCAGTCTGGCTGTCGCTGAAAATAAAGATTTATTTGCCGGCATTGTGTATCCCTATCCTAACTGCCGCTTCCATGATGGCTGAAACTTCTGCCTGTAATACGCTGCAGTGGTCGGGTAGTCTGAAGGAGAGCTGGGTGTCAAGATCCCTTGAATATACTCCACCTCCAACTCTACCGTTTAGCTTAGAGCCGTCCGTGTATATGGAAATACTGCCGCCAACACTGGCACCTATCCGACTCTGTCCAGTCATCTCCACTGGGAATGTTTATCTTAAAGTTGGTTTCCGCAACTGCGGTGCAAGTCAATTAATTATTCCCTATGTGTGCGCCCTTGGCGCGACTTGTTTTTGACTGGAGGGGCTCACTACAGACGTTTACAAACAAATTTGTTGGAGCGTTAATTAGTTGCTTTCCAATTAATGTACTATTTAGGTAGCTGATAAAGTCAACACACACACTTTATCTCTGAATAAACAATACGTCATTGAAAAATGTTGTTAGAATGAAGAGAACATAAGAGCAAGATAGAGTGCACGTACTAGAGTAGAGTGAAGAGGGTCAGTTAACTTGAAGGTAACCGGATGTAATTGCACTCACAATACACCAACAAGAGTACACAAGTTTATACTGGTAGCCATGGCGGAACGATACAAGGTGGCCGCATCGAACAGCTGATTATAACCTTCTTTTATTTGATTAGATACATCAACTTCCGGCGCAGTACGATTTTGACATTTGTCCATCGAATTTACAAAAACAAAGTACATGGAATTCTTATTTATGTATGTAGGTATGTCACCATGCTGCCACCTTGTATCGTTCCGTCATGCTGGTAGCGATTTAAGCGTTGAGAATAAACTTTATTCTTTATTCAATAAAGGGACATTGCTTGTTGTTGGAAAAATCAAATGAGTAAAAAAGTTAAATAAAAATAATTGTTTAAAAAGAAAGCATTATCAACAACAACAAGCCGGTTATTTAGTTTCGCTTCGGTACACGCAATGAGTGTGCTGTGATGTTGTTGTTGAATGTTGAATCAGTTTGAAAGTGAAGTGCAAACGGAACGAAAGCAACAAATTGCTGTTGTCGCGCAATTGGCAGTGGCATTCGTTGTTGGTTGGTCGGTTGATAAAAACAAATTGTTGTTATTTTATATTGTGTGGTGTGCTTGTCAAACAATGTTGCTTATTTGTACGAAAAGGAATAAAAAAATAACAACATAATGCATTTGTATGTTTATTCAGTTTGTTAAATAATTATTTGCGTTTTTTTTTCAATTTGCGATTAGCTTAAAGTGTGCACAGAAACACACACACACACGCACAAAGTACATGTGCAGCATCGCTACGGTTTGCACAGTTTTATGTTTGCAATGTCAAGAAATAAGTGCAAAGTGTAAAATTTTATTTTTTTAATCTAGATTTTTATACTCAGTTGAGCAGAGCTCACAGAGTATATTAAGTTTGATTGGATAACGGTTTTTTGTACATATATAAAGGAATCGAGATAGATATAGACTTCCATATATCAAAATAATCAGGATCGAAAAAAAATTTGATTGGACCATGTCCGTCCGTCCGTCCGTCCGTCCGTTAACACGATAACTTGAGTAAATTTAGAGGTATCTTGATGAAATTTGGTATGTAGGTTCCTGAGCACTCATCTCAGATCGCTATTTAAAATGAACGATATCGGACTATAACCACGCCCACTTTTTCGATATCGAAAATTTCGAAAAACCGAAAAAGTGCGATAATTCATTACAAAATACAGATAAAGCGACGAAACTTGGTAGATGGGTTGACGCTATCACGCAGAATAGAAAACTAGTAAGATTTTGGACAATGGGCGTGGCACCGCCCACTTTTACAAGAAGGTAATTTAAAAGTTTTGCAAGCTGTAATTTGGCAGCCGTTGAAGATATCATGATGGAATTTGGCAGGAACGTTACTACTATTACTATATATGTGCTAAATAAAAATTAGCAAAATTGGATGAAGAACACGCCCACTTTAAAAAAAAAAATTTTTTTTAATTCAAATTTTAACAAAAAATTTAATATCTTTACTGTATATAAGTAAATTAAGTCAAAATTCAACTCCAGTAATGATATGATGCAACAAATTACAAAAATAAAAGAAAATTTCAAAATGGGCGTGGCTCCGCCCATTTTCATTTAGTTTGTCTAGAATACTTTTATTGCCATAATTCGAACAAAAATTTAACAATCCTTCTCAAATTTAGTAGGAGCATAGATTCTATGACGGTAACTGTTCTCTGTGAAAATGGGCGAAATCGGTGGAAGCCACGCCCAGTTTTTATACACAGTCCACCGTCTGTCCTTCCGCTCGGCCGTTAACACAATAACTTGAGCAAAATCCGATATATCTTTACTAAACTAAGCCCACTTACTTACCTGAACTCACTTTATCTTGGTATAAAAAGTTGCCGAAATCCGACCATAACCACGCCCACTTTATCGATATCGAAAATTACGAAAAATGAAAAAAATGCCATAATTCTATACCAAATACGAAAAAAGGGATGAAACATGGTAACTGGATTGGTTTATTGACGCAAAATATAACTTTGGAAAAAACTTTGTAAAATGGGTGTGACACCTACCATATTAAGTAGAAGAAAATGAAAAAGTTCTACAAGGCGAAATCAACAGCCCTTGGAATCTTGGCAGGAATACTGTTAGTGGTATTGCATATATAAATAAATTAGCAGTACCCGACAGATGATTTTCTGGATCACCTGGTCCACATTTTGGTCGATATCGCGAGACCGCCTTCACATATACATCTAAGGGCCACTCGCTTTTAAAACCGTCATTAATACCTTTAATTTGATATCCATATCGTACAAACACATACTAAAGTCACCCCTGTCCCACCCTAATGGCGATATCTCGAAAAGGCGTCCACCTATAGACCTAATGCCCACTCCCTCTTAAAATGCTCAGTAACACCTTTCGTTTGATGCCCATATCGTACAAACATTCTAGAGTCACCCCTGGCCCACCCTAATGGCGATATCTCGAAAAGGCGTCCACCTATAGACCTAATGCCTACTCCCTCTTAAAATGCTCAGTAACACCTTTCGTTTGATACCCATATCGTACAACCATTCTAGAGTCACACCTGGCCCACCCTAATAGCGATATCGCGAAAAGGCGTCCACCTATAGACCTAATTCCCACTCCCTCTTAAAATGCTCAGTAACACCTTTCGTTTGATACCCATATCGTACAAACATTATAGAGTCACCCTTGGTCCACCTTTATGGCGATATCTCGAAAAGGCGTCCATCTATAGACCTAATGCCCACTCCCTCTTAAAATGCTCAGTAACACCTTTCGTTTGATACCCATATCGTACAAACATTCTAGAGTCACCCCTGGCCCACCCTAATGGCGATATCTCGAAAAGGCGTCCACCTATAGACCTAATGCCCACTCCCTCTTAAAATGCTCAGTAACACCTTTCGTTTGATACCCATATCGTACAAACATTCTAGAGTCACCCCTGGCCCACCCTAATGGCGATATCTCGAAAGGGCGTCCACCTATAGACCTAATGACCACTCCCTCTTAAAATGCTCAGTAACACCTTTCGTTTGATACCCATATCGTACAAACATTGTAGAGTCACCCCTGGCCCACCCTAATGGCGATATCTCGAAAGGGCGTCCACCTATAGACCCAGTGCCCACTCCCTCTTAAAATGCTTAGTAACACCGTTCGTTTGATGCCCATATCGTACAAACACATTCTAGAGTCACCCCTGGCCCACCCTAATGACGATATCTCGAAAAGGCGTCCACCTATAGACCTCATGCCCACTCCCTCTTAAAATGCTCAGTAACACCTTTCGTTTGATACCCATATCGTACACACATTCTAGAGTCAGCCTTGGTCCACCTTTATGGCGATATCTCGAAAAGGCGTCCACCTATAGAACTAAGGATTACTCCCTTTTAAAATACTTATTGCCATCTTTCATTTGATACCCATATCATACAAACACATTCTAGAGTCACCCCTGGCCCACCCTAATGGCGACATTTCGAAAAGGCGTCCACCTATAGACCTGATGGCCACTCCCTCTTAAAATGCTCAGTAACACTTTTCGTTTGATACCCATATCGTACAAACATTCTAGAGTCACCCCTGTCCCACCCTAATGGCGATATCTCGAAAAGGCGTCCCCACCCTAATGGCGACATTTCGAAAAGGCGTCCACCTATAGACCTAATGCCCACTCCCTCTTAAAATGCTCAGTAACACTTTTCGTTTGATACCCATATCGTACAAACATTCTAGAGTCACCCCTGGCCCACCCTAATGGCGATATCTCTAAAAGGCGTCCACCTATAGACCTAATTCCCACTCCCTCTTAAAATGCTCAGTAACACCTTTCATTTGATTCCCATATCGTGCAAACACATTCTAGAGACACCCCTGGTCCACCTTTATGGCGATATCTCGAAACGGCGTCCACCTATGGAACTAAGGATCACTCCTTTTCAAAATACTCATTAACAGCTTTCATTTGATACCCATATCGTACAAACATATTCTAGAGTCACCCCTGGTCCACCTTTATGGCGATTTCTCGAAAAGGCGTTCACCTATAGAACTAAAGCCCATTCCCATTTAAAATATTCATTACCCCTTTCATTTGATACCCATATCGTACAAACACATTCTAGAGTCACCTCTGGTCCACCTTAATGGCGATATCTCGAAAAGGCGTCCACCGATAGACCTAAGGCCCACTCCCTTTTAAAATGCTCAGAAACACCTTTCATTTGATACCCATATCGTACAAACAAATTCTAGAGTCAGCCCTGGTCCCCTTTATGGCGATATCCCTAAATGGCGTCCATCCATAGAACTATGGCCTACTCTCTCTTAAAATACTCTTTAATACCTTCCATTTGATACACATGTCATACAACCACATTCCAGGGTTACCCTAGGTTCATTTTCCTACATGGTGATTTTCCTTATTTTGTCTCCATAGCTCTCAACTGAGTACGTAATGTTCGGTCACACTCGAACTTAGCCTTCCTTACTTGTTTTTATTTATACTTAAGCTGTTTTTCTTGCAAAAATGGCGATATCTCGAAAAGGCGTCCACCTATAGACCTAATGCCTACTCCCTCTTAAAATGCTCAGTAACACCTTTCGTTTGATACCCATATCGTACAACCATTCTAGAGTCACACCTGGCCCACCCTAATAGCGATATCGCGAAAAGGCGTCCACCTATAGACCTAATTCCCACTCCCTCTTAAAATGCTCAGTAACACCTTTCGTTTGATACCCATATCGTACAAACATTATAGAGTCACCCTTGGTCCACCTTTATGGCGATATCTCGAAAAGGCGTCCATCTATAGACCTAATGCCCACTCCCTCTTAAAATGCTCAGTAACACCTTTCGTTTGATACCCATATCGTACAAACATTCTAGAGTCACCCCTGGCCCACCCTAATGGCGATATCTCGAAAAGGCGTCCACCTATAGACCTAATGCCCACTCCCTCTTAAAATGCTCAGTAACACCTTTCGTTTGATACCCATATCGTACAAACATTCTAGAGTCACCCCTGGCCCACCCTAATGGCGATATCTCGAAAGGGCGTCCACCTATAGACCTAATGACCACTCCCTCTTAAAATGCTCAGTAACACCTTTCGTTTGATACCCATATCGTACAAACATTGTAGAGTCACCCCTGGCCCACCCTAATGGCGATATCTCGAAAGGGCGTCCACCTATAGACCCAGTGCCCACTCCCTCTTAAAATGCTTAGTAACACCGTTCGTTTGATGCCCATATCGTACAAACACATTCTAGAGTCACCCCTGGCCCACCCTAATGACGATATCTCGAAAAGGCGTCCACCTATAGACCTCATGCCCACTCCCTCTTAAAATGCTCAGTAACACCTTTCGTTTGATACCCATATCGTACACACATTCTAGAGTCAGCCTTGGTCCACCTTTATGGCGATATCTCGAAAAGGCGTCCACCTATAGAACTAAGGATTACTCCCTTTTAAAATACTTATTGCCATCTTTCATTTGATACCCATATCATACAAACACATTCTAGAGTCACCCCTGGCCCACCCTAATGGCGACATTTCGAAAAGGCGTCCACCTATAGACCTGATGGCCACTCCCTCTTAAAATGCTCAGTAACACTTTTCGTTTGATACCCATATCGTACAAACATTCTAGAGTCACCCCTGTCCCACCCTAATGGCGATATCTCGAAAAGGCGTCCCCACCCTAATGGCGACATTTCGAAAAGGCGTCCACCTATAGACCTAATGCCCACTCCCTCTTAAAATGCTCAGTAACACTTTTCGTTTGATACCCATATCGTACAAACATTCTAGAGTCACCCCTGGCCCACCCTAATGGCGATATCTCTAAAAGGCGTCCACCTATAGACCTAATTCCCACTCCCTCTTAAAATGCTCAGTAACACCTTTCATTTGATTCCCATATCGTGCAAACACATTCTAGAGACACCCCTGGTCCACCTTTATGGCGATATCTCGAAACGGCGTCCACCTATGGAACTAAGGATCACTCCTTTTCAAAATACTCATTAACAGCTTTCATTTGATACCCATATCGTACAAACATATTCTAGAGTCACCCCTGGTCCACCTTTATGGCGATTTCTCGAAAAGGCGTTCACCTATAGAACTAAAGCCCATTCCCATTTAAAATATTCATTACCCCTTTCATTTGATACCCATATCGTACAAACACATTCTAGAGTCACCTCTGGTCCACCTTAATGGCGATATCTCGAAAAGGCGTCCACCGATAGACCTAAGGCCCACTCCCTTTTAAAATGCTCAGAAACACCTTTCATTTGATACCCATATCGTACAAACAAATTCTAGAGTCAGCCCTGGTCCCCTTTATGGCGATATCCCTAAATGGCGTCCATCCATAGAACTATGGCCTACTCTCTCTTAAAATACTCTTTAATACCTTCCATTTGATACACATGTCATACAACCACATTCCAGGGTTACCCTAGGTTCATTTTCCTACATGGTGATTTTCCTTATTTTGTCTCCATAGCTCTCAACTGAGTACGTAATGTTCGGTCACACTCGAACTTAGCCTTCCTTACTTGTTTTTATTTATACTTAAGCTGTTTTTCTTGCAAAAAAAGTTGTGCAATTTGAGCGAACTTATCGACGTGTGAGCTCATCATATTTCTGTTACTAGAGACAAGCTACTGCAGTTTGTAGTAAATGCAAAAAAAAATTGTGCTAATATTTTATGCTTTGCAATGTCACATTATTGTTGTATTTAGTTGCTTAATTTTTGTTGTGTTTTTTCTATTCATACGCCGCACTTTATTGCATCATTATTAGGCGCTGTTCTGAAATGAAAAATTGTCGCACAGTGGAGCGAAGAATGTGAATATAAACCTATGTTACTTTAATTATTAAATATTAAATGATTTAATATTATATCCAGTTCTATATACTATATATCTATTTTTCTTACGCAATAATTAATTTTAATTTTATTCGTGAAATACTTGAAGTCTGAATTTCTTCAGGAGAAAGGATTGACATCTGTTTAGAATATCATTCCAGTTTCGGCTCGGAAAGTTATTTAGCTTCCATGACTAGATGGTCAGAGATGCTTAACTCCTATACACTTATAGCGCTTTTGTTTTTGTTTTGCCCTGCATCATAGGCACAGATCCAAATTTACACTTCAAATATAAAAAAAAAAATTTCAAAGCACTCCCGTATGCCCTCGCATATATATAAAATTCATATGGAAGCTTTTGATTTTCATATGTAAGTGCAAAGCAAAAGCACTTTCATATGATGAACGAGCACTTCGGTATAAAAAAACGAATTTACACTAACAAATTAACAACTAAAAATTATTCAAAAATATTATGGCAGTGAAAAAATTTGTATTCAAAATTGATGCATTAAGAAACGTAAAATTACTCCAGTGTTTAATTTCCACCAAATTACCTCAAAGTCTCGTTTAAGATATTTTTAAAATATTCTGCCACAATTTGTAGTCTAAAGTACAGGACAACTAAACATTGGACTTCCTTGTTGTGTTGTTGATTACAGTTTCACCTGGCCGAAGAGGCCAGACCCTTTTTCCTGGAATAAAATATTTATGAAACTGTTGAAGGCTTTATGTATAGTAGACTGTGTCGGTTTATTAAGCGATATCGCGCCATCGATTTTTCGATAGGTTTTGGGCTCAGGCAAAAAAGTTCCACTAGGCATACCCAAAAAAAATAATTTTCGAGCCTGCGAAACTTTTTTATTTTTTTATTTTTAAGGTTTTTTTCATGACCTACTAAAAAATGTCCATTTGATTGTAAAATTTTCATGTATACCCTGTCCGAATGTCTCCTAAAAACGTTGGCGATAACAGTTTTTTGAAAAAAAAAAAAAAAATATTATTTTTTTGGGTATGCGTAGTGGAACTTTTTTTCCTGAGCACAAATCCTATCGAAAAATCGATGGTGCGATATCGGTTAACTTTCGTCCAAACAAATCAACCCAGGTTAATGTATATGCGCAAATCTTTGACTTAGGTCAAAAACCTTGCCCATGCCCTTTATGAAGCAGTTGATACCTCCGAAAGGTTGACCAGCGTATGAACACTAGCAAAAGAAGTTAACGAACTTTTTTTGTAACCATCTTCGCCTCAGATGCACACCTGATCTCGAGGGCGATTTCCATGCTCTCCGTGTGCAAGCCCTTTTATCAGCACCTCGCGATTTCAGGTGTGATTCTATATAGTTCTTTCCGTGGTCTGCTTAGTAAGCTTCTTGTTCTATTTATTGTATCTTGTTTGATTTTTCTGGTTTCAAAGTAAAGTTTATGATAAGCAGCCAACAATGCAGCAAAAGTGATGTTGTGAAAAGGGTAAACAGTTTTCACCTCCAAACTTATTACCATCAACTGGGGAATGTCTTCCGTTGGCTAAGGAGAGACAGGTCGGTACTCGCAACTAGTATCTGTGATTGCGAGCCTGGGATGACGTATTATTGATAATCATGAGGCAGTTTCACTGCGGATATCATATGGCTCCATAGAATGCGGAAAAGGGAATATTTCGATGAGAAATGTTGAGTCTGCTCGGAAAAGAAAAGCACAGGGTAACGGAATAATGCGCAAGATGTCCAAGAGAAAATTAGGTATTCATCTAATATATGAAGCTAGAACCTATTTAAGCAGAATCTTAGACTTTGTGATAATAATAGTATATTTTGTTCAACATATTTTCAAAAATTCCACACTGTGCACCGCCAGTGCTGTCACTCCAAGAGTTGTAATTTTTGTTTGTATAAAAGCGTTTTTGTTTAGGTTATGAGGTTAATTTGAAGGTTGACCTATACAATACATACTGTTGTTTTATTAACAATAAAGACACTCCCCGAAGGCTTTGGGGAGTGTTATCGAAGTTGATGGTCCCTTGCCGGATATAGATCCGTTACGTTCCGGTAAGAAAGCACCATAAAGGTAATAGCCCGACCATCTCGGGAACGAAGAATATGTCCACATAAAACCTTCTAGGCCATCCCGCCCTCTCCCCACCTCCTAGTTCCATGAGGAATTTGGGGTCCCCAGAGCCTCGCCTGCTAAATATGTGTATGATAGACTCATATTTGTAACAGGATTCCCCTCGCGTAGGTAAGGTTTACAATAGGGTTGCGGAAGCTTTTAAGCTATAAAGCTTTGTATTGCGCTTATCAACAATACATATTCTTTTTACCTAATCGGCATCGTTAAAATTGTTCGGCGATTTGAAAATATTCTTCTCTAAAAGCGTTGTGAGAAACAGTCACCCATTTCCTCTGCGAGTGTACAGCCCTAACAGAAAATAAGACATCAGCAGGGTACAGCGGTCTTATAAATAATTAGTTCCAGGAGAAAGTGCATAAATGTTGCGCGTCGATCTCTAGAACGGTCTTTCCGGCCGCAACCAGCCAATAAGTTGGATTTTTTACGTCTTTTATTATATATCTGACGTGTCGATTGACTTTGGCTACGTAATGACTCGTAATCAAAGTCTTCTGCTACCATAAAAACATATTTTCGAGTATTCCATTCCTCTTTGAAGTAAATGAGCCATCCTTTCGAATTCAAAATTCGAACATTAAGTTATTTTTAAGGAGTTTTAAGCGAACTCTTTAAATAAACTGTTCCTCCGGAAACGAAATGGCAAAACCTTCCAATTCGGATCGTTCCATGCAAACAAAGTGAACGTCTAGAAAACTAAAAGTAGTACTAAGTAGAGCTCACCCATGGGTTGAAGTTCAACCACCACAGAGGTAACATAAAGAGATCCTAATAATTTTGATTGCTTTATTATGAGCTTATTATCGATTAAAAGTTATTATCGTCGAGTTGTCGGTTTGTTATCGGTTTGTTATCGGCTTAATGCTTAATTTTCAGAGTAGTAGTCGATAATTTTTCGATAGTAAATAATATTTTCCTACAGTAAATCGATAATTTTTGTATAACAAATCAATAACAAGGCAATAAAAAATTTGTTACAAATTGATAGCACTAAGAAGTCGATTACATTTCGATGAGTTTTTAATGGCATATCGACAACTTTTCGATAAGTAGCCCATAACAAATAGAAAAAATTTGATAGTAAACCGATAAATCGTTGATAAATTATAGAAAATAAAAAAAATTGGTTACAAATGTATAGCACTAAAAAGTCGATTATATTTTGATGACTTTCTGATGTCATATCGACAAATTTTCGATATGATAACAAGTCGAAAAAAATTCGATAGTAAACCGTTAGATCGTTGATAAAATGTAGAGAACTCATTGCCAACCCGCATTATTGATACAAAATTTATAACACCTCGATAACAAAACGATAATTCGTCGATATCAATCAATAATTCATCTATTGCAAGCATTTCCTTTCCTTACCATTGCTATTCTTTTCTTTCCTTTCCTTTCCTTTCCTTTCCTTTCCTTTTTTCTTTTCTTTTCTTTTCTTTTCCTTTCCTTTCTTTCCTTTCCTTTCCTTTCATTTCCTTTCCTTTCCTTCTTTTCCTTTTCTTTCCTTTCCTATAATTTTCTTTCCTTTCCTTTCAGTTCTGTTCCTTTCCTTTCCTTCACTGCCCTTTCCATTCCTTCGTAATACTAATACAACACTACGCCACTTTCCATGACTATGACTAAGCTTACGCATACCTTACGCTTATATTCTGGACCCTCCCCTACCATGAGCAAAGATGTTTACACATCAAAAAGCAGCGAAATAGTCGTGATGATCAGCTTCTATTGATGTTCATAACTTCTTACTTTTTCTATTGGGTGCCAAACTGACATTTTCCACGTTGCCTCCATTCGCTTTTCTACTTCTATTCTCTACTAAATTCGTCCCACCTTCTCTACCAAATTTTAGTTGGCTTGCTGTTCCAAATTATCACATTTTCCTTTATTTTTTTTTATGTGCTCCAATTTGTTTTATGTAGTTTCACACATTTTCCACACTCGTGTTCATTCAAAGTCTCGATTATTGTACTCAACCCCAAATAATTATTAGACCCAAATAACTGTTCCATATCTTATCGTCACATTACTTATCGCTCGCTACACAATCACAATCAGTAAAATTGCGTTTCGTCATCTGTTGTTGGTTTACGATCCAAATATAAAATTACTCATTCGTGTATTTTAGCTTCCAATGTTCTACACTTAAATTTAATAAAATTGTCCTACATACAAACACACATACATACTCACAAATAGTCCATAGAGGAATTCGATTTCTTGTAAAAGTTATTTGGCTACATCACATCAATTGTATTTGGGAATGCCGCTCCAATACAGTCTTCTCTTGTACCCATTCGTAGTTTATTGAGCCACTTACCGCATTTCTTGTTATGGCCCCTCGGGCTATTGGATGCATTGGAGTTCAAGTTTTACGGTAACAACTGTTGCTAAAATTTTGCTTTTGGTATGAGTACACATTAATAGAATTTGTTTTGCTATAATAATCATTCCATTTACACTGAGAGAAAATATGTCGTTTAATTCCAAGTCAGTAACACTCGATTCATATAAACATTGACGGGAAAATCAAAGAAATTTCTTCATTGGAGGTAATTGTCGTATAATAGGGAGTCCAAACATGACTTACCAGCAGAAGAAATTATATTCAGGCCTAAACTTGCAACTTGTGTTGGGCTGGTTTCTGTAGAGCGGTATTTTTATGTTGGGCGTGCTTGGGAATTACCCACATATTCGCACGAAGACGTTTTTGTGCCCATGTGAAAGCCTTCAGTAAGTGCCAGACAGCGGCACATTCGTTCCCACTAGATATATACAAAAGTTCTACGTCCCTTACCTGAATCGTTCCGTCAGTAATCCTGCACATCAACAGACGAAGTTGTGTATCGTCTCCTCTACCTCTACATCTTGACAGCTCTGCATGTTGGAAGTGCTTTCAAGTATATTTGTTTAATTTGACAATATATAATGTTCTTCCCTATCCAAACATGCCATTAGCGAGTCTGAGATCTCGCAATCATATATATTGGCCCATAAAAAGTTAATTGCCCTCGAATTGTATTACCCGAATCAGAGCTTGCTTGCCTATCTGGTCTGAAAGTTATTTCTCCTCGATATTGCTATGCCCGCAGGCCAGAAAATGAGAGACCATGAGTTGTTCATAAAGCCATTGAAGCTTGACAGTTCCGCAAAATATTAAATTTGATAAAAAAGTTTTTGGATGCACTGGCGGTCAAAAATGATAGCTATGGTAGTTGCTGTAAAAGAAATGTTCACACTTGTAGGAGTATTAACTGGGCACTGCCTTAGTGCTAGGCTCACTGGCCTATGTGTGACTCCGCGGCAGCCTCTTCAACTTAATCTGGAACCGTACTGTACTGAAGGAATCCAGCTGCTCCTTCTCAGGCCTATATACCTCGTTATGTTAGTCGCTGCGACTGCACTATTCTGACAGAATGCAGCTGCTTCTTTTGTGTCATATACTTCCACTCAGATTATGCTGCAAGAGTCAGAAAGTCGGTAAGAATACTTGATCTGCGGATTCTTGTGTAATGCCCATATCCAGTTTGCTTTGTCTCTTTGAGACTGTTGTGCAGATAGTAACTATCTATGACAGTTATCATTCGAAGAACAGTTACCACCCTTTATGCCCACACCTGACGTCATATATGTAGTTCGCGGCAGGCAAGATATCAATTTCTATAAAGCCTGACATGGTAATCATTGCGTATCTGTGGTCAATTATTTTCTACATGTAGGTTTCTTTCAGTTCAAGAGCTCCTTAGGCGGGTAAGCCTTATACGAAGAAATGCAAGGGCAAGGTGGAAATAATAATGTTTAGCACTTCCTGGTGTGAGATGCTCATATTAACTGATATTTTTAGGCAGACTAGCCTCTACATCTTCCCCACTCGTAATTGTTTGCTTTTTTTTTGTTTAGCGCATTCCATCAGGCTGGAAGGGCATACGTTGTGGTTTATAGATACCATGAATGACACACAGACACTAGTTCTTCCTGAAAGCAGGTATAGTACGCTCCCAAGGTTTTCCTGGACAAATTTTCAGCATTTCTTTTGAACAAAAACGATAGTTGGCGTCAAAAGAGGGATTTATCGCTGACCAGTTCAGTTTCAGCGAGTTGAAATTTGGAAATTTTTTTATACGGAGGAACATGAGCTCACTACTCGCTATCAGTGATCAGTATCACTAAGTCATCAGCGTGTGCCACTTCCCCCGTTCTTTTTTGGTCCTATGGTTTTCAGAGTTTCGTTAACTAGCCATAGAATGGAAGGAGCCCTGGTTGAGGGGTTAATCTGGTAGTCAGTGTCTAACGTTGTAGAAAATACTATCGATATTAAGGAAACCTTTAGTCTTCTTATTCTTCTTTCTGCAGCGATAAGGAGACTCCCCCAGGGGTTTTGGCAGTTTTATTGATATTGATGGTCCTTTGGTTATTCTAATCCCGTGCATTTCAGAAAATTGCACCATTAAGGTGCTACCCCAAGCTTCGTTGAACCTCCTAGGTCATCAAACTCCTTACTTTTGTTAGGAACTTGTGGGCTGGAACCTCACCTTCTAAATAAACCGGATTCGCCACGAATAGGTGAGGCTGAAAATTAGGTTAGAGAAGCTATACATTGCGCTGGCAAACCCTTGAAAGGGTTGATCTACACAGCCTTTAGAAGCGTTCTGTGTGCACTGCTTGTAGTTCGGACAATTTTGGTTAACGGCCACGACCTCGTTATAGGGGCTGTCAACCGTTTTTGCATTTTCGATATGCGTGCTCCGCTTTATCAACGCTTAATACTGTCCGTAATGTGTAAATCAATGGGTAATTAAGTGTTTATAGGATGAAGGAATGGAAGCTTTTTAGCCTATAGTTACTGGCTTCAAGGTGGCTTAGTTTGTCTGCTTTAGGAATGAAGTCCACTCTTACCAGGTTCTGGTACATCACAATCTCGTCGAGTTGTTGAAAAAATCATCAGCTGGTTATGGTGATGGCTGATATCACCATATCACGTCACACCAAGTTGTATTCCTCGTATGATTTGCCTTTATTTAAAAATATGTTTTGAAGCTTAATTACACAAAAATTACATATAGCCTTCCAAGAAAGGCTGATAGATTCAGCTCAAAGAAATTTGTATCTGCTGTGTCGACCGCTTTGACTGTCTCTCTTTTATAGATACATCTTATGGCGTTTGTCTCAGTTTCTCTCAGTGCACTCAAACTTGTTTTTCTATTGACTCTTACACTGCAGCTGTAGTCATAACTTTTATGAATTATTTTATAAACTCAATTCTCAAATGTTGAACTTTATTTGGCAAATAGACAACAGATCAATCGGGGACTCAATTAAATCGCCCGCAATTACTCTTCACAATTGTCGACATTCGTTGACTTATAATTGCTTAACTTTGTCCATTGTTGAGCTTAAGGGTCAATTATGCCGTTATTTGTCAGTGAGCTTGAATTTACAATGAACTATAAGTATAGATAGCAACAAATGTAGAACAGAGGGGGCCAACTCATTATATTATGACATAGGTAATAGAGATATACACCGCCGATAAACGCCGCCGCCGCCGCCGATTTTGGTCGTTTTTCGCACGCCGCCGCCGAATATCAACAATATCGGCGTGGAGGCGGCGCCGTCCGGCGCGTTACTATATTTTCTACTCGTTTAAGACTGTTTAGGCCATTTATTATTCATGTCGAAAATTGGTCGGATATGGTCGAAAGTGGTATCAACGGATGCGCATCACTGCCAGTTATAAGAAACTAATTGCGAAATTTAACTCTTTATAACTATTCAAAAGTTATTTAAAATAACAAGCGCTTTCGATGTCAGCTTAACACGGACTTCCATCACCCAATTCAGCAAGTTATTAAAACAAAATACTAAAAGAAAAGTTATATAATAAATTTATATGCTCACTTTGCATTTTTGAAAAAATTAATAATGAACAATCAATTCAAATAAAATGACCCAAGGCGAACATGTTTTTAAACTGTTCTCAAGAATAAGCGAAATCAGTGATGCAAAATCCTTTAGTAGGTTCTAGGGGCATAAACACTCCTTTGAAATTATTCTTACCTCATACTTAAGTTGAGGATATATGTACATATGAGAAGGGTTTGAAAAATCGCTTGGGCTTACATTTAAACATCTGTTGTTTATTTGCGAAACTATACAATAGCGTCTGAAATGTTAATTTTAATTTTCACACTTCATCCTTCAACACCCAAGTCTCCCGGTTTGACATTTCCTAAAGTTGGCGGCCCTATCACAAACTAGTCCCTTGGAGTGAATAACATTGTTTATAGTCTACCAACCAAGTTTAAATATAACCTACGCGTTACGGCTCCTTTGATAAATGTGAATACGTAGGCACATATATGTATTTACCAGGTGAGGCTTTGTCCTTCGCAAGAACACTCAAAGTGGTGAAGCAAAAGCTTTCCCAAGACAGTGGAACTAATGACCGTGTGTGATACTATCCTAACTTAGTGGACAGTCGAACTTGTCTGAAAACTGAAGCTACGCGGTCATCCATAATGAGCTCCTATATCGTAAGGCCGGAAAACAGTAGTTGACAACTTTCAACTTAAAATCTGTCGACTTTCATTCTAAATTTGATTTAACGAAGACTATTGAAATCCATGTTGTGAACACAAACGTCTGCAATCTTTGGTCTACATTTTAAAAATTTTATCCAGGGTCCTTGTAAAATTTTAATTATGTAGATGCGCCGAGGATTATACGCATTTTCACCCATGACGCAATGACATCCACTTAGACTGCTTATGATTTCGAGGGCGGCATCTTTGGCCGAATAGTCACTCCCTAACGTTTCAAAGTGCAGCTCGGCAGCATAGCGCAACAAAAGCATCCGTTGGAAAGTCTTCGGAGCTACACCTAGAGCTTCTAGGAAAGTGCCGTCGACGAAGGTATGAGTTCGAAGTCGTAGTCGTATAGCTTCTGTACTGGCATATGGTATGAGGCTCATGAGGCGTGATAGCGATTCCTACTGTTCGCCCGTCGGAAATTTTAGCTCTTAAAAACAGCCGAAAAAACTGGAGGCGCCCTGTGCCACGATAATCATGAGTATTAATAGACCATTCATAGCAACCCTAAGTCGCCTTTATGCGTGACCGCCAAGGAGCGACAAATGATTTAAAGAAATTGAGTTCGCGACGATTATTAGGAGTTAACCCTAGGTGAAACTACGCCTTGCAGGAGATATACAGGCAAAAGTGTGACTATTTTATGTATCTCTATTTCTTTTCAGCAGACGGGGGGCAATCCCTCCGCAATGAGCTACTCCTGAAAATTTTTGAACGGTCTGCGAGATTTTGATGCAAAAACCCCGGATCTTTCCGAAATGGCCAACACGTTGATTTCCTTAAATACATATAAACAAAAACTTTCCTAAATATTATTTTTTTAAATAGAAAAATCAAGCTTTTAAAATAAGAACACCGGCGTACGCCGGCGCGCAGCCTACGCCGCCGCCGCCGCCGGTATATAATAGAGCCTACGCCGCCGATAAAGTGATCGGCGTAAACCTCTAATACGTAAGTCTCTTAAGTACGTACTTAAATAAAAGTGCAAAGATGAAGATGTCGGCCACTTAAGCGTTTTGCATAAAGTAACTGATACATTTGGATGTACGTCATACTCATACAAACACACATAAATACTTAAGCTTAATATAATTTTAACTCGATATATCTGCATATTTTAATTATTAAATTTGTATTTGCATGCGTCTATGTAAGTACCCTGTCGGAAATGAATTTAGTTTAGCTAAAACCGGCGAAACGATCAAAGGCCGGATGAAATGTGCTGCTTACAAATGGAATAAACACGTTGTTGTTGTTGTTGTTGTTGTTGTTGTTGTAGCGATTAGGTTACTCCCCGAAGGCTTTGGGGAGTGTTATCGATGTGATGGTCCTTTGTCGGATACAGATCCGATACGCTCCGGTAACACAGCACCATTAAGGTGCTGGCCCGACCATCTCGGGAACGATTTATATGGCCACATTAAACCTTCAGGCCATCCCTCCCTCCCCACCCCCAAGTTCCATGAGGAGCTTGGGGTCACCAGAGCCTCGTCTGTTAGTGAAACGGGATTCGCCGCTCGAAGGTGAGGTTGACAATTGGGTTGGAGAAGCTATATATTGCGCTACACAACCCCTTGAATCCCGAATAAACACGTATTGAGCTAGATGAATTCAGCTAGATGAATTCAGACCAGAGGTGCCCTCGAAAGCTTCGTAGAGTATGTTGTTGTTGTTGTTGTATTAACGATAACGACACTCCTCGAAGGTGTTGGGGAGTGTTATCGATGTTGATGGTCCTTTGTCGGATATAGAACCGGCACGTTCCGGTAACAAAACACCATTAAGGTACTAGCCCGGCAATCTCGGTAGTATCATTAAACTATTCGCCTAAATAGAAGCAGTGAATCAGTTTTCAGATTTGCTTCGGCTTAACGTCTATAGAAAAGATTGCGCTACAGGAAGTAGAGACGGACTCGAATTTATCACCCACCACTCTGTGCAATATGAACATTTTGATCCTGACATCGTCAACAGGGACAGTCTCCTAAGGCGTCAACTGCGTTAACTGGCAGCCCATTCTGACGTTAGCATCCGACCAACCAGAGTAGTACTGAAGCGATCAACCAACTTTATCATTTCTGAGCGCTGCGTTTCGATCAATTTCAAAACAGCAAAGTGTACCGACTATAAATTAAACTCAGATATTTGTTTGTGTTCCTCCAAATCCTGACTGATGTCCGGCAAGGGGTACATACTTCTCGCATAGTCATTGAACTCACGTCGGCTCGCTTTATTTCTGCTGGAATCATGCAATTCGGCCAAATTTTCCAACGGAGGTCGGAAAATTGGTGAGAGAGCGTGACCATATGACACAGCAAGACCCTAGCGACCCCCAATTAAGGGACGCAAACCTGCGTATCAGACAGCTTTTGAAGAAACACAAGCGGGCGAAATGGGAGGAATATATTAAGAACTGTAATCTCTCTCCTGGTGTTGCTATGGTAACTGTAAAGTTCCTCTCAATGGCAAGTGGCGATAAAGTGCTATTGGACGCGAAGAAATGTGTGAGCGCTTCCAGCCTGCAATACCCAATGCATTCGTCGGATGATAAATCCAGATGACATGCCAATGTGTACGTACATAAACATAACAGTACGTCTTACATTACCAGCTAAAGCTGTAGGCCTGGACGGAGCTACCATGCCGATGCTTAAAACCTTCTGCATACACTTTCATACCAAAAAATGTAAAACGATGGATGCGGCACCGCTACTAAAGTCTGGGAAGCCAGCAAACGAAGGGCACTCATACCGTCCAATGTCTCTCTCCTATGGCCAGTAGCCAAGACAAGGGGTGCCACAGGGTGATGTCATATCCCCACCTTTGTTTAATTTTTATATATCGAAACTGACTACACAATAGTGGCAAGAGGTTCTGGCCCTCTCATTGCCAAGCTATGCTGTAAAACTGACAACTATATGCTCAGCCGTTCCAGTTTTTTCACCCGGCGAAACTTTGTATTATCACCGACCAAGTCTCCAATGGCTACATCCACGACGTAGACGGCGCAAATGTCGGAAATATTGGGCATCCACGTGAAGTGTCCGACACCCAAAAATTAGTTGTGACGTTCGATAATTACCAGCATTCTGGCGAGCATGTAGCCGCAATTGTTCCTACAGATCAAAACCGTTATAAAATGCTCAATTCTCTCGTTAGCGGCAATTGTTACAAGGACCAAGAATGGCTTATAGCTAAAAAAAATCAATTGGTCAGCCACTCGTTGCTATGAGCCTCCGATATGGTCGCCGAGCTTAAAAAAAGAACACTGGAGAAACAGAAACCTCGGCATCCTAACAGCTAACTGATTGGCGGAGTCCCGTCTCCCAGGAGCATAATGAGTCATCTCCGCAATATTATTCGCTATTGATATGACAGCAAGATATGCATGATATATTTCTTGAGGTGTTTATTAGGACATTTTCCCATCCGGGTATGTATCTGCGAATCAGTTTGCATAATTGTGGCACTTGAAGTCTCTCCATTCGTTAGTTATGAGCTGTGGGCGTATTTAAGCTAATGATTTTGACAGCTTAATATGCTCTGTTCAGTTTCATTTCATAATTGCAATTGACTGATATTTAAAAAAAATAAGTTCATAGGTATTTGGTTTGCATTATTGTTACGGTATTTAAAAGAGCAAACAATGTTCAAAATAAGCTTACTTACATATATATTTATTGTGGCCATCTAAGGACGTTTAAAAGTAAATTTTAAGGTTTAAAGGAGTCGTTTCGATGGATGCGACCGGCCATACCTCTGTCAGCTGAGGTCTACAGATACATCAACAACCCTGTGCACAGGTATCCGCTTAGGCTATCTGTAGAGCTCAGCCTAATACTCAAGTCCTGGACCCAGCGGTTTAGGGCATGTCAGATGATAAACAGGGCCCGCGGCAGACGGCCTAGTACCAAAAGATGCTGATCCGAAGCGAGCCGGATTCAAATATAGCAAATGACAATCCATATGTGTAACATTCCTGTAAATCTTTGGAGGCTGATTTTCAGGGCAAAACAGCTAGTGCGAGTTAAAAGTTTTTGTATATTTATAGCACCATTGTTTTGGCGAAGTTTCTACATAAATGAGGTATGATACCACAATTAAAATTATATTATACGAGCCGTACCCGTGCGCATCTTGCGCAACCAATCTAAAAGTCTCTTACCAAATATCAACAGAAATCAGCTGTTCTATCAATCAATTATGTATGAGAGCAACTGACGGTAATGCAGTGCAAATATTCACAATAGTGCCATAGTACAAATAGATTTCTTTGTGTGCTCACAATCGTTTATTTTTACCAAATTATTTTAATAAAATATAGCTAAACAAAACCACTACGACCAAAATTGCCCAAAGCTCGCCAATAACCCGAGTCTCCATCTTTGCAACCAAAACTTTATTTATAGATTTGGATTCCAAATAAGAGCGAAAAAGGGACCTCTACATAAAAACAGCAATTAGAAATAATATATATTATATAATCGAAACGTCAACAATATGAATGAAATAGTTTGGCAAGGCCTTACTTATTGAAGTCAATGCCAAATGATGAATCTCGGTTATTAAATCCAGTAAGGGTCTATCGATATTCACCCAATAATTTATTTGAAAAAAGTAATAAAAGTAGCATATTTCAGTCCTTAAAAATGCAAAAGACACCACTTTTTTGGGGACAACATTGATGAAACATTTTCAGATAACCGAATGACAGAACAAAGAAGAATTTAGAGCAAGACAATTGACGGCATACTTCACCTGGTCATCCCACCATGGAACGTGAGCAAATGTCATGATTAAATCACACATTTTTTCACAATTGCAGCCATTTGCTCCCAAATCGAGTTGAAATCGGTTAACTGTGTTGTTTCTTGGCAATTTTTCGAAAAATATTAGTAGTAGCAATAGGAAGCAATCAGTTTACAAATACCCGATAAGTACTGAACTGCATAATTCCTTAGAACGATTTTTTTTAATTTTATGATGAATTAATTAACTATGCCATGATCTATTAGTGCGGCTAAACATAGGTAATTTTATGAAAAGTACAGACACCAAGGAATGGTGCACTTTAACATACGAACTTATGAACATACGAAATCTAAACAACGAGAGGTATTATCAAACGAACGTGTTCCGAATATTCTAAATTAATGGTTTATCCGTAACACTTCCATGAATACTTAACGGTAAAGAGCTTTCCGAAATTTCAGAATAAAAAGGTGAGTATCCCTGTGTTGCAGGACCGCACAAAAACTTAACTCTTCTGTCAAAGTCAAGGCCGAAAAATAAAGTTCTAAGACAATAAGCTATTTTCGTTTAGTTTTTTTGCCATATCATTGCGGCTGCTGGGTGGAGAATAATCCCATGTCGGCTGCCTGTTCATAATCGTCCTATCTCTAAATATTTTTCAAAAATTTGCCATTTCAGGATTTGTCACAAAAACGCCCTATATTACAATTAGATTGAAGAACGCCTTATCTCAGAATGCTTTTCATTAATTCCCTCTGTCAAAATGCATTGCACTTATGCTCAAATAGCGAGCTTTTGAAACAAATTTTGAGATAGCGTATTTTTGAATAAAATTCTAACGCACAGCATTCTGCAGACAAATTCTGAAATAATAACCAAACCAACAAAACTCGTTATCAATTCACGAAATGTTTAGTAGAAATGAATTATTTCCGCCAAAACCTGTTAGCATTTACACATTTTTTATCACTACTAATATACTACTAAAGGTACTTTTCTACTACAATTTTCGCTGAAGGGTATTGCATTATTGCCCGTATTCCTTACTTCGTAAAAGCAACCCGTCCAGATTTTTAAATTTGGTAGTGTAAAAGCTCTGTCATCATTGGAGAACAAACCTTTAGTAATTGAATCATGAGCAAATGTTATAATATATGATTATTTTTTTGTAAAAGAGGGATTTCTAAAGAAAATGTTTGATTTTGTTTCTCCCTAAATTTGTTAAATCAGCACTCTAGGGACACCATCATTATTTTCATAATATCGGAGTCATAAAAGACTCATATATCTGAGTTTCATATTTCTTACATATTGTGGGGAATATTAGCATCACTATGCTGTTAGAACGCATGTTCATGAAAAGTCCAGACCTTAGGAGAAATAGGTGAACGAGTCTAACTGAGAGTATAAGAGCAGCGCGATGCAAGCGATAGTCAATCAGTTTGATTTAAACACGCTATTAGTGAAGTATAATAGTGAAGTAGTACTACCAAACTAGTCTAAATAAAGACCATTTTGCAATACTGAACATTGGAGTTATTTATTCTAAAGTTCAGCGATTCGAACGTTCGCAGAAGGTGTATAATTATCGGGAATTTCCCAAAATTCGTTACAATATATTGGACTCATTTCGGATTCTGAAGTTATAAGCGGTCCTAGAATGTTTGAGGGGAAATATATAAATATTTTTAGATATGTACAACTATTTAACATTTTAATTTAATTTAATTGGCATATCGATATTGCGCTCACATTCATTCATTGGCTTTTTTGTAAACATTTTTTTATCACTTATATAATTTCAATCGTTTTTTTACAGAAATTCTACTTGCGTTAACACATTTAGTATTTTTATACTCAGTTGAGCAGAGCTCACAGAGTATATTAACTTTGATTGGATAACGGTTGGTTGTACAGGTATAAAGGAATCGAGATAGATATAGACTTCCATATATCAAAATCATCAGTATCGAAAAAAAATTTGATTGAGTCATGTCCGTCCGTCTGTCCGTTAACACGATAACTTGAGTAAATTTTGAGGTATCTTGATGAAATTTGGTATGTAGATTCTTGGGCACTCATCTCAGATCCCTATTTAAAATGAACGATATCGGACTATAACCATACCCACTTTTTCGATATCGAAAATTTCGAAAAACCGAAAATATGCGATAATTCATTGCCAAAGATGGATAAAGCGATGAAAATTGGTAGATGGGTTGACGATATGACGCAAAATAGAAAATTAGTAAGATTTTGGACAACGGGCGTGGCACCGCCCACTTTTACAAGAAGGTAATTTAAAAGTTTTGCAAGCTGTAATTTGGCAGCCGTTTAAGATATCATGATGAAATTTGGCAGGAACGTTACTACTATTACTATATATGTGCTAAATAAAAATTAGCAATATCGGATGAAGAACACGCCCACTTTTTAAAAAATTTTTTTTTAAAAGTCAAATTTTAACAAAAAATTTAATATCTTTACTGTATATAAGTAAATTAAGTCAAACTTCAACTCCAGTAATGATATGATGCAACAAAATACGAAAATAAAAGAAACTTTCAAAATGGGCGTGGCTCCGCCCATTTTCATTTAGTTTGTCTAGAATACTTTTAATGCCATAAGTCGAACAAAAATTTACCAATCCTTCTTAAATTTGGTAGGGGCATAGATTCTATGACGGTAACTGTTCTCTGTGAAAATGGGCGAAATCGGTGGAAGCCACGCCCAGTTTTTATACACAGTCCACCATCTGTCCTTCCGCTCGGCCGTTAACACGATAACTTGAGCAAAAACCGATATATCTTTACTAAACTTAGTCCACGTACTTATCTGAACTCACTTTATCTTGGTATAAAAAAATGGCCAAAATCCGACTACAACCACGCCCACTTTATCGATATCGAAAATTACGAAAAATGAAAAAAATGCCATAATTCTATACCAAATACGAAAAAAGGGATGAAACATGGTAATTGGATTGGTTTATTGACGCAAAATATAACTTTAGAAAAAACTTTGTTAAATGGGTGTGACACCTACCATATTAAGTAGAAGAAAATGAAAAAGTTCTACAAGGCGAAATCAACAGCCCTTGGAATCTTGGCAGGAATACTGTTCGTGGTATTGCATATATAAATAAATTAGCAGTACCCGACAGATGATTTTCTGGATCACCCTGGTCCACATTTTGGTCGATATCGCGAAAATGCCTTCACATATACATCTAAGGTCCACCCGCTTTTAAAACCCTCATTAATACCTTTGATTTGATATCCATATCGTACAAACACATTCTAGAGTCACCCCTGGCCCACCCTAATGGCGGTATCTCGAAAAGGCGTCCACCTATAGACCTAATGCCCACTGTCTCTTAAAATGCTCAGTAACGCCTTTCGTTTGATACCCATATCGTACAAACATTCTAGAGTCACCCCTGGCCCACCCTAATGGCGATATCTCGAAAAGGCGTCCACCTATAGACTTAATGCCCACTCCCTCTTAAAATGCTCAGTAACACCTTTCGTTTTATACCCATATCGTGCAAACATTCTAGAGTCACCCCTGGCCCACCCTAATGGCGATATCTCGAAAAGGCGTCAACCTATAGACCTAATGCCCACTCCCTCTTAAAATGCTCAGTAACACCTTTCGTTTGATACCCATATCGTACAAACATTCTAGAGTCACCCTTTGTCCACCATTATGGCGATATCTCGAAAAGGCGTCCACCTATAGAACTAAGGATTACTCCCTTTTAAAATACTCATTACCACCTTTCATTTGATACCCATATCGTACAAACACATTCTAGAGTCACCCCTGGCCCACCCTAATGGCGATATTTCGAAAAGGCGTCCACCTATAGACCTAATGCCCATTCCCTCTTAAAATGCTCAGTAACACATTTCGTTTGATACCCATATCGTACAAACATTCTAGAGTCACCCCTGGCACACCCTAATGGCGATATCTCGAAAAGGCGTCCACCTATAGACTTAATGCCCACTCCCTCTTAAAATGCTCAGTAACACCTTTCGTTTTGTACCCATATCGTGCAAACATTCTAGAGTCACCCCTGGCCCACCCTAATGGCGATATCTCGAAGACGTGTACCTATAGACCTAATGCCCACTCCCTCTTAAAATGCTCAGTAACACCTTTCGTTTGATACCCATATCGTACAAACATTCTAGAGTCACCCCTGGCCCACCCTAATGGCGATATCTCGAAAAGGCGTCCACCTATAGACTTAATGCCCACTCCCTCTTAAAATGCTCAGTAACACCTTTCGTTTTGTACCAATATCGTGCAAACATTCTAGAGTCACCCCTGGCCCACCCTAATGGCGATATCTCGAAAAGGCGTCAACCTATAGACCTAATGCCCACTCCCTCTTAAAATGCTCAGTAACACCTTTCGTTTGATACCCATATCGTACAAACATTCTAGAGTCACCCCTGGCACACCCTAATGGCGATATCTCGAAAAGGCGTCCACCTATAGACCTAATGCCCACTCCCTCTTAAAATGCTCAGTAAAACCTTTTATTTGATTCCCATATCGTACAAACAAATTCTAGAGTCAGCCCTGGTCCACCTATATGGCGATATCCCTAAATGGAGTCCATCCATAGAACTATGGCCTACTCTCTCTTAAAATACTCTTTAATACCTTCCATTTGATATACATGTCATACAACCACATTCCAGGGTTACTCTAGGTTGATTTTCCTACATGGTGATTTTCCTTATTTTGTCTCCATAGCTCTCAACTGAGTATGTAATGTTCGGTTACACCCGAACTTAGACTTCCTTACTTGTTTTTTTTTTTGTGTTTTTTTTTTTTAATTACTCGCGTAATGCATTTGGAATTAACTCTTCACATTATCAATCGAATATCAAATCACAAAACTAATTAATTTATTATAATTTCAAATTTTCTTATTTTGTTAGCTGGAATTAATAATGTATAATTGGCAATGCCAAATCTCAATTTCAATAATTAAATTCAAATTAGATTACGTGTTAAAATCAATATTGTAAACGTGAAGGTGGTATCACTTTTCTACCTTTTTTTGTTACATAATCATTATTTTTATCCGAATCATTATTTTTGTTTACATTCATATTATCAATTTCATTTTGATTCTTAATTTCATCAACAATTTCATTTTCAATTTTTTCTTCACTTGCATTCTCTTTTTTGTTATCGTCGGTTAACATTGGACTTTTTTCCGATTCATTAACATTTTTATTTTCTGGAATATTGCGTATATGCTGCCTATTTCTACGATAAGTTACACCATCAGAATCTTTTATAATATATGAACGAGGTTCATTACAATTTTTCAAAATTATTCCAGGATACCAAACAGAAGTTGGATTTCTTTTAAACATTACTTTCTCTCCTATATTTACAGGCTTTAAGTACTTTTCTTGATTATTGTAGTGATTTTTTACTCGCATATTTTTGATTTTACGTTGTTCTTTATATTGTTTGTTGTCAACAACATTGGGTCTGAGATTTTTTAGAATTGATGGTATTTTAGTTTTGAGTTTCCTGGACATTAATAGCTCAGCAGGACTAGGAATGTTTTCTTTTGGAGTATTCCGATAATTAAGTAAAGCTAAATATGGATCTGATTTACTTTCTTGACATTTTATTAACATTTTCTTTACAGTCTGTATTATTCGTTCTGCTAAACCATTTGACCTGGGCAAATATGGACTTGATGTGTGATGGTCTATGTTCCACTCACGACAAAATTCTAAAAATTCTTTCGAATTAAAAGGCGGACCATTATCTGATCCAAAAATTTGTGGTATGCCATGTCGAGCAAAAATGGATTTTAATTTTGTCTTTACTTCTATACTGGTAAATCCACCACTCAACAAATCAATCTCAACATATTTTGAATAATAATCGACAACTAAGAAATATTTTTTTTATTGAATTCAAATATGCCACAACCAACTTTAAACCATGGGATCTCTATGATATCGTGAGGCAACAAGTCCTCTTTAGCGTTTGCGGTTTGATATTTCATGCACGTTTCACAATTTGCAACCATATGATGAATATTATTATACATATTAGGCCAATAAATCGACTGTCTCGCTAGACTTTGAGTACTCTGAATTCCCATATGACCCTCATGTAGATTTTTTAAAATACCCTTTCGAAGAATATAAGGTATGACTATTTGCTTATTTTTAAAAATTATTTCATCAACAACGCTTAGCTCATCTTTGATTTTGTAATATGGTTTAATTTTTTCATTTACCAATTTTCTTTCATTCGGCCAACCATCTCGTATATATGTATTTATATAAAATTTGAAATGTATCGTCTGACTTTGAATACTGCTTTATTCTATCGAGCTCAACACTTGAAACATTAACTTCTTCCATCAGCATATCACAGTGGAGTGTTAAATCTTTGTCTAGCTCCTCCAAAGCAGTCTCATTTAATGGTGCTCTTGACAGCGTATCAGCTATAAACAAATGCTTGCCTGGTTTGTACTCTACCAGCAAATCATACAGCTGTAGCCTCAGCATAAATCGTTGTAACCTAGCTGGGATTTTGTTAAGAGGTTTTTTAAATATTGAGACTAACGGTTTGCGGTCCGTTTCCACCAAAATTCTTTGACCATAGATGTACTGGTGAAAGCGAGTACATCCAAATAGGATCGCAAATAGTTCTTTCTCAATCTGCGCGTAGTTAGTCTGCGTTTCAGTTAATGAAGCTGATGCGTAAGCAATTGGATTTTTTCCATGCAATATTGTGGCTCCAACTGCATACTTGGAGGCATCAACGGAAAGTGTAAGTTGCTTATTCGGGTCGAAGTGAGCAAGGACTGGAGCTTCTGTCAACTCTTTTTTTAAATTACTGAACTCCTTTTCTTGTATTGGACGCCAATGCCATGGTACGTCGTTTTTCAATAAATCTCTTAAATTTTTATTTTTTGTTGATAGATTTTCAATTTTTACCGAGGTTGGTGTAGGAATTTTGTAAATGGACTTTACTTTCTCTTCATCAGCCGTAACTCCATTTTTATCGAAAATATGACCAATAAATTTTATTTTGTCTTGACAAATTTTTGACTCTTGTTTATTAAATTTTACACCCACGAATCTTGCTCTCTCTAGAACGTTAGTTAAAATTGCGTTATGTTCCTCAAGAGTGGAAGCATATATTAGAAAATCGTCAATATAAATTATAAGACCGTTTATATCTCCAAAGAGCTTCACCATTTGTGAATGAAATATTTCAGGTGCTGAATTAATGCCAAAAGGAAGTCTCAAAAAACGAAATCGACCAAAAGGTGTATTAAACGTGCATAATTTCGATGAGTTTTCATCAAGTGGTATCATCCAGAAACCACAGTTAGCATCCAAAGAACTGAAAAGCTTAGAGCCTGCTAGTTTTGCTATAGATACATTCGTCGATATTCGGAAATGGAAAGTGTGGTCTCAGTATAGCCTTATTTAAATCTCTTGGATCACGTATTCATCCAGTGGTTTTCATTCCGGTTAATATCCCTATCGCTTAGATAGCTCGAATTACAATAGGAATCCTGTTATTGATGGTAATATTGTTCTTCAGAGTCTTCAATCTTTGAAGCCCACCTTTTCTCCGGGACCGGACGGTGTTCCTAGTTGCGTGCTTAGGTACTGCGCCGAAAACATGTATGAGCCTATTTTAAAATTATTTGAGCTATCTCTGGGATCTGCGTCATTCCCGGCACTTTGGAAACAGTCTTTTATTATACCCCTGCATAAAAAAGGTAGTAGGTCAAAAGTTGAAAACTACAGGGGTATTGCTAAACTTTCAGTCATTCCTAAAGTCTTTGAACAGATTGTTACCAGTCAACTCCAATATCAGTGTTCTAGCCTTTTATCTCCATGCCAACACGGTTTTATTCGTCAAAGGTCAACCACTACAAATTTGCTTGTATTCACCTCTATAGTTATGGAAGGATTTTTAGCGAACAAGCAAACGGATGTCATCTACACGGACTTCAGCAAAGCATTTGATACCGTCAACCATGAATTGCTTATTCATAAGCTTGATTTATTGGGCTTTCCGTTTCACCTATTAATGTGGCTGAAAAGCTATCTTTCTAACCGGACCCAAAAAGTCACCCCTGGCCCACCCTAATGGCGATATCTCGAAAAGGCGTCCACCTATAGACTTAATGCCCACTCCCTCTTAAAATGCTCAGTAACACCTTTCGTTTTGTACCAATATCGTGCAAACATTCTAGAGTCACCCCTGGCCCACCCTAATGGCGATATCTCGAAAAGGCGTCAACCTATAGACCTAATGCCCACTCCCTCTTAAAATGCTCAGTAACACCTTTCGTTTGATACCCATATCGTACAAACATTCTAGAGTCACCCCTGGCACACCCTAATGGCGATATCTCGAAAAGGCGTCCACCTATAGACCTAATGCCCACTCCCTCTTAAAATGCTCAGTAAAACCTTTTATTTGATTCCCATATCGTACAAACAAATTCTAGAGTCAGCCCTGGTCCACCTATATGGCGATATCCCTAAATGGAGTCCATCCATAGAACTATGGCCTACTCTCTCTTAAAATACTCTTTAATACCTTCCATTTGATACACATGTCATACAACCACATTCCAGGGTTACTCTAGGTTGATTTTCCTACATGGTGATTTTCCTTATTTTGTCTCCATAGCTCTCAACTGAGTATGTAATGTTCGGTTACACCCGAACTTAGACTTCCTTACTTGTTTTTTTTTTTGTGTTTTTTTTTTTTAATTACTCGCGTAATGCATTTGGAATTAACTCTTCACATTATCAATCGAATATCAAATCACAAAACTAATTAATTTATTATAATTTCAAATTTTCTTATTTTGTTAGCTGGAATTAATAATGTATAATTGGCAATGCCAAATCTCAATTTCAATAATTAAATTCAAATTAGATTACGTGTTAAAATCAATATTGTAAACGTGAAGGTGGTATCACTTTTCTACCTTTTTTTGTTACATAATCATTATTTTTATCCGAATCATTATTTTTGTTTACATTCATATTATCAATTTCATTTTGATTCTTAATTTCATCAACAATTTCATTTTCAATTTTTTCTTCACTTGCATTCTCTTTTTTGTTATCGTCGGTTAACATTGGACTTTTTTCCGATTCATTAACATTTTTATTTTCTGGAATATTGCGTATATGCTGCCTATTTCTACGATAAGTTACACCATCAGAATCTTTTATAATATATGAACGAGGTTCATTACAATTTTTCAAAATTATTCCAGGATACCAAACAGAAGTTGGATTTCTTTTAAACATTACTTTCTCTCCTATATTTACAGGCTTTAAGTACTTTTCTTGATTATTGTAGTGATTTTTTACTCGCATATTTTTGATTTTACGTTGTTCTTTATATTGTTTGTTGTCAACAACATTGGGTCTGAGATTTTTTAGAATTGATGGTATTTTAGTTTTGAGTTTCCTGGACATTAATAGCTCAGCAGGACTAGGAATGTTTTCTTTTGGAGTATTCCGATAATTAAGTAAAGCTAAATATGGATCTGATTTACTTTCTTGACATTTTATTAACATTTTCTTTACAGTCTGTATTATTCGTTCTGCTAAACCATTTGACCTGGGCAAATATGGACTTGATGTGTGATGGTCTATGTTCCACTCACGACAAAATTCTAAAAATTCTTTCGAATTAAAAGGCGGACCATTATCTGATCCAAAAATTTGTGGTATGCCATGTCGAGCAAAAATGGATTTTAATTTTGTCTTTACTTCTATACTGGTAAATCCACCACTCAACAAATCAATCTCAACATATTTTGAATAATAATCGACAACTAAGAAATATTTTTTTTATTGAATTCAAATATGCCACAACCAACTTTAAACCATGGGATCTCTATGATATCGTGAGGCAACAAGTCCTCTTTAGCGTTTGCGGTTTGATATTTCATGCACGTTTCACAATTTGCAACCATATGATGAATATTATTATACATATTAGGCCAATAAATCGACTGTCTCGCTAGACTTTGAGTACTCTGAATTCCCATATGACCCTCATGTAGATTTTTTAAAATACCCTTTCGAAGAATATAAGGTATGACTATTTGCTTATTTTTAAAAATTATTTCATCAACAACGCTTAGCTCATCTTTGATTTTGTAATATGGTTTAATTTTTTCATTTACCAATTTTCTTTCATTCGGCCAACCATCTCGTATATATGTATTTATATAAAATTTGAAATGTATCGTCTGACTTTGAATACTGCTTTATTCTATCGAGCTCAACACTTGAAACATTAACTTCTTCCATCAGCATATCACAGTGGAGTGTTAAATCTTTGTCTAGCTCCTCCAAAGCAGTCTCATTTAATGGTGCTCTTGACAGCGTATCAGCTATAAACAAATGCTTGCCTGGTTTGTACTCTACCAGCAAATCATACAGCTGTAGCCTCAGCATAAATCGTTGTAACCTAGCTGGGATTTTGTTAAGAGGTTTTTTAAATATTGAGACTAACGGTTTGCGGTCCGTTTCCACCAAAATTCTTTGACCATAGATGTACTGGTGAAAGCGAGTACATCCAAATAGGATCGCAAATAGTTCTTTCTCAATCTGCGCGTAGTTAGTCTGCGTTTCAGTTAATGAAGCTGATGCGTAAGCAATTGGATTTTTTCCATGCAATATTGTGGCTCCAACTGCATACTTGGAGGCATCAACGGAAAGTGTAAGTTGCTTATTCGGGTCGAAGTGAGCAAGGACTGGAGCTTCTGTCAACTCTTTTTTTAAATTACTGAACTCCTTTTCTTGAATTGGACGCCAATGCCATGGTACGTCGTTTTTCAATAAATCTCTTAAATTTTTATTTTTTGTTGATAGATTTTCAATTTTTACCGAGGTTGGTGTAGGAATTTTGTAAATGGACTTTACTTTCTCTTCATCAGCCGTAACTCCATTTTTATCGAAAATATGACCAATAAATTTTATTTTGTCTTGACAAATTTTTGACTCTTGTTTATTAAATTTTACACCCACGAATCTTGCTCTCTCTAGAACGTTAGTTAAAATTGCGTTATGTTCCTCAAGAGTGGAAGCATATATTAGAAAATCGTCAATATAAATTATAAGACCGTTTATATCTCC
This sequence comes from Eurosta solidaginis, assembly GCF_040869045.1. Lineage (NCBI taxonomy): Eukaryota > Metazoa > Arthropoda > Insecta > Diptera > Tephritidae > Eurosta > Eurosta solidaginis. The sequence goes on from NC_090323.1 coordinate 45,194,724, forward strand.
AAAGAGCTTCACCATTTGTGAATGAAATATTTCAGGTGCTGAATTAATGCCAAAAGGAAGTCTCAAAAAACGAAATCGACCAAAAGGTGTATTAAACGTGCATAATTTCGATGAGTTTTCATCAAGTGGTATCATCCAGAAACCACAGTTAGCATCCAAAGAACTGAAAAGCTTAGAGCCTGCTAGTTTTGCTATAGATACATTCGTCGATATTCGGAAATGGAAAGTGTGGTCTCAGTATAGCCTTATTTAAATCTCTTGGATCACGTATTCATCCAGTGGTTTTCATTCCGGTTAATATCCCTATCGCTTAGATAGCTCGAATTACAATAGGAATCCTGTTATTGATGGTAATATTGTTCTTCAGAGTCTTCAATCTTTGAAGCCCACCTTTTCTCCGGGACCGGACGGTGTTCCTAGTTGCGTGCTTAGGTACTGCGCCGAAAACATGTATGAGCCTATTTTAAAATTATTTGAGCTATCTCTGGGATCTGCGTCATTCCCGGCACTTTGGAAACAGTCTTTTATTATACCCCTGCATAAAAAAGGTAGTAGGTCAAAAGTTGAAAACTACAGGGGTATTGCTAAACTTTCAGTCATTCCTAAAGTCTTTGAACAGATTGTTACCAGTCAACTCCAATATCAGTGTTCTAGTCTTTTATCTCCATGCCAACACGGTTTTATTCGTCAAAGGTCAACCACTACAAATTTGCTTGTATTCACCTCTATAGTTATGGAAGGATTTTTAGCGAACAAGCAAACGGATGTCATCTACACGGACTTCAGCAAAGCATTTGATACCGTCAACCATGAATTGCTTATTCATAAGCTTGATTTACTGGGCTTTCCGTTTCACCTATTAATATGGCTGAAAAGCTATCTTTCTAACCGGACCCAAAAAGTCACCCCTGGCCCACCCTAATGGCGATATCTCGAAAAGGCGTCCACCTATAGACTTAATGCCCACTCCCTCTTAAAATGCTCAGTAACACCTTTCGTTTTGTACCAATATCGTGCAAACATTCTAGAGTCACCCCTGGCCCACCCTAATGGCGATATCTCGAAAAGGCGTCAACCTATAGACCTAATGCCCACTCCCTCTTAAAATGCTCAGTAACACCTTTCGTTTGATACCCATATCGTACAAACATTCTAGAGTCACCCCTGGCACACCCTAATGGCGATATCTCGAAAAGGCGTCCACCTATAGACCTAATGCCCACTCCCTCTTAAAATGCTCAGTAAAACCTTTTATTTGATTCCCATATCGTACAAACAAATTCTAGAGTCAGCCCTGGTCCACCTATATGGCGATATCCCTAAATGGAGTCCATCCATAGAACTATGGCCTACTCTCTCTTAAAATACTCTTTAATACCTTCCATTTGATACACATGTCATACAACCACATTCCAGGGTTACTCTAGGTTGATTTTCCTACATGGTGATTTTCCTTATTTTGTCTCCATAGCTCTCAACTGAGTATGTAATGTTCGGTTACACCCGAACTTAGACTTCCTTACTTGTTTTTTTTTTTGTGTTTTTTTTTTTTAATTACTCGCGTAATGCATTTGGAATTAACTCTTCACATTATCAATCGAATATCAAATCACAAAACTAATTAATTTATTATAATTTCAAATTTTCTTATTTTGTTAGCTGGAATTAATAATGTATAATTGGCAATGCCAAATCTCAATTTCAATAATTAAATTCAAATTAGATTACGTGTTAAAATCAATATTGTAAACGTGAAGGTGGTATCACTTTTCTACCTTTTTTTGTTACATAATCATTATTTTTATCCGAATCATTATTTTTGTTTACATTCATATTATCAATTTCATTTTGATTCTTAATTTCATCAACAATTTCATTTTCAATTTTTTCTTCACTTGCATTCTCTTTTTTGTTATCGTCGGTTAACATTGGACTTTTTTCCGATTCATTAACATTTTTATTTTCTGGAATATTGCGTATATGCTGCCTATTTCTACGATAAGTTACACCATCAGAATCTTTTATAATATATGAACGAGGTTCATTACAATTTTTCAAAATTATTCCAGGATACCAAACAGAAGTTGGATTTCTTTTAAACATTACTTTCTCTCCTATATTTACAGGCTTTAAGTACTTTTCTTGATTATTGTAGTGATTTTTTACTCGCATATTTTTGATTTTACGTTGTTCTTTATATTGTTTGTTGTCAACAACATTGGGTCTGAGATTTTTTAGAATTGATGGTATTTTAGTTTTGAGTTTCCTGGACATTAATAGCTCAGCAGAACTAGGAATGTTTTCTTTTGGAGTATTCCGATAATTAAGTAAAGCTAAATATGGATCTGATTTACTTTCTTGACATTTTATTAACATTTTCTTTACAGTCTGTATTATTCGTTCTGCTAAACCATTTGACCTGGGCAAATATGGACTTGATGTGTGATGGTCTATGTTCCACTCACGACAAAATTCTAAAAATTCTTTCGAATTAAAAGGCGGACCATTATCTGATCCAAAAATTTGTGGTATGCCATGTCGAGCAAAAATGGATTTTAATTTTGTCTTTACTTCTATACTGGTAAATCCACCACTCAACAAATCAATCTCAACATATTTTGAATAATAATCGACAACTAAGAAATATTTTTTTTATTGAATTCAAATATGCCACAACCAACTTTAAACCATGGGATCTCTATGATATCGTGAGGCAACAAGTCCTCTTTAGCGTTTGCGGTTTGATATTTCATGCACGTTTCACAATTTGCAACCATATGATGAATATTATTATACATATTAGGACAATAAATCGACTGTCTCGCTAGACTTTGAGTACTCTGAATTCCCATATGACCCTCATGTAGATTTTTTAAAATACCCTTTCGAAGAATATAAGGTATGACTATTTGCTTATTTTTAAAAATTATTTCATCAACAACGCTTAGCTCATCTTTGATTTTGTAATATGGTTTAATTTTTTCATTTACCAATTTTCTTTCATTCGGCCAACCATCTCGTATATATGTATTTATATAAAATTTGAAATGTATCGTCTGACTTTGAATACTGCTTTATTCTATCGAGCTCAACACTTGAAACATTAACTTCTTCCATCAGCATATCACAGTGGAGTGTTAAATCTTTGTCTAGCTCCTCCAAAGCAGTCTCATTTAATGGTGCTCTTGACAGCGTATCAGCTATAAACAAATGCTTGCCTGGTTTGTACTCTACCAGCAAATCATACAGCTGTAGCCTCAGCATAAATCGTTGTAACCTAGCTGGGATTTTGTTAAGAGGTTTTTTAAATATTGAGACTAACGGTTTGCGGTCCGTTTCCACCAAAATTCTTTGACCATAGATGTACTGGTGAAAGCGAGTACATCCAAATAGGATCGCAAATAGTTCTTTCTCAATCTGCGCGTAGTTAGTCTGCGTTTCAGTTAATGAAGCTGATGCGTAAGCAATTGGATTTTTTCCATGCAATATTGTGGCTCCAACTGCATACTTGGAGGCATCAACGGAAAGTGTAAGTTGCTTATTCGGGTCGAAGTGAGCAAGGACTGGAGCTTCTGTCAACTCTTTTTTTAAATTACTGAACTCCTTTTCTTGAATTGGACGCCAATGCCATGGTACGTCGTTTTTCAATAAATCTCTTAAATTTTTATTTTTTGTTGATAGATTTTCAATTTTTACCGAGGTTGGTGTAGGAATTTTGTAAATGGACTTTACTTTCTCTTCATCAGCCGTAACTCCATTTTTATCGAAAATATGACCAATAAATTTTATTTTGTCTTGACAAATTTTTGACTCTTGTTTATTAAATTTTACACCCACGAATCTTGCTCTCTCTAGAACGTTAGTTAAAATTGCGTTATGTTCCTCAAGAGTGGAAGCATATATTAGAAAATCGTCAATATAAATTATAAGACCGTTTATATCTCCAAAGAGCTTCACCATTTGTGAATGAAATATTTCAGGTGCTGAATTAATGCCAAAAGGAAGTCTCAAAAAACGAAATCGACCAAAAGGTGTATTAAACGTGCATAATTTCGATGAGTTTTCATCAAGTGGTATCATCCAGAAACCACAGTTAGCATCCAAAGAACTGAAAAGCTTAGAGCCTGCTAGTTTTGCTATAGATACATTCGTCGATATTCGGAAATGGAAAGTGTGGTCTCAGTATAGCCTTATTTAAATCTCTTGGATCACGTATTCATCCAGTGGTTTTCATTCCGGTTAATATCCCTATCGCTTAGATAGCTCGAATTACAATAGGAATCCTGTTATTGATGGTAATATTGTTCTTCAGAGTCTTCAATCTTTGAAGCCCACCTTTTCTCCGGGACCGGACGGTGTTCCTAGTTGCGTGCTTAGGTACTGCGCCGAAAACATGTATGAGCCTATTTTAAAATTATTTGAGCTATCTCTGGGATCTGCGTCATTCCCGGCACTTTGGAAACAGTCTTTTATTATACCCCTGCATAAAAAAGGTAGTAGGTCAAAAGTTGAAAACTACAGGGGTATTGCTAAACTTTCAGTCATTCCTAAAGTCTTTGAACAGATTGTTACCAGTCAACTCCAATATCAGTGTTCTAGTCTTTTATCTCCATGCCAACACGGTTTTATTCGTCAAAGGTCAACCACTACAAATTTGCTTGTATTCACCTCTATAGTTATGGAAGGATTTTTAGCGAACAAGCAAACGGATGTCATCTACACGGACTTCAGCAAAGCATTTGATACCGTCAACCATGAATTGCTTATTCATAAGCTTGATTTACTGGGCTTTCCGTTTCACCTATTAATGTGGCTGAAAAGCTATCTTTCTAACCGGACCCAAAAAGTCCTGTTCAAGTGCAATCTGTCGGAATCGTTCGGAGTTTCCTCCGGCGTACCCCAGGGAAGTCATCTAGGCCCTTTGCCCTTTTCATTAATGACTTGCCGCAGACAATATTATATTCCCATACTATAATGTATGCGGATGATGTAAAACTTTGCTACACTTACTGTCCTACCGATTTGAGTTCCTTGGATCTTCTTCAGGCCGACTTGGACTCGTTCCAATGTTGGTGCACAACAAATTTACTAGTTTTAAATTGCTCTAAATGTAAGCATATGACATTTCACCGAGTGAAGCCAGCATTGAAATCTTATATAATAGATGGTACGCCTTTGGAGCGTATATCTATTGCAAATGATCTAGGTGTCCTTTTTGATCCGAAATTGAATTTTAACATGCATATTTCATCTATAGCCAACAAATGTTGGGTTTACTTGGATTTGTTAAAAGATGAGCTAAAGAGTTCGATGATCCATACCTCACTAAGGTTCTTTACACATCGCTGATTCGTCCAATACTCGAGTATTGCTCATGCGTTTGGTCCCCTGTTTCTCAAAAGCATATAAAGCGTCTTGAGTCAGTTCAAAAGCAATTTTTGATATTTGCATTGCGCGGCCTTAATTGGGACTCAAGTCTCCACCTTCCTCCATACAGAAGTAGACTTCTTCTTATTAACTTACCCACTCTGGAAAATCGGAGAATATTACTGGGGGTATGGTTCATCCATAAGCTCATTATTGGAGCAATTGATTCTGCGGACCTCCTCAGCCGCTTGTTTTTTGTGGTTCCCCCTAGAGTATCCAGACACTACGTTCCTTTCTATTTACCCCTTTGTCGACGAAACTTTGCTAAAAATAATCCTCTTCTTATCTGGTGCGCGCACTACAATGTCTTGTATAGCTGTATCAGTATTGAATGTACTTTTGCCACTATACGTAATGCAATACTTGCCTATCTAATTTAAGAGATACAAGCTAATTTAATTTGCCGGCATTTTATTCCTTCCATAAAAAACAGGAACTATCTCGCTTAAGGATGGAGGAACATTTATCAACATGTATCATTATGAAGGAACAAGACAGTACTGTGTTGATTGGAATCTGCTGCATTCCAACAACGTAAAAAACATGCTTTTTCATGAGTCACTGACCGGAATGGTATGCATTCCGGCAGTATAATCTTATGGGTCAGGTATCGAGCTGATTGGAATCCGGTGCATTCCAACAACACAGGTCCTGTTACTTTTTTATGCCTTGTGATGGCGTATCCTCATTACACTACTCTTAGCACTGCTTGATTCCCATGACATGCTTATTGGAATCTTGTTGCATGCCAACAGGAAGATTGGAATCCACTGCATTCCGAAATCATGCTGAGGGAATCTGATGCATTCCGCCAGTATAAGATTTCGGCATAAGATCTTATTTCTGCTCATATTTCTTATTATTATTATATTCTGAAATTAAAGAGTAATGTTCATTAATATTTCTTTGTTTGTAATATAACATTGTTGAAATCTCGATATATCTTAAATTTTATCTTTTGAGTACATTAAATTTATAGTAATAATACCCATTAAAGGTAGTTGCTCACCACTAAAAGTTAATAAACGTGAATTTGAATGTTTAATAAATCTATTTATATTTAATTCGGCTGCCATTTTATATGATAATATATTAGTTTGAGCGCCTGTATCGATAACGCACTGCACATCTATGTTGCTGATTTTCACTCGTACTGTCCATTCTTTTACCTTATTTCCATTTTTGTTTTGATTTTGGTTGTCTTTTGCCGTGACCTTTACACATTCTTCACTCGTGTCAATTGTTTTCACCATACGTTTACCTCTTTTATCGAACTGCATTATCGAATTCATCACAGCTTTTGGTTCTGTGTTAATTGTGCCTACGAAAAGCTCGCTTTCGCTCTCTTCTTCCTCGCATGACTTGTATATTTTGTTCACATAGCTTTTGTTCTGATTTTGTTTTGTTTGGCCTTTTTGTTTTTGTTTGTCAAATTTACGTGATTTATTTTATGTTTGCGCAGTCTTTTTGTAACACATTTTTGCAAAATGGTCTTTTTTATTACATACATAGCAAGTAGCACCTTGCGCTGGACATTTATGTTTGTGAATTTGACCACACTTTTTGCAAAGCTTTTTGTCAAAGGCTTTGTTAACCACTGCTGCTACATAATTGTCTGAATTTTCATTTGAATTTTTTAATTGATTCGAATTTGCTTTCGCGGTCTCTATACTTTTTCCAATGTCTATTGCTTTTTGCAATTTTATAGCACCTTCTGTGAGGAGTCTTTCTTTTATTTGAATCTTACTACACGAAAGGCCGCAAACGAAAATGTCTCTCACGAGATCTTCACGAATGTCACCGAAATCGCATGACATACTGAGATTTTTTAAATGCGTTATGAACTCGTCAATGCTTTGGTCACTCGCTTGTTCCTTTGAAAAAAAAGTTGTGTCTTTCCATGGCTATATTTGCCTTTGGTATAAAATAATTGTCAAACTTTTTTAATAAATCATTATATTTTACACTATCTAAGTCTTCGTTAAAAGAATTAAATATTGAAAGACACTCCGTACCGAGATGATGTGGAAGTAATGCTACTTTACGTTGATCTGACTGTTCTTCGAGACCCGAAGCACGTATAAAGATGGGAAACTGTTTTTTCCAGTTTTTCCACGCGGAGGATTGGTTTGATGACTTTAAGTCCAAGGGCGTAATGGTGGTCGCGATAGACATAACCTGACTTTGCGGATTTGACGACCGCATTACGTCGACACTGACTGTTTTCTGGTCTGAGCCTACAGTACCCATTATTTATTCTTTCTTTCACAAATTTTGTTATAAAAGGCGCGGCAGGTTTTTTTACAAATTATTAACCACTTATTTTTCGGCTACAATAGGTTTTATTTTATTTTTTGACTTGCGACTTGACTTACACTGCCGAATACACCTGACACCATGTTGTAGTTAGAATCAACTGCTTTTATTTAATACCTGTGAAGCTTACAGGGTTGCCGTACTTAGAACTAGGTAGTGTAGATATTCTTAGTAGTAGGTATATAAAATAGATCTATTACGATATATTTATTTAAATGCAACAATTAGCTTATTAAGTTTTTCCTCCAAACTGAAGGCCGAGCGCCAATGAAGTTTTTCATATAGATGAGTTCAACGCAATCTTATGCACTCCAGTCACACCGCCACAATCAACCAAGAAGCTTTTAACTGTGAAAAATTTTAGAAAAGTACCAGCAAGTGGCAAAAACAATTTCACTTGCAACGTGTGAAAGCACCATTAGCCAAATCAAATGTCAAATTCTTCTTCCTATGCTTTGATTGCAACAAAAGTTTGAAAATGGCTACTTTTTCATATCAGATGGCGCTAATGTCGCTAGATCTGCCGTTCTCCATAAAAATACGTCCAGTCTACTTATAATGCATAAGATTATGTAAAACGTATCTATATGAAAAACTGCTTATGTGACGGGGCTTTAAGTTACAAGCTAACAGTATGAGTCGACACATATCAAACTTCAGTAAGTCCATCATAAACAAATTTTCATGGCGAAACCATACAGGTGATGACCAGAAATCAGCTAAAATTTTCACTTCTGACGCTGTACCATTTTGTCATTAAGCCATTGAATAACAAGAACAAAATACATAGAATTTGTGTGTTTGTTTGTATGCTTGTCGTTTGCTTGTATGGATACGCCTTTAAAAAATTTAAAAAAAAGAAGAGAGAGAAGGGCGTGAGTGCAGGGAGCTTGAGCTGCTAGCCACCAGGGATAAGCCCCGCAAATTTCGCCAAGAAATAGACGGAAGGTTTTAAGTCCGGGGCAAACTCCTTTGAAAACGAAAACGGCGAACTTGCGACGGATGTCCAGAGAGTACCTAGATTATGGAGGGAATATTTCGCTGTGCTCTCAAATGAAGAGAGAGTATCGCATATAATGTCCTGTTAAGCGTATTGTACGAAATATTGAAGCCGACCATTGATCAGCTGTGTGGAGCTTATCAGTGCGACTTCAGACCTGGTAAATCTACGATTTTCATCATATGCTAACGATGTTCATCATATGCTAAATCTTGGAAAAAAACCGGAAACAAGAATTGACACACACCATCTTTTCGTCGAGTTTAAAGCCGTCCTCGAGAGCGCGCAAGTGAACTGCCTATATGCCGCTATGTCTGTATTGAGTTTTCCTGCAAAACTTATACGGCTGTGCAAAATGACGTTAAGCAGCACCATGTGCACAGCCAGAACTGGGGAAAAACCTTCCCAAACCGTTCGAAACTAAACGACCTTTCAGTCGGGGTGACCCCCTATCGGGCGATTTCTTCAATTTGATGCCGGAAAAAATATGCTACCTGCCGGGCTTAACAGCTCTTGAGCAATATTCATTAACATCATCATCCTGAATACCTCCAGAGCCAGAGCCACGGCTGCTAAATATGTGTATAATACATTCATATTTCAAACCGTATTCCCCTATTGTTGTTGTTGTAGCGATAAGGTTGCTCCCCGAAGGCTTTGGGGAGTGTTATCGATATGATGGTCCTTTGCCGGATACAAATCCGGTACGCTCCGGTAACATAGCACCATTAAGGTGCTAGCCCGACCACTCGGGAACGATTTATGTGGCCACATTAAACCTTCAGGCCATTCCCTCCCTCCCTACCCCCAAGTTCCATGAGGAGCTTGGGGTCGCCAGAGCCTCGTCTGTTAGTGAAACAGGATTCGCCGCGGATAGGTGAGGTTGACAATTGGGTTTGGAGAAGCTATATATTGCGCTGGCAACCCAAAAGGTTGCGCTACACAGCCCTTTGAATTCGGCATTTTATTCGCCTCTTACGACAGGCATACCTACCGCGGGTATATTCTGATCCCCTAACCCGCTGGGGTAACCGTATTCCCCTCGCATAGGTGTGTTTGACAATTGGGGTGCGGAAGCTCTGAAGCTATAACACTTTGTATTGCGCTTATCAACCCCTTGAATCCCTATATTCGAAGCTGTCGGGTATAGGGATTCCTAGTAATGGTTAAAATGTTGACCCACTAGACACAAGTCTCGCTCGTGCTATGGTATATCAGTTACGTAATGTACAAAGATTTCTCCGTAAGCAATCGTGGTCCAATCCTCTATATGCGCCCCTCCCAGCTTAAACTTAATTAAACTAAAAAGTGTATCTCCATCAAACCGCCAGTCTGATAGTAAATCTGACGTACAATTGTTCAAAGCCAAAGCCGAATAGACATTAATACTCAAAAGTAATTCCTAATCGCAAATACACAAAGCCACAAAGACAAAAGCCGATTTACAACAGATAATTATACCCAGAAGGAAGAAGTGAATAAATGTGAAAGATTATGCAAGACGTATTGGGTAAGGACAATTTAAGGAGAAAACCACAAATAATTCCCAAAGCAATCATTAAAAACGACTGCAACAACAAGGAAAACAAATAATATTAAACATAACAAAGAATAAAGTAAAGAAATAAACAAACAAACAAACAAATAACAAAGAACTAAACAAAGTTATAGACGAACAAACAAAGGCAAAAAGATAAAAATCCAACTAAACACAAACAACGAAAATACACAATTAAGCATCATCGATAAATAAAAGCAAAAACAACATTGAACGAGACAGCCTCACCAAAACACATCACCACCATATCAAATCCACCTTCAACTAAATTCACTCAAACTCACCCGTCAAGCTTAAATGGTCCTCAGATGCTTGCACATTAGACAAGGTCGATTTATTAACCGATATCGCGCTATCGATTTTTCGATAGGATTTGGGCTCAGGAAAAAAAGTTCCACTACACATACCAAAAAAAATAATTTTCGAGCCTAATTTCATTTTTTGTTTACCTTTTTTCGACTTTGATTTTTAAGGTTTTTTTCATGACCTACTAAAAAGATTTTCATTTGATTGTAAAAGTTTCATTTATACCCTGTCCGACCCAAAAATGTCCGCTAAAAACGGTGGCGATAACAGTTTTTTTGAAAAAAAAAATAGCGGATATTTTTGGGTCGGACAGGGTATGCATATGAAATTTTTTTTAGTAGGTCATGAAAAAGACCTTAAAAATCAATGTTGAAAAAAGTTAAAAAAATGAAGTTTTGCAGGCTCGAAAATTATTTTTTTGGATATGCGTAGTGGAACTTTTTTTCCTGAGCCCAAATCCTATCGAAAAATCCATGGCGCGATATTGATTAACTTTCGTCCATACAAATCGACCCATCCTATTGCACATATTTTCAATAAAACATACCTTACATACCGATAATGCTCATTATTTATACGCTTCATTGGAGTGGGTACGCCGGTATAACTGTACAAGTAGATTCACCCATTTTTCATGCTTTCTAAGTACGATTGTTATCGCAATGTGACATAGACGAGGGAGGAACCAGTAAATGCGCTCATTTGTTTGTCTGCAAATCTGCTTCTGTCGTCAGTCAGTGCAAACTTCAAAACCAGTGCGAACACAATTGATTTCCTTCCGTTTTGTGACACGTCGTAATGTCTGTAAAATAAGAAATGTGCGTTGAATACTTAAATATCGCACTCGCTCAATATTTCGTACATAATGATGCTATCAAGATTGGTGGACTGATAGCAGACACTGAAAGAGCGAGAGGCAAAGCGTGAAAAATTAAGAAGCTATCAAATGGAAAAACAAATATACAATAAGATGTTAAATAAATAAAAACAAAAATAAGTATGTACGAATGGTTTTTCACTTACAAAAATATGTCTCGAGGATGTGTGTCTTCTGCCTTCTGCCCTTGACAATCAATCAATCGCAATGATACGCCAAAAGTACAGAAATAAACTTGAGAAGTTTAGATATTTAAATTTCTTTTACGGGTGTCATCACAGGTCATTGTGCTATTTCACCAATGCTCTGGCAGTGGCGAATACCAACAAGCTCGCTCTGCAGAAGCTGTCAGGATGAGGAGGAAGAGGAGTCGATCTTCCACTTTCTCTGCTGATGTCTAGCGCTTCAAAGAAGAAGACTCCGATTTCTGGGCTCAAGGTTCTTCGACAGCCTGGCAGAGGTTGGGAAGGTGGACGTCTCACTTCTGCTTGGGTTCATCAGAGAAAGCCAGTGGTTCGTTAAGGACCACCAGGAAGTAATGAGATTAAACGAATTTGCCGCCAGCCTGCACTTACTAAGGGCACTCACAATGGACTAAAATGTCTCCGAGTGGAAGTGTGGGTAATACCCACGCACGCCCTCTTTACCTAACCTAAACGTCTTAGGACCATTTTTACCATCTCTAATTAAGTTCGAACTTCACTGGAGGACACTTTCGTTTTCACCAACGCAGCGTGACTAAGTCCAAAGTAAATCGATTATAAATATTTTCTAGAACAAATCGCAAAAGCTAGTGTGAATACACCAAAACCAACAAAACAGCCGTCTTTTGTTTAGACTTTTAGCTTACACTTAACGGACAGTAGATGCTTCAGTTAGCATGGAGAAAATGGAATTTTCATAACTTATATATAAAAGACTAACTGAAGATGGTTAAAACGGCCCTTAGTGGAATGAAAAAGGGAGTTTGTACAAATCCTAAATGCTCTACTGAACTTAACAAATCCGTCACCATTCTACGACACTGCACTACTCACGTACTAATTTCAAAGATCTCTCTGAAAATATCGGACACACAATAGTGTTGAAATAAAAAGCAAGATGCTCAAAATATTGGTCTCAATTTCACAAGACATCAGGCTTTCTGGACGGAAGTAGTGGGATAAAATTATATTAAATGCAAGCCATATTTTGCCCACAGTGACCCGAGGGCATACAATATTTAAGATTGAGTTAGGCTGAAGGGCTGACGGGACTGAGTTGAAAAAAATAACTTTCCCAGCCTTCCTTTAGGCCCATCGATGCATCCATTGTGATGGACTTAAACGGTCTCTAACTCTCATTGTATCAGCTACTGTGTATCAAAAAAATTTGAAGAGTATATGAGAGCCAATGCTCCAATTTCGAGTTTTGAGATCTCCGCATGATCATGGGAAAATTGTTAACTTTCTTGTTCATTTTTTTCCAGATTAGCGCCAGATCCGAAGATCTTGCTATGTGACAAAGTGTGTGTTGTAGCAGTGCTGGAAGGAGGCCCAAGCCGGAATGGAAACCGAACCGCTTGTAATCGACTTGTTATCAAAGTGTTAACGGTTTCTTTCCGATGAATAATCGGTTATCGGTTTAATATCGGTAAGTTTTCGGTTCGCTATGAAAATATTATCGGGTTTTCATCGATAAGAACGTTAAAGAAGACTCGTCGGTTTGTTATAAAACAGATACCGATAACACTTCAATATAAAATCGATAGCACATTGATAACCCGTCGATTGGAGACAAAACCAGCCTCTGTTTCGGCGACAACAACCCGTAAGTAAACCGGTAACTCGACGAGTGTTTCGCTTGCGATAATAAGTCGATACCAAACCGATAGCTCGTCGATATCGGTTGTTACCGACAACAAGCCAATGAAGCTCTTCTCAAAAATCTCCGAAAATTCACCGAAGTGGCTCTAACCTATTTTCCACATGTTTGCAAGTCCTGAAACAACTTCGAAATAATCCCGCAGTATGCCCGAATTGACCCAGAAAAAAATCATACTTCAGAAGTAAATTCTGTGACCATGAGCAACAATCGCCTAAGTCCCATGTAAAAGGATATGACTTAGGCGATTATTGCGTGTGACCAATCAAAGGCAGCGACTATCTCGGACCCACCTACTACTGAAAAAGTTCAGAAGGTATGCAAAGGGGACTTATTGTCATTTCATAGGACATCAAAATGTTAAAAGCGTCAGTTGAAAGCAGTGCAGGGGGCAGAATTACAACTAGTATCGTCTCTTAATGCGATACTTCGGCGCCAGTTCGAAACTAGTGCAATTCGCTGCAGGGGATACTCATGTTCAGAAGTCATGGAAAACGGCATATAAATCTCCTTCACCATGTCGTTGTCAGTATATACACATATCCAAAACTGAATCTACAGTAACAAATACTTTATGAAAGCCTTATTTTATGAGAAACCGATTACAAACTTGCTCAATAAAACTTCCTTCATATTAACCCCCTTTTGAAGAACCTACAAGTAGGGTACGCGAGTCATTTTCATAAGCTTGAGAAGTAATTATAAACCTTGTCTGAGTTCAACAATTAACGGCCGAAATGTGTCCCTATTGCTTCGAAATAGTGTCTACTACACAGGTAAATAAGATGAACTAACTACAAACTAACTAGTTGTCAACTAGTTTAAAGTCAGTGTGAAGTATGCGACGGTGAACATATTTCTCTTTCATACTTGCGCTTTTACATATCTACAAGTCGTTTTTTACTGTCCATTATGAACAAATTGGTAACAACAAACACCTGCTGTTACCGTGCCACAGCTCGCCCCCCCCCCCCCCCCTCCCTACCCTACAATTAATGAAAATACATGCAATAACAATATGCTAACTGCTATTACCGGTTTGTTATGCAAAAGGATTGCTTGTCATCCATTTAATTCTGCTGTTCAATGTAGAATGAAATTATGTTCTGGTTCAAATGTATGAAGTATACAGAATCTATATACAACTAAGTATTATACATAATGGGTTCCATAAATCCACTACATCATTGTTACCCATTGTTTGGCGAAAATTTTATTTTTGCTAGTGAAAAGCACTGGTGGCGTTGCTGCCACTAACTACTATTAAGAGAGTCATTACCATTACAGTTACCATTATCACAGTACCAACAACAAGACAAAAGTTTTTGACGAATCAACAGTAAATATCATTATTTTAAGGTGATATGCAAAAAGCTCATTGCACCTTTGTGTGATAAACACTAATAATAAGTACGGCTGTGTGAATGCTCAGGAATATATACTCCTATGTTCATGAAAATGGGAACAATCTTTCCAATGAAGCAGTAAAATTTAATATTCAGGTTTTGCTCGGAAATTCCCAAGTTATTTCACTCGTCGAAATATTTCTTCATTTGTGAATGTGCTCAGGTAGCGCCGGACAATCGTACATCCATCCAACTAGGGAGTAAATTCCGATTCTGTATTAAAGTTACTCACTTCCCCTCAATTGTACCCGTCTAGAAGTTTTAACGTAAAACTTCACGATAACGGAGAATCAGATATTAATTAAGTTCGAGTGAGCGACTAATCTTTTTTACCTCTTACGAATAATCGAGAGAACATGTCACCAGATATCTAGTCGCATGGCCTGCTATCTTTGATAATGACAGAGCAAGGTATAAATTGACTTCTCTTAATTCTCATTCTGCGCAACTATCGCACTCGTAAATTTTCTACTCAAACATGGCCAAAGGAATTTTAACTGGAATCCGCACCCCTGGAGCAGATGGAGAGGAGGGGCCCCACTTCGGCGCTAAATAGCCCAGCGAAAAAGCGACTTGTTAAGTGTCTTAAAACGTTCAAACGGGAAGCGGCAATAAAGAAGGTTAGGTTAGGTTAGGTTAAGAGGGCATGCGTGGGTATTATCCACACTTCCACTCTGAGATATTTTTGTCCGTTGTGAGTGCCCTCAGGAAGTTTCAGGGTGGCGGCTCTTCGTTTAACCCCATTACCTCCTACAGTTACAGTATCCAGAACGAAGTTGAGCTAGAGTGACTCGCGTTTCCCTAGGGAGTATGCTTTCCTCTTCCGCAAGTTTTGGGTACTGTTCTTTGAGTACTGGATTCACCGGGTAATTCCTGGCATAAAGGTCCGACGCCTGTTTGTGGAGTTCACCAAGGACCTGCTTGTGTTTTTTTTTCTTCATACGGCTGAGTTCTCAGGTTCCGTATTTCCTCAAAATGCTTACGGAGATGACTCCTTAAGCCCCTAGGCGGTGTTGGCTCATCAATCAGATGTCTGTTGGGATGCACAGGTTTCTGGGTATTCAACAGGAACTGCTTGGTTAGCATCTCATTTCTCTCCCTGATGGGGAGTATTCTCGCCTCATTATGTAGATGGTGTTCTGGGGACATAAGAAGATAGCCCGTGGCGGTTCTGAGAGCAGTTTTTTGGCAGGCCTGCATCTTCTTCCAGACTCCCGTTAGAGGTTATTGTTGAAAATGTGTGTGTGGTCGCAGCTTTTGTATGCAGTGAAGCACTGCTACAACAATAACAGACAACGTACTCATCCTTTTCTTCCTATAGGTCGCACTTTATATGCGAGCGTTATAAATTTAAAATTTTTCAGCAAATGTTATTGATTGGTCCGGAATTAGGCTCAATATCTGTTTGGTAAGGAGCGATCCAGCTGCATGAAGCTGCTCTGGGTATCACATTAGACATAATGGACGAAAAGGACTAAAAGACGTAAGTGTAAGTCCTTTCCTTATCAGGTTAAACTTGAGTCATTACATGGGTGAAAAAGAACGTGACCTACCTAGGGAGACTTTAAACGCTACTGCTCAACTACGATCTTGATATCCTAGTCCCGCATGAAATCTATACTTTGCGGTACAAATAATAATTAGAATTTCTGTGGAACGAATCTTAAAGAACCTAGCTCTGCTTCCTTGGGACTGTCCATCGCTATGAAAAACCGGCATGTCGCGTACACTAAGTACTTGGAAATGACTTAAGTCTGTGTGTTTGGAAATTGGCTTACTTGGAACTCCATTTAAAGCTGACTATCCCTTCTTTATTCTTCCTTATTGTAATGACTATTGCTGTATCTCGCATTAAAATTTTGTGCGCTATTGGCATCCATCCAGCCAAACAGCCAAAATTAAGTCAACCGAGTGTTAGGTGGTGGTTCCGTGCCGCCCATTAAATAATGCTCTATTACCGACAACAATCATCAGGCATATTTCGCCTTCGTTGGCACAACAACAGTTATAATGCAACCAACAATGACCAAGCATAATGCTTAGCAATCTAAGTATAGCTAAGGCTGGAGAAGTAGCAGGAGCAGCAACAACATAAAGCCATCAACAACCAGCTGTCGATGGTGGTTGCTGATTGTTGCTGCTCACACATCAGAGGAGTCAGTGAATTCAATGCATTAGCGGAAGTTGGCAATAACAAAGCTAAGGTTAATACAGGGTGGCTGGAAAATTTTGAAAAAGGAGAACTTTTACTACAATAATTTGTTACGATATAACTCCAAGGAGATTTAGATAGAGCTTCTGCAAGAATTTGTAGCATACCTCTGTTTTAAGTGTTTTCTACAAATAGTTAGGCTTTTCATCATTCACCCTGTACCCTGTACTTAGAGCTTATGCTGCAAAATGAATGCTTTATGTGCCATTTAACGTTTACTAATCGCTTGAATAATAGTAATCGAACTAATGTTGGTGTAGATGGCAAATTGTGTAAGCGAAAATGGTGCAAGAAAAAACTCAGCAATGAAATATTTTGCTCATAGAACTCCATGAACTTGAAAAACATTGTAAAGCAAATTTTTCAGACATAAAAAGCCACTAAATGACTGCATTTGACATTTTATGGTTTTTAACAAATATTTACTACAACTCAGTCCACTTGCGCTGACTCGACCCGAACGCCATTGCGCTCCCACCGTTAATGATTCTGTTAATTATTCACAAAAAATGTATTCCATCTGTCATATGTAATTTGTTTCTTTGTACAATTGTATGCATTCATATAGCATAAGTGTATATTAGGGGTGTTCTTATTTATGAAAGTGGAAATATCAGCTTGTTTTTCCTCCAAGAAATTTTAAATTTATTTGACGTGAAAAGTAGACATTCAACCTAAAAAAATTACTGTAGGAAAAATTCTGGTTTGTTATCGAAAATTTATCGGTTTATTATCAATTGGTTGTTGAATATTTCTTGAAAGGTTATCGATTTGTTATCGGCGTGTTATGGATTTGTAAGCGAAAAGTTATTTATTTTGAAAAAGTTTTCAATATATTACCAAACAATTATCGACTTGTTATCGAAAAAAATATCGACGCACTATCGAAAAGTTATCGACATGTTATTAAAAAGTTATCGATTTGTTATCGCGAATCTACAAATTTGTCATCAGTATGTTTTCGATTTTTTATCGAAAAATATCAGTTTTTCGTCGATTTTGTATCAAGAAGTCATTAATCCAAATGTTACTAATTTGCTATCGCCGTATTATCGGTTTGTTAAAAACAACCTCGATTTGTTATGAAACAGATGGCCTTAAAACTTTAACATAGAAACGAGAACATACATATCTGTAACCCGTCGATAACAAGCTTTTACAAAAACCAATAAGACGCCGATGGCTCACCCCAGCGGGTTAGGGGGCCAGAATATACCCGCGGTAGGTATACCTGTCGTAAGAGGCGACTAAAATACCAGATTGAAGGGGCTGTGTAGCGCAACCCTTCAGGTTGCCAGCGCAATATATAGCTTCTCCAAACCCATTGTCAACCTCACCTATCCGCGGCGAATACTGTTTCACTAACAGACGAGGCTCTGGCGACCCCAAGCTCCTCATAGAACTTGGTGGTGGGGAGGGAGGGGATGGCCTGAAGGTTTAATGTGGCCACATAAATCGTTGCCGAGATGGTCGGGCTAGCACCTTAATGATGCTGTGGTACCGGAGCGTTCCGGATCTGTATCCGGCAAAGGACCATCACATCGATAACGCTGGCCAAAGCCTTCGGGGAGCAACCTTATCGCTACAACAACAACAACAACAACGCCGATGACTCGGCGATAACAATTCGATAGCACCGATAATAAGCCGATAATGAAATAATCACTTGTCGGTATTGGTTGTTACCAATAAGAAGCCTGCAAAGCTTTTCTCAAAAAGACCGCACGCAATTTTTTCTGGTCAAGTTACCTTTGTTCTGACCTTTGTTTAGATAACTTAAAGGGTAAAGCAAGGTTACACCGAACCAAGACGAAGCACATGATGTCTACTAAGTTCTTAAGGGTGTTTCGTTAAGGCTGGATTATGTCTTTTTAGTTCGTGCTGGCTGCGTTGGATAATAGCTGACGCGTAGCTTCGCCTGGCCCACCGATGTTGGGTATTATTCGCGTTCCGTAGGGTGCCGCTAATTCTAAAAACTTCTCTCTGACGTGCTGCGTAAAATTAAATTTTTAGGCAATATTTACGCCTAAATATATCAATAAACTATTTGAATTTATTTGAGACTAACTCATCCACAGACCGCTTTCAGCTCACAAAAATCACTTCTTTCTTAATGCTAGCTATCTCCAGTCCCGTATTCCGTATAGCCACTGCTACTACGACAATATCATCTGCATAGCCGACAATTTGCATGCCTCCGGGAAGGTCGATTTGTAGCACACCGTCATACATCGTATTCCATAGCGTTGACCCTAGAACAGATCCCTGAGTAAGACTGGCGGTGGTGTTTTGCTTTCTTGATCGCTCATTCGTTATCTGCGTTCACCTGTCGGTATCTGCATCCAGCTCCGGTTATGGCTTCACGGGCTATATTGACAACTGTTTGTATAGCCTCCATCGTGGATCTTGATTTTCTAGATCCAAACTCACTATTTGACAAGCCACCTGGGGTTTCCAGGATTTGCTACAGATGCTCACTAATAATACGCGCGAGAATTTTTCCAATCGAGCCCAACATGCAAAGTGGCCTGTTGAAAGATGGCTGCTCGGGCACCTTAGCAGATTTCAGCAAAAGAACCAGTTTTTGACATTTCCATGAGCACGGGAAGATGACTTCTAGGATACAAGATGTTCGTAAATACTGATGTTCTACATATTATCGTGGACTTAACCGGCTCTGGTGACTTATTATCTACGCCTCTATATGTTGGATCCATTAGCTCATGCTTTATTATTTGTGGTTTTCCCAAACCTTCGAGGTGCTCACTTTGACAGGACCAGTAATCTTGTGTCGGAAAAAGAGTTTCGACGATTGTTTTCATTAGTATTGAGCATGTAGATGGTTGCTTTGATTTCTGCCCTTTAATATTAGCCATCACCGTTCTGTTAGCCAATCCTCAAGGATAAACATCGGTACACTCCATTAGTTCCTGGAAACACGCTTCCTTGCTCTTTTTGCTAGCATTATTAAGCATCCCTAGTGCAAGAACTATATACTATGCGTATCGTATCGTTATACCTTTTGTATCTATTTTTTTGTCAGTTCGCATTAAATTATTGTCCATCAGAATTGTTCATTTCGCACACAATATTTTATCTTTAATTACATTGTATATTTGTTTATTACTACAAAATGTCATCAGTCGATAGGCAGCTTTATTTTCCGCTCGTTAAATCTCACGGCTGATAATATTTTATTGTTCGCACATGCTTTTTGATCCTTCGTGATATTTTCGACATTAATCGTGATAAAATTTCCATTATTTTCGTATTAATCAAGTGGATTAAAAAAGCCTCATCGTTTGTGGGTAGCTAAAGGGTTAACATACGAAACTTCATTAATTATATGAAGAGCTTAAAGCTTAATTTTTTGTGCTTTGTGAAAATGGTTTAATTTTTTTTTTTGTATAACTTGTATACGCAGAAGAGAAGTTTTCAGGCGATTATCTTTATAAGACATTACAGAAGAGCTTCTAAGCGAGTGCTCCTTCAGGCGAAGCGAGTTGGCACGATTTTTAGCTGGAAGCGAAGAATCCCTGACCTACAACGAGGCGTTTGTGATCTAATTGAAGCAAACCCCTTCCATAAGCTATTCTATGGAAGGGAAAACCTTTTTATTTGGTTCGATTCGTGCAAAAAAGAAATAACCGAAGAATAGAGTTTGTGAAGACTTCTATCCACCAATGTCAGTGTCATATGACTTTAAGATCGCAAATTGTAGCATGTACAACAGTTTCGCTCGTATTGTATGTTTTTATATCCAGCTGTACGTGTACACAGGGATTATAAATTTGATTGGATAACGGTTGATTGTACAGGTATAAAGGAATCGAGATAGATATAGACTTCCATATATTGATATCATCAGTATCGAAAAAAAATTTGATTGAGCCATGTCCGTCCGTCCGTCTGTTCGTTAACACGATAACTTGAGTAAATATTGAGTTATCTTCACCAAATTTGGTACACGAGCTTATCTGGACCCAGAATAGATTGGTATTGAAAATCGGATGATAACCACGCCCACTTTTTATATATATAACATTTTGGAAAACACAAAAAACCTGATTATTTAGTAAATTATACACTTAGAATGTTGAAATTTGACGTGTGGACTGATATTGAGACTCTTGATAAAAATTAAAAAAAAAAAATTTAAATGGGCGTGGCACCGCCCACTTGTGATAAAATCAATGTTACAAATATTATTAATCATAAATCAAAAATCGTTAAACCTATCGTAACAAAATTCGGCAGTGAGATTGCCTTTACTATAAGGAATGCTTTGAAGAAAGATTAACGAAATCGGTTAAGGACCACGCCCACTTTAATATAAAAGATTTTTAAAATGGTCGTGGATGAATAAAATAAGCTTTATCTTTGCAAGAAAGAGCTTTATATATAATACCATTGATTGGTATTTCATTTCCCAAGTGGATTTATAACAATAAATAGGAAAAAAATTCAAATTTCAAAAAATGGGAGCCATAATTCGAAGAATAATTAACGGATCGTAATAAAATTGGGTACACAGATTTTCCCTATAGCAGGAAATATTTCTAGAAAAAATGGACGAGATCGGTTAAAAGCCACACCCACTTTTATATAAAAGATTTTTAAAAGGGTCGTAGACGAAAATAATAAGTTAAATCTTAGCGAAAAATAGTTTTCTACCAATCGTATTTTGTGCCATTAGAACAAGAAATGGGAAAAAGTTCAAATCTTGAAAAATGGGATTGGCACTGCCCCTTTCTTACAATGCATTTCCCAACGAAAAATTTGGTGTTTAACAGGAAATATTTTCAGTAAAAATAGACTAAATTGATTAAATCACCTTCTTTTATATAATAGATTTTGCAAAAGTGTGTAGATGCAGGTAATAAGCTATTTCTAGTAAAAGTTGGAAATGTTCGTTAATAACCCTGCCCTCTTTTGTAATAACGCTTTTTAGTACAATGGCAATTGTGTGTTTATGTTTATTGTTCTGTTATATCTTTATTTCAAAATAAACGGTTGGGAAATCCCCATATCTGAAGGAGAACTGCTTTATTACCAGCTCAAGGTCATTGGCATTAGTCTCTGTATTCTTTTTGCTTCTTTTAAACGAAAATTAGTTCAGAATAGAACCATATGTATATGTATTATTGCGTAGCCTTGTAACACACAAAACAAACAACAACAGCATTTAAAGTGTACAGCTGGGTATGTAATGTTCGGTTTCACCCGAACTTTGACTTCCTTACTTGTTGTTGCTATTGTTGTAAAAGCGAATATTAATGAAAGAGTCAAACGGAATAGAAACGCTTGCAATACTTATCAGGATACTGTTTAACAAATTGGTAAGCTAAGCTAAAAAACACGTAAAGAAACTTCTGGAGAAGCAGGTGCTGGTAGGTTGCCTTTGAGCTACTAATACGGTTCCTCGCAGTCTATTATAGGTCATACACCCGCCCGATCGCACCTATACCGCCGACGAGTACCACTGGAGAGACAAACAGCCGCTACAATGGTAAATCTAAAGGGTATCGTCAATGATAATCACACCCTTCCAACTCTGCTTTGGTGCGCGCTCTTTGAGGTATGAAAACACTTCCAAAAAATGTCACAAAGTTCGTTCTGAAATATCTTTGATTCACAATTTAAGCCAGCCTTTTCTTAAAGGATATGGTCGCCTGTTTGAAAATCATTTTTCTTTAAGTATTTCTTTAAGGTAAAACTGCTTGAAACTAAACTTGAAAATCAAACTACCGTGTAACCTTGAAATATTTACGTGGTCAAATTAAGTTTATGGCACCGATACAATCTCTGAGCGGATTTTTGAACCTGTTTCCAATATACGTGTATGTTGAACTGACCTCTCAATAAAGATCTCGTTTACACTGAATATGCAATTAGTTTTACCTCAATGTTTTCATTGTTCGACTACAGTATTCCGACCGTCTCTATCGAAATCAACTCATCCATGAAGAGGCACGGAAGAGATAAAATGTAAATTCTCAAATTTAGACCTTCAGCTATCTTTAGCGATAGGTAGAAGCATAGTGGCAGGCAGAAGCTGGCAGCCATAAAAAAATTTACTTCAAGGTTCATTTCCAGTTCCAGTTTTTGGGGAAACGATTTTGAAGTGATTTACAAGGTGGTTTAATCGAAACAGGTCGACACATTCTTCGTGCTGTTTGTTTTGTGCTTGTAGCGATAAGACACTCCCACAGCAGGTTAGGTGGCTTAGAATTGACCCGCGACAGGTATGCCAGTCGTGAGAAGCGACTTGAATACCGAATTGATTCAAGATGTTGTATAGCGCGATTTATAGCTTCTCCAATCCAAATGTCAACCTCACCTACCCGTGGCGAATTCTGTTTCTTTAATAGCCGAGGCTCTGGCGACCCCAAGTTACTCATGGATCTAGGAGATTGGAGGGCGTGATGGACTAGATGGTTTCATGTGGGTTAGGAGAGCGAGATGAACTAGAAGGTTTCATGGTAACACTTTAATGGCGTTTGTTACCTGAACGTGCCGGATCTGCATCCGGCAAAGGATCATCAATATCAATACCACTCGCCTTTTTTGTCCTAATGTCGCGTTGTTTCAATTTTCCACAAAATATTTGATATATGTATGGTTTTAAAATTACCTATTTACTCGGAAGACTCACGTGTGCATACTGAGGACAAGCAGTTAAAGTCAAAATTGTACGTAGCCTTGTTATCAGCATACTTGCGAAATTTTAGTTTTTTCTTGAATAAAAATTCCTTCTTGGTGGAGTATTCTCCAATTTCTAGCAGTTTAGTACAAGAAAACGCCAAAAGGTTTGAAAAGTTTGAGCTCTTCATTAAATGCTTAAAGACTTTTTCATAAAAGTTGCTCCCTTTCTAAAAAATGAGCTCCTCCTTACTTAATAGCAACATACCTTCAAAGATAGTTATTTAGCAATGCATTACAGCTGAACTAAATTAGATTTATTACTCACTTAACACACATACACATATTTACACCTGACTTACTCACTATTCCCTAAACGCTTTGTAGTCCAATGATTAACTATCACAAAGCTATAATTTATGCTACGAAAAAAATGAACGTGATTGACATGCACCCCATGTTTTCTGATAATGCCTGTACAAAGCCATTATGCTACTACTTGAACTTAAGCTCCAACTAGAGGTGTCAAACTGTCGATAGAAGTATCGACATCACTATCATTTGCACAGATATCTACATTGCTTTGGACTGTCAGATACTCAATGATAAAATTTCCCGTTACTGAAATTAATATAAGAAGTTTATTATTATTATTATTAGACCTGGAAGCACTGCGACCTTTGTGTAGATCTATTGTTCATGACATTTCAGTCTAATTTTTTATGTGGACTCTTTTAATGTATCTAAGTACCTCTTCAGGCTTTTTACTCTATAGCACATGGGGATTAAGAGACACACCACCAAGATGGGAGAGTCTCTGCCTTGCCAGAGCGACGCATTTGCAGATAATGTGATTCGCCGTTTCATCCTTGAGCTCACAGAAACGACAAATATGAGTATCTGATAGATTTAACTTACTTAGGTGATATCGTAGACCAAAGTGTCCAGTATAGTACCCACTGAGTGCTCGCAGGTCCTCCCTGCTTAGATTCATGAGTTTGGCTGATATTTTCGTTGCCGGAAGTATAAACAGTTTGGTCTGTCCTTGCCCTGGGCATTCAATGCAGTGACGTCTGAATTGTTTTGTTTTCCAGTTACTTATGGTTTCCCTACTTTGTGAGTCCATAGAAAGGATCTGTACCGTAGAATACTGCACTGTTGCACCCTGCTTTGTTAGGTAACCTCCTGCATGTTCATTACCTTCATGTCCCTGATGTCCGCGAACCCATCCTAACAAAACCTTGTGTTTGGCTCCCAGGTCATGAACGATTTCAACGCAGTCATACACTAGGCTTAGATGTAATTTATAGATTGCAAGGTACGCAGGGCCGCCTGGCTATTCGATATAATGTACATATATGCTCTTCAAGGATGAGCCTCTCCGTAGACATTCTCTACCGCAAATTTCTATTGCATGGATATCTGCCTGAAAAAGGGTGGGGTGGCATCCCATTGGTATCGACTTCTTAAAGTTCGGCCCATAGGTGCCTGCTCCCGTTCTTCCGTCATCGAATTTCGACCCATTCGTGTACCATACCTCTGAGTCGGGGTCATTATAAGGATTCCCTGTTTCCCAGTTGATTCTGTCCTCAATGGACACTCCTAAGTTCCGTGAGATTCTGAGCTTAGGGGACATTACGTCCCGCAGTTGTAATGTGGCATCTCCCGTGAATTTTCTTATTACTTGCATATCCCCTACCATCTTTCCCAGCTTCTAATCCGCAATATTTTGATGTCTTAGTGCGCCTAATGATGCCTCTTTCTCTATCAGAATAATCAAAATACCTCCCTTTTCCACTAAAGCACTAAGTGCACCAGCAGGGGACGTTCTCATCACCCCTGTTTGATGTAGTTTGCTTAGTTTGCTGTTGCCGATCTTTGCTCGGTCTTTTGCCACCAAACTAGGGAAGCATGGGGACTATTGGCTTTACAACAGTATTAAATGTCCAGTATATCATTTTTGGATATATTCCCCATGTTTTGCCGTAGATTCGAGTACAGGCGAAGAAAGCTCTTGTTGCTTTGTTTAGGATAGCATCCAAAGGAGCATTCCACATGGGGGTTCTATCCAGTGTGACCCCTAGTTATTTTGCCTCCATTGAATACAACTAGGTAAAAAAAATTATAAAAAAATTATCGAATCGCGGGGATCGATAGTATCGATAGTTTAGTTAGTTTGCAAATATCATCTTCAAATATTCCAGAAGCCATACAAGTACGATATGTACTAACGACGGTTTGCTTTTTTGGACATGATCACAAACAAACAACGTTTAATACTATCGAAAACTATCGATGCTGTTGCTGTTGTTGTAGCGGTAAAGACACTCCCCGAAGGTTTTGTGAGTGTTATCGGTGTTGATGGTCCTTTGAGGGATACATATAGATCCGATACGTTACCATTAATATATAAGCCCGAACATCTCGGGCAGCTACAAATTGCGCTGGCCTCCCTTTGAAAGGGTTGCACTACACAACCCCTCAAACCAATTGGGTACTTAAGTTGCCCCTTATGCCTGCAACGGGCTTAATCTAAGCCTCCTAATCCGCTGGGCATCTAGCACTATTGATAGTCTTCTATAGTGTAAAAAAAAAATTAAGTATTGAATAGAACTATTGATAGTAATATCGTATTTCTTATATTTCTAGCAGTTTTGCAAAAAACCTACCGACGGTCCTTGATAAATTCAAAACAAATACCCTGTAGATACTTTCGATAGTGGTATAGATACTTTTTCCTAATCTTTATTATTAAGCCTATCATGAGTAGCTCAGTAAATTAACGAAACTATCGATTCTAAGATTATCGATAATTTGGCACCACTAAATTACACTATTTTTTATAGAACTTGCTCACTTTTTTATTTTTACTTTCTCTTTTTTAATTTGGCTTTCACTGAGTCAAAGGAACATGACATCAAAGTAATGTAATGTTATGTCGAATATATACATATATTGCAATCTTAAACAACAGATGCTTTCGCAAACACAATACATGTTAAACCATATTCAAATGTTGGCTTTTTCGTACTTCAACTTCAAGCCAATTTGAATTACGGTACGCGACAAAATGATAGCACAGCTGGCTTATAATATTCATTTACATTTTTTGTTTAACAAGTGGGTAGCAGTAGAGTACGAAGTAGAAATACATAGGGAGACAGAGCAGAGAATAGGAAGAGAAGAGATAGGGAAAGTGAGGCGAAGATATACAGAAGAATGTGAAAAGATGGAGGGAGGGAGAGGAATTTGGAGACGTAAATGACATGTGATGATGTTCTAAGTAACTGATCTTTGTAGGTAAATAAAAATGGACCAAGCAAGGTCTATCGGGTTTGCTAGTTTTTTTTATAAAAGTGGAGCATATTTGCTGGCTAAGGCTGTATATTGTGGCGAATATTAACATCACTATGCTGTTAGTAAATAATCACAACAACAAGAACAGCAAGCAGCCACAATTATGTAAAAGGCAACGAAGAATATTCCTATGTGTATGGAAGCTTGAAGCAGAGAGATTATGTAGCCGGCAGCTAAGACCAGAAGTTGTTACTCACACATACACACACATATGGCTAGAAGAAAAGCATAAACTACAGATATATATGTATATGGCTAAATAACCAAGCATTATATACAACTGTTCTAGAAGGGATGTGCGTGAAACGTCTAGACCCGCGGAGAAATATGCGAACGAGGTAACAGAGAGTATAAAAGCAGCGCAAGCTGAGGAATAAAGAATCAGTTTGATTTAAACACGCTAGTAGTGAAGTATAGCCGAATTTGTGAATTACTACTCCCAAAGCATTCCATATAAAGACCATTTTGAATACTGAATATTGGAGTTATTTATTCAACAGTTCAGCGATTCGGACGTTAGTAGAAGGAGCACAATTATCAGAAACTCCCCAAAATTCGTTACAGTATGTTTTACCCGAAATAATCCTACACAGAAATTTAGAGCGTTCTTTTGGTCTCTCAGCGCATTACCTAGCTGAGGATTTATAAGTTTTAGCTGAAAAGTTCGTACGAACAAAATTTTACCTTTTTCTTTATTTTGAACTAGCGTACCCCGCAGTTGTCTTCCTGCACGGAAATTGGTTTGCCCAGATTCAAAAGTGGTCCTTCCTTCCAACAATTACTATCTATCCCATCCACGTCTTTTCTATCTTCCAATATTCCTATCCTTCCTAAATTTCCTTTATGTCCATTAACTTCTCATCATCCTCCTCCCTTGCACTCCCACTCCTACCATAACTAACACTCTCACTCGCGCGCCACTTTCCCTCTTCGCTTCCATCCTTTCTACCCCGTCTACCTCAATGATATGTAGGGTCTACATATATATATACCTAATATTGGATACATGCTTCAAATAATTGCGGAGAAGTAGCTAATTTAAACTTTTCATAAAAGGGACGTGGCGCCGCCAGTTTTTCGAAATTCTTGTCGCTTGAGCTTTGTAAAAGTGATCGATTTGGTTAGGAATGAACTCATATATCGCCAGTCGGTCGTTATATGAGCTCAGCTATTCATTTTCTACTCACACTTTCCCCAGTTTTATATTCAGGTGAAGGAGAAGCCATGCTGAAATTTGAAAAAGTATGTTCCCAGTCAAAATAATTGAGCAACTGAGTTTCGAATATGATATGACCATCTGAGTCAGTTACCGTACGAACCTGGATGCAAGACCTTCAACGCAAAATATTTGGACTTCAGCGATACTTCTAAGTATTTTCTTATTTCGCCATTATGATTTTGCTGCACGACCAAAGAAAAGTTAATACTGTATGAGTTGTTATTCCTTCGTTCGGATTGTTCAGTAGCAATGTCTTGAGATAGTTCGCCTTCATGTGTCTTAGGTTACTTTTGTATTGAGCGCATTCAAAAAGATAGTACGCCCTTTTCTGTAGA
Source organism: Eurosta solidaginis (assembly GCF_040869045.1). Lineage (NCBI taxonomy): Eukaryota > Metazoa > Arthropoda > Insecta > Diptera > Tephritidae > Eurosta > Eurosta solidaginis. The sequence goes on from NC_090323.1 coordinate 45,223,242, forward strand.
CCAACAGATTCGTTTTTCCTAGCTTAATTGATGCCTCAAAATCTGGTAACTCTTGTAGCTGGAGTCTTGACCCCGCGAGCACAGTACACGAACACAGAACGTGCTACACCGCTTCTCTCTGCAGCCCGCACTTGCTACCTATGATGTTACTGAGGAGGCCCTTATTTATAAGCATATTACACCAAAAGGCAGTGACCAGTTAATATGCCCATAATGAGCCTAAACTCTTCTCTCTTTAGAGATATGATCAATTTTGTAAGACTATTAGAGTAGGATTTGTACATAATCCTAGAAATGCAGCAGCTCCGTGCTTCGATCAACGCATTTGTTGCTTGATGGATCGTATGCAGCTCCAGTTTCCTTTTGATTTCGCCCAAACGGATCGGGACGTCTACCTCAGATTCATCGATTTCTGCCCCTCCTTTACCAATCCATTGGCCTTTTCGATAACATCTATCCCTTTATTACGGAGAATCCACTATAAATGTACGGGCCGGCTTAAGAACTATAACTCAAACCGCTTTCGTTTTATCGTGGACTGTATATCCATATGTTTATAAGTTTGTATGCACGTTTACCTTACGCACAACGACCCATAATGGATGTAAGCCATCCGGCTGCAGTTCAACTTATTCGGTGAGCAATCAATCTTGTCTCTGACAAATCTCAATGCATGCGAAAAGTCAACGAATAGAGGGAGAACAGACGAAAATTGACTTGGCATACAAAAACATGTAGACAAAACCAACACATAGATAGCTCATATAGAAACATATAAGAATGTAAGCCAACAGCTACTAGCCACTGTTTTGAAGGCAGTCGACGTAAGTGGAGATACCGAAAGGATACAGATTTGGTTATTTCGAGCTCAACGATTAAATGGTCGAAGGATTGTGAGCTTTATTTGAACCTAAGCAATACTGTGCTAATTTTGTTGTGTAGGGAAATTGAGCTAGAACCCTGAGGTGGACTTTCATCCTTGGAGGAAGTGCTGCTTACCCTATTCGTAAAGGTAAAGCTCATTCGGTTATCTGACTGAACAATAGATTGTTTTAAAAGCCTTGTTGCCTTGGACCACGGGCGGTTTTAGCTTTAATGAGAACTTTAACTTTAATGGGCAACTAAAGAGAGTGTGCTTCCCCTTTTGATCCTCTACTACCAGAGCTCATTAGATAAGGTCAAGATTGTAAAGAAAAAAGACATTTCAGAGGGCAACACTCTTTAAATTCAGCAGGCCGCTTTGAACTACAACGGCCTTGTCGAATAAATGCAGTACTGGACGCTTACCCCATTAAAATAGTAGAAATAACAACCGAAGCTCGCGCAAGGATTGAACTTTGCGAAAAACTGTCCAGGCATTGTGGAGGTTCTAGGTACTGATGCTTAAGATGCAAACCGTCCAGAAAAGGGAAAAGGAAATCGGAAGCGAAATGGAAAAGGATAGGGAATGGGAAGAGCAAAAGGAAATGAGAAGGAAAAATAAAAGGTAGCATAAAAGGAAAAGGTAAAGGAAAATGGAAATGGAAAAGTAAAAGTAAAATTAAAAGCAAAAGGAAAAAAAGAGAAAGTAAAAAGAAATGGGAAAATTAAAAGGAAAAGTTTAAGTAAAAGTAAAATGAAAAAGGAAAAAGTAGAGATAAGAGAAAGGAAAAAAATAAAAGTAAAAGGAAAAAGAAGAGAAAGGGAAAAGGCAAATGAAAAGGAAAACGAAAACGAAAAGGAATACGAAAAAGACAATCAAAAGGAAACAGTAAAGCAAACAGAATAACTAAAAGGACAAGAAAAAGGAAAAAGGAAAAGGAAAAAGCAAAGAAAAAGGAAAAGGAAACGGAAAATGAAAAGGAAAGGAAAAGGAAAATGAAAAGGAAAAGGAAAAGGAGAAGGAAAAGGAAAAGGAAGAGGAAAATGAAAAGGAGAAGGAAAAGGAAAAGGGAAAGGATAAAGAAAAGGAAAAGCAAAGGAAAAGGGATAGGATAAAGAAAAGGAAAAGCAAAGGAAAAGGGATAGAAAAAGGAAAAGGAAAAGAAAAAGGAAAGGGAAAAGGATAAGGAAAAGGAAAGAGAAAAGTATTTAAGTTTCACTTAAGTTGCGGGTACCTATGGGCTACTTACTTGCCACTTTTCTTTTACTTTAAGTTCAATTTAAACACTTACACCTTTTTTTTCTATAACAAATTCACAATTTTATTGAGGACTGTGTTTGAAAAATGCAAATTACAATTTAGGATTCGCACTCAGAAAATAATACATTAATGTGCACCTCTCTGAAGTTGGCAAGACAACTTTTACAATTACCTATTGGGAAAATTGCCGTGAATTTGCCTAATTTATCTATGACACCAAAAAAATTTGAAAATTTGAAATTTTTGTTTTCGAATTTATAAAATATGCCACTTATCTACGGCAAATTCGTGTGCAAGAATTATTTTCCTAGCTGGCCTCTAAGGTGGTTTCTGAGGGTGGCACGCTAACTTCACGTGAAGTTGGCGTGCCACCCTGTATTTTCTAAAATATGGCCACGGCAAATTTTTTTGTTTCACGGATAAATTACGGCAATTTTCCCAATAGGTAATTTTTTTCCAAGTAAAAGTTGTCTTGCCAACTTCACAGAGGTTTAATGTGCGCGCGCTCAACGATAACTGACTAACTCCGTTTTGCCGCTGACAGTTGAGCCTTTGGTTTTTTACCTCTTTACGTATGTATATGTACAGATGTATACTTAAGGTACGTACATGACAAAGAAGCGGTATTCTTCCAATTTGATTTTACATTAGGGCGTTCGAATTTATGATATAAAAATTTTTAGGTGAGTATGAATTTAAGGTAAGTATATGTATATATGTATTTTACTTCATTAAATTAGTTCATTGGCTATATATACATACATGTAGGAATAGTTAATTTTTATAGAATTCAGGTAAGTATAAGCGTAGATTTACATATATAAAATTTGAAAATTATCATATTTTACAATTCAATTAAATTTTCTTCCTCCATGTCTTCAACAAAAAGGAAAAGGAAAATTAAGAGGAAAAATAAAAGGGAAGACAAAAATAAAATGAAGAGGAAAAGCTAAAGGAGTAGCGAAACTAAAGGGAAAGGGTGCAGGAAAGAGTTAGGGAGAAGAAAAAAGGGGAAAATAAAAAGGAAAAAGGAAAAAGGAAGGGAAAAGAAAAACAAAAATAAAAGAGCAAAGTTAAAGGAAAGGGAGAAGGTAAAAGAAATGTAAATGGAAAAAGAAAATGAAGAGGAATAGAAAAAAGAAGAGAAAAAGGAAAAGGAAAGGAAATTTGAAAGAGAAAGAAAAAGAGACAAGGAAAATTAAAGCAAAAGGGGGTGGGTTCAGTTACAGTACCGGTTGCAGCGCGTACGATTTAGTCTTCCGTAAAGCTGTACCCTTATGAATACGCTTTTGTCTCAGCTATGGCAAGGTCACATTTGCGATTACGACTGTGGCTACGTGTATGGGTAGAGCTACGGTTATGATTGTCATTACGCTTGCGGTAAGAGTTATAGGAAACTAAATATTTACATTTCCAGTTACGGTAACAGTAATTGATAGCATCATAAATAGTCGTTTATGCAGGAACTACCTGGAGATGATTGGCGGATGATTTCATTTCATAGAATCCTATCCTCGATTTCCTCTTTCGTGTTCTGTTTACGGCAACACAAACTCAAAGTAACAGTTTCTTGACTGCTAATTGGCTAACGTTGGGGTTTTTCTTACAAGTTGGTTCGAACCATCTATCAGTATTGAAGCCATCACAAAGGACTCTCTTCTTAGTCCAGGTGTGCAGCCGCTAACGTACAGCTCTCTTTAAACCAGCCTTGTCCCGAAGTACCTCAAGATATACATCGTTCCTCATTCAATACCCACAGACTGTATATGCTTTCATTTATGGACAATTCTTAGGTGAGCAGAAAAACGCTTATGAAGCCAAAGTAGTATTCCAATACATACATACACACATGAATAAAACACATCATTATAGCATTCAAAAGACCTTTGACTTCAACTTCATACTCTTGTGCTTTCACATCTTACTATATTTATAACAAAATTTCCTTTTTCTATGCACATGAAAAAAACCTTAATAGAATAAAAAACTATAAATTTACGTCTCAGTGCACTTTAGATGTTGCGCCATTCGTTACCTCCCCACATTTGCATGCATTGATATGTTTTGATTTTTTAGAGCTATGAAAAGAAAAAAGCTTAAAATTATATGAAATTTATGGAAATCAATGAAGCGCAATGGCAAAAAATAAAATGAATTCTAAAATGTGTTACAATATTTCTTTTGCCACGAACGTGAAAAGTTGCTTCAGGTTTATAGCAATCGAAGATGTCACCTATTGAACTTATGTATGTAGCGGCTGAAATTTGCAACTATTAATCTTATGCATGTGCATGTGTCTTTTTCATATGTATATTCGACCTTCTGGCATAGAAAAACAATTCGTGAGTACCAACTTGAGCTTACAACGGGATAGGAGTGCGTTTGAATAAAAAAGATGCGGATATCGTTACCGTAACCATAACCGTAATGGTAACGATAAACGTAACCATACCCATAACCATAATCTTAACCGTAACCATAACTGTAACCGTAGTCAGCACAGCTACCTTAACCGTAATCGTAACGATAACCGTAACCGTAACCGTTATCTTAGCAGTTGCCATAGCCATAATCTTAACCGTAACCATAACCGTAAAAATAACGATAACCATAGCATAACCGTAATATATCCATAACTGCAGCGGTAGTCTTAGCAGTCAACGTAACAATATCCCTAGGCATCAATAAAAATAATAATAGCTGCAACGGTTACCATAACAGTGACTGAAAATACCCTTACAGTGACTGACAATAACCGTAACTGTACCTAAACCCATAACCATAAGAGTTATCGTTAACATTGTCGTGGGTGTAACCGCCACCTTAATACACATTTATACCATAGTCGCAATTGAAAATGTAATCGTAATGGCAGCTGTTATCGAAGGCAAACCGTAACTCGAAGCATGAGCGTGATATCCACCTTTATCTTAACTGTACTGGAGCCGTTACCACAGAAGTTACTATTACAAAGTAACAAAGTAACGCATTAGTAAATTAAACCCTTAACGCAACCGTAACTCTAACCTCTAGCCGCGGCAATTTCTGCCTTAACATTTTAATATTTCGAGCTTCATCCTTCCGTCTTTGGCTTCTATCGCCTCTTCGCATTAACACCTCTTGTTCGCTTCCACCTTTCTCTTCCCCTTCCCCATTTTGGTCTCTGTTTGACTGTTACAATTAGTGTACACGGGAGTTACCTTCTAAGATAGCAGCTATCAAGCAGCTCAAGATGTTCGGAGGTGAAACGACGCTAGCTCGGGATCTAGGGAGGAGAGATGTCATCCCGTTCATGTTCCTCTGGGATTCTGGTTCAGAATTTGTTGTCTATAAAAAGGATCAGGGGAGAATAGTCTTATTGACTTCATTTTAATATGACGGTTCTCGCAATGCTCGCATTACCACATCTGATGTCTACACAGGTCTATTGGGAGAAAGAAGGTGGAGCGTAACATCTAAAGCCTTTCGAGTATGGAGACTGTGCTCTTTGTTTCAATTACCGGCCACCAAGCTGCAATGCCTTAGAAAGAGATGGGTCTTGCGAGCGACGGCTGTAGTTATAGCCTTTTTGAAAATATTCTTCACATGTTTGTTCCAGTTCAGCTAACTCTCTAAAGTTTGCACCCCACTTGGTTTAATAGCGATGGTTTGATAATTGGTATTCTGTAGCGACTGGTGAACAGAATTCTTTCTGTTTTCACGAGACGAGTCTGTCACAAAGAGTAACGCGGTCTAAACGGTTAAAAAAAATGTAAGGCGCGATAACCTCCGAAGAGATCTAAGGCCGAGCTTCTCTTCCAATTTGCGTCCTGCTCCTCTTGATTTTCCCTACAAATTGGCCGGACGGGACCTACATGTTTTATGCCGACTCCGAACGGCATCTGCAAGGCAGATGAGTTTTCACTGAGAGCTTTTCCCGGCAGAAATACACTCGGAGCGCTTGCCAAACACTTAGAAAAATTTTCTTCTAATTGAAGAACCTTATTTCTAAAATTTTGATGTTGCTTTGCCCGGGGTGCGAACCCAGGGCATACGGTGTGTCAGGCGGAGCACACTACCACCACACCACGGTGGCCGTCAAACGGTTAGAGTATCGAGAAGCTGTTCACCAATTCCTCGCGTGGTCGTTCCACCAGCTTTTCAAACTTCTCGGATTACCTTTAAAAACGGTCTAATGTAAACAAATAGGTACGTATGTGTGTACCAAATGTGAATTTCGCTTTGATGAAAGAAAATTGGAACATATCTCGTATGTCTGCGTACAATACATTTGCTTGTGTCAAGGTATATGGAATTATTATCGAAAAAGATTACAAAAAATGTTTTACTTTCTTGAAGATATCAATTTTTCATAGGAAAACCAATCAAGATATTTGAGGTATTGCCGTCAATTATAAATTTTTCTCATAATACATATTTTTTTATGACGTATTTTATTGCCGTCATAGATTGTTTTGAGGATATGCACTTCGACCTATAAATCTGTTGTGCCCTCATTCTCTACAGCACCTCATCCAAGCCAAGCTTCCTGGGGAAATCAAGGAAAGGGCTCGACTTTAGAGAGTTTATGTGCTTACTTTCAACTTTTAGCGATCCAAGGATCCTAAGTCTTTTTCTCGCGATGGAAATGCATTCAAGAAAGGTATGTTTTGCCGTCGAATCCTCGCTGGCGCAGAACCGACATAGGTTATTCGACTATATGATTAGTTTGTGCATATGGCTATTTACTCTGCAGTGTAGTCTGTAAGTATGCCTGTCAAAATTCTTAGACTGCTTTTTGGGAGGTTTTTCATGGCTTTATATCGCTGTTATATCCTCATATGAGCGCATTTGCCTGCCGGTGTCCTGAAGTTACGTGCCAGTATCATTCTCTGATGTGTGCCTCCCCCTTACTAGGACTTTCGGTCGCTACCTTCCTGGACAGTCCGACCGCTTCCTCGACTACTTCCACCTTTCTGTGGATCTGTACCCAACCCAGACTAGTAGTGTTGTTAGACCCTACACGACTCAAACTCTCCACGCACTCAACGACTGTTCATGATCTTATCTGAAATGACGATATCGACTTGATCGCGGCATGGCTGTGGCCGAGTATAACGATTCTCTCATTTGTGTAGCTTCGTTGCAGATTGATCATCCCCACACCGGCTCAATGTGACATCCTCGGCCTCAAAAATGCTTGGACAATACCCGAGTGGTTTGGATATCTTAGTTCTGGTGTCGGCCCTCTGGTGTCTTCGAGCCATATTAGGGTATGCACTCTGTGGAGAGCTTCTAGTTTGGAAGTGTTCCACGTAACTTTAATCCCTAGCTCTATACTAAAAACTTTTCAAACTTAATATGCTTACTGGTGCCATCTCTGGGAAAATGGATGAGTTTGAGTGGTTCTCCTTTCACCTCTACATTACGGGACTATCTCACTTTGCCTCTGCCAGGCCACATTCGGATTGACCTCCGAACCTCTCTTCTCTCAAGCGAACGATTCACACTATCTTCGGTCGTGTTGTCAAAGGTCTTATTTTTATTGAAAAATGCGCATAGGCACCTCTCCGCAGCCGAGCGCACTTTGAATTTCAGTAGTCCGGTAATATAAAGTGATGTCTGTCGACCTTCCTGCCGCATGCTAACCTTCTTTCTTGCTCTTAGTGCAAATTTTGTCAGCCTGAAGGACTTTGGAAGAGAGTAGTTCGTTTTTTCACACCATCGGTATATTGCCGTCATAGAGTTTAACCCCTTAAAGGTTGTATTAAAGTTATGCAAGATAGGTAAAAAGTATTTTTTCTACATATTTTGCAGCGATAAAAAATTATATTAATTAAATATTGTAACGAATTTTGGGGAGTTCCTGATAACTATGCACCTTCTACTAACGTTCGAACCGCTGAGCTGTCGAATAAATAACTCCAATATTCAGTATTGCAAAATGGTCTTTACTTTGGGAGTAGTACTTCACAATTATAGTTCACTAATAGCATGTTTACATCAAACTGTTTACTGATTCCTCAGCTTGCGCTGCTTTTATACTCTCGGTTACCTCGTTCGCCCCTTTCTCCTAAGGTCTAGACGTTTCACAAACATGCCTTCTAGAACAGATGTATTTCATACTTGGTTATTTAGCTATATGCGTGTGTATGTGTGAGTAACAACTTCTGCTCTTAGCTGATGACTACATATGTGTATGTGAGATAATCTCTTTGCTTTAAACTGCTGGTTATGTGTGTGAAATAGTCTTCGTCGCCTTCTATTATGTGTGTAAATGGCTTACTTTGATGTGTTCATGTACACAAGTGTGGCTGCTTGCTTTATTGTTGTTGTGCTTTTATTTAGTAGCAGCATAGTTATGCTAACATTGGCCACAATATTGTCACGGATATTAGCATCACTAAATTATCCCATCACTAAGGCGATGCTAAGGCCATGCCAAGCAGTATTTACGTTAATAATCAAATCCAGTATACACATATATAAGGCAGCCCAGAGAGATGTCACACACAGGTGCATTTACTTATACGCCTATATGCGCGCGAGAGACTGTAAACTACAAACATTCACATCAATAATTCAATCATTATGTATCTACATAAACGAATAAATAAGTGCGTCTACACATATGTACGTATACGAGCAGCGGAGCGGCAATGCACAAACACATGCATATATCTTATCTGAGTTGTAACAAGAGAGAGCAATAATTTGTGCACGTAGTTGTGGCTGGCGATTTTGTAGCCGAAACAACTAGTAAGTTCTGAAAATCGTAGAGCCTAGAAGTATGCAGCGTAAACTATAAAAGCGGGGCAAGCGAGTAAGAAGTAATTCAGTTTGAGTTGAGCTATCAATCAGTTTGATTAAGCACGCGATCTGGCGGCCAATAGTAGAGTTTCATTTGAGTTATCAATCAGTTTGGTTATTAAGCCAGCGAGTAGCAAAGCATAAGTGTTATTGTGAAGTACCTAATAAAGGCCATTTTTCCATCATTCAATATTGGAGTTATTTATTCAACAGTTTAAGTGATTCGAACTTAGCAGAGGATTGCAAATAAGAGGATTTGCAGCAAATTCGTTACAATTGGTGTCAGAAGAGGAATTGTTGAATAAATTCCAAAGGACAACAAGGACATGGCAAAGTTCAGTGAATTGAAGATCCAGCAACTAAAGAAGGAGTTGGAGACCCGTGGATTGAATACAAGTGGCGTTAAACTTGAACTTCAGGCACGGCTACGAGAGGCAATGGAAGCAGAAGGAATTGATGTGGAAGAGCATGTCTTTCATCTTGATAGCGAGGAGACAACAAAAATTGAAGAGAAAAACGAAACATCGCAGACGGTTACCAGTACAGACTTGAACATGATTTTAGCTGCAATATCTGCTCAAACATCGACAGTGTCATCTCAACTGGCAGAACAGCAAACATATATGGAATCGCAGGAGAACCGTATAACATCCAAGATGGAAGAGCAGGAGAACCGAATAACATCGAAGATTGAAGCACAGGAAACACAAATTTCTTCACAACTTGAAGAACAGAAGACATATATGGCATCCCAACTGGAATCGCAGGAGACACGCATAACATCAAAGATGGAAGAACAAGAAGAGCGCTTATCATTACAGGTGGCACAAATGTCTTCACAGTTAGAAGCACAGGAAGCAAGGGTAACATCAAAGCTGGAAGCGCAGGATGCAAAAATCGCTCAATTTCAGGCAGAAGTCGATGATTTGAAGGGTCGTATGGAGCAGTTACAATTAAATCGTCCAGCAGTTTCAGCGAGTAATCCAAAGGTAAAAACACCATCCTTTGACGGTTCTGTTCCTTTCCAGGTCTTTAAGCTACAGTTTGAGAAGACCGCAGCAGTGAACAACTGGAATGTGGAAGATAAAGTTGCCGCGCTCTTCGTAGCATTGAAAGGACCAGCTGCCGAAATCTTACAGACTATTCCAGAGTACGAACGGAACAGTTATGACGCATTGATGGCTGCTGTAGAACGGCGATACGGAAGCGAACACAGGAAACAGATATTTCAAATAGAATTGCAAAACCGCTACCAAAAAGATAACGAGACTTTGCAGGAGTTTGCTTCTGACATTGAAAGATTGGCTCATCTTGCAAATGCGGATGCACCCGTGGAATACACGGAAAGAGTGAAGATCCAGAGCTTTATAAATGGCATACGGGACGTCGAAACGAAGCGAGCCACATACGCGAACCCAAAGCAAACATTTTCTGAAACGGTATCCCATGCATTGACTCAGGAAACGGCGTCATTATTGAGTAAACCAGCATACAAAGCTCATCGTGTGGAAGTAGAAAGGCCAGAGTGGGTAGATACAATTTTGGAAGCTCTGAAGGGATCACAACAGAAAAATGCCGTAGTTATGAAATGTTTCAAGTGCGGTAACCCAGGTCACATTGCACGTCATTGCAGTAGCAATTCCAATAGTTCCAACAATGTGGGTGGCCGTAAACGCAGAGCTGAAGGAGACGAGCAAATCTCCAAATCCACTCAATCGTTAAACTAAAGCGAGTCAGCAGCAAGGGGCGACAGCTGACTCCCTCAATTGAATGCCCCATAATCTCTATCTCACAAATTGGAAGAAGGTCGAGCAATCTTACTGTCGGGGGACATGTGGATGGAAAGGAACGTTTACTGACTGTAGATACGGGTGCATCTCATTCCATCATTCGAGCGGATTTAGTCAACAAGAAGATAAGACCATTGCATGGAGCAATATGGCGTACAGCCACTGGAGAAGACACCCAGGTAATTGGAGAAGTAGAATGTGAAGTAGCAATTGGAAACGTCACGGTACTACACAATTTTATAGTGGTAGGTATTGTTGATGAAATCATAATTGGAGTGGACTTCTTAATCAACCAAGGCATCAAAATCGATATGCGAAGCAATACGATGCGATATAAGAACATGGATGTGCCACTTAATTTCGGCTACGAGAGAGGCTACAGCAGTAAACGAGTGCTGGTGGAAGAGAGTCAGCAAATACCACCAAAATCAGAAGCAGTCATCTGGGCAAAGGTTGATGGAGATTGTGGGACAAACAAATTGTGGGTTGTCGAAGCAGCAAATAAATCAGCACTGAACATACTTGTAGGAAAAACCCTGGCTATGACAAAACAAGATGGACGCATTCCAGTAAGAGTACTCAATGAGTTCAAGTCACCATTCAATTTGACCAAAGGAGCTATTTTGGGAAGATGCCAAGAGGCCGAAGTAGTTATTAACTGTGAACAGCTCCAGGAACACGTTTCATCTAGTAATACTGATCTTTCAAATGATATCACGGCATGGACGCATGGGCTAGAGGTAGCCTATCAGAGTAAGGCAAAACAACTGCTCATAAAATACGCGAACATATTTGACCAGGATGGTTCCAAACCAGGCCGCACCAATGTTGTGAAACATCAAATTGACACTGGAGATTCGAGGGCGATCCGTCAAGCTCCACGTAGTGTTCCACTGGCGAAGCGGGAAGTTGTGAGTCAAATCATACAAGAAATGAGTGACAGCGGCGTCATCGAACCATCAGCTAGTCCATGGAGCTCACCGGTAGTACTTGTAAAGAAGAAGGATGGAAAAATGAGGTTTTGCGTGGACTATCGAAAGTTGAATGACGTTACGAAAAAGGATAGCTACCCGTTGCCAAGAATTGACGACACTCTGGACTCGCTATCTGGTACGAAATGGTTTTCCACACTGGACTTGAAAAGCGGCTACTGGCAAGTTGAGGTGAAGGAGGAAGATAAAGAGAAAACAGCCTTCAGTGTCGGTGATGGTCTTTGGCAATTTACAGTGATGCCTTTTGGACTTTGTAATGCACCAGCTACTTTCGAGAGACTCATGGACCAGGTACTGAAAGGACTACATTGGAAAACATGCTTGGTGTACCTGGACGACATCATCGTATTGGGCAAGAGTTTTGATGAACGTCTTAAAAACTTGGAGGAAGTTTTCAAGAGAATAGCTGGCGCTGGTCTGAAGTTAAGTCCCAAAAAGTGTACGCTGTTTAAAAAGGAAGTAAGTTATTTGGGCCACAAGGTAACGACAGAAGGTGTCTGTACAGCAAATGAAAAGATAGAGGCAGTAAAGGATTGGCCAAGACCACAGAATCTGCATGAATTGAGAAGTTTCCTTGGGCTCTGCACATATTACCGCCGATTTGTACCAAATTTTGCCAGCTTAGCCCATAGTCTCCACGAGCTAACAAGGAAAAATAAAGCTTTTGAATGGAAGAAGGAGCAAGAAGTAGCTTTCCAAACATTGAAAGAGCGGTTGTGCACTGCTCCAATGTTGGCATACCCGATTCCAGGAGCAACGTTTATTCTAGATACAGATGCGAGCGGATATGCTATAGGAGGCGTTTTATCACAACTGGTCGATGGACAAGAGAAGGTAGTTGCATATTACAGCCGTTCAATTGGAAAACCAGAGAGGAACTATTGCGTTACACGGAGAGAGCTGTTGGCATTGGTAGAGTGCATTAAACATTTTCACAAATACCTCTACGGCCAGCGATTCCGTGTCAGGACAGATCACGCAGCGTTGAAATGGCTTCCGCAGTTCCGTAATCCGGAAGGACAATTGGCACGGTGGATCGAGCGACTACAAAGCTACGACTTTTCCATTGAGCATCGAAAAGGTAGTACCCATGGAAATGCTGATGCAATGTCACGAAGACCATGTAGTTTGGAATGCAAGCACTGTTCAAAAGCCGAGGCTAAAGAAGACATTATAGATGTCCGGCTAATGAATATAACATGTACAGATGAATGGGGCAAGGAACAGCTAAGAAAGTGCCAGCTAGAAGATGCAGATCTGTCACGTGTTATGCAAGGGCTCGAACGAAATGAAAGACCAAACAGAGAAGAGATGTCAGCAGAGAGTCCCATTGCGAAGTCATATTGGGCAGAGTGGAACAGTTTAGAATTGATATCCGGTTGCCTTCATCGAGTATGGGAGAGTGAGGATGGTAAATACAAGAATAAACTGATAGTTGTTCCCAGAAAGAGGATTCCTGACGTGGTCAGCGAGCTGCAATGGTCCAAGCGGAGGTCATCTTGGAATCACGAAGACGCTCGAGAAGATCAAGCAGAGATTCTATTGGGTTGGTTGCCGTCAGTCGGTCACTGAGTGGATTGCGAACTGCGAGGTTTGCAGCAGAGCGAAAGGGACCAGAACACGAAGTCATGGCCAGATGAAGCAATATAACTCAGGTGCGCCATTTGAAAGGATCGCCATGGATGTCGCAGGTCCATTTCCTACTAGCAACCGCGGAAACAAATACGTACTGGTGGTTATGGATTATTTCAGTAAATGGCCAGAGGTATACCCAATCCCAAACCAAGAAGCAGAAACAGTAGCAGAAGTGGTTAAAAACGAATGGGTTGCAAGGTATGGTGTACCAATGGAGTTACATTCTGACCAAGGCAGGAATTTCGAAACAGCTGTGTTCCAGGAAATGTGTAAGTCATTGGGCATTCGAAAAACACGGACAACTGCATTGCATCCTCAATCCGATGATATGGTAGAACGATTCAATAGAACATTGGAGGAGCACTTAAGGAAAGTAGTGGACAAGTACCATAAAGAATGGGATACCCGCATACCATTATTCTTGATGGCTTACTGATCAGCAGTGCATGAGACAACGGGCCAAACCCCTGCAAAAGTAATTTTTGGCAATGACCTTAGACTGCCAGCTGATTTGAAGTTTGGGATAGATGCCAATGCGGAGAGAAATGTCAGGAAATCCACTAGTGATTTGGAAGAAGAGCTAAGAGAAATACATGATCTGATAAGGCAACGAACAAAGATTATGAGTGACAAGATGAAAGCCAGATATGATAAAGCCATTAATTCAGAAGGTTTTCAGGAAGGAGATTTGGTGCTGTTATACAACCCACAACGTAAAAAAGGTTTGTCCCCGAAATTGCAGTGTAATTGGGAAGGCCCATACAAAGTTGTAAAACGGATCAACGATGTAGTGTACCGCATACAAACCATCGGTAAACGACGAACCAAAATGAAAGTGGTCCATTTGGAAAGGCTGGCAACGTTTAGATCGAGATATTTGTCTGATCGGGACGATCAGACTTAGGTGGAGGGCAGTGTCACGGATATTAGCATCACTAAATGATCCCATCACTAAGGCGATGCTAAGGCCATGCCAAGCAGTATTTACGTTAATAATCAAATCCAGTATACACATATATAAGGCAGCCCAGCGTCTACACATATGTACGTATACGAGCAGCGGAGCGGCAATGCACAAACACATGCATATATCTTATCTGAGTTGTCACAAGAGAGAGCAATAATTTGTGCACGTAGTTGTGGCTGGCGATTTTGTAGCCGAAACAACTAGTAAGTTCTGGAAATCGTAGAGCCTAGAAGTGTGCAGCGTAAACTATAAAAGTGGCGCAAGCGAGTAAGAAGTAATTCAGTTTGAGTTGAGCTATCAATCAGTTTGATTAAGCACGCGATCTGGCGGCCAATAGTAGAGTTTCATTTGAGTTATCAATCAGTTTGGTTATTAAGCCAGCGAGTAGCAAAGCATAAGTGTTATTGTGAAGTACTTAATAAAGGCCATTTTTCCATCATTCAATATTGGAGTTATTTATTCAACAGTTTAAGTGATTCGAACTTAGCAGAGGATTGCAAATAAGAGGATTTGCAGCAAATTCGTTACAATATGTTTATCGGTTGCAAATTCCTACATGAAATAAAAAAGTTACTCATACGCCTAGTAGATCCGAAATTTCTCTTAATATTTCACTGTATTTTTTTATGACCAATAGAACACATATCCTTTATTAACATAAGCCGGAATCTAAATTCAAATTAAATTGAAGGTTTTTGGCATGTTTTAATTGCTATTGAAGTCTAAAAATTTTTTAATTATTTGAGACACATTCAACTTTGACACAATTAAAATTTCCCTATAGACAATTAAAAGCTTCAAAATTTTTTATTTATCAATTAAAAATATGTGTGTTTCTGCCAATTTTCATTTTTATTGTGCTCTGTCTTTATCAGCAATAAAAATATGCATACATACATACATATATCGTATCACTGATAACTATGGATTTATGGTAGTTTGGTAGTTTCATCATATATGCATATTAGGGTGGAACTTTTTGCATGGATCACAATCTTAAATTTTCCTAATAGAATCAGATCCTACATATTATTATTAGAAACTAGCAAACCCGGCAGATGTTTCTCTGCCCTACATTTGGTTTATCTGCATACATAGAGATTTTTTCCGTATTACTCGCCCCCTCCCCATCCCCACTTTTTCCTAACCCTTTTATTCACTCCTCCTCTTCTGACTTTCTCCTTCTCTTCGTCTCTTTTTTCCCTCACTTCTATTTCCCTTCATCTATCTCTATCTCTCTATCTTCGTCTCACTTTATCTATTTCTCCTTCACTCTTTTCCCTTCTCTTTAGTTCTTTCCATTGTTCTCCATCCCTTATTGCCTGTCCCAGAGAGTGGTATGTATTTTGTTACAGTCCCATTTCGAGTCCCAGTCCAAGTCCTAATCCCAGTCCTAGTTCTAGTCCCACTCGGTCCCTGTTCCACTTCCCGGAAGAAAAGGTTCGTAAATACTAATATAGGTACAGAGCTACCTATGCACCAACTTTCAGGCAAATCGAACCATGAATACAATTTGTTCGGATAGATCGGTCCCTGGTTCACTTACCGGAAAAAAGCATCGTGAATGCTTATCTAGGCAAAAAGCTACACTTTAAGCGACACCAAAAGAGATTTGCCAGTTTGTTGCAACTAATCCGAATATCACAATAAAAATTACTTTACTTTAAAGCTCTCATCCACAGCTTTCATTTGATAGTCACACTGTATAAACATATTTTAGGAGTATCCGGGTCCACGTTTTGGCGGCCTATATATCGAGACCCTAGTCACCCAGGGGTACGAAATTACCCTGTACTAAAGCACTCATCAACAGCTATCATTTCATATCCATAGTGTATAAACACATTTTTGGGGTACCCGAATCCACACTTTAGTAATCCATGGATACGAAAAATATCCCGTATTAAAGTACTCATCAGTAGCTTTCAGTTGATACACATATTGTATGAAACACATACCCGTTGTCCATATTTTGGTCGATATCTCAAGATCCTAACCGAGATGAAAGTATGCCTAGAGATTTCCGTGGGGGACTAAGGCTGAAGTAGAAACAGTTTGCATTTCATAGATTATCGAAGGCACGACCTATAATAGGGCAAGTCTGTATCACAAACACATTGCGCGAATAGACGTAATTTCTTTATCTTGTAATTTCCTTATCAGCGGTCGTCCACTACTTTTTGGTGTATCAGGAGAGTGAGTGCGAAGGAACCTAGTTCCCACCTGCTCCTTCTCCCAGGCATTGGTTTCGTCCACTGGCACCATACCTACGGGGTCAGGCCACCATATCAATTACCTAGGTATCATCGATTTCTCCAACCATCGGTTGCTTGGAAATCAATTCACATTTCCATCGCCTGAAGCTTTCGATTTCTCCAATCTTCAGATGCTCAGGAATCGATCCACCAATGCACCGATTTGTCAGCTGTGACTCGCGGGACATCGATTTCACCAAACACCGGTTGCATCGCCGATTCACCAATCCCTTCCGCCTACATCCCCTGATTCGTCAGCTGCCACTCTCCGGACATCGTGTGCACCAAACACTGGTTGCTTGTGAATCGATCTACCGATTCGTCATCACCCATCCATTGACATTCACCAATCCACTGATTCGAAGTCTACGATTCAACATCTGCTCCCCGCCGAGTAACCAATCATATCCACCGATTCGTCAGACATCGACCAACCACCGGTTGCTTAAGTATTGATTTGTCTTCACCGAACCACCGGCATCCACCAATCCACAGATTCGTAATCCACGATTCGTCGGGTATCAAGTCTAGGTGGGCCCTTGATAGTTTATCTGTGTTTTATTGTTACAGTGCCCTGTTAAAAGTACCTTTACAGATTATTGAAAATGTAAAAACAAAATACTTGGCGCGACATTCGTTCACTCGAAATATTTGCCAAACAACTGTTTAGATAAAACTTGCCTCAAATTTTTGAAGTTGCTTCTATCTGCAGTGTCTTTTAGGCGGTAATTGTTGCGGTGAAGAAAACAGCAGAAATTCCGGAGGAAGCGTGCTTAAACTGCAGTCGCGTTAATATATATATATGGGTCATTATTTTATAAATCGAACAACGTTAGAGATTTCATAATTTTGATTCGGCTTAACTTTTTTTTTGAGTTGCTCGCACGAAATAAGCAAATACCTGTATTAGGATGCGTAGAGCACTATCTAGGTCACTGTCCCGCACTGTCGAAAACCAGGTACCGATGCCTCGACAGACACTCCTTTGGGTGCCTTGCGGAGTTTGAATCTGCAAACACAAACGACATCTTGCAAACGCGCTGGCTTATCCTCACTGGGGTCTAAACATTCTTCTTCGGAAGTAGGGAAATAGGTAATAGGGGCCCTCCGCGTGGTAGCACAACGGGCCGCAATGGCCTACGTGAGTCTTATCTTGGACAGCGGAGGCAGCCACTTCAACCTAACCTAACCTAACCTGTATCAGGATTTCCTCGAAAATTTTTTTTTTTAGAGATCTGCATGTGCTCAGTTTCGATGGGTAAGCAAACTTGCCCATTCGTCGTATCTTATTAATTTTTGTTTTATTTTTAAGGTAACAATATTTAATTTATAACTGCGTTAAAAAATATATACATAAAATAATAAATATAATTGTAATCAAAATAATGAATAAGAAATGAATTTTTTAAATAATTATTACATACTGTTTTCCCTCACGAATATTTTCGAAAAAATATATATAATATGCGATACACTGTCATCTAAAAAAAACCTTTTTTAACTCATTTCTGACCTGACCTCGAGCAACTTGCTTACATTTAGTTGCAGAAGGTACGTGCTACAATTGTATACAGCCAACGCCTGCCTGTGTATTAGAGGTTTACGCCGATCACTTTATCGGCGGCGGCGGCGTAGGCTCTATTATATACCGACGGCGGCGGCGTGGGCGGCGCGCCGGCGTACGCCGGTTTTCTTACTTTAAAAAGCTTGATTTTTTCATTTAAAAAAATAATATTTAGGAAAGGTTTTGTTTCTATGTATTTAAGGAAATCAACGTTTTGGCCAATTCGGAAAGATCCGGGGTTTTTCTTTCAAAAACTAGCAGATCATTCTAAACTTTTCAGGAGTAGCTCTTTGCGGAGGGATTGTCACTCGTTCACTTACTCCAGGGAGGCTTTGAACATAACCCCGGTCTTTGGAATTGGTACTGCTGCATCTGCTGAAAATAAATAGAGATACATAATCATTTGTGGTCCCTTGGCGGTCACGCACAAAGGCGATTTACGGTTGCTATTAATGGTCTATTAATACTCATGACTCTCGTGGCACAGGACGCATCCAGCTTTTGGAGCTACAATTCCCAATGTGCGATCAGTAGCAATCCCGACCACCAGTCGCTACCACGCCTCCTAACCCTCACACCATATGCCAGCACAGAAGCTGTAGGACTGCGACTTCGAACTCATATGTACCTTCGTCGACGTCACTTTCCTATAAGCTCTAGGTGTAGTTCCGAAGACTTTCTAACTCATGTTTTTGTTAACACACCATGAAACTTTGGGGAGTGACTATTCGGCCAAAGATGCCGCCCTCGAAATCATAAGCAGTAAGTGGATGTCATTGCATAACTCATGGGTGAAAATCGTATAATCCTCGGCGCCCTGGATACAGTTTTTAAAATGTAGGCCAAAGTTTGCAGACGTTTGTGTTCACAACATTGATTTCAATATTCTTCGTTAAATCATAACGATATTTAGAATGGATGACCGCGTAGCTTCTGTTTTCAGACTAGTTCGACTGTCCACTACGTTAGGGTAGTAGCACACACGGTCATTAGTTCGACTGTCTTGGAAAAGCTTTTGCTTCACCACTTTGAGTGTTCTTGCGAAGGACAAAGCCTCACCTGGTAAATACATATATGTGCCTACGTATTCACATTTGTCAAAGGAGCCGTAACGCGTAGGTTATATTTAAACTTGGCTGGTAGACTATAAGCAATGTTATTCACTCCAAGGGACTAGTTTGTGATAGGGCCGCCAACTTTAGGAAATGTCAAACCGGGAGACTTGGGTGTTGAAGGATGAAGTGTGAAAATTAAAATTAACATTTCAGACGCTATTATATAGTTTCGCAAATAAACAACAGATGTTTGAATGTAAGCCCAAGTGATATTTCAAACCCTTCTCATACGTACATACATATGTCCTCAATTTACGTATAAGGTAAGAATCACTTCAAAGGAGTGTTTACGCCCATAGAACCTACTAAAGGATTTTGCATCACTGATTTCGCTTATTCCTTCAGCCAATCGCAATGTAATTTTTTTTTAAATCGGCACCTTTTTTGGGTAATTTGCTTTTTTAACAACTTTATTATAAAACATTTCTTTTAGTGTTTTGTTTTAATAACTTGCTGAATTGGGTGATGCAAAGTCCGTGTTAAGCTGACATCGAAAGCGCCTGGTTTTTAATAACTTATGAACAGTTAGAAAGAGTTAAATTTCGCAATTAGTTTGTTATAACTGGAAGTGATACACATCCGTTGATACCACTTTCGACCATATCCGACCAATTTTCGACATGAACAATAAATGGCCTTAACAGTCTGAAACGAGTAGAAAATATAGTAATGCGCCGGACGCGGCGGTGGCGTGCGAAAAACGACTAAATCGGCGGCGTATATCTCTACTACATGTAACAATATAAAAAACTTCGTATTCGAAAATAGAATTTAATAATTTCTAGTAATACAGGATTTAATAATTTATTTTTGTAAAATTAAAATCTTACAAGTTATTTTTATTATTATATTTTATTATTATAAGTAGAAAATGAGCAAGGTTTATTGAACGTATTCGGTCTAATATATAAACAATAGGGCGGGTCGGCTTAAAAATCGCTCATTGCTCTTTGAAAATCATATTGTAGGGATCAAAATAAGAAACTTTGCCGAAGGAACCATACCTCTAAAACGAATTCTGATGTCCCCCCCTTTGGGTCGAACTTTTGGGTAGGGGTAATTTCAATTCTACCTGCTGTGTCTTGTGGTGACTTAAAAAAAACAACACAACTATTTTACGATCTGCAATTGTGTCACAGTGATACCTTCATTTTTTAAAACGGTTGAATAAAAAACCCACACAACTATATTTACGACATGCAAATGCATCACAGTGATGCCTTGGTTTTAAAAGGGGGTTGTAAAAACGCTAATTTCTAATAATCTTTTTATACTCAGTTGAGCAGAGCTCACAGAGTATATTAACTTTGATTGGATAACGGTTGGTTGTACAGGTATAAAGGAATCGGGATAGATATAGACTTCCATATATCAAAATCATCAGTATCGAAAAAAAATTTGATTAAGCCATGTCCGTCCGTCCGTCCGTCCATCTGTCCTTTAACACGATAACTTGAGTAAATTTTGAGATATCTTGACGAAATTTGGTACGTAGATTCCTGGGCGCTCATCTCAGATCGCTATTTAAAATGAACGATATCGGACTGTAACCACGCCCACTTTTTCGATATCGAAAATTTCGAAAAATTTAAAGATTGCGATAATTCATTACCAAAGAGGGACAAAGCGATGAAACTTGGTAGGTGCGATGAACTTATAACGCAGAATAGAAAATAAGTAAAATTGTGGACAACGGGCGTGGCACCGCCCACTTTTACAAGAAGGTAATTTAGAAGTTTTGCAAGCTGTAATTTGGCAGTCGTTGAAGATATCATGAAGAAATTTGGCAGAAACGTTACTCCTATTACTATATGTATGCTTAATAAAAATTAGCAAAATCGGAGAGCGACCACGCCCACTTTTAAAAAAATTTTTTTTTAAGTGAAATTTTTACAAATAATTTAATATCTTTACAGTATATAAGTAAATTATGTCAACATTCAACTCCAGTAATGATATGGTGCAACAAAATACAAAAATAAAAGAAAATTTAAAAATGGGCGTGGCTCCGCCCTTTTTCATTTGATTTGTCTAGGATACATTTAATGCCATAAGTCGAACAAAAATTTACCAATCCTTGTGAAATTTGGTAGCGGCTTAGACTTTAGGACGATAACTGTTTTCTGTGAAAAAGGGCGAAATCGGTAGAAGCCACGCCCAGTTTTTATACACAGTCGACCGTCTGTCCTTCCGCTGGGCCATTAACACGATAACTTGAGCAAAAATCGATATATCTTTACTAAACGCAGTTCACATAATTATCTGAACTCACTTTATCTTTGCACAAAAAATGGCCGAAATCCGACTATGACCACGCCCACTTTTTCGATTTAGAAAATTACGAAAAATGAAAAAATGCTATAATTCTATACCAAATACGAAAAAAGGGATGAAACATGGTAATTGCATTGGTTTATTGACGCAAAATATAACTTTAGAAAAAAACTTTGTAAAATAGGTGTGACACCTACCATATTAAGTAAAAGAAGATGAAAAAGTTCTGCAAGGCGAAATCAAAAGCCCTTGGAATCATGGCAGGAATATTGTTCAAGGTATTACATATATAAATAAATTAGCGGTACCCGATAGATGATGTTCTGGGTCACCCTGGTCCACATTTTGGTCGATATCTCGAAAGCGCCTTCACATATACAACTACCACCACTCCCTTTTAAAATTCTTATTAATACCTTTAATTTGACACCCATATTGTACAAACAAATTCTAGAATCATCCCTGGTCCACCTTTATGGCGATATCTCGAAAAGGCGTCCACCCATAGAACTAAGGCCCACCCACTTTTAAAATACTCATTGACACCTTTCATTTGATACCCATATCGTACAAATTAATTCTAGAGTCATCCCTGGTCCACCTTTATGGCGATATCTCGAAAAGGTGTCCACCCATAGAACTAAGGCCCACCCACTTTTAAAATACTCATTAACACCTTTCATTTGATACCCATATCGTACAAATTAATTCTAGATTCACCCCTGGTTCACCTTTATAACGATATCCCGAAAAGGCGTCCACCTATAGAACTAAGGCCCACTCCCTTTTAAAATACTCATTAACACCTTTCATTTGATACCCATATCGTACAAACAAATTCTAGAGTCATCCCTGGTCCACCTTTATGGCGATATCTCGAAAAGGCGTCCACCCATAGAACTAAGGCCCACCCACTTTTAAAATACTCATTAACACCTTTCGTTTGATACCCATATTGTACAAACGCATTCTAGAGTCATCCCTGGTCCACCTTTATGGCGATATCTCGAAAAGGCGTCCACCCATAGAACTAAGGCCCACCCACTTTTAAAATACTCATTGACACCTTTCATTTGATACCCATATCGTACAAATTAATTCTAGAGTCATCCCTGGTCCACCTTTATGGCGATATCTCGAAAAGGTGTCCACCCATAGAACTAAGGCCCACCCACTTTTAAAATACTCATTAACACCTTTCATTTGATACCCATATCGTACAAATTAATTCTAGATTCACCCCTGGTTCACCTTTATAACGATATCCCGAAAAGGCGTCCACCTATAGAACTAAGGCCCACTCCCTTTTAAAATACTCATTAACACCTTTCATTTGATACCCATATCGTACAAACAAATTCTAGAGTCATCCCTGGTCCACCTTTATGGCGATATCTCGAAAAGGTGTCCACCCATAGAACTAAGGCCCACCCACTTTTAAAATACTCATTAACACCTTTCATTTGATACCCATATCGTACAAATTAATTCTAGATTCACCCCTGGTTCACCTTTATAACGATATCCCGAAAAGGCGTCCACCTATAGAACTAAGGCCCACTCCCTTTTAAAATACTCATTAACACCTTTCATTTGATACCCATATCGTACAAACAAATTCTAGAGTCATCCCTGGTCCACCTTTATGGCGATATCTCGAAAAGGTGTCCACCCATAGAACTAAGGCCCACCCACTTTTAAAATACTCATTAACACCTTTCATTTGATACCCATATCGTACAAATTAATTCTAGATTCACCCCTGGTTCACCTTTATAACGATATCCCGAAAAGGCGTCCACCTATAGAACTAAGGCCCACTCCCTTTTAAAATACTCATTAACACCTTTCATTTGAAACCCATATCGTACAAACAAATTCTAGAGTCATCCCTGGTCCACCTTTATGGCGATATCTCGAAAAGGCGTCCACCCATAGAACTAAGGCCCACCCACTTTTAAAATACTCATTAACACCTTTCGTTTGATACCCATATTGTACAAACGCATTCTAGAGTCATCCCTGGTCCACCTTTATGGCGATATCTCGAAAAGGCGTCCACCCATAGAACTAAGGCCCACCCACTTTTAAAATACTCATTAACACCTTTCATTTGATACCCATATCGTACAAATTAATTCTAGAGTCACCCCTGGTTCACCTTTATGGCTATATCTCGAAAAGGCGTCCACCCATAGAACTAAGGCCCACTCCCTTTTAAAATACTCATTAACACCTTTCATTTGAAACCCATATCGTACAAACAAATTCTAGAGTCATCCCTGGTCCACCTTTATGGCGATATCTCGAAAAGGCGTCCACCCATAGAACTAAGGCCCACCCACTTTTAAAATACTCATTAACACCTTTCGTTTGATACCCATATTGTACAAACGCATTCTAGAGTCATCCCTGGTCCACCTTTATGGCGATATCTCGAAAAGGCGTCCACCCATAGAACTAAGGCCCACCCAATTTTAAAATACTCATTAACACCTTTCGTTTGATACCCATATTGTACAAACGCATTCTAGAGTCATCCCTGGTCCACCTTTATGGCGATATCTCGAAAAGGCGTCCACCCATAGAACTAAGGCCCACCCAATTTTAAAATACTCATTAACACCTTTCGTTTGATACCCATATTATACAAACGCATTCTAGAGTCATCCCTGGTCCACCTTTATGGCGATATCTCGAAAAGGCGTCCACCCATAGAACTAAGGCCCACCCACTTTTAAAATACTCATTAACACCTTTCATTTGATACCCATATCGTACAAATTAATTCTAGAGTCACCCCTGGTTCACCTTTATGGCTATATCTCGAAAAGGCGTCCACACATAGAACTAAGGCCCACTCCCTTTCAAAATACTCATTAACACCTTTCATTTGATACCCATATCGTACAAACAAATTATAGAGTCATCCCTGGTCCACCTTTATGGCGATATATCGAAAAGGCGTCCACCCATAGAACTAAGGCACACCCACTTTTAAAATACTCATTGACACCTATCATTTGATACCCATATCGTACAAATTAATTCTAGAGTCACCCCTGGTTCACCTTTATGGCTATATCTCGAAAAGGCGTCCACAGATAGAACTAAGGCCCACTCCCTTTCAAAATACTCATTAACACCTTTCATTTGATACCCATATCGTACAAACAAATTATAGAGTCATCCCTGGTCCACCTTTATGGCGATATCTCGAAAAGGCGTCCACCCATAGAACTAAGGCCCACCCACTTTTAAAATACTCATTAACACCTTTCGTTTGATACCCATATCGTACAAATTAATTCTAGAGTTACCCCTGGTTCACCTTTATGGCTATATCTCGAAAAGGCGTCCACACATAGAACTAAGGCCCACTCCCTTTCAAAATACTCATTAACACCTTTCATTTGATACCCATATCGTACAAACAAATTCTAGAGTCAGCCCTGGTCCACCTTTATGGTGATATCTCGAAAAGGTGTCCACCCATAGAACTAAGGCCAACTTCCTTTTAAAACACTCATTAACACCTTTCGTTTGATACCCTTATTGTAGAAACGCATTCTAGAGTCACCCCTGGCCCACCTTTATAACGATATCCCGAAAAGGCGTCCACCTATAGAACTAAGGCCCACTCCCTCTTAAAATACTCATTAACACCTTTCATTTGATACCCATATCGTACAAATAAATTCCAGAGTCACCCCTGGTCCACCCTTATGGCGATATGTTGAAAAGGCGTCCACCTATAGAACTAAGCCCCACTCCGTTTTAAAATACTAATTAACACCTTTCATTTGATACCCATATCGTACAAACAAATTCTAGAGTCAGCCCTGGTCCACCTTTATGGTGATATCTCGAAAAGTTGTCCACCTATATAACTATGGCCCACTCCCTCTTAAAATACTCTTTAATACCTGCCATTTGATACGCATGTCATACAAACACATTCCAGGGTTACCCGAGGTTAATTTTCCTACATGGTGATTTTCCCTTATTTTGTCTCCATAGCTCTCAACTGAGTATGTAATGTTCGGTTACACCCGAACTTAGCCTTCCTTACTTGTTTAATTTCTTTTCTATTATTATGTTAAATTCATTTTTTAATTTACAT
The DNA here is from genome assembly GCF_040869045.1 of Eurosta solidaginis. Classification (NCBI taxonomy): domain Eukaryota; kingdom Metazoa; phylum Arthropoda; class Insecta; order Diptera; family Tephritidae; genus Eurosta; species Eurosta solidaginis. The sequence continues at coordinate 45,248,868 of NC_090323.1, forward strand.
ATGTTCTGACTAAATAAATTTCTAAAGAGAAAAATAAACTCCAAAAAGAAAAAACATAGGCATTTCAAAGTGCGATTTTTCAAAATTTGCCCCTACGACCCAAAGGGGGGGACATCAGAATTCGTTTTAGAGGTATGGTTCCTTCGGCAAAGTTTCTTATTTTGATCCCTAGAATATGATTTTCAAAGAGCAATGGGTGATTTTTTTGCCTCCCCACAAATCGACCCGGCCTAATAAACAAACTTATACAATACCAATTTGACAACAAATAACCGCAGGGCATCGACCGCAGGTACAATGTCTTAGAACGTCAAGGCGTATCTGTCCGGTCAGGCGATGCAAATCTAGAAATCATCAACATCTACATCCCTCCTGTCACCTGTTGCCCCAGTGGATACCGCCCTAAAATCGAGGCCTTACTCACTGGCAACAATCGCATTATCTTAAGCGATTTCAATGCCCATCACGACCTATGGCATTCAAACTTGCGGGCGGACAATAGGGGTGAGATGTTGGCGGATCAAATAGAAGAAACGACGTTCTGCACAATAAACGGAGACGCCCTAACACGTATGGTAGGAAGCTGTCATAGCTCGCCAGATATCTCAATCGTGAGCGCAGAACTCGTAAACTGCGTCAACTGGCAGCCGATGGTAACATTGGCATCCGACCACCTGCCCATACTTATTTCGTTCGAGCGTACCGCCGACTTCATCGTCACCGAAAAACGCACTTTCATAAACTTCAAAAAAGGAAAGTGGGAAGAATATAAATCTGCAACAGACAGCAGCTTTGCTGCCCTCCCTATCCCGACTGATGCCCGCCAAGGGGAGCGTGCCTTCGTAAGGTCATTGAATCCGCCTCGGCACATTTCATTCCCGCCGGGAGAATTCCCGAAATCCGGCCCCACTTCCCGGCGGAGGCCGCGAGCTTAGCGAGGGAACGCGACCTTATAAGACAGCTTGATCCAGGCGACCCCCAAATAAGGAATATAAACCAACGCATCAGATTGCTTGTGGACGAACACAAGCGAGCGAAATGGGAAGAGCACCTAAGAGGTTGTAACCTCTCTACCGGTGTAGGTAAACTTTGGTCCACCGTAAAGTCCCTATCGAATCCGACTAAGCACAAAGACAAAGTTTCCATCGCCTTTGGCGATAAGGTGCTGTCGGATGCGGAAAAATGCGCGAGCGCTTTCTGCCGACAATATATAATGCATCCTACGGTCGACAAAGATAGACGGAGAGCCAATAGACACGCACATAAACACAAATTCAGCGCGTCACCAATCACCATCACCGCTAGAGAGGTTGAGGACGCCATTGGTCGCGTTAACCATCCAAAGCAGTGGGCCCAGACGGCATAGCCATGCCAATGGTTAAAAACCTAGGGAAAGAGGGTTTCAAATATTTAGCGCATGTCTTCAACCTGTCTCGCTCCACCTTTGCCATACCCGAGACATGGAAAATGGCCAAGGTGGTCCCGCTACTAAAGCCTGGGAAACCAGCTAACGTAGGTGAGTCATATCGTCCGATATCTCTCCTATCGCCAGTGGCAAAGACGCTTGAAGCCATTTTGCTGCCTTATTTCCAAGCACATTTGCAGCTAGCCCCTCATCAGCATGGCTTCAGAAAACTCTATAGCACTACCTCCGCGCTAAATGTCATTAGCACCCTCATAAATTGCGGCTTGAATCAATACCCCCACCATAGAACAGTACTCGTAGCGCTAGACCTATCAAAAGCCTTTGATACGGTCAACCATGGCTCATTACTGCAAGACCTGGAAGGGTCTACCCTTCCCCCATGTTTTAAAAGGTGGACCGCAAATTATCTGGGTGGTCGGCAGGCATCGGTGCAATTCAGAAACGAAACATCAAAACCAAGGAGAATTAAACAAGGGGTGCCACAGGGTGGTGTCCTATCCCCACTTTTGTTTAATTTCTACATATCTAAGCTACCTTCACCACCGGAAGGAGTCACAATCGTTTCCTACGCCGATGACTGCACAATAATGGCCACAGGCCCAGGCCCAGAGATCGATGAGCTATGCAATAAAATAAACCACTATCTCCCTGATCTCTCCAGTTTTTTCGCCTCGCGAAACCTGGAATTGTCACCGACTAAATCTTCCGCGACCTTATTTACAACATGGACGCCCCAAATGTCGACCATATTGAACCTCCACGTCGATGGCACTACGCTACCGACTGTCGTACACCCCAAGATCTTGGGTGTGACGTTTGATCAGGATCTACATTTTGGTGCGCACGCAACTGCAATTGTTCCGAGAATTCAGAGCCGTAATAAAATCCTCAAATCCCTTGCTGGCAGTACCTGGGGAAAAGATAAAGAAACGCTCATGACCACATACAAAGCAATTAGCCAGCCGATTACGTGCTACGCGTCACCCATATGGTCGCCAAGCCTAAAAACTACCCACTGGAAGAAACTACAGGCCTGCCAAAATACTGCTCTCAGAATCGCCACGGGCTGTCTTCTTATGTCCCCAGAACACCATCTGCATAATGAGGCGAGAATACTACCCATCAGGGAGAGAAATGAGATGCTGACCAAACAGTTTCTGTTGAATACCCAGAAACCTGGGCATCCCAACAGACATCTGATTGACGAACCAGCACCGCCTAGGGGCCTAAGGAGTCATCTCCGTAAGCATTTTGAGGAAATACGGCACCTGAGAACCCAGCCGTATGAAGCGAAGAAACACAAGCAGGTCCTTGGTGAACTCCATAGACAGGCGTCGGACCTTTATGTCGGGAATTGCCCGGTGAATCCAGTACTTGAAGAAAAATATCCAGAACTCGCGGAAGAGGAACGCATACTCCCCAGGGAAACGCGTGTCACTCTTGCTCAACTTCGTTCTGGATACTGTAACAGGTTAAACTCTTACCTGCCCAGAATCAACCCCGACATACAAAATGTATGCCCCGCTTGCAATGTGTCCCCACATGACACCAACCATCTCTTTATTTGTAATGTGGAACCAACGCCTCTAACACCCCTTTCCTTATGGTCCACCCCTGTTGAAACGGCAAGTTTCCTTGGACTCCCGTTAGAGGATATTGATGACAATTTGTGATCGGTCGCGGCTATTAGGTGGCGCGAGCATTGCTACAACAACAACACAACAACAACGGCAACAAATAAAGGTGTCTAAGGTCATGTGCAACCGAACATTATATACTCAGCGCAAGCTTCAATTGCACATTTTATTTCAGATAAATTAGTTTTCTACATAACACCTGGCACCGCCCGTTAAAAAAATTTCTTCCCATTTCCTCTTAGAATAAAACTTGATAAGTGAAATATCATTGATTCAACAAAAAAATTTTTTGCTAAGTTATAGCTTATTATTTTTGTCTAAAACCCTTTTAAAAATTTTTTATATAAAATTGGGCGTGGTCTTTAACCGATCTCGTCCATTTTTTCTAGGAATATTTCCAGCTATAGGGAAAATCTTTGTACGCAATTTTAATACGATCCGTCAATTTTTCTTGGAGTTATGGCAACGAAACATAGAAAATTACTTAGTTATAAAAGGGGCGGTGCTACGCCCATTTTTTAAAAATTGAAGTTTTTCCTATTTATTGTTATAAATCCACTTGGGACATGAAATACCATTGATATAAAGCTCTTTTTTGCAAAGATATAGCTTGTTTTATTCGTCCATGATCCTTGTAAAAATCTTTTATATAAAAGTGGTCGTGGTCCTTAACCGATTCCGTTAATTTTTCTTCAAAGCATTCCTTATAGTAAAGGCAACCTCTCTGCCGAATCTTGTTACGATAGGTTTAACGATTTTTGATTTATGATTAATAATATTTGTAAAATTTATTTTATCACAAGTCGGCGGTGCCACGCTCATTTTAAAAAATTTTTCCAAATTTTTATCAATAGTCTCAATATCAGCTTATACGTAAAATTTCAACATTCTAGGTGTATTATTTACTAAATAATCAGGTTTTTTATGTTTTCCAAAATGTTATATATATAAAAAGTGGGCGTGGTTATCATCCGATTTCGCTCATTTTCAATACCAATCTAATCTGGGTCCACATAAGTTTGTGTACCAAATTTGGTGAAGATATCTCAATATTTACTCAAGTTATCGTGTTAACGGACAGACGGACGGACGGACAGGCGGACGGATAGACGGACGGACGGACATGGCTGAATCAATTTTTTTTTCGATACTGATGATTTTGATATATGGAAGTCTATATCTATCTCGATTCCTTTATACTTGTACAACCAACCGTTATCCAATCAAAGTTCTATATCTATATCTATCTCGATTCCTTTATACCTGTACAACCAACCGTTATCCAATCAAAGTTAATATACTCTGTGCGGAAAGGACGCTGAGTATAAAAATATCAAACTCAGTCTTGAAGACGGCAATTGATGTACTAATAAATTACTACAAACCGTTAAAACCAACTTAACAATAATTTTTAATTTCATTTAAATTTATACATATTTCATAATAATTATTACATAACTTCAACTTCAACTGAGTGATCATCTAAAGACAAAAAAACTTTGCTTTTAGCGTTCCTTCCGCCACTGGAATCGTGCAGTGGTATGTCAACGTCCCTTTCACTGCTACTGCCTTTTTATACTCAGCGTGCTTTGCACACAGAGTATATTAACTTTGATTGGATAACGGTTGGTTGTACAAGTATAAAGGAATCGAGATAGATATAGATATAGAACTTTGATTGGATAACGGTTGGTTGTACAAGTATAAAGGAATCGAGATAGATATAGACTTCCATATATCAAAATCATCAGTATCGAAAAAAAAATTGATTGAGCCATGTCCGTCCGTCTATCCGTTAACACGATAACTTGAGGATATTTTGAGGTATCTTGATGAAATTTGGTACGTAGGTTCCTGGGCACTCATCTTAGATCGCTGTTTAAAATGAGCGATATCGGCCTATAACCACGCCCACTTTTAAGGTATCGAAAATTTCGAAAAGCCGAAAAAATGTGATAATTCATTACCAAAGACGGATGAAGCGATGAAACTTGGTAGGTGGGTTGACCTTATGACGCAGAATAGAAAATTAGTAAAATTTTGGACAATGGGCGTGGCCCCGCTCACTTTTAAAAAAAGGTAATTTAAAAGTTTTACAAGCTGTAATTTGGCAGTCGTTGAAGATATCATGATGAAATTTGGCAGGAACGTTACTACTGCTACTATATATGTGCTAAATAAAAATTAGCAAAATTGGATGAAGAACGAGCCCACTTTTTAAAAGAAATTTTTTTTAAGTTAAATTTTAACAAACATTTTAGTATTTTTACAGTATATAAGAAAATTATGTCAACATGCAACTCCAGTAATGATATGGTGAAACAAAATACAAAAATAAAAGAAATTTTCAAAATGGGCGTGGCTCCGCACTTTTTCATTTAATTTGTCTATTATACTTTTAATGCCATAAGTCGAACAAAAATTTACCAATCCTTGTGAAATTTGGTAGGGGCATAGACTCTGTCACGGTAACTGTTTTCTGTGAAAATGGGCGAAATCGGTTGAAGCCACGCCAATTTTTTATACACAGTCGACCGTCTGTCCTTCCGCTCGGCCGTTAACACGATAACTTGAGCAAAAATCGATATATCTTTACTAAACTTAGTTCACGTACTTATCTGAACCCACTTTATTTTGGTATAAAAAATGGCCGAAATCCGACTATGACCACGCCCACTTTTTCGATATCGAAAATTACGAAAAATGAAAAAATGCCATAATTCTATACCAAATACGAAAAAAGGAATGAAACATGGTAATTGGACTGGTTCATTGACCCAAAATATAACTTTAGAAAAAGCTTTGTAAAATGGGTGTGACACCTACCATATTAAGTAGAAGAAAATGAAAAAGTTCTGCAGGGCGAAATCAAAAGCCCTTGGAATCTTGGAAGGAATACTGTTCGTGGTATTACATATATAAATAAATTAGCGGTACCCGACAGATGAAGTTCTGGGTCACCCGAGTCCACATTTTGGTCGATATCTCGAAAACGCCGTCACATATACAACTAAGGGCCACTCCGTTTTAAAACCCTCATTAATACCTTTAATTCGTATTCTTATCCGTATTATTATTTTATTTCGTATTACTGTCAATAGGATTACACTTAACCCGCGAAGCTGTGAGCTTGTATGCGGGTAAAATAATTGTACAACATGTTTCACAAAAAAGTAAATATTTGATAGAAGAAGTATGTAGCTTCAAATCGAAATTATTAAGAATTAAAACTAACATTTAATTTGTTTTTAGAACAGTAAGGGATTAGATAATAAAATACTATCTTAAAATTCATCTTTTGAAAGAATAATTAAAGGAAATTCTCACAATAAGCTTTTTATATGTTTTTTGATTAATTTTTTTCGATGGAATTCGTTAGATAGATTTAGCAAATTGACTGGTAGCTCATTTAGAAAGGTAGATGCTAATACAGACAAAGTATTTTTTGAATAGTTATTCAGAAACTTCGGTATTCTAAGTCTGTTTTGCCTTTGCATTCTTGTTCCGATATTGTCGTTGATTGGTATCTGAAACTTCTATACGTCGTAGAACTCGTTAAGTATAGTAATCTCTAAGATGGATCTAACATCAAGTCTACCTAGCTCCCTACTAAGCTTGATACTCGGTGTATATATGTTTTTCTTTTTCGCCAAGGTTTTTAAAATGTAGTTCTGACTCAACTGTATATTGTTACAACTTGTGGGAGTACCCCACGCTGTGATGCCGTACCTGATGTATGATTCTGACAAAGCCAGGTATGCGTGTAGCAGAACTGCAATAGCTTAGGTGCTTTAGAAAGGGCGAGGTTTTTCGTAACTTATTATGTAGTTACACTACATGCTCATTCCATATGAAATGGTCATCAATGACGATTCCCAAATATTTGTACGTGCGGACGGTTTCAATATTGACACCACACAAACAAGGCATTAGAGTTTTGTGTAAGCAATCGTGGCTATGAAATTTTAAATTGATATTTGAAGTTTGCAAATGTGATGGTGTAATATGTATGACTTTAGCTTTTAATTCGTTTACTAACAGTCCATTGTCGTGAGACCATTTGGCAATGATATCAAGTTTTTGTTGCATTATAGTTGTTGCAGCATTTAAATCTTTGGGCGACACTACGATGGTGGTGTCGTCTGCATATCCAAACACTTCGCAGTCTGTTGTGCTTGATCAAATTGTATGCATAAATTAAATATAGTATGGGCCCCAGCTTTGAGCCTTGAGGAAGTCCGTAAGAGACAGAGATCTCGTGGCTGAATTCATTGCAAATTTTCACCCTATATACTCTTAGTTTCAAATAGCTTTCAAACCATTGTAAGCAGTTTCCTCTTATTCCTGCATTTTCCAAGGCTTCCAATAGCTTTGAATGTGTTAAAGTGTCAAAAGCTTTGGTAAAATCTATAAAAACTGCAAGATTGTGGATATTTTTTCCAAGATTTTCATTTATTTTGTTAGCAAAATTTCCGAGAAGTTGGTTGATGTTTTTGGAACCCATATTGACTATTTTCAATTATTTTGTACTTTTCAGTGAATTTTGTCAGTCTCGTGACTACAATTTATTCCAATATTTTTTCAGCAACAGGTAATATTGCTATGGGGCGGTAATTTTTTGGATCAGCTTTTTTATAAACTTGGAGTTTATATTTTCACACAACTCATCTATGTCATTCAAGAAAAGAGCATCACTCCAGTTTTCGATGCAAATCTGTTGTTTTATTTTTGCGGTATCTAAAAAATTCAAGGGGGGTATAACGCTTTTGATTCCCATATCGTACAAAGACATTCCAGGGTTACCCTAGGTTCATTTTCCTACTCGGTGATTTTCCCTTATTTTGTCTCCAAAGCTCTCAGTTGAGTATGTAATGTTCGGTTACACCCGAACTTAGCCTTCCTCACTTGTTGTATACTAATTTTCACAAGACAACAGCGCCATCAACGGGTCGAACTTTGATTCTGTTATCGCATGCAGTACATTTTTTATTTTTTTTTTATTTTTTTTATAAGCTTTTATTTAGTTTCACTTTTGTTGTCTGTAATGGAATCTTGCAAGTTAAATTTGATACACTTCCCGGTGTCCGATTGAGCTGAAATTTTGCACACATGTATAACTCCGATGACAATGCAATATTACTTTGTTAGAATTCGATAAATTAATCGATAACACAGTTATCGGTAAAGATTTGTATTTACTTTGGCATAACAGCCTAAGTCCCATACAAACCCGCCGGTACCTATCCGTGGATTGTGATATTTGGACGTGGTGAATCACGCGTGTCACGCGTGGTGAATCTCAACGCTTGCGAAAAGCGGAGACAGAACCCTCTGTTGTATTTCTGTGTATAACCAACATAGCTGAATTTATAAGGCTGTTTAATTCTGTAATCTTTTCTGTAATTTATTTTGCTTTTGGAAAAATTACCTATTTGAAAAAAACTGGCAGAAAAATATTGGCATAACAGCTTAAGTTAAATCAAGAATGGAAAAACTTGGAAAATTTGAGCAGATGTGGCATATACGCGTGCCCGTTGAACGAAATATTGACAATCTATTGATAATCGCTAGGAAATTAGCGACATTCCATCAACTTAGCAGCACTTTAGCAATACTGCTGTTATTATTTGGCCGCTCAAACACACCCATATTAATTGTGCATTAAATTTAAAATATACAACTCAAAAATGACTCCGGTTGTTATGTCCGCAGCATTTATTTGGTGCAAATACAACATAATAATTTACACGGCCAAAGCCATAATAATTTGCACGGGTCATCAATTCTTTCTCTGATTCAAAAGCTGAACTACCAGCGCTACCGCCATCAGCTCAGTGTCATCATTGACAGTAGCGCCAATAACACCAAACTCGTGCCTGACACACAAAAGTCGTTTCACTCAATAGCGCAAGTGAAATGTACTACGCACTCACTACTAAATAACGTCAAATATTCGATTGGGGTCATTTCGTCAATGAGCTACCATTGAGCTGGCACCGCATTGGCGCTGGCGCCATACAGTTTACATCACTAAAATTGCACGAATGTCCAGGCTCATGACTTTGTTAATCCAGATGGTGAAAACGAAGACTCAAAGGAATGCAACCTTGCAAACAACAGCCGCCATTTTCAAAGTGTAAAAATTCTGTGATACAACGAACGCTAACGCGGTTAGGCTCTTATCGGTAAGTGTTGCATACTTTTCTGCGCACTTGATTTTGTTTTACAGATTTTTGGCGATGGAATTTTAGCTAAGCGAAAGCAGAATTTTATTTTAAAACAGATTTAACCCACAGATGAGAGATCTGCAATAAGTAGTTGTAAACTGAACGCGACATAGACAGAGTTAAGTTATTTAACACTGCTTGACATAATTTTATATGTGCTCTCTGTCAAAAATGCTTCAACTAACTTAGTCACATTTTATTTCGATTATGAATATGCCCCAATATATTCGGATTATGATATAATAAAATTAAAGAAAAAAATAAAATTAAAGAAAAAAAATTTTTTAAAAATAAGCTTTTATTATTGGCTAATAAAATTAACTAAAAAGTAAGTTGGTGCATTAAAAGAAATGGATAGAATGAGAAACGTTACAAATAACTAAGTAAAGACTACGTAACTAATTTAAACAATATTTTACCCTACTAAAAATTTAAAAAAATTCCTATTTAAATTAAATTTAAGAAAAAGGCTTTTCTAAGAACAAGCGTCTATTACTTGTTAATAAAACGAACTAAAAAGTAAAAAATAAAATTAAAGAAAAAAAAACTTTTTTAAAAATAAGCTTTTATTATTGGTTAATAAAATTAACTAAAAAGTAAACAATAAATTGACTCTAAAGAAATATAACACTTTATAAGTTCATTGTAAGCTTTAACGATAATTAGGCTTTTTCGTCTGCGACAAAAGAATTCTATATTGTACATAATTATATATTTTTAACATTAAAACTTTACACCTAAATTATTAAACCTTACATTTTATATCACAGTCCTAATTGTTCTAATAAAAGCGTGTTACATTGCGATAGCAAGAAAAGGAGATCCTAAATGTTCTTAATTATATCATCAAAATTCAACACGTTTTTTATTAGAACAATTAGAACTGTGATATAAACTGTAAGGTTTAATAATTTAGGTGTAAAGTTTTAATGTTAAAAATATATAATTATGTACAATATAGAATTCTTTTGTCGCAGACGAAAAAGCCTAATTATCGTTAAAGCTTACAATGAACATATAAAGTGTTATATTTCTTTAGAGTCAATTTATTGTTTACTTTTTAGTTAATTTTATTAACCAATAATAAAAGCTTATTTTTAAAAAAGTTTTTTTTTCTTTAATTTTTTTCTAAAGACAAGTAATACCAGTACGCTGGTTATTCGCAGGCGTATTCGCCAGGGACCATTACAAGTGCCTAATGGAGTCAAAAATCTGGACGGTCTTATGGGTTTTATTTATACATTAGTGGATTGTGTGAATAAAAAATAAGTAGAAACTTCTAGATTTCAGGAAATGGGCACAAATCAAATATTTGACTGTTTTTAAAATAAAAATTCCATATGATTCGTTTATATTTGCACAGCTTAATTGTGCTATTGAATTGAGAAACGCTATGTGATATAATGTTTGTATTTAAAAAAGGCTGCACGGCCAGCGCGAATTTTGTAATTAAAATTTAAGTAAATTCCCGATAAGCTACAAGCTTGAAACTTGGAATATAGTTCAGAACCCGATGACAATGCAATAATAAGAAGAAAAATTGCCGCTAGGTGGCGCAAGGTTCGAGATATTCAAAAAACCGTATTTGTTGTCCGATTTGGCTCATATTTGGAACACAGCTGTATGTCGTGTGTTCACGAAGTGTCTGCTGGCTTGAGACTTATACCAGCAGACACTCAATTTTCTGGGAACCGGACGCAGCTATAATTTTTTTTTTGCGGTAATAAATTGCAAATAAATGTAATATTAATTATTCGAGCCTGGCGTTCGTGGAGCGTTCAAACTTTTCGTTGGGAATGTGGCTCCTTGGATGCTAAAGCTACCGAATGGGAGCCATTCCGCCAAGTGGACTTATGTTCCGGTCTTCCACAAGATTTTATGCTTCTAAGCTGAACTATCCACCTCCACACTAGTGCGCCAACGTTCCAGCTAAGCAGATGCAGACGCTGGCAACCAAAGCTGGATGTGGATGTGGTATTTTTTGTTTGTCACCGGATCCGGAAAATAAAGCTGACCCACTGCTGATAATGCCGTCAGTTTCCGTTGGTGGATGGCAATCTGGAGATCGTGCTTCGCACGTATATGGTTTTTTTTGGCTTTGGGCGCTCTCTAGGCTGTTAGGCGTGGGCTTGGCAAGGAAGCTGGTGAAGAATGCCAATCACTTGGTACTAGCAATACGGTTTTGACACAGATCTTACAAAATGAGAACTGGGGGATTTTTCCGCTGGTGATCTGCTACTATCTATTTCACCCCTGCTTGCACACAGATGTCCAAAAAGGAGCTAACTGTAGGTGCGTGGGCCCTTTTGTACCCTTCAGAGGCCGGAAGTTAAGCTTTCTATTGTTACAGATGCGATCTATCGCATTGTGGAAGATGTTAAAAATTGTTTAGCTTTTTGTATACTAACTTTTCATTAGGGGCACAAGAAAACAGCGCCATCAACGGGTCGAACTTTGATTCTGTTATCGCATGCGTTTTTTTTTAAGACAAGTAATACCAGTACGCTGGTCATTCGTAGGCTTATTCGCCAGGGACCATTACAAGTGCTTAATGGAATCAAAAATCTAGACGGTCTTGTGGGCGTTATTTATACATTAGTGGATTACGAAAAATAAAATATAAGGCGCGATAACCTCCGAAGATATCTAAGGCCGAGCTTCTCTTCCAATTTGCGTCGTGCTCCTCTTGATTTTCCCTACAAATTGGCCGGACGAGACCTACATGTTTTATGCCGACTCCCTTAGTGTATTGTGTGAATAAAAAATAATTAGAAACTTCTAGATTTCAGGAAATGTGCACAAAGAAAATATTTGGCTGTTTTCAAAATAAAATGTCCATGTGATTCGTTTATATTTGCACAGCTTAATTGTGCTATTGAATTGATAAACGCTATTTCCCACTCAGCATTTAAGTGATTAAGTTTTGAATTTCCCTACATTTCAATACAATTTGATTACTCCTTCTGACTAAATAATGAGTTATCATACAATTGAACAAAAGAAATAATCAAATATAAATACTTTTGATGATCAAAAACTGAATATAGCTTTTCAATCAGATTTTGGAATCATATTTGAATCAAATCAGCTTTCTGAATCTTTTCTGACTATCTTTGTTGACTAAATAAAAAATTATATACTTGTTAAAATTTTGCTTTTCATTGAAGATCTTATTTTTTTCACATACTCACATTTTTTTAATCATGAAGTTCAGAAAAAATATATTAAAATTTTATTCTTCAAGACAAAAAATAATGTACATAAATACTGCTCCTAAGAAAAGATGTCTCCAACCATTTCTCAACCTTCGGCTTCACAGAAAATACAAATGTAACCATTAGACAATACAAAGGTTGAACCCCAGGTAAGTGCAACTCTCTTGATATATGTACCTGGATATGGCTTCAACATCCCGTACCATATCATATTTCAATATGTTGACGATCATAGCTGATGCGGGATGTTGTAGTCGAGGTGTATATCGGTCAAGTTTGTTTCCTAGTGACCTGTGGTTCAAATAGCTCACTTCTGCATGCTTTCCTCCCCTGATGAAATAAGATAATTTTTTGAATGAGATATGAAGAATATATGCATCATAATCGCATTCAAAAATTATTCAAAAATCTCAATCAAAACGATTGAAATATGTTCACGAATATTATTGGAAAATGACTGTGAAAAGCATTCAAATATTACTCTAAAACAATTAAAGCTCAATTTTATAATGATATCAAATATGACCAAAAAGCGTTTCGAAATATGAATCATAAATGATTATCCAAGAATAATCACATTTATGGTACATTTTTCTCCCGACGATAAGTTAATTTTCGAACAGAAAATGCTTTTAAATTTGAACGTTTTTAATCATCTTGGGGTATGATATTTGAATATTTTTTGATTAAAATTTTCAAAAAATGCTGGCTGGGTTGATATAATGTTTTTATTTTTATTGAATAAACAAAGAAAAGTACAAAAGGTACACTAATTAGTTTTATCTGTTTGTATTTTTAATTAATAAACACTAATTAGTTTTATCTGTTTTTATTTTTAATGAAGTAGTAGTAGTAGTAATAATTTGTTTTATTAAACAAAATCTTTTTTTTACAAAGTTGATTACAATATAAAATTTTTTATAACGAAATTTTGGCGTAGTGCCGTCAGTTTATAAGTACTTGTAGTAAGTTTTTCTGTACATTATATAATAAAATATTTCTTAAATATGTTTCAGAATTCCTCTTCTAAAATTTGCTTCATATCAGGGCTGTCATGCAATCCAAGTCGGTTTTGCGCTTTGTCGGAATTACAAACCAATATTGATTTAAATTGATGTCATAAAACCGTATTCGTTTTGCTCTTTTCGAATGTAAATAAAAGCGATATTCGGATCAGCTGTTTTGCGGTACACCGGCAATTTTGATGTTAATTTTTTTGGCAAAATTTTATAAAATAGTTGTTTTGTGCATTTAAACAGAAATAAAAAAATTTATTGACATCAAAATGGCATCAGCAGTTGTAGCATTTATATTATTGGAAGAAGAAAGTTGCGAGAAGGTCAAAAGGAAAATTTGGAGAGATCGCAGCAATCCATTTGAGTTGCCAGAGACAGCGTATTTAAAAATATTTCCTAATGTGGGGTTCTAAATATTTATAATGTATTTGCAGTTACATTGCATACTATCGCATAAACAAAGAGGCTTTCCGACTGGTATTGGACACCATTGCAGGACGCTTAACTCGCTCGAAAGTTCTGCCAGTGCTGCAACTAGCAGCTACGTTACGATTTTTAGCTGAAGGACCCTATCAAAGATCAGTTAGCAAGGATTCTAGCATGAGTGTAGGTAGAAGCACGGTGTCAACGATTTTAGATGACGTGCTTCGTGAAGCCCTTCGCAATATCTGGATGTTTCTCCATAAATTTAGCCAAAATACTGCTTTGCATTGAATTTTTATGTTTTCCTCTATTAAGAATGAAAATATATATAAATTTACATTTATTTTTATAAAATAAACTTTTATTTACTTACATTTTTAGAAAATACTCAACTGCAAGAGAAATACTACTAGGAAAAAGTTAAATCCAACAGCATTTAATTGATTGGATTGTTTCCAATAGCAAAATCGATATTATCGGATTCTGTGACACCTAAAACCGACACTAATTCCAATTCGAACACTACCGAACCGATAACATTGGATTTCATGACACCAAAGCAATTATTTTGTCGTTTTTAAATCCGATTCCGACAACAATTGGATTCCATGACAGCCCCGTATATTTTAACGTTGATTTAACGTACTGATTCAATGTGATCCAGTTTATACCATTTAGGTATTCATTAATCTCTTGGTGTGTTAATACACTTTTTTTAAAAAATAACCGTGGTGTGATGGTAGCGTGCTCCGCCTACCACACCGTATGCCCTGGGTTCGCACCCCGGGCAAAGCAACATCAAAATTTTAGAAATAAGGTTTTTAAATTAGAAGACAACTTTTCTAAGCGGGGTCGCCCCTCGGCAGTGTTTGGCAAGCGCTCCAGGTGTATTTCTGCCATGAAAAGCTCTCAGTGAAAACTCATCGGAGTCGGCATAAAACATGTAGGTCCCGTCCGGCCAATTTGTAGGGAAAATAAAGAGGAGCACGATGCAAATCGGAAGAGAAGCTCGGCCTTAGATCTCTTCGGGGGTTATCGCGCCTTACATTTATTTATTTATTTATTGTAACGAATTTACTGCAATTCCCCTTATTTGCAATCTTCTGCTAACGTTCGTATCGCTAAACTGTTGAATAAATATGTTGAATAAAATGTTGAAAAAATAATATTTAGGAAAGATACAGGAAGGAGAGATGATGGTTAGTTGATTTTGAAATCCCAAATCGGTTTAGCCATTCTTGAGTTATGATTTTTTTTTAGAAAAAATTCAAAATTTGAAAAAAAAGTTTACATTTCGGTCCGACCTAACGAAAAAAATTTATCCAACCTATTACAAGTTAATTTCATTGACAGCATACAAATGTTAAACAGATGAACCTGTCCAAATGCAAATGTTTATCAATCACTTTCTTCTGATGGTAACTATTGTTCACGCCTGCCTTTCCAACATATCTTCGTTAAGTTAATAATTTGCATACATACAAACACACACTCCCACTCATCGCACGCATTCATGCTTTTGTTGTACAACGTAACGTCACCGTCTTCGCTTTTGTTTTTCGCTTTTTTTATCATATTGCTATTATCGCATATTCCTCAATGCACTGCACTCCCACTCACTCCCACTCCTACTGCACTCCCACTCCCACTGCAGCAACATAATGCACACTCACCTGCACTAATATTACTTTGCCTATATACTCTTCGCACTCATCGCTTATTTTGTCAACATTAAATAGCAGGACTTTTCCATGGAAAATTCCTAAACATAAATTCTGCTGCCTAAATTGAATTTTTTCTTAGCATGTAAGATCATTGAATTTGTAATCGTCAAAGAGTTACGACAAAATAAAGCCATATAAAAGCCAAATTTCGTTTGCCTATTGATTTGGCATATACATAGATGTAGAAAACGCTCTACATTTCTCCAACTATTATTAATTTAAAAAGAGATTTTAAGTGTGTTCAGTGGAAGAAAACATAGTCATATGCATCATAATGCCACCAACAAGACGATCAACTATAGGTCGACGTACGCGTAATTCTACCTATAGATTTAATCAAAGGAGAGCGCAAAGTGTAGAGGAACGCTCACATCAAAACCAAGTACAACAATTACGAAACGCACGTCGTCATAGATCGACAGACCCAAATCCATTAAATCCAGCATCGAGACGAACGACACGACTTTCACGTCGTGCTGTGCAAGAGACGGAATACGCTGCTTTCGCTTACAATAGCGAAAATGATCATAGTGAACACTTCTTACATCAGTACAATGAATTAATTCGACCGAATTAATTAAACCGCTCTCGATCGTATGCCATTTGATGATCACAGAATCGTTATAAGGGCTGACAGAATGCCCTTTGGAGAGCATGCGAGACGATTTAATGCACCAACAATTGATGAAGTGGCAATTGTGATTGTTGGAGACC